>NW_026000153.1:10555776-10695186 GCF_001458135.2 Marmota marmota marmota | reverse complement strand
TAGGAAAGGTAGCAGAATACAACAGTTACTAATAGGGCATTATGTAAAAATGTGGATGTGTAACCGATGTGATTCTGCAATCTGTATTTGGGGTAAAATTGGGAGTTCATAACCAACTTGAATCTAATGTATGAAATATGATATGTCAAGAGCTTTATAATGTTTTGAACAACCAATTAAGGAAATAAAGCCACTAAAATTAAAAAAAATAATAATAATCAAATTCCGGGTATATCTATGTGGTTGACATTTTATTCATTTGTTTTTATTGCAGCACCTCTGAAATGCTGGCTGGACATAATTTGGAATGGGAAATAAAATATAGAGCAAATTTTCAGCCTTGGGAACCAAATAGCTGTGGGATTGTCCTAATTAATTAATTGGTATGAATAATTTCTGAACTTTATGGAGACAAATTATATATTGCCTCTCAGCAGTCTCATGAAATTCACAAAGAAGCAGAGATTCATGCCTGGGGAGGTGGAAAGTGGGACAGTCCTTCCCTGTAGGCCTGGGCTGATCTTCTTCCCTCAGGGAGCAGCCAAATTCCCCCAGGGCCAAAAGTTTAATGATTAAGCACCATAGACTGAAGCAAAAATAGGTGAGGCATCATAGCAGTGTGGGGCTGATATCTTTCTCCCCCTTCACCTGGAGACAGTCTTTAGTGAGGCATGCCTGGCCTACAGAATGACTTCCCTGATGAACGACTTACATAGGGGAATCAGTCTCTCCCTCTCCCTTCTTTCTTGGGCAAAGATGTTCTTTGAAGCAACGCTTCCTTCTGCTGTTTCACTTTGCAGTTATCACCCCTTAGTAGGACCAAGAACCACAGGAAGGTTCAGGAGCCCTGCTCTTGTTTATTTCTGCTTATGTCAGGATAGGTATCTGATCTTAAGACATTCTCCCAACATCTCCTCCATCTAAACTCCCTTGGGACTCATTGTGCCTACAGTTCACGCTTCCCATTTTCAAAGTGCCAATTCTCCCTTTGTCCCTTAATTTCAGGGAGTTTCCTATTTGGAAGCTACTTGATTACAGATAAAGACTCTGTTCTCTAACCCTGCCTCTTATAGTCATTTCCAGAAATGAAGTACTCTTGCTTACTCTTGGACTCATTTTTTCTGGTTGGGTCGATCTCAGCACCTGGGTAGGATAAGAAAACTACTTGGCCTGTGTGAACATAGGGAGTAATGTTACTCTTACACTAATTGGAAACATACAAACACCTTATATTTCAATGACCATTACCTGAATTTCATTCATCTCCTTCATAGTTTCTGGAGAATAATAAAGGTCAAGGATAATAGCCTACAGTCTTCAAGTGTGTATCATCTTCTGAGTTGTAGACATTTTGGTTCAGTACACAATTAAACAGGCTGCTGATCTAAAGCAGGTGAGGATCTATTCTGAATAACCATTGGTGTGGTCTACTATGGCTAGATATTTGCTCATAAGATGATGACTCTGGATTCTGCAGTCAGTGATATCATCCTGGTACCTTGAAATCAGCAATAACGAAGGTTTACACCAAGAGAATTGGCAAATGTTACAAGTCAGTGTCAGATCAGGAGAGGTGGACAACGACCAAAGGAGGCAGATTTAAAAGGGCCGCTAAATGGGGCTTTATCGACATATCACTCCCAGACAGAACTCGATCAGACCCACAGAGTGGACAGGAGAAGGGTCTGAGGAGAAACCGCGTGGAAGCTTGACCTGACTGGACTTTTATGGGGCTTACAGCAGGAAGGGAAGGGCTTGGGACAGGAAAAGGTGTTTTTAGGGTCCCTTACCCCCTTGGAGTTGGTCAGGGGAGTTGGCTGAACTCCAGGATTGGCCAGGAGGTCCTGCTGATTGACAGGCGTTAGTCAGGAGATCTTGCTGATTGACAGGCATTTCCGCTGGCATCTGATTGATGTTCTTTTCCCGCGTGGGCTGCTTTGTTCTAAGTCGCCACTAAGTCACCACAAAGTCGCCACCACTGACCTAACAGTCAGAACCTTCTTTTTTTAGATGTCTTACTAGCACCTCACTTTTTTTCCACACCAAATATCTCTGTACCACTTTTCATATTAAAAGGTTAAAATAGGTATCCCAGTCTAGTATGGAATATGAGGACTGGAAATTGTGACTTCATCCAGTTAATCCATACCCTTAGAAGGAGAGTGAGAGATTGGGGGAGAAATCAGACATAACAGTGACTCAGTAGGCCTTGGGATGGTGTCCCATATGGGACATCTTATCTTTCAACAAAATCTCTCCATCTCTACAGTGTTCTATGCTTTATATCTCTATTCTTACATCCTTTCTTTGGACATTCTACTTCTTCCCACTGGATAACAATAGTCCTAGCAACTCTCCCTTGTGTCCCTCCCCATGTCCAACAGAAGCTGACCCCAGTTATGGCTCTAAGTAAATGAAGTTTTTCTGGATCTAGACTGCCCTTGGTTCTGAAGAAAGAAGGGATGCTTTGTTTATTTGGAGGTTTAAAAGGGACTAGTTTTCTCAAACTTCATGTCTGTCTTTTTTATCAATGGAGCTGTATATAGCTTGTTTTCTTCTGAATAACCTAAAGAAAAGCATAGAAAGCATGGTTATGCATATTCCTCCAAAGAGTAACCAGAATTGGCTCATTTGATGAACTAAAATTCACCTATTCAAAAAGACTGAGCTGGTCATGGTGGTACAATAGGCTCAGGAGGCTGGGGCAGGAGGATCACAAATTCAAAGCCAATCACAGCAACTTATCAAGGCCCTGAGCAACTTAGCAAGACCTAGTCTCAAAATAAAAAGGTCTAGGGATGTGGATCAATGGTGAAGTGCCCCTGGGTTCAATCCCCAGTATGTGTCCTGCTCCAAAAATAAAATAACATTGAAGGTCTTCAGTCTTCTGCTGAAGATGCAACAGCATTGATCCTGAACTTCCTGAACCCATCCTGTTGCAAAGACCCATGTTAGCTGAGATATCAAAGATGGAGGTCCCTTCTCAAGGAGAAATATTCCCCTTTATGCTTCAGTTCAGGCATTTATTACCTTGTTGTGTTTTACTCCAGTGAACTTAAACTTTCAGATAAACATGACAGGGAAAGATAGTTCTAATATTTGCAAAGAAAACACAGAACTCTGATTTAGCTACTTAAGTCCCTTCAATAGTCCCATGCAAGGGGCCACTTCTAAATAATAGTCATTGCAACCTTATGTTCATAGGTTTGAAGGCATCTTATGCTCAAACAGCCTTGGAAAAGCTGTAGAAAGCCTACTGGAAGGGAAGCTTATTGGGAGGGGACTCTACTGTAGCCCCAAACCTACTCATTCATTCTTCTTCTAATCCAGAGAGTGCAATTAAAATATAGCTTTTGCCTGTAAAACCCACTTTAGTTTATCCCTCAGAATTTTCAGGAGACACCCACTTGCTAAAGATTAATACTCAGCATGAAGAGGATTAAGTACTTACACAATTCCAGCAGTCAAGAGGAGATTAGGGAAATCATTCTGACTTGCTTGTTGGCTCCCAAATACCCCCAGTACCTTATTTGACACTAGTGAGTTCAGTTTCCAGTTTAGATGATGTCAAGAAACTTTAAAATAATTTTTTTTCAATGATGCAGCATAATGTAGTAGGTAAGAACAGAAACTTTGGAGTGAAGTGTCTTAGACTGAATTTTAACCCTACAATTTGCTAATAGTGTGACTTTAAGAGAATTACTTGATTTCTGCCCGTTTTCTCATAAGTAACTAGGAATATTTGACCTTATAGAAATGAATATTAAGTAAGTTAATATTTATAGAGCTTTAAAAATAGTCTTTATATATAATTAGGGTTGTATAATTGTTTGTAAAATAAAAATACATTTTTAATGACACATGTAGGTTTGGTGCAGTATCCATCTTATATATATCTCAACTTTTTTATACTTGCAAGTAATAATGAAATAAATTATTTGGATAAAAAGAGCATTTGACTCTCTCCTGAATATGTGGTTTTATATATAGGTTCATAAACATATAATTTCACTCAGGACATGATATTTTTAGCTTCCAGTGAGCCATATAATTCTGAAAAGGATTAGAAATCTATGTCTTGTTCCTCAATGTAAAGCTTTCTCTTAAATATTTTGTAGGCTGTAGAAAAATGAGGTAACCCTTTGGTCCACATAATGCCTATAGTCATCCTTGTAACAGAATTATTGAAAACAACAGTAAACTTAAAATTCCCAGCTATAAGAGTTAACAACAAAGTAAGTTTACAGACACCTCATGACATACAGCAGATGAGAAAGCCAAACCTCCAGGAGAATGATGTGATCAGACAAGGTCTGAATCTGACTTCCAAATGCATTTTCATGATTTGTACTCTGCACCATAAACTGAGTGTTAAGAGTGTCTCAGTCTGTTCCTGATGCTTTAACAACATACCTTCGAGTAGGTAATTTATAAATAAGGGAAATTTACTTCTGTCAGTTCTGGAGGTCCGGAAGTCCAAGATCAAAGCACCAGCAGATTTGGTGTCTGATGAAGGTTTGGTCTGGGCTTCTACTCTGGTGCCTTGTTGCTGTCTCCTCACCTGGCTGATAGCGGTAGGCCAAAAGGCCTAGAATGTTCCCGTAACCTCTTTTATAAGAGTATCAAACTGGAAGGGGATCCCTTAACAAACACTGGGCCAGATAGTGTTGCAACAGGGACTGAGTTAGTGGAGAGATTTGGATAACACTGACCTCAGTAGAGGTAGCAAGACATGACAGACGCAATCACCAGTGAGGGAGGCAGACCCCATCCTGGGATCTTAGAAATCCCGTGGTCCACCAGGCAGGGGTGGCCCATGCCTGTAATCCCAGCCACTCCTGAGGCTGAGGCAGGAAGAGCTCCTGTTCAAAGCCAGCCTCAGCAAAAACGAGGCACTAAGCAACTCAGTGAGACCCTGTCTCTAAATAAAATACAAAATAGGGTTGGGGATGTGGCTCAGTGGTTGAGTGCCCTTGAGTTCAATCCCTGGTACCAAAGAAAAAAAGAAAGAAAGAAAAAAGAAAAATAAAAAGAAATCCTATGGTGCATCATGAAATTCCACTATAAGAAGGATCATCTTTTTGAGTATCAGAAAAAGGAAGGAGAAAAGATCCAGAAGAAATATTCAGACAGGATAAGGCTCTGAAAGCCAGAGGGGCTCACCCGGGCAAGAGAAAGTACCTGGTGCCCTCTTACCTTGCTGTTGGCCAGTTCTACTTCTGAATCTGGAAGCAGATCCACAGGAGACCTGAGGGCGCCTTATTCATCAACAACACTCTCCCTCCTACTTGTACCACCATGGGCCAGCTTTCCTAGGAGAACAAGAGGAAGATTATTTTCTATATGTGGCCTACAGTGATGAGAGTATCTATGGGGAGTGAGTGCCGAAGCCCAGGAGCACCTGGACTTGGGGGTGCCAGTGGAGCTTGGGGGGAAGAGAGGAAGGGCTCCCACCATGGCACACACTGTCATCATATTTTCACATGCTCAGTTGGTGTTTTTTGCTGTTTCTTGGTTCCAAGGAGAAAGTAAGTCAGGGCAGAGCTGTTGGATTGATGTTGGTAGAGGAATGGGGATGACATAATATCACAGCAGTGCTGAGAATTAATTTTTGTGCAATTTCATAGGAGGTTCAGGAGGTGGGCATGCTGAGGCTTGAAATGAATGCAGTCCAGCAACAACTCCCATCTCTTTGGGCAGAAATTCCATTTTTTTTTTTTTTTTACATTTACACAAGGCGGATAGGGAAAAGGAAACAGGAATGCTTTAGGACTTGTGGTAGTAGACCATACCTGGGGACCCAAAGACATCCACTCTAATGGAAGCTTTGTAGCCCCTGATTGCTCCCATCTTTCCGCTTGCACCCCACACCCTCATGCTATTCTCACACACAAGTGTCACAGTATCATCTTGGTGGTGGTAATACACACCCACACAGACATTTACATGGAACTCTCTTACTTTTGGAGAATACAGGGCAAGCATGAAGTGCTTATGACTACAAAGTAGCTTTTGATGGCTTTAAAGTGGAATTGAATGAGCATCGAGCATCTCTGACTAACCTGCTCTTTCTCTAGTACCCCTTATCCCACACCTATCTTGCAATTTCATGAGCCTCAGGCATTTCTAGTTACAAGCTAAAGCCAATCCTTTACTATATCTTTCGCATTTTCCATGTACTAGGACAGAGGTGTCTTCCATATTGAGGGGGCAGATGGAGGAAAGATAGATTATCTTCACCTCCCACTCATCCAGAATTCTTGCTGCCCTGCTGCTGTCCCTTCAGTCTCTCAGGCACAGGAATGCTATGTGATGGCCAGCTGCTTCCCTCCTTAAATTTTCATCCACTGAAGCTGCTAATTAGAAAAGTTCTAGAGGGATGGCTTAGTAATCCGTGGGGATTTTATTGATTTTCTTTTTCACTGAGGGATTTTTGTGGGGTGGGGGTAGGGAGCAGGAATTGCACTCAGACATGACATTTCAGGTCATCTCTGCTGATGATAAGGGTTCTTCCTGTTGGGGGAAATCTGTGTATCTGTTCTGCCAGCTACTGGTTCTTGTATAATGAAGTCACCACTGTCAGGCTAAGGAAATAAAATAATTGCTTATCTTAAATATTAAAAAAAAAAGCCAGCTGGTCAGGAGAGTGGAGCCCTCATGACTTCATCACTGCTCAAAAGGCAAAAGCAAAGAGAAAAGTTGGACATGCCCATTGATGCTTTCTTTAGGGTTCAGAGGTGGGTGAACATCCCAGGACAGAAACCAGGAAATGCACAAGCAGGAAACATTTTGCCTTTCAAACCTATTTGCTTGTCATTTGTTCTGTTTCCTCCCTCTCTCTCCCCTTTTTCCTAAGAGAAAGTAGAATTTTGATGTGAGTGAAAATAATATTGATTCAGCTTCTTGATTCTTTCCATCTGCCAAGTGATAGATGTCTTGGGATTTGTGTGTGTGTGTGTGTGTGTGTGTGTATTAACTGTTTCTTTAATTGACTCTGATAGCAAGGATTTTTCAGTTGCTGTATTACTTTTCCAAACACCCACATGGTTTTATTCTCTCTCTTTCTTTCTCTCAGCTTTAATTTTTTTTTTTTTTGAAATGCCTGTGATGTCTCATGGGTTACTGACACTTCTGCTTTCCCACTGTGTCAAACTTTAGCAAAGTTGTTTTTATCATATGGAGTTCATTCTCTCTGGCTGAAGTTTATTTTACTTAGTCAAAGAGGTTAACTTTAACTTTGTGTTTTTCTGGAGTTTCTTTAGAAAGAAGTTGACACTGCAATTAATCAGTGGTTAGACATGAGTGGCCCATCATGCAGTGTTATAAATTCCAATTTCTAAGTCTTTCTAGGTGAGGAGATGCCTAATGACTAACTCTTTTTATTCCACCTTGCTAATATGGTAGCATGCACCAGTTTATGGGCTGTGATTGGTGCATACCTTAAGGCAGCCTTGTTGACCAGGCAATATTTTTTAGGTGGCCTTCCAGTAGTGACTGAGGCATCTTTTTTTTTCTTTAACCAAATAAAAAAATGTTTTTATTACAGCAAAATACACATAACATAAAACTTAGAATCTTAACCAGCTTTAAGTGTATAGTCCACTTACTACTTAATGTAGTAAGTAGACTACATTATAAGTCATTCCATCATCCATCTCCATAACCCTCTCTTCTTGGAAAATTGAGACTCTTTACTCATTAGAGAAGAACCTCCACCCCCATTTCACCTCCCCTTAGCCCTGGGAAGTCACCTTCCTAGTTTCTGCCTTTATGATTTTGTCTACTCTAAGTACTTCATAAAAATGGGACCCTATAGTATTTGTTGCTTTGTGTCTGGTTTATTTTATTTGCATAATGTCCTAAAGGTTCGTCTGTATTATGAAATACCAGAATTTCCTTCCTTTTAAAGGCTGAATAACATTCCATTGTATATTCTGTTTATTCCTTGATGGCTTCCATGTATTAGCTTTGTGATAATTCTTCTATGAACATGGATGTACAAATACTCCTTCAAGACCTTTTCTTAATTCTTTTGGATATGTACGTAGAAGTAGACTTGCTGGGTCTGTGGCAATTCTATTTTCAATTTTGGGGGAACAGTCATAATGTTTTCCACAGCAGCTGTACCTTTTCGTCTCCCCATTAACCAACTCTGCACAAAAGCCCAGTTTCTTCGAATCCTCACCAATACTTGTTATTTTCTGGTGTTTTGTTTGTTTGTTTTAATTATAGCCATCCGAATGGACATAAGGTGGCAACTCATTGTTGCTTTTATTTGCATTTCCTGAATCATTATTGATGTTGAACATATTTTCATGTGCTTATAGGCTATTTGTAATCATCTTTTGGAGAAATGACTACTCAAGTCCTTTTCTCCACTGCATCTCTCCCTTCAATCTTCTTTTTATATTTTGTTATCAGGGATTGAACCCAATGGTGATTAATCCCTGATCCATATCCCCAACTCTTTTTATTTTTTTTTATTTTGAGACAGGATCTCACAGTTGCTTAGGCTGGCTTTGAACTTGCCATCCTCCTGACTCAGCCTGTTGAGCCATTGGGATTACAGGTGTGCACCACTGCACTTGGCTCAAGGCTTCTCTTTTGATTGCTTCATGCTTCTGCTTTTCCAGTGCTTAACTAATGCTAATGGCTCTTGCTGAGGTCCCATGATGGTTCCTTAGAGGAGAGTGTGATGGGAAGGCTCCAACAGATGGGTTGACAATATTCTCCTCTGTTTTCAATTTATCTTCTTAATACATTGCATTTCTCATATTCCAACAGCAAAGAGTCCAGTGGTTAATAATATTTTGAACCAGTAGTGTAAGAGTGAAGGATGCAGTGTTGAGTCAGAGATGAGCGCAGAGCATTTACAAAGAACAAGAAGTGACACCTGGAAAATTACTTGACTTCCTGAGGCCTGAGGGTCTTTGTAATTAAAAATAAAAATTAACAACAACAACAACAAAACCCCCAAGAGTTTTGACTAGATCATCTCCAGATTTTTCTCTCCCACTCTGTATGTGATTCATCAGGACTAACTGAAAATCACTTAATGTCAGCACCACAGGCTGTTATTAAAATACAGATGTAGACAGCAGCACAAGAAAAGATGGCTAGTGGTGGCAGAAGCCAGAAAGGAAGCACAATAAATGAACCAGAGCACATTTAACACAGGTTCCTTTTACAGATGAGGAAATAAGACCCTGTGACCGCGTGTGATGGAGAGGCCTAATTACCCCACAAAATATCACTACATTTTGTCGTGATTTTCCATGTTAACTAAAAATTAAAGCACAGAAGGGGCCTGATGCTGTACATTTAGAAAGAATGCTAGAACTCAACAAAGCAGGAAATTTGATAGGTGCTCATGTTTGGTCTCTGAGGAAAATCATGACAAGGATTGCTTAGTTTAATTTGCTTCAGACTGTCCCATGGGTGAAACTGGTGGATTCCTGGAATTTCATCCTTGGAATGATTAGACAGGCCTTCGAGTCTCAAGGGTTTGCTTAATTAAGATCAGGGGAAATAAATAGTGGAATCTAAATGTATTAGTGTAAGATTTTTTAAAAATCTGATGAGTCCTGCATTTCCATATTTGCTTCATTAGGGGAAAGGGCCGATTTTTCAGAATTTCTTCCTCTCTATTCACCTCTGTAATTTTTACTTGCTGGGAGAATTAACATCTGGGTGCCAGAGGCTCAGGTGTGAGTGTTTAATCTTTCTAGCACCAATTAAATATGGAAAATAAGATGGCCCACCACTGCAGGAAAAAATATGCATATTATTAGTTACAGCAACTGAATTAAAATTTATCTGAGCCACAAAAGAGGAAATTCAAATGGCAAAAAAAACATAAGAAAAAAATGTCCAACAATCGTTGTTGATTATGGAAATGCAAATCAAAACTGCACTGAGGCTTTTATCTTACTCCAGTCAGAAAAGCAACCATCGAGAATACAAACAATAATAAATGCTGAGGAGGATGTGGAGAAAATGGAAACTTTTGCACTGCTGGTGGCATTGTAAATGAGTACAACTGCTATGGAAATCAGTATGGAGGTTCCTCAATAGACTAGGCATGGAACCACCAAATGATTCAGCTATACCACTCTTTGTTATTTAGCCTCAAGAATTAAAGTCACTGTACTATAGTGATACATGCATGTCTATGTTTATAGCAGCATAATTCACAATAGCTAAAATAAAGAATCACCAAGGTGTCCATCAATGGATGGTTGGATAAAGAAAATGTGGTATATTTACAGAAAGGAGTTTCATTCAGTCATAAAGAAGAATGAAATTATGTCATTTGTAGGAAAATAGATGAAACTTGAGAACATAATGTTCAATGAAATAAACCAGACTCAGAAAGTTAAGGATTGTGTTTTCTCTCATATGTGAAAGCTAGAGAGGAAAAAGGAAAAGAAAGATGGGGGGGCAGGGATCTTTTGAAATTTGAAGGGAGACCAGTAGAATAGAGAAAAGGGACCAGGGAGGGGAAAGGGAAATACTGGGCAATTATATCAGCCAAATTATATTATTACATCATGTGCATGTATGAATATGGAACAATAAACTCCACCGTTATGTACAACTATAATGTACCATTAAAAATATGGTAAAAATAAATGAATATAAAAAACTATCTGAGCAAAACAAGGTGACATCTCTGGTTCTTACAGGAAAACATTTCCATGTAACTCTACATGAGTGGTAGACATGGGTCAAAGGAGACTCCTCTGAGTTCAAATCAGGAACTCAGCAAAGCTGGCTTGTGTAAGAGAGGACGGCTCTTTGGAAATTACATAATTTAGTCCTTTCCTTTCATTAGAGTACTTTGTGAGAGGGGAAAATAATCCCCTCGAACTAGTTGCACAGAATGCATTGATTCACTGCCATACAGTTATTTTTCATTTTTATTGCTGAAATTGTTGAGGTGCTTCATCGCCTGAAAGCTGAGAAGGTGTTCCTCAGAGAGCCAGGAGCTGACTGGGGTAAACAGTGCTGCTCTGATGAACGGGCCTCGCCCCATTACTTCCTGTCAAGTTTCTCAGGTGAGCAGTTTCCTCATATTTTCATTTTAGCGGAATGAGAGTTAAGGGACCTTGATGTAAGCATGCTGCAACTTCAATCATCTGTCAGGATAGTTTTCAATTTGCAGGGAGTCACACTAGGAAAAGGAGGAAGATTGAACTTTTTTAAATTCCACGAAGGCGGCACACTTTTTATAGATGCCATATTGTAAAATGAGGAAAGTCGTCAAATGAGTAGTTTCTTGAAAAGGTTGTTTTGCCTATTATTTTGTTCAGCTTTTTTATCTTCACTAGATTTCTCTTTGCTATTGAGGAAATGTAAGAGTTGTAAAGTGGGAGGAAGAATGAATTAGGGGTCAGAAGACATAGGTTTTAATACCTGCCTGAGCTCCTGAATTCTTCTCTCAAACATGGGGAATGAGTAATATTTGCTATTATCTCACAAAATTGTGTTGAGACGCAAAATGACATAATGTTGGGGACAGCATTGTTTAAGGTGGAGTTCCATCGTTCGTGATTATAACTTTTGTCTTATTAAGGAGAACCTTAAAGTTATTTTTCCTATTCACCCTACCTTTAACTGAGAAAGCCGAGTTGAGATGAAGAGAGGTTCAGAATGTGTTATTGCTTAGTGGAGGCAAGTAGAATCTCCTTGCCTGGTGGAAAGCAGAGATCTTTCTGGATTTCCTTAGTGTCATTTGGTGGGAATTAACCCACGTTGAGCCAGCTCAGCTCTCTATTGCTATCTTTGCAGATGTCTGTGTACCACTTAGACCACAGGGAGAGACAGGTTCAGAGAGTATTTGAGGGCAGTATTTTTCCCAAACTGGTGATGTCTGCTCTGTCCTTGTAGATCCTAGTGGATCAGCCCTAGTGGATCACTGCATTATAAAATAGAAAGGTATTTGAGGTTTTAGATTACACTATGTAAAGGTGAAAAGTTCAATCCCAACTATTTTCAAGAACAAAACAATGTCTTTGCAGTGCAATGAACTTTAGCAGGTTGGGTAACTGACCTCCTCACACTGACTGGTATTGGAATCAAAACACTCTTCCCCTGCCACTGCTTTAAGAAAGTCAAAAGCGTTACACACACCATAGAGAGAGAAAGGCTTAGAACCCTGGTGAAAAGTAGCATAATTAAAACATTGACTTTCAGCCATTCACCATAGATAATTTATTTCTAAATCCTACCCTGTCAGCCTCCACCCATATCTCCTTGTCTAGCTCCATGTCACAGCAGGGAGGCCCTGAACTGCCTGAGGGCATTTGCTTTCTGCAGAAGTGTGTACTGAACACCCTCCCCTCTGCAAGGAGGGCTGGGAGTGCCAGAGTCCAGACACCCAAAGAGTAATGAGAATGGCATCAATAATTACAGAACCTAGGTGGCTGCTGTATAGGTATATAATGTGCAATTATCTATATTTATTTGAATGTTTAAAAATTATTATAATAACATCTCGGATGGGCTAGTATTGCAGAAGGCAAGCATGGGAAAGTATTCACCATATGTTATTCAATAAAAGTGAAGATCACAAAACAGTATACACTGATCACAATTTTGTAAATAGTATATACATATATATTACAAGTATATGAAGAGAGAGAGTGGTGTTTTGAGTTTGTATATATATGATGTATACGAGTTTATATGGGGAGAGAGGCTTATGCCACTTTCAATCCCTTAAACTCTATCAGGCAAACTATTTCTAGAAGGAAATACATCAAAATGGCAGCAAGTGTTGGCTGTGGGTAGTGGCCATACAGAGAAATTTTAAATTAACTTCTTAGTACTTCTATATAACTTCCAAAATTTTTATCATCTCTTAATTTATGTGATCAAATTAAAATTATTATTTACTAATTGTTTTGAAGAGTGTTTAATGACAGGGAACTAAAGTTGTACACATTCATTTTAGGGTATGATTACAAATAAAAACTATATGTGTGATATTGGAGGCTTTTAAGAGCTTTTTATTGCTGAAACTAAGGGGAAACGCATCAGAGTATATTAGAAGTTAAATCACGAGGGTAATAATGCTTAACTCTGAGATGTGCTTTTATGAGTTTTTTCTTTCTTTTTTAGTTCTAAAGCTTTTTATTTGTGTAGATTTTCTCTAAAAACATTTATCATTTTTATCATCAAATAAATCATTTTATTTTAAAGGGAGAAGATCTAGGTTTTTATTCCAAGACCCAGACTTGTTGAATGTCTGCTTCTTAAAGGACTGCTACTATTCAAATGGGATAATGTCTGAGAAAACACTTTTTCAATGTAGAAGTGTAGAAATTATAATACATATTAGGGTAATTTTATACAGTTATTCAAACCAAAGTAGTTATTTTAAACATTAAGGATATGAGGCTCTTGATACAAATACAATCTTCAGGCTCTATCAGTTCACTTTTCATGAGGCTCATTTTTCATTGAACGGCCAGAGCATAGCAAGCATCATATATCATTAGCTAACTTGAAGAGCAGCAAGAATCCAGAGAAGGGGAGAATTTTTTTTTATTAATCCTCTGCATGCTAGAGCTCTTTATTCTATGCCCTGTGCCCAGAGCAACATTGCTTAACGGAAACATGTAGAACATGTGGGTGAACTGGAAATTTGTACACAGAGGCAACTGTGATAATCCTCAGATCCCTTCAAGCATGTGATGATTTGACTACTGCAAATTACTTCCCTGTATGTCTGCTTAGGCCAGCTGTCCTTTGGGTGCAATTCTCTGTTCCTTCACCCACTGGAATCTGGACTGGCCTGAATTAAACTAGCAGAATATGAGAGAAGAAATTTGTGCCTTCTCTGGGGCTATCCTATGGCAGGACTGACGATTCCTGCATCATTCTCTGAGCTGTCCAGGCTACTCTACTAAAAAGAGCACTAAGGAACCCCATGTGTCTCTCTTTCACCTAGAACATAGCATCTCTCTTCCTCTGCTGCATGTGAGGCATTTGCTTGTCTCGGGGAACCATGTGTTGGGGAACTAATAGCTCTATTAGAGACCAAGTGGTAAGTTTAACTTCTGTTTTGAGAGTGTTGTTGAGTAGAGTAGATGAATCAAGATGCCCCTTGGCACTAGCTGTAAGCTGCATTCCCTCATCAGTTTTTTATTAGTAATAGGATTCTTGGTTTCTCTGTCTGTGTTGTCTGATGTCTCAACCTCAAGGTGGGGTTTGAGGAAAAGACTTGATTGCTTATCATTCCCTTGAAAGTAGACACTTGAAGGTTTCCCTATCTATGTAATGTGGAAAATGGCCAGGATGAATTCCACAGTGGGTCCCTTGGCATTGATAATGTGTGCATTGCAGGGAGCCATGTCAATTATGTACCTGTGACTTCAGGTCAGCCTAGTATTCTGATACAATTAGCCTCTGCAAGCAAGTGTAGTTGGCTCCAGGGTCTTAGCAAAGGCAGAACACACTCTCATTTTTATCCTTAACATTAATGAAAAGACTGCTGTGTTTCTATGAATAGAGAATTTCAGCTTCAGGCTGTTAATATCCATAATGAGTGTTGATAATTACACACTGTGGATAATTATAAATTCTATCATTATAAAATTACATTTAAAAAAATTCCTGAAGTAATAGGGATTTTGGAAATAGTGACGGCATTGTACTTGACATTTTGCCAGACTTTATCTATTTACTTATTTGGGTTTCAATCTGTACAAATTATAAAACGATGGTTGAAATGTATCTGGGAACCAATTTTATAACAAATTAAAATATTATAAGAATAAAGCTGGAGTGTAACCGTAAAAATTGAAAACGAACACATGAGCAAAACTTTGTGTCACCCACCTCTGAATCAAGAACAGCCAGCTCTCACACTATAGATATGGAAAAATGTCTTGCTTTGTGTAGTAAAACTGGTGGCTTTAAACATGGGGATGTACAGTAAAACTGATAAAGAGAACAAGCTGATGTCTGGATATTTGATGAGAGCTCTTGGTACAGACTTCATTCTGGAACATCAGTTACTTCTGTCTTTCATATCCATCCTTATTTAAATCTCTGTTCATTTCCTAAATATTGTGGGACACTGTTACATTTGTCTCTCTATCCTGTCCCTCTATGTAATCCCTGCATATCTACACCGGGTTCCTAAACAGTATCATATATTTATTGTTTCTTGAACTCTTTTGCCAGATAATGATGATATCAAAAGCATTTTGAAGACAACGTGCTACCCCAAATAGCCATTGTTCTGTGTGTTAAGTTTCAATGAGTGCACTAGGAACTGCTGTCTTAGCATGGTTATACAAATCCTTCTTGATCATACAACTATTACTTAATGAAATTGGAAGACAGATCCTTGTTCCCCCTGTTCCAAAGTCCATGTTTTGTTTTGTTTTGTTTTGGTACTGGGGATTAAATCAGGGGCACTTAGCCACTGAGCCATATTCCCCGCCTTTTTAAAAAATTTTTTTTTAAATTTTTTATTGTTGGTTGTTCAAAACATTACATAGTTCTTGATATATCATATTTCACACTTTGATTCAAGTGGGTTATGAGCTCCCATTTTTACCCCATAAATTTTTTTTTTTTTTTTTATTTAGACACAGGGTCTCACTGAGTTGATTAGTGCCTCATTAAGTTGTTAAGGCTGGCTTTGAACTTGTGATCCTCTTGCCTCAGCCTCCTGAGCTGCTGGGATTACAGGAATGCACCACTGAGCCCAGCCCAAAGTCCATGTTTTGAACTAGTAGATTGTATAGTCAAGAAATGTCTTGAAATTTTACTCTGGATCCTTCCTAGATTTTCATGTGAACCATGTGAACGTCTCCTCTAAGTTACTCTGATATAGGGCAATTTTGCTTTCCTTTCTACTAATAGAAACTCTAATGGGCTGAATGGATGTTTTCTCTTTTCTTTTCTAAAGACAACATGGATTTCCTTCCTCCCGTTATCCATTCACATTTAATCTGCCAAACATGAATTACTTTTGTTTGTTCTCTCTCTTTTTTGCTTGTCATTTTTATCATAAAAGAGGTCTCTCATCCTGCCAACAGCTAATTTCTCTACCTCCCCTGCATCTCGTGCCCCACCAGCTCTTTCCTCAGGGATCTGCTCTCTTGCTTTTTCTCTCTCCTCTTTGTTGTTTCCTTCCCAATTATATTTGCACAATTTCCTGTATTTTATAGCAACAACCACAACAAATAAAAAACTCCTTAAACCTATGTTTCCTTCTGCCTACTCCACCATTTTTTTTTCTCTTGTCACAAGCAACTCCTCTGAAAGTTTTCTGAATATTTTGTCTCCTCTTCCTCATATTATATCCATTCCTCATCCTGTGACAATGTGGGCTAGCCATCCCCACACTGCTCCCACTGCCAAAGAGACATGGTTCTCATCTCCTGCATCCCAGAAGCATCTTCTCAAACTTGGCTTATTTAATCTTGGACTCTGATTCCATTTACAACTGAACTCCTCAAAATCTTACTTCTCACTTTTCTTCCTGTGCAAAACATCCTTGTGGTTTCCTCCTGCTTCGCTGGAGTTTTCTGAGTCTCCTTAGCGGGCCTCTTTGTCTCCAGACAGCTCTTAACAGTTTAAGCGTGTTACTCTGTAGTGTCCTTCCTGCTTTTCCCTTCTAGAAATGGGTTTGAACACATCCAACACTCTGACTACACTGCTAGGGCCTTAGATTCCTGTAACAGTGTTCAACCTACTTTCTCTGCTCTCAGGCTTGTACGACTGGCCATTCTAAAATGGGAGCCCCATCATGTCATTTCCCTGCTTAAAACATTTTCAGGGTTTTCTTGTGTTCTTGTGTGAAATTCAAACTTCTCCCCATGGTTTTAACCTTGCAGCTGGGAAAAAATAATGTTGACTTAGGGAAGCATGAGTTAGAATTCCAGCAGGGTACAGAGGTCCCCTTTTGGCATATGAATGAAAACTATTTGCTAGATAGAGCCTGTAGCATGTTTCTATTGTTTTAAGCTGAGGAGGCTGGGTTTATGACTTTTTTACATAATTGTCTGAAGGTGAGTTTTTGTAGGGCAAGTCTTCCCTATTTGGGATTCAGGGAACCCCTAGGACCTCATCATTCTTTGCACGTGGCTGATAGAAAGCTAAAAAAGAGCCCAGAGCAGGTGTACATGATTTCTCTCTTTTTCTTCTTGATGACTATTCATAAGGTCATACCTAGAGGAAAGCATCTTAGGAAATATCATTACTGACTGGAAAGCTACTTCAGAAAGGAATCTGCAGACAGCTATCCTTCTCTGTTGAATGTGGTAGTATTGTCAGCTTTAGAAGTACAGTCGGCACACAATCAGGTATTCATTGTGACATTGTTGATAAAAAAGAGTTAATAAAAACTCGATATGTATCATAGAGGTAGATCAAAAAGCAGTTTTCAGTTGTCATGGAGCTTACTCTTTTGGAGGTACAGGCCAGACACTTTGTAAACATAGAGGCAGGAGTCAGCTTATTCTTTATCACTCTCAGGTTTTCAGAGGAGCTATAGCCTATCTTGTAATTTCATACTTACCATCAAATAATATTTCAGCTGATCCTGCTGCCCCATTGTATGTTAGGCAATTGTTAGACAGAAACTTCTTTTTTAAAGAGAAACATCATTCTCAAAAAGAGTCTGTTAAGTGCTATTGATTGTCACAAAGTGCGTAGGAGACCTGCACACTCAGCTTTCTGGGGGGATTTCATTGGGACACTCACGCCAGCCACACAGAAGCTCTCAAATCAGAACGTGAGTCAAAACTCTGCTGGAAAATTTTTTTTTTCCTTCAAAGAAATTGCTTCTGAATAGAGAGAGATCTTCGAAATTTTCCTTGGGCATATTTATCAACAAGGAACCACCCCAAAATGTTTTTCTTTCAATCTTGGCCTCAAAGACGATGGAACATAAGTACTCAATAGTTACCCTTGAAAATACAAATCCATTTCTTGCCACACAATCAGAACCAATCACGGAAAGTGTGGTACCTGGGGAAAGCCACTGCATGTCACAGGAGAGGAGGAATGCTGTGTGCCTTCCTCTAGCCCACCCTCAGCCCCTGTTCTCCACATTCTCACACATTGCTTTGAAAATACTTCTTTTGGGGGGAAGCTCCCTCTTTTCTACCCTGTGTGCACATGCCAATCTCCTAGTTAGTTCTAATGTTCCTAGAGTGTGTGATTGTTTTTTCGAGTGCCCCCACAGCCTCATGCCAAACTTCAGATGTGCCTTTGCTAGCTCAGGTCAGGCCCAGAAGAATTTGCAGTGTTTCTCATGTCCCTTGCACTGGGCCAGGGGTTGAGTTTGAAAACATGAGATAGCATTTCTCTCACTGAGCTATGCCACCAGGGACAGGAGTTTCCAACAGCAGGTGTCCACTGAGCAAGCTATATCAGAATACCTTCAGAATATTTATAAAAATGTGTATTTCTAGAGCAAATGCTTTCTGTTTTCCTCATTCTGTATGATGTCGACTTTGGGTTTATCATATATAGCTTTTGTGATATTGAATTAAACTCTCTCTAATCCTAATTTCTTCAGAGTTTTGTCATAGATTGGTGCTGAATTTTGTCAAAGGCTTTTTCGGTATCTATTGGAATCATCATGTAATTTTTGTCCTTAGTTCTACTTTTGTCCAGTGTTACTGTTTGATTTGTGTTATGTTGAACCATCCTTTCATTCCTGGGATGAAACCAATGTGATCATGCTGTATGATCTTTTTAATGTGTTATTGGGTTTGATTTGCTAATATTTAAATAAGGATTTATGCAAGGATATTGATCAGTAGTTTTTGGTTTTGAAATCAAGATGACACTGGCTTCACAGAATGAGTTTGGAAGTGTCCTGGCTTTCCTTTCTGTTTTGTGAAATAATTCAGGAGCACTGCATTAGTTCTTTAAAAGCCTGATAGAATTCACCTGAGAATCCATCTGGTCCTGGGTTTTACTTGGTAAGGCTTTTTACTATTGCTTCAATTTTATTGTCTATTATTAGTCTGTTTAAGTTTTCCATATTCTCTTGGTTCAAATCTGGTAGGTTATATGTATTCAGAAATTTATCCATTTCTTCTAGGATTTCTAATTTATTGAAATATAAATTTTCAAAATAGACCCTAATGGTAATCTGGATTTCAGTAATTTTCAGTAATTTTCTTTTTTCATCTCTAATTTTATTAATTTGGGTCGTCCCTTTCTTTTCTTTTCTTTTTTCTTTTTTTTTGGATAGTTTGGCTAAGGATTTGTTGATCTTGTTTATGTTTTCAAAGAATCAGTTTGTTATGTTTTGGATATGAAGTGTCCCCCACAAGCTCATGTATGAGACAAGGGAAGAAGGTTTAGAGGAGAAATTATTGAATTATGAGATCCGAGATCCTTAACCCAATCAGTGAATGGATCCCTAATGGGATTGTCTGAGTGGTAACTGAAGGTGGGTAGGGTGTGGCTGGAGTAAGTGGGTCATTGGGGGCATGCCTTTGGAGTATATATTTTGTATCTGGTGAGTGGAGTCTCCCTCTGCTGCCTTATCATTATATGAGCCACTTCTTCCACCACATTCTCCTGCCATGATGTTCTGCCTTACCTGGATCCCCAAGTAATGGAGCCAACTGAGACCTCTGAAACCATGAGCCTCCAAATAAACCTTTCCACCTCTATAATTTTGTTCTGGTCAGGTCTTCTAATCACAACAGTGAAAAAGTTTACTAAAAATATAGTTCTTCATTTCATTTATCCTTTTTATTTTTTTCCATTCTCTATTTCATTAATTTCATCTCTGATCTTTATTATTTCTTTTCCTTTCCAGTTTTGGGATTGGTTTGGTCTTGTTTTACCAAGAACTTGAGATGCATCATTTGGTTACTTATTTTTAGATTTTTCTGATGTTTTTATTGTAGGCATTCATAGCTATAAACTTTCCTCTTAGAACTGCCATTATAGTGTCCCAGAGAGTCTGGCATATTACATCACTATTCTTGTTTGGTTATAAGAATTTAAAAAATTTCTTCACAGGTTTCTTCCACAACCTATTCATTGTTGTTCAACAATGTATTAGAAAATGAAATGAACAAAGTTATATCAAGTACAACGAATCCCACTATTATGTATAATTTTTATGCACCAATACAAATCGTGTATTTTAAAGCCTTCTTCTCAAGAGTCCAGATAGAGGTGACATTTGGGGACCTGCAATTTAAGAAGTTCTCCCAGCTAATTTTGATAAGCAGCCATGTTTAGGAATTTCCAAAGTAGTAAAAGAAAGTAAGCAATTTGAGACTATTCTTGGATTGATGGTATTCTGTGCTGCCAACTTTAGAGTGGTCCAAAAGTTTCTTAGGATGATTGGTTGAACTAACATTTTACTATATTGTCTCAAAGCATCCATGTTATTTAAGATATAACTCTTGATCTAGTAGGAAAGGTGTGACATGCAGAAAGGCAAGTGAGCAAGCCTCTGCCATTTGACACATATGACAACAGTCCTGGTGACAAGCAAATGAGGACTCAGCTTTTCTCACCTTCTGCTCTGGTCTGGGATCCAGCTGGCTTACCACCCTGACACAGGGGTTGGCACTGAGGACTCAGCGATGGGTGACAATCTCAACTGTGTTCTGGCTGTGAAACCCTTTCTGCTACATGTACTCCATTTTTCTTACTCTCGTTGCCTCCCTCTTGGCATGGTGGCTTCACACCCCAGGCTGCAGCCTCTGATGTTGTGCTGCTTGTTGGCCCGATTTACTGCTTTCATTCTCTCACTCCACTTTTTAAGTCTGTTTGCAGTCCCATTCTGGGTGAAACTCCCTAAAGCCAGACAGGCAGACATAGTACTACTGGAGGAGGGGGCTTTCTACCCAGCCAGCCCTTCTCTGTATTCTGCAGAGGCCATTGGGCCCCAAGTGACTTGCAACTTTCTGGAGTAGCTGAGATGCGCCATGAGGCCCCTTTCATGTCTCTGCAGAGGGAAGCAATCTCTGAGAGGTTCCCTGAGGAGCACAGAGCTCTTGCAAGGCAGTCAGCAGGAACAAGAAGATTTCAAGGAGAATGGTCCATGGCTCCATTAAACCTGATTTCTGTTACTTTGGAGGAGGTACAGAGAACTTGAATTGAAACTGTGCTCTAAAATCTTGAAGCTGAAACCCTTCCTCCTGAGGTGCACCCAGAAGTCTAAATGGAGGAAATCCTGCAGGACATGGGAAGATATATTTTTAAAAAATACAATAGCCAAAACAGTTTCCTGAAAGATTTAATATAAGTTGTTTAAATGTAACTGAAAGAATAGCAGGGGCACAGGGCATTACAAAAGAAAATAAATATAAAGCATCATTTAAAACCAAAGCATCAGTTGGGTGCAGTGGTACATGCCTGTAATCCCAGTGGCTCAGGAGGCTGAAACAGGAGGATTGCAAGTTCAAAGCTAATCTCAGCAATTTAGTGAGGCCCTAAGCAACTTAGTGAGACAAATAAAACACAATAAATGGATAAATGTCTGGGAATATGGCTGAATGGTTAAGTGCCCTTGGGTTTAATCCTCAGTACAAAAAAAAAAAAAAAAAAAAGCAAAACACCCCAAGAGGCAGAGTCTGCCATATCTCTTTGGAATACACAGTACAGTGCAAGAGGGTTTTATAAACTAAGGAGAGGGCAACACTTGGATTGTGTGTATTTGGCCAAACCTCTGGTTTCCAGGAAGCCTTGTTTTCCTACCTTTACATCTTATTACCTGCTACTTCCAGGTTCTTCTGAGGGAGAAAGAATTTGAGAAAAGAAAACAGATGGAAACATTGGCAACTGCAATTGTTTCTATTACAAATCTCCACAAATTGTGTGGATTTAAGTAGCCAAAATTTATTTTCTCCCTGTTTTGGATGCCAGAAGCCTAAACTTAAAGGTATGATCAGGTAACAAACCCTCTGAAGGCTGCAGGGGAGAACCCTTCCTTGCTTCTTCCAAGTTCTGGAGGCTGCAGGCCTTCCTTGGCCTGTGGCAGCAGAACTGCCATATCTGCTTTGATCTTCACGTGAGTTTATTTTCCCTTCTGCACCTTAATTTGGGGGCCTGCACTAGTTTAGGATAATCTCATTTTATGAGCCTTAATTCTATCTGCAAAGATCCTTTTTCCAAATAAAGCCACAGTTACAGGTTCTGATAAACCTATTTTAGGGGAAAACACCATGCAACCTAGCTCAGCAACCTCTGAGAAAATATCGTCTAAGACAGCATTGAAGAAAGTACCTGCCACTTAAGAATTGCCAACTCAAAAATTGACTGTGTGCTACCACTGATCTAGGATTTCTTTACCCATTTATTTAGGGGCTATGTGCTCTTTTCTGCATAACTATCCAGCCACACTGGCCCTTGGCCAGGTCCCTGAAGTCACCAAACCCTTCCCCAACTTAGAGTCTGTGCACTTTCTGCAAGGAAGTCTCTGGACTGCTTCCTTTTTGCATTGCTCACTTCTCAATCTATAGCTCTCATCTCTCATAACCATCTCTTCTCAGATTGTCTCTGACCACACTGTTAATTTTTGAATTTAAAATTTTTGATTAACACATAATAAATTTCCATATTTATGAGATACAATATGATGCTTTGACTCAGGATATATTGGACAATGATCAAAATAGGCTAAATGGCATATCTATTACCTTAAATTTTTCTCATTATTTTTATGGTGAATACATTAAAAGTCCTTTTTTCTAGCCATTGTGAGATATATAATGTTTTATTGTTAACTATATTCATCCTGACTATAAGATTTATTTACACATTGACCTACCTCTCCCCCTTCTCCTCAGTTCTCTTCTCCACCATCTTTGGTAACCGCTCGTCTACTCTCAACTTTTATGAGATCAGTCATTCCGATTTTGTATAAGTGAATGTGCCTGTCTTATTTCACATAACATAATGACCTCAAGTCCACGCATGTTTATTTTAAATGACAGAAGTTCATCCTTGTATGACTGTAGGATAGTCGTTATTTATAAGTACCACACTTTCTTTATTGATTCATCCATTGATGAGCATTCATGTTGATTCTGTATCCTGACTATTGTGAGAAATGCTGCAATAAACATAGAGTCCAAGTTCTCTTTGATAGTCAAATTCCCATCAAGGAGATGCACATCCAAACCACAATGAGGAATCACCTCACCCCAGCTAAAATGGCTCTTATCAAAAAGATAAAAATGACAAATACTCATGAGGAGAGGAGAAAAGGGAGTGCCCCTAACACTACTAGTGAGGGTGTAGTTAATACAACTCTTATCACAAACATGGTGGAGTCTTAACAACCACAACAAAAAGCACTAACTGTATGAGCCAGCAGTCCCACTACTGGGGACATATACCCTGTCACTATTATTTTTAAAAAATCACAGTCACTGCTTACTTCCTTAAGCACCGACCATAATTTTCAAGTGCTGGATTAGTGTGTCTCATTCCTACTAACAGAAGTGAAAAGCAGGAAGAAACACATCTACCCAGTTACACTACATAACTCATCCCAGGTACAGAGTCATGTTTTTAATGAATACTAGTTAAATATATTGAATGATTGAGCATATAATATTCATGACATCATTTTCTATCCTTATTTGAAGTTCTTTCATCCTTTCCTGGTTTTAACTTTCCAAAGTGATCATTTAAAACATTATCCTTATTTTCCTTTAAGGCCTGTTAGGATAATAACTGATAGAAGTCCTTGTGTTTGTTCTCCAAACAGCTTACCCAGTATCTCTGTATTTCCTCACTGTGAAAATGCTTGAGAAAAACAGCTTAGAAGAGGAAAGATTTATTTTTGCTCATGGTTTCAGAGGCTTCAGTCAATGGTCATCTGTGTAGTTGCTCTCCATGCTTTTATAAAGCAGTTAATTCCATGGCAGAAACATGTAGTAGAATTGAAGCAGCCAGAGACCCTACCCAGAAGACCTTTACCATAATTAAGCAGAAACCCCCACCATACTTGTAACATGTAAGTTCCTCTTCTTGTCAGCATTTTACACAGGATATCAGCTATCAGCAAAGTCTTCAGCAGAGATTATTGTGGTGGGTAGTTTCCTCTTTTTGTGCATGCCAGGTTTGCAGAAAGAAACTTGTCAAAAACCTCTGTCTGGTCTAGAGGATGGAACAAAAAAGCAGTTGTCACGTGAACCCCCAAGCTCCCCACACCCATTGGGTATACAGTTCAAAGAATTTCCAAAATCTTTGTCCAGAGAATCTTAGGCAATACCCCTCTTTTTGGACCGACTGCAGTCAATAAACTTACTTCCTGAAAATTTCTCAGGTGTCCTGCCTCTTTGTCCTACATCAGAGGAGCATGGCAGGAGAAAGATCTTCAGCTCATGGAAGCTGGGAAACAGAAAAAGGAGCCAGGGACAAGATATAATCCCCAAGGACCCACCCCTAATTCCTTCAACCATGCCCCACCACCTATAGTTTCCACTGTCTCCCAATAGTCCATTCAGCTATCAATGGATTAATCCAGTGGCGAGGTCAGATCCATCATTATCCAACCACACCTCCTAAAAACTGAATATTTTTGCACTGGGAATCAAGCCTTTCATGCATGAGGCTTTGGGGACATTTCAGGTCCAAACCACAAAGCCCTTGTGACCTGGAGTGAAACAAACAAGTACTATTTCTGTTGCCACCACCCCCTGCCCCCGCCCCACATTGGCTGTGGTGTTTTTTGATCACAACAGTTTCCTCCTGGAAAGAGTGATAGGAATAAAAAAGAGAGGAGGCCATGAACCTTTGCAGCATAGCAGTGAAAGCAATGAGCAGTCAGCTCCCATGCTTCTAATTGCCTTCTGAATTTTTTTTCCTGCTAAAAGAGCAGCACCCACTGTAGCCTTAGGCTATTGTATATTTCTCAATATATGGTGAGATTCCTTTAGTAAAGCTTTCTTCCTTATCATCTTTACAGAAATGATACATTTTCATTGTAAAAATTCAATCATTATAAGTTATAAAAAGATGAGAGTTTAAAAAAAAAAGTCACCCAAACCATACTGCCGAGAAACATAATGAATATTATTAGATAGGCTTGATTCTAGGCAGCTCTCTATGCATATATACATAAGGAAGGATGGAAGGTTAGGTAAATAGACTGAGGAATGATTTTCATAGCAACAGAAGGATGCTGCACATAAAATAATATTTTATAAGAAGGTATGAAATTTACCTTTTCATGAATATAACAGCAGGAAATTAAGTTGACTTGAAAATCAAGTGTTTCCTGGATTTCAGTTTCAGGGGTTTTTTTTCTTTTTTTTTTAACAAAACAAATATTAAATTCCAAGATGATCTTTCTAAAATTATGGGAAAAACTTAATTAAAGTTATATTCAAATTCACCATTATTGTTTAATATTCTCTCTGTATTTTAACTGAATCCATACATCCCAGCAGTCTTTTCTACTCCAACTGTCTCCATTCTGGATTTCTTTATTTGGGCACATAGGGACTGTGTTTCCTAAAGTTTTATAAAAAATTGGTTGCCTACTTTTCTCATGCAAAATGTATTCACTCCTTAGGTTGTTCTAAATTATATATATCGTGATTCCACATTTACCCAAATACCTCCCTCTTGAAAGTCCTTCTCATCTTCCCATCTGTATAGTTGCTCTTCATGCTTTTATAAAACAGTTAATTCAAGAATTCTCTTTTATTATTCTATTATATTTTTGTTATTTTAAAAGATACCACGTTTTCCTCTTTCCTTATAATTTTCTTATTTTGTTGAACATATTCTCCATCAACTCCCCAATATGATGATGGGGAAAAATTTCTTTTTTAAAAACATTTTTTTAGTTGAGGTTGGACACAATAACTTTATTTTATTTACCTATTTTTATGTGGTTCTGAGAATCAAACCCAGCACCTCGATGTGCTAGGTGAGCACTCTACCGCTGAGCTACAACCCCAGCCCCAAGGGAGGAAAATATTTCTGACATTTTAATAAAGATTTTAAAGCTATTGTGAATTGGCCTGCTATAAACATTGATGTGGCTGCCTGAAAGAGCCTTTATTTTTTGGAATGACAGTTTGACTGAGTTAGAACCTATTGTTCTAGGATCTCAGTGGATCCTAGAATAATAGATCTAGATCTTAGGTTTTATCTCTTATTTTAATTGAGGTCTAATTTACATGCAGTGAAACATACAGATTTTAAAGATACAGTTTGGTGGGTTTTAACAATTGATTATCCTTATCCCCCCACCCCACTATGGATCAGCATCAACTTATCAGAGAAAATATTTGGCTTTTGGTTTTCTGGGATTCCTTGCTTTATTTACCATGATAATCTCTAGCCCCATCCATTTACCTACAAATGTTCTAATTTCTTTCTTCTTTAAGGCTGAGTAATATTCCATTGTATATATGTATCACATTCTCTTTATACATTCATCTATTGAAGGGCATCTAAGTTAGTTCCGTAGTTTAGCTATTGTGAATTGAGCTGCTATAAACATTGATGTGGTTGCCTCACTATAGTATGACTCAGCATGTTTTTTTAGATTAATTCATGATATTGTTTATTTCAGTAATATATTTCTAATTCCTGGTGAAAACATTTCATTGTATGCATATATAACAATTTATTTATTCAATCTTCTGCTAATAAACATTTCCATTATTTTTAGTTCTAGGGTATTGTGTATAAAATTATTATGAACATGTCTAGAAAATAATTTTTATAAACAAATATTTTTATTCTTTTTAAGTAAATGCCTAAGATCATAAGGTGGGTATAGGATAAACTTCTTTAGAAAGTTCCCAATGGTTTTGTAAAATAATTATCATTTTGCACTCCCAATATGAATAGTAATATGTGAGTTTCCTAGGATTAGTATTAGAATTTTTACATTTTTACTATAGCTATTGTGGTGGGTATGTGGTCATATCTGTTGTGGTTTAAATTTGTATTTCTGTATATGAACATATTTTCCATGTGCTCATTGACCATTTTTATATCCTCACTTGTGAAATATCTGCCTAAATGTTTTGCCAGTTGAAAAACTCTTCTAAATTTTATATAGATGTAGAAGATATCTTTAAATTTAATATATTCTGGTTTAAAATCATTTTCCCGATGTGTATGCGGAATATTTTCCATCTGCATATCATTGCCTATATAGCTAACAGTGTTTTTAAAAAAGGTTGTAGAGGTAAAATTGTCATATAACATATTGTACTTGTTTAAGGCACACACATTGATAAATATTTATAAGTTTTGGTATAAATGTACACCATGAAATCACTGCAATTTAGATTTTATATCTATTACCTTAAAAGTTTCTTTGAGCCCTCTGGAATTCATCCTCCCTGGTCATACCTATGTAATGCTGTTCCTCAAGAATCCAGTGACCTAGTTTCTATATTATAGATTCATTTGTAAATCCTAGAATATTATATAATAGAACAGCAAAACACATAAAGTTTCTGTCATGTTTCACTTAGAATAATTTTTTCATGTGTAATTGTGTTTTTTCATTTTGTTGTAAGCTAAATTAACCTTGCATTGTTTAAATAAAATCGAGTAGATCATGATGTATTCCATGTAGATTGAGTTTGCTAATCATTTAATGACTTTTTCTTGCGTCTATGTTCATGAGGGATTTAGGCCTTTAGTTTCCTCTTATGTGTTTATCAGGTTTTGATATAGAATATAGGAGCCTTAATGGAGTGAGGTATCTTCTCCCATTTTCTGGCAACATTTCTGTAGAGTTGGTATTACTCCTAATTAAATGTTTTTAGGAATTGTTCAGTGAAGGCTTTGGTTTCTAGAGACAATGTTGTGGCCAGATTTCAAGGACAATCTTGTACAGGAGTGATGAGAACTGACATACTTGCCTTCTTTCTAATCTTTAAAGTGAAAAAGGTTTTACTATCACAGTTTGTTGAAGTTTTTCTCATGAAGGATATTAAATATTGTCAATTGTCTTTTAGGTATGTATTGAGATATAATTTCCTTTTATAATATAAAGTATATGAATTATTTTCACTTATTTTAAAAAAATATTAAAATATTATTGCTTTTCTGGGATAATGCCCAACATATACATTTTATATACTATACATGTGTGTGTGTATATATACACACACACACATATTTATATTAAAGGCATATATATATACTTATATATCATTTATACATGTTTATAACACATATATACATGTATATATGAATTATAATCTTTTGCTAAAGACTTTTGGTATCCCTCTTCCTTTGGATATTGATATTCAGGTTTCTTATTATGTTGCTGTTTTGTTTTGGTGTCATATTTTGCTGACCTATTCAAATCAACTGAGTATGTAGCTAAATGCCAGAGTTTTCGTGTCTTTGTTCTGTAACTGTTTAATTTCCTCAAGCAAATTCACTATTTTTTTTTTTATCAGACACATAAATGATGCATTCACATGGATTTTGCTACAGAGTCTGAGAAGAGTATTGTCTGGCACATATACAGAAAGTTAATACTGTTTTCTCATCCTCCACTCCTTCTCTTACATCTGCTCTTCTGACTCCACAGCTTCTCTGCACTTCTAGAGATAAGGCTTTTTCTTCTGTGTGTATTCTAGATGTTGCTTTACCTACTATACCACATTAGGTAGCCCTCTTCAACTCAATTTCTTTCTTTCAAATATTTGTTGGAGTTATTTTTTTCATCTGATGGATCCCAATTCACATTCCTTTTTAAATATCAATATACTCCTTTAAATTTCTTTGCTTTTATTGAACTGAGGTCTTTGAAGGGGTTGGCAAATTGCATTTTCCTACAGTGGCTACATTGGCATCTCTTGGCTCAAAGGGTCTTCTACAATTGAATCTGCCCTTCCCCCGACAAGGAGTGGCATCCAATTTTCTTCTTCTTGATGATGGACAAGAATTAACAAATCACAGGGAATCAAGGGAATTTAGCAGAGGAGACATGGTATAACTTTCAAGACCAATTCACCAAAAGCTAGAATACTTTCTTTTTTCTTTGGAGCACTCACTCATGAGTGCCCAGACCCTATCCATCATGCTGAGAAGCCTAAGCTCTTAGGGATACTACAAGTAGGTGCCTAGTTTAGCTTAGTCTTCAAGTCCTCCCAGTACAGGTAGCTGACCTGTGAATGAGGAAGCCTTTGGATGATACCAGTCTCCAGCCACTTCCAAGCCACTCGGGTATTCCCATTAGCTTTTAAACACTGAGGAGCTGAAGAAAGCACACATGCAGCTTCCATCTAAAATTCTGACTCATGAACATAATAAAGTGGATGCAGTTCCATGCCATCATTTTTTTAGGTGATTTATAATACAGCAAATTATCCTGAACAAGGGGAGAAAAGACTACATGTGGTTATTTTCCCATTTTAACCAAGGAGTCTCATCACACTCCTTCCAAAATAACATTTCCCCTAAAAGCAATATATTTTGAGTAGGACACAGAAGACTTTTATGAAGTGGGGACTAGACTGGAAATAAATCTCTGGTTTTAATTCTGATTCTAACTTGCTGGTGGAACCTGCACTAGAGAGTTTATCTTTACAACTCAGAGGCTGTAGGGGTTCTGTGTTTGGGATTGGGGTCTCTGTTAAACTTCATGATTGTGGCATGCTTGGTGGCTAGGAAGTTTCTGTGCAAAAGCACAGAATGCCTGGCTCCTGGGAAACTTCTGTGTGAAAGACACAAGATGCCTGGCCATTGCAGCAATGTTCTTCAGGAGAAAGCTCTGTGTTAAGAGTTTTATCAATTTCCACCTTGATCTCAGGCACATAACTCCTGGGAATAAAGGAACTTGTTTGCTGGATAACTACAATGTTTCACCAAGCTCCAGTGCTCCTGGATCTGCCCACTTAATAGTAATTTTAGACAATGGACTTTCTTGAAAGCTGCACAAACCTCCTGACATTGCATATTGTAACTGTGAAATGTATCTGCAGAATAAGTGACCTTACTGATACTCTAAACAATAATATAGTTATGGTACTAATGATATAATGTAACCTATTAGTATAAATAAATGTGACCTCTTGGACAAGGGAGCACTTTCCTGCCTCTGCACCTTGTCTCTGTGTCTCTCTTTTTTATTTCCTTACAAGAGGCTCCATATAAAACTTTAGACTGAGTCCCACACTGGGTCATGTGTGGGAAATTTTGTTGCTCTGTTTAGATACCCCTTTACCCTTGTGCACAATGCTTCTTATCCTGAGAGATTTATCTGTATAGACATCATCGATAGGGTCCTTGTCTTCCTCATTCCCAGTTGGTTTTGACCTATGGAGAGTAGTGGCAGGAGATTGGAGAAAGGAGGAGATGGAAATTGTGCATTTATTTCCTCAATCCTTGTCCCTTAGTTGAGTACCTCTGTTAAATTAGTGCTTTCTGTGTAAGTCTCCCTCTCCACATGAGCAGTTACTTCCATGGTAACTCTGTCTCACTATTATTAATCCCAAATACTTCATAATCATTTATAATTTCTCCACACACTTCCTATGATTTGTAATTAGGACCTCTTAAGGACTGTCCTGGAATTATCCTATTTTCAAGATGCCATCTATTTCTTGCGAAGAGCCCAATAGATTTTAGTGTCTAGTATGCCTAACTACATCTAACATCTTATAATTTTAGGGAGTCTTTTACTAGGCATGATTTTTTATTATTGCAGAAACCATTTCAAAAAGAGTTGCAGTACTCCTGACAGCACATATAAAATGCATTTCTACAAACCAATACCTACACAGATTGCAAATACATCAATAGCCATCTATTTTCTCCATTCACTTGATTTTTTAAAAGGACCTGGAATTGGCTTTTCCTGTGTTGCTTCCACTGCAGTTCAGTTTCTTGAAAAAGGAAGCATATAATGGAGAAAGATAAAATTGATTGTATTTATTCTTGTCATTCTCAAAGAAAATGCACTGCAAGTGGTGGTGTAGTTGAAAGGAGTGGAATAAACCATCTGTCCTTCCTCTAATTCCATACACAAAACAAATTTTTGATTGCTTTGAAATGGCAAGTTCTATTTGTAATGTATTTCAGTCTATCATTCTGCCTTCTGGACATACATTTTTCCTAAAATCTTTATTTTAAAAAAAATGGTCATTAATACAAATACACAAATTCTAAGAAACTCCAATTTTTAGGGTTCTCATTAGTCTTGAACTTACATTTTATTGTAATTATTTGAAATAAGTTAATTACATATTGGGATATAGAAATATTCTTGACAAATATGTAGCTGTATGGTAAAAAAGTTTTGTTAAAAATAGGGACTGGAGAGAATATAACCATAATCAATTGTCCCCAATTATTGATGCATCTAACAATTTGCCTCCATGTTAAGATAGTGCTTGTTTTTACTGAGATTAAATTCCTGTGCAAGCAGATGCTTTCATCTAATAGAGAATCTTCAATTTGTCTCAAGGAAAAAAAAATCAATAAAATCACAATTAGAAGGGGAACATTTGAAAGGCATTTTCTAGGCATTGAAAAATCCAATAGGAAATTTTAAGCAAGGTTATCAAATAAATTTATAATTGCAAGGCTCTATTTAGTGCACTCATATCAAATATTATATCCTATAAGCAGAGAATGAATCCTATTTATCTTGTCATAAGTCTCAAAGAAAGCATGAGAAATTTCTTCACTATAAAAAGTGTACAAGTCTCATCTGACCACATGCGATTAAAGCAATATTTTAATCATCTGGAAAATGTGAGTTACTCTTTATAAATGAATGGAGATATAATATAAGAAAATGTCATCAAAAATAATTAGTACTTTATAATGATGATAGAATTATAATTTTAAATAAAAATAAATGAATCAAATTTTTAAACTTAAGAAACTTAAAAATAAAACCCATTTATGTTTGAGGGAAAGGAAAGCAATCAGTAAGTGATTTAGTAGATATTAATGTAGAAGGAGACTGTAATTGGAATACATACAACAGTTGTATTATTGAAATTATTTCAATAAATATCTTTAAGAATGCTTACTGATGATTAAGCTAAAAGTATATAAAATAGCAAAAATTATCATATACATAAAAAAGGTATAGATATGTTTTCAGGCACCAAAATGTAAAGAGTCAATAAAAGTCTATTGAAAAGAAATCCATATAGAAAATTTGAAAATCTGGATTAGAATAGTGCTATTTTTTTGAAAACATAAATTAGTGGCATTTATTTTGGAAGTAGAAAATCATAAAGGAGCAAAATTATGAAGGAACTCTAAATATTGTCAATTCATAAACATTTCTGAATATAGATATACACAATGTTTACAACTACACACATGAGTGCACACAGATACACACAAATGGCAATTATATATGGAGATACTTCTGACATAATTTTCATTTTCAGTTTTACTCTGTATATACAAGTTATTAGAGGTGAAAATCCTTAATCTTTCTTCCTTTATACATATTACATGCATTATATTTCATCAGACTTTTTTTAGATATTATTCATGGAGATCTTTCCATGTTAGTACATAGAGTATTCTTTCTCTTATAAAGCTGAATGGGGTGCTAATATATGAAGATACAGTAATTTTAAGAACCCTTAAGTTTAAGGAGAATTTAGATTGTTTCCCATCATTTGTTATTTGAAACAACAATGCAAAGTTTAGCCTTATACACTATATTCACATATGATTTTTAATATCTGAGGCTCAGTCCTATGGGTAGAATTGTAGCATTAAAGAATATTTGTGTTCTTAAATTCAATTGCTGTTATAAAATTGCACTCGATAGAGGATTTTTAATAACATACATTTTTACCAAAACATACAAGAGTATCTGTTTCCTTGTAGTGAAAAATGGGGCCCAGACTGGAGCAAGCTTATTTGACAGAGGAAAAAGTTACTGGAGTTCAGTGACTGAGTTAACTGAAGGCTTTATGACAATGTACTAAAGAGAAGACAAAGAGAGCTGGGTGTGCTGGCACATGTTTGTAATCCCACAAATGCAGGAGGCAGGAGGATCACAAATTTGAGGTCAGCTGGGGCAACTTAGTGAGACCCTGCATCAAGATGAAAGAAATAATAAAAAGGACTGGGGGATGTAACTCAGTGGTGGCGTGGTCGAAAGGGTTTGAGAAGAAGAAGGAGAAGGAGAGGGAAAGTGGGAGGGGAGAGGGAGGGGAAGAAAAAGAAGACAGGCAAAGTCATGATACTTTATTGTAGGCATTAAGTTAAGAAACAAAAATATTACTCCTAAGAGGAAGTCTACGTAAGCTGCATAGGAAAGTATTTTAGACTCAGCATAATGCAGCCTAAAACTAATCCTTGGTAGAATGAAAGACAGCAAAAGCCAAACTTTCAGTTTGCCATTAAATTAAAATTTATTAGACATGGAAGGGGCAGGGAAAAAATATGCTATAACCAGGAGAAGAAAAACAAATCAACAAATAGAAAAAGGACAAAGCTAACATAGATGTTGCATCCACATATAGGCCACTGAAGGAGAAAAAGCAGTGACAAAGACTCATCTATGTCCACACTGAACAACTAGCAGCTCTTCCATACAGAAAATAAATAAGGAAACATGATTTGAACCATGCTGTAAACCCAATGGTTCCAACAGATATACAGAGATCATTCCATCCAGTACCAGTGGAATACCCACTCTTTTTACACATAAATGGAATGTTCTCCAGGACAGGTCCAATGTTAGGCCATAAAACAACTCTTAAGAGATTGGAATTATATGTAATATCTTTTTCTGACAATAATTATATGAAAAAAAATAAAAGGAGGAATTTTAGCAAAAATAAAAATATCTACAGAAATTAAACACATGGTACTGAATAATCAAAAATCAAGGAGAAAAATTGAGGAGAATTAAGAAAATATATTGAAACAAACAAGAATGAAAACACAACATACCAAAACTTACTAGATAAGATTAAAAGTTGTTTTAAAAAGGAAGTTAATAACAAATATAGTAATAAATGCCTATATCATAAGAGGACTGATCTTAGATAAATGATTTATCTTTGTACTGACAGGAAATAGGAGAAACAAAGAAAAAAAAATAAGCCTAAACAATGCTGTAAAGAATAAAATGATAGAGATTAGAGAAGAAATAAATTGGAACTAGTAATATAATAGAAAAGATGAACAAAACCAAGAATTGGTTTGGAAAGATAAAGAACATTGACAACCTCTTTTCCAGACTAAGAAAAAAAATAGATGACTCAAATAAAATCAAAAGTGAAAGGGGAGACACTACAAGGTGTGACTCACATATATAAAACAGAGAGGAAACAAAGATCTTGTAGCTTTTTGTAGGTAGATCTCCAAAGGTAAGAAACAATACTACAGATGTTTATTAAAGCCTCTATTAAACTACCACAACTATAACCTAAAATATTGGATGACCTCAAAGTAAATGACAAATTCTTCAAAACATACTACCTATCAAGGCTGAATCATGAAGAAATAGAAAATTGGATCAGCTCAATGGAAGATAATTGAATTTGTAAATATTTGGTAGAATCAGTGAAGCCATCAGGTCCTGGGGTTTTGTTTGAGGGAAGATTTTCTATTCCTGTAATTCAAATAAATACATGAAAATTGTTCAGTTTATCAACAAAATAGACAAGAAAATGTATGATAATTTCAATAAGTGCAGTGAAAGCATTTGAAAAAAAAAATAACACTCTTTGATGATTAAAAACATAAAGGCTATAGATCACATGTCCACAGGTGCCGCAGTCCGGCTGCAGCAAGATAACTGGGGGGTGACGAGCAACTTGTGTACATTGATACAGCAGGAGTAGGAGCCGTTTATTGTAGAACCGGAGCGGTATATATACATTCTACACAGCTTATCTTAATTAACATAAACTCTATATAGCAGTCAACCAATAAGGAATCTCCACACTTAATGGCTCGCTGGTGTTACTTCATAAACCACTCCCTCTGGCAAAATACCAGGCGCCAGAGGTATTTTGCATCAAGATGCAAGAAATAATAAAAAGGACTGGGGGATGTAACTCTATTTTATGTATTCTCTATTTTAACCTCTTAGAAATTAAAATAGAGCCTATCTATTAAAATAGAGACTTATTTACAGACTCTAACATTTTCTAGGCGCCATCCTGACTTGTTTATAGACTCTAACACACAGGTAACTTCATATTCAATGTTTAGAAGATGAAAGCTTTTCATTTAAGATCAACATTATTGGTGAAAGTATACTCACATTATTGTCAACTTAGTTACACACAAATGTTTTAAGATTTACCCTCCACAAATCTTCTGCAACTTACTTAGACATTCTACAACTTTTTACTTTACAACACGAAAGAATTTCTCATTCAGAAACACTTCATTTTCAATCTTCTTTCATGCTAAAATATATTTCCACAACTAGAACCTTCTTATATCTCTTCTCTGGATGTTTGCCCCTCTTAAAATTCACAATTTGATAAAATCCTTATGATATTTCCGAATTTAGACAAATTACTACACTTTAATAATACTTATTAAAGTTTATATACTTTATAAACTTTAAAGTACTTTTATAGTTCTTTAACTGAAACTCAACCAAAACCTTTTGTACTCTCTGTAGAACTTCTCCTGATAGAATCTTAATTCTTAGTAATCTTGTTTTTACTGAAGAAACAGAAACAAAAAACCTTTCTCTTTTACCAATTTATGAAAGCACATTTAATGGTTAAATATATTACTTTGTGGAATCTGAACAGTCAAGAGTACTTGACTTTATATTTAGTAGTTGATACTTTAGCACTTTTAACTTTGCTGATTGATCTTATGTCTCCTGTAGCAGACACACTTATAATTAATCCCATTGAGGATAAATATGACTTACTCATTTTTAAATGTAGAAACAAAGATATCAAACAAGTACAGTTAACATTATTAGCCATCTCTTCCCTGTAGAAGAGGCAATGGGTAACATATTGTAAATATTTTCTAGAAACCGACACTTGGTTAATTGTCTGACCACATAGACAAACTTGTGGGTTAGTAATTTTAAAGATATCTTTACTCTTGTCTGTTTACACAAGTTAAATTGAACTTTTTTAAAAGTCACTTTAACTAAAAGCTATTTGGGTCCCTTTCTTATTTAAATTTTGATTTATAAGCACTTGTTTATGGCAATTTTGATACCATGTACATGATATATGAACACACCATGTATTGAAGCAGAACAAAACAATACACAGGTGTGCACACACACATAAAACAGAGAGGAAACAAAGATCCTTTTTTTTAAAGAGAGAGAGAGGGAGAGAGAAAGAGAATTTTTATTTTTTAGTTATCAGCGGACACAACATCTTTGTATGTGGTGCTGAGGATTGAACCCGGGCTGCACACGTGCCAGGTGAGCGCGCTACTGCTTGAGCTACATCCCCAGCCCCCAGAAACAAGGATCTTGTAGCTTTATGTAGGTAGATCTCTAAAAGTAAGAGACAATGCTACAGATGTTTATTAAAGCCTCTATTAAATTTAACCTCTTAGAAATTAAAATAGAGCCTATCAGACTCTTACATTATGACTTAAATATTGGACAGGCCTGCACAGTTGGGAATATTGGGTGTAAAGTTCAACAGCCATGGTGGATACTGAAATCAAAGGTTCAGGTGGTCACTTATTCTCCATGGCTATCAGATTCATTCGCAATATGACCATGTCATGTACTGCTTAGAATTTTGTGAAAGGAGTTTTTTTTCAGATGTATTTGAGAGCTGATCCTTGAAAAATTATCCTCTGAACAAAGTCAGAATATAAAAACCTCTATAGTTAGATAAAATAAAATTGATCAGAAAAAAATATTTATTTAGACATGCAGAATCAAATGTAAATTTTCAATAAAACAATGAGCTCCAAAATATAGAAATTAAAAGAAGTGTTCTAACCATGATACAACCATAATTTCTCTAGTAAATGAGCATGCAAAACATCTTTATCAGATCAGAATGCACTTTTGGGTCAGATTAGAGTCAGTCCAGATATTTTAAAAATGTGATAGTCCTGAAATCCTTAGGTAAAGATTCTCAAGGTAAAGAAGATATATATATATATGAGATCATTCTATTTTCCTTCCTGTGCTGTAGTGTTTAGGGAGAAAATTATTAAGAAATCAGGTGGTAGAGTGCAAGAGTAGATAAGATAGCCAGCCATTTATGTTCCATAGTAAGTTAAATTTAAAAGGGAGACCTCTTCTTCCCTTTGGTCTCAAATTGGTTTTGGATAATTGCCTCTGTTGTTTACATTTCAGATGCAAGCCTTGGAGAGAGAGAGAGATCTTTCAGAAGGCTGACAAGTAAAATAAGCTACTCTTTTGACTTTGAGAGGCAAATCCTCATACAGAGGGTATTTTAACCATTTTTTTTTCTTTTGTAAAATCAATCTCTTAAGGTGTGGTGCTATATAGTTCATGTTTCCTCAGGAGACCATTTTCCATTACCCTAGTTGGTAATGAGGCCAGGTTTGGATCATAAAATATCTCCTTTTTTCAGCTGTAATTAGGTAACTTTCCAGGCCTGGCAGGAGAAGAAAATGAGGCACAATTTTGAGCATCTGTGGATAAAATTTATCCCAGTTTTTTTAGTAGGCAAGCTAGTGGTGAACTGGGCATAACAGTTGAGAACAAAGCTCTCATCTGAGTCCATTTTGTTAGAAATGTCTCCCTAGATGACCTTCTGATAGCCAGTAATCCTGTCTCTTACTACCTGGTTCTCCAAGATGTATTGTTGCCTCACCAGCAAGAATGAACAAGTGTCCCTGTTGGCTGCATGACCAAGACCCTGGTGGAATCAGAATCAATGGCATGACTCATCTCCTCCTGCCACTATTAAACTTTCATATGTTATAACTCCTGGGTAGGGGAAGACCTACAGTGGAGTATATTCCTCTGCCCTGTGGGCTGAAGGAATGTCCAGAGGATAAGGAGTACATCTAATGGTTGTTAGATGCTTGATGTCCTTTTCTTGGAGGAGTGATTGAAAATGCCTCCGTTTTTGCAGCCAAAGAAACTCATGCAGCACAGAAACAACAATGGGAAGAACTCCTACAGACTTGTATGGGTCTAATATGAACAAAGGGAACCTAGACATTTCCTATGAACCATGCCATGTAAAACGTCTCTCTCTCTCCTTTCTCTCTCTCAATGGCTTGAGTCTGATGGGGAGAGGAAGAGAGTAATGGGAGAAGTGAATTCAGGAGAATGTATTTTGGCTAATATGGAGGTGTATGTCACTGGGGTATTTGCACAGTACCACTTGATCAACCAGTCACCCTAAGATATCCTATTAGGGCTGTCAGGAGAGGAGGTTGGGAAAGAAGCCTGTGAGATTCACTGGTGAGTCACCCCCGCCAGAATCTCAGTTATTTCAAAATTTGGTTCACCTCTCTGTGTATATCAAGGAAAATTGGGATTAGGATGCTGTCTACTGATGCCACACATGCTCTGAGCCTGGATAGGACAGTGAGAAACAGCTTTGGCAGAACTCAATGTGCCCAACCCACAGGACAGGTGACTAGGAGCCACCTAGGCTATGAATCCTCTCACCTGAGTCTTGTAGAATGGCAGCTTGCACTAACTGCATTTAATTAGGTGATGGGTATCCATTATTGTCCCCCCAAAAGAAAGAAAAAGATAGGAAGATGAACCTCAGAAAGATGTGAGGTGAAGAGGAGCTTACCTGAGTGGTGATCCAGCTGAGTCCCCACCTGATATCTGTCTTGAAAATCTGGATCATGTCCTCATTCCTCACCACCCCCGTGTTGAAGATTGAACACATGAGAAATGTCAAGGCAAGAGTAAAAAGTAAATTTTATTTAAGAGATAGAACAAAGAGGAAGGGAGAGAGAGATAAATGGAGAGAGAGAGAGAGAGAGAGAGAGAGAGAGAGAGAGAGAGAGAGAGAATATGAATATGAGAATTCTCTGTGGAGAGGAGGGAGGTCAGAGCTGGTACCTGTGGCAGTGGGGGTGTCTTGTCCCATTATATGCTTTAAGTTTTCTTTCTCCTCGTGCTTATATGACCAAAAGGCAGGGAAAGAGCTGTTCAGGGGGTAATTGCATCTGTTATAAAGTCTGATTCTTCCTCTCCCACAAAGGCATTAACAACTGGTTGATGGGAAAGTTCTACCTGCTTTTTTTCTTTGATGATCACTTATCTGTCTTTTGTCCTTGACTCCTTTAGTTGGCAGGCTGGCTGGCTAGGAGGATATAATTGTCTAGAGCAGTGCCTGATACATACAATAAATTGTGACTGTATATTTCTCTTGTCTCACAGCATATAAATACCTTATTTTCATATACTGAAACATTTGTGTCTAATAACATCCATTTGTTTAATGTATTTTAATACTATACATGGAATACTGTTTTTCTTATGATAGAAAAATATATACATTGTTTCACGTGTGTTTTGTTTGTGCAAAGAACCAAGCTACAAATGCATTCTGCATAAAACCTACCATCTTATGCTACACTGCTTAGCATTAAATTAAAAAAAACAAGCAAACAATATTGGGCATAAACTAGAATAAACAGATCTGCTTTTACCTCAAGGACTTAGCTTTTCCAGTATGGGAATGGAAGGGGCTTTCACTATCATCAAAATCTGTTTTGGATATTATCATTGAGTAACAAACTGCCTCAAAAAACTTAGTAGTGGGGCTGGGGATGTGGCTCAAGCGGTAGCGCGCTCGCCTGGCATGCGTGCGGCCCGGGTTCGATCCTTAGCACCACATACAAACAAAGATGTTGTGTCCGCCGAGAACTAAAAAATAAATATTAAAAAATTCTCTCTCTCTCTCTCCCTCCCTCCCTCTCTCACTCTATCTTTAAAAAAAAAAAAAAAAAAAAAAAAAACTTAGTAGTGAAAAATATCAAATGAATTATGGTTATGGGTTCTGTTGGGTCATGTTCTCTAGTATCTCATCAAGAAAGACTCAAAGACATCAGACTAGAGACTAGAATCACTGGGAGTCCTCATTCACATGTCTGGCTCCTGGGCTGAGATGTCTTGCACACTGAGCACTTCATAAGACCTTCAATGAGAGTGCATATACAAGTCCTCTTCATGCAGCTGTGTGTCCCTCATACATGGCAGCCTCAGGATAGTTGAACATGTAACTTGACAGCTTGTGGCTCCAGTACAAGGGTTCCAGTGGGCAAGGCAGAAGTCTCATTGCCTGTTATCACCCAGCCTTGAAGGTCACATTTTGTTTTTGAAATAGTTACCAGTCTATCCAGGTTTCCAGGGAGGAGACAAGCCTCACACCTTGAAGGGAGGCGAGTAAAACAGTTTTACAACCATTTTTGAAAATCCTCACACTTATGTGTTAGAAACTGAAGCTAGAATCCCTATGGAAGACAATCTGATCTTAATTCATTTATTCCCCATTTGGGCCTCATTTTTATAAACATATATCATTCACTTTTTGTGAGAAATCAAATATCTAGCCTCCCCCAATCACATTTGCTATATGATGGCAATATGGTGCCAAGAAAATTCTGTCTCCTTTCCTGGATTCAGTGCTTGTCATGATCATGCCAATCATGCCTTGGCACTTTCTGGACCAGTGATGGGGAATCTTGTTCTGTTCAGGGCAAAGAAGTTGGGCAGAGAATAATAGGCCACACCTAGGCAAGCATGCCCAACATTGTGACCTGCACCAAACTTCCATTCACCCCACAGCACTCCTTTTTCTTAGGATCTTGTCCATTGGCCTTAATGCTCTTCCAGAGTACAACAATTTTCTGGAAGACTCAGAGCCAAGACATAAGCAGCAGGTTCCTTTGAATGCAGATTGTTTGAAACATATTGTCTGGGGCTAAAGGACTCCTGTGAGAGACTCTTTCTTAGCCTCATCAGGGGTCTTTAGAAAATAAGGAGAGTGGGTTCCAGGACTTTAGTTCAGGACACAGAAATCTTGGCCCTTGAGACTGACTTGCAACAGGGACTTGTAGTCACAATGTGGAATGCCAGTACTGTAGTGACACCCTAAATCAGAACAGTAAGAGCAAATCAGAATGACCCATGAGAACTAGAGGTGTGGTTCAGCTGGTGTACACGCCTGGGACTGAGTGCCAGAGGTGGTGCATCCAGCTGCCCTAAAAGAAAATTATGTGCCTGAGTGTCCTATGGGCTGTCAGCTGTGGCCAGTAACCCTGTGCTCACCTGGAATCACATCATCTGGCCCCAAATGAATTATCATGTAAGAGAAAAATGTGTCACCCAAGAGCAGCTGGCAGATCCACTTGAAGTCTTCTTTTGTGTCTATTGTTCAGCATACAGCAGGACCTTTAGTTAGGATTGATAATTTCACTCTACATTTATTGATCCCTGATTATCAATTAAACATTAAAAACTGTGCTTATTCTCTGTTTTAATCAACACAATAATCCTGAACATAACTATCCCAAACATGAGTACTGCTAAATATTCATTGGCTCTACAGGGTGACAGATAAGTTTAAAGAATGCTGATAGTCTAAACAGTGATATAAATGGTAATTCTCCAAGAAGAGAATCTACATAGAATTTTCCAAACTTACTTAGTCATAGAACAACTTGAAGTAACTGGGTATTTTTTTTTAGTTGTAGTTGAACACAATATCTTTATTTAATTTATTTATTTCAGTGTGGTGCTGGGATCAAACCCAGGGATGTGCACAGGCTAGGTGAGTGTTCTACCACTGATCCACAACCCCAGCACCAGAAATTGGGTATTTTAAGAAACTAAAATTTGAATCTTGAGCAGGTGGTACAGAAGAGAAAATATGGTGAACTGTGAGGAGTGGTCTAAGAAGCATGTGGAAATAGGGGAAGAATTTCAGTCAACATGATGGAATTCGTGCCACTCTTTCAAAGTGGACACTCATGATACCCGTAGGATGGCCAGTGACTTCTGAGGTAGCTACGGTGGTTTCTCCTTGGCAGTGTGGAATCTATGTTATAATGCTCAAAAGAAGGCTGCGATGATATCACAGGAGCAAGGAGCTTCATGTGCTTCTCACTCCCAGTCACATGCACAAGGTAGAAAGATGCTGAGCCACTGAGCTGTTCCCAAGCTGCCCCTCTGCTGTGTCCACCTTCTCTAAGAATGTGGAAGGCTCTTTCCTGGGTGCAGCCCTACACAGAGCCCAGCAACAAAGCCTCCAGGTGTATTGACACCCCAGGAACCATACAAGCTGTAATCTAACCCTCACTGTTTGTATTTTCTAAATTTGCATTTGAAAAAAGATTAACACTCCCTGAAGTGGGTGGAGAGGGTGGGGTACAGCTATTGGAGAAGATAGCTGTGGCAAGGCATTGGAGACTCCAGAGTGTTCTATGTCTTCGTCTCCATGTCCCATGGGCAGAGAAGTGAGAGGTGGGCCAGTGGGCAGGGGCTGGACTGCCTACAGCAGAGGCTGGGTGCCTCACCAGAGGCCATGCAGCCTGCTCACCCAAAAGCTCCTCCTGGTCTCAGCTAAAGGTCATGGACAGTGAACACCTGGGATTTGGGGAGTGGAGATGTGAAACCTCAGGGATGCCACTTATATATCTATATACAAGCATTGGGCACCCACGTGGATTGGCTTTTATCTTTGGGCTCTATTGACAGTGAATTTTGTAAAGTGAAGTGTACACAAATAAAAAGTAAGAAACCCTCAGGTGAGGACAGGAGGATTCAGGCACCTCCCAACCCCAGCATCTCTGCAGCTCTGGAGGCTTCTTCCTGCCCTTCCTTTAGTGGTCAGAAATTGATACCTTAAAAAAAAAAAAAAAGATGTCCCATGTGTCATTTTAGTACTTTTCCCTTTTTCACTTTGAGCCAAGAAAAACGTTTTGAAGTAAAAATACCCTATCATGCGGTTTTAACCATATATGCTCTTTGTAAGAGTCCGGAGATATAAGAATGAGTGTTATGTTCATATAATATAGATTTTTCTCCAATTAAACTTATCCAGAAAATTGCTCTCCATCTGTAAAATATAGCTTTTAGAATTTTAGTTTTGTAGCATTTCAATAATGATTTGGGTTGGAAGCATTTTCAACAACTCCAAGGTTTGTAGTTCAATTTTGTAAAACTTTAGTCTTATAATAACATGGGTCCATTAAAAATTTTTTTGCCATAGCAAAATGTTTAATGTTTCCAAGGGTCTCCTGAGGAGTTGGTAAGAAGGCAGCCCTATAATGGGCCTTGTGCTATTTCAGTGGAAAATGCTGAGTGCTTATCAAGCCCATGGTCATAGAAATGGCAATTAAATTCTGAAAATGGTAGCAGGTTTTGTTTGTTGGGAATTCCTTATTAACACTGAATACTCTGGCCACCAGACTGAGCTAAAATTCCTGCTTTAACCTTTCATAAATGTGAAATGTGGGTATTAGTGGGTCTTCTCAGAGTGCACTAAAGTTTCAACTTAAGTCGGATGTTGCTCAGACCTGTGCTTGCCACCATCCTTCAAATGTTTGTACATACCTAATTTAATGAATAAACTAACTTTCCTGATACACCATTTTCAAAGAAAGGCCTGGTTTTAGGAAAGCACTGAGTTTAACTAAGGCTACCTTTGCTTTAAGTGATATGAAATTTCCTTCCTGACCTGTCCCAATTCCTAACCCTATGGTGATTTTAATCTGATCAGAATCACTAGAGAGTTAAGAAGATGTGCGATATTCTAGTCACAAATGGGAGGTCTTCTAAGGCATCTAGTGGAAGAAACATGAAGTCATATGAAAGATGAATCAATGCTGCAAAAGTAGACTGGAATATTTTGATGATGTCAGAGGGAGAAAAGGAAAGAAGCAGGGGTTTAAGATGCAAATTTAGAAAATACAAACAGTGAGGGTTAGATTACAGCTTGTATGGTTCCTGGGGTGTCAATACACCTGGTGGCTTTGTTCCTGGGCTCTGTGTAGGGCTGCACCCAGGAAAGAGCCTTCCACATTCTTAGAGAAGGTGGACACAGCAGAGGGGCAGCCTGGGAACAGCTCAGTGGCTCAGCATCTTTCTACCTTGTGCATGTGACTGGGAGTGAGAAGCACATGAAGCTCCTTGCTCCTGTGATATCATCGCAGCCTTCTTTTGAGCATTTTAACATAGATTCCACACTGCCAAGGAGAAACCGTAGCTACCTCAGGAGTCACTGGCCATCCCGTGTGTGTTGCGAGTGTCCATTTTCAAAGACAGTGGCACAAGTTCCACCATGACTGAAACTCTTCTCCTATTCCCAAATGCTTCTTAGACCACTCCTCATAGTTCACCAGAGTTTTTCTTCTGTACCACCTGCTCAAGCTTCAAATTGTGTTTCTTAAAATACCCAGTTACTCCATGTTGTTCTATGACTAAGTAAGTTTGGAAAATTCTATGTAGATTTCTTTCTTGGAGAATTACCATTTATATCACTGTTTAGACTATCAGCATTTTCCAAACTTATCTGTCACCATGTGGATCCTATGAATACTTAGCAGTGCTTATGTTGGAGTGTCAAGTACTAATGTTTGTGTATCAAGCAGAACTAATGTTCTACTCTTCCCTACCCCACCCCACCTATTTTGAGTTATCATTCACATATCAGAGAGAACATTCTGTCTTTGGATTTTTAAGGATTGGCTTATTCACTTAGGCCATACTCAATTTCTTTAGAGTGGAATATCTACATGAATTATATTGAAATTTTCTGCATTAGAGATTGCTCATTACAGATTTTAATCCTTATGACTCAATGGGTATAAAATATATTCTGTTAAAGTTTAATTTGCATTTATTTTAATATGAATAAAGGTAAGAAATTTATTTGCTTAAGACCCATCTATATTTTCTATTCTGTAAACCATAATTTCACGTTCTTTATTAATTTCTGATTTTAAATCTTGCCTCATTGAAAAATCTTGTTTCTGATAAAATTTTTAAATTTTTTTCCTAGTTTTTAAAATTTACTTTTGATTTCTATTTGCTTATTCTGGATTTTATTAGAAGGATATTTTAAAAATTGAATAGGGCCAAATTTATTTATTATATTCATATATTCTGTTTTTTTAGTATATTCAAAAATTTTTAAGAATTTCCAGTACTTTTCAATGACTTTACTATTTTAATATTGAATGATTATGGATTTTGGCATTTGATATAAGATAGATATACAGCTTCATATCATTTAACAACTTTTTATTACTGCATTATATTTATACAGAATGTTGGGGTTCATTCTGACATAATTGTACAAACATGGAATAGAATTTTCTCTAATTCAGTTTCCCTTACTTCTCTTCTCCATCTTCTTCTCCTTCTTCTATTCCCTTTTCTTTATTTTACTGACCTTTCTTTTGTTTCTTAGTATATATTTTTTTAAAAAATTTAGTTCATTATAGATATACCTAATGGTGAAATTTACTGTCATCTATTCATATACATACATAGGATAGCATGGTCACTTTCATTCCATCATTTCTCCTTTTTCCTGTCCTTCTTCCCTCTACCTCAATCTCTTTCTGTATTCCACTGATCTCCTTTCCATTTTCATGGGTTCTTCAGGCTGCTTTATTTTGGCCTAGCATCTGCATATGAGAAAATACTCAGCCCTTGGCTTTCTGGATCTGGCATATTTTAATTAGCATGATACTCTCCAGTTTCAACCATTTACCAGAAAATGCCATACTTTCGTTCTTCTTTATGGCTGAGTAAATCTCTATTGTGAGTATGTTTTTTATCTGTTTGTCTCTTGGGCTAATTCTACAACTTGACTATTGCACTGCTGTAAACTTTGACATGGCCACATATCTGTACTATGCCAAATTTACATCTCCGGGTATATAACATGGAGTAGGATAGCTGAGTCATATAATTGTTCCATTCTTAGTTTTGTAAGGAATCTGTATATGGATTTTCAGACTAGTTTTACTAATTTTGCAGTCCCATCAGAAACGTACAGGTGTATCTTTTCACCCACAACCTCATCAGTATTTATTATTATTTGCATTCCTTATAATTGCCATTCTGACTGGAGTGAGATGAAATCTCAGTGCAGTTTTGATTTGCATTTCCCTTATTGATAGATATGTCGAAGATATCTTATATGTTTGTTGGCCATTTGCATTTTTTCTTTTGAGAACTATCTGTTTAAGTTCTTTTGCTCAATTATTTCTTGGTTTTTTTTTTCATTGTTAAAATTTTTTTGAGTCCTTTGGGATTTTAAATTTTAACCCTCTGTCTTAGGAGTAAGTGGCAAAGATTTTCCCACATTCTATAGACTCTCTCTTCATCTTTTTTTCCCTTTGCTCTGCAGAAGCTTTTAAATTTGATAGCATCCCACTTATTGATTCTTGGTTATATTTTGAAGCTTTAGGGGTTTTGTTATGGAAGTAGGTGCCTGCACCAGCTTTTTGGAGTGTTGGGCCTGCATTTCTTCTAGCATTTGTGGAGGTTCTAGTCTAATTTCTAGATATTTGATCCATATTGAGTTGACTTTTTGCAGTGTGAGAGTTAGGGATCAAATTGTATACCTCTACGTATGGATATCCAGTTTTCCCAGAACCATTTGTTAAAAAGGCTAATTTTCACCAGTGTATATTTTTGACACCTTTGTCAAATATCAGATGACTTTAGCTATGTGGAATTGTTTCTGCATCTTTTATTCTATCCCACTGGTCTTTATGATTGTTTTGATGCAAACACCAAGCTGATTTTTTTTTTACTATAGCTCTATTATATAAGTTGAAATACAGTATTGGATGCCTTCAGCATCACTCTTCTTGATCAGGATTGCTTTGGCTATTCTCTGTTTCTTATTCTTCCCAAAGAATGTTTGGAATTAGTTTACTGGTACAACATTACAAGATATTTTAGAAGAAAATGCATTAGGGACAGAGGGGGAAAGTGCTGGGGATTGATACTGGCTACATTATATTGTGTGCCTGTATAAATATGTAACAAAAAATGCCATGAAAGAAGGGGAGGCAAGAGAAGGGAATTGGGAAGGGAGGAAGGGAAAGAAGAAAGAAGAAAGAAAATATAACCACAACCCCTGTTTCTGGAACTACTGAAAATATAAGGCATTCAATTGAATACAGCTTTCTAAGTGTCATCCTCTTATAGTTTAAAAAGTATTTAAACTTTTATTTTTAACATGAAATTTAATGAAAATTTAACAAAAACTGAAATTACAAAAATCTTTCTAAAATTAATTAATATTATTTTTCATGATATATGATCTTTCCTACTAAAACATAAAACCAAAACAAGGGCTAAGTCACAGTAGTGGTGGCAGAGAATACTGAGGGAGAAAATATGACACCTGACTGGTTAGGAAGAACAAAAAGCAGGTGCCTATGGTGAAGGGTACCATGAGACACACCACTCACAACACACAGCATCAGCAATAATTATGGTGACTGATGACAGCTTAGGATCATAACAGAAGCAATATACAAGATCCTCCAGATAAGGCTGGTTTTATGGACATTAACTAGTATGGCTGCATAAGGACTCACTCTTAGCAGATACCTACAATCAGGGGTGATTGCTCTGTGGTTGCCATTTTGAACTTCAAATTTTATTGTGAATTTGGAGTTTGTATGTGAAATCTGATGAGACAATGAAGCGTGCATCATAAGCTTGGAGTTTATGCTCATAGGCAATCTGGGACTTCTACCACCTCCCCAACCTTTCTATGGTGGGTCCTCAGACACCTGCCCCTCCAACTCTTGGCACCCCAGTTCTACCTGGTTTCCTTCGCCTTATCCTGACTACTCCACTCTCCTTCCACTGTAGGAGTCTTGGCACTGGCATAGAATTGAACTTCTTTTCATTAGTGAATTATAATTATATATACAAGTGGGGTCCATTGCAGTGTATTCATACATGTATATAGCATAACCTGGTCAATTTAGATGGCTTTAATAGTATATAAAAACAACTGTAGGTGTTTGAAACAGAGATTGCAGAACAAAGGAAAAGGCTACACATGTATGTTTACTGACACATTTTTCCCCTTGCTTTTTGAACATTTTGCCCTAAATCCTGCAATTTATGTAGTGATCCCCTGCTCCCAGGGCCCTTGATAAATGTGCCTGGATATGAGGGCTGGATATTTGGCAAGAGCACTCTAGAAGAGAAATCTGGCCCCAAACCACATTTTATGTTTATCAGTGAGACAAGGGGAACCCTTAACAACTTGTTTTTAATACATGTAACAAGAATATACCACAGGACTTCTGACCTAGGAAACAAGAATGTGGTGGGGACTCCCAAGATCAGCTGGGAGTCATCAAAGCGATTGCTAGTGACCTTCTGCCTCTCTGCAGGCTGGTTTGGTCCAGCTGAAGCAGCTTGGGGGAAAAGGAGGGATTAAGTCCCCATTGATGTCTTTATGTGACCCTGAGATTTCCCCTCCTCAATGCCAAAAGGCTCCAGGCATGAACAAAAGTGTATAGTTCAGCCTAAGGTCAAAATCAGTAGGATCAAAGGAGACATGGGAATTAGGGTAAAACCTGGCAGGTCCAGAGTAGTTCCCAGCAGTTGTTTGTGCAGGCTCCTTGAGAAAGTTTGTTGCTGGATTCCAAGCCACAGCTCTTAAGGACACCAGTCACTGATTGGATTACTGACCATTGGGCCATGTCTAACTCTTTCCTAATCATTCCAGCTCCTCATTATTAAATCAAATAGAAAAAGTAAGGGGCAACATGACATTAAAATTTATATATATTTTTTTTCTTCTAGAGAACCAGCACTTGAAGTATTTACCATTTTCTTGGTGTAACTACCAATTTCTGTTGGTGGAAATCCTGTGTTTAGAACAGATTGCTAGCATGGCCCTTTTATCTTACCTTGGACATTGTACTGCATCCAACTCAGGGCTCATTCTCTGTGGGTAGTAGGTGCAGTAGATCACTCTGTTTTACACAGAGACTAAAGGTTACTGGGGGAGAGTCTCTTTTGAGAAGGGAGGGCTCAAGATCTTTCTTTTCAAGCTCTGAGTTAGCAAAGCTTAACCTAAGTCAGGGTCACTCATCATGGTAGGAAAAGGCCATGATGACTTTAAAAAGAAACACACATTAAGTGGAGGAGAATTCTGGATTGGGTTCCTGATTCTATCCTAAGGATAAGTCTATTGTAGTAGGAGCTGGCTAAGGGCCTGCCTTTGGCTCATGCCAGTTCCTTACTGATCTAGCTGTCTTGGAGCTGTGAGTTTGCTAGGAGAATGGCCACATGTATACAGACTGAAAAATTTGCAACACTGGGTTCACTGGGGTCACTCCAAGTTCACCCTGGGTGGAGCATTGGCCAAGACCAATACTGAGGAGGCAGGGTATTCTCCCCTGTGCCCCAAACTAACACTGTTCCTTCAGGTGTTGACAAGGAAGCTCTGTGTCTCAGTGGTGGAAGGATATGTTTATTTTGGCTCACAGTTTTAGTTTTCAGTCCATGGTCAATTGGGCCCATGGCTTTGGGCTTGTAGCATAGTAGCATATCATGATGGGGGCTGGTGGGAAACCAAGACTGCTCACCTCATAGCTAGGAAGCAAAAGAAAAAAAGAAAAGAATTGGCTATGGTCCCACTCTCTCCTTCACAGGCATGTTCCCAATGACCTAAAGATCTCCCACTGGGCCCCACCTCTTAAAGGTTCCTCAGCCTTCTGGTGGCACCACTCTGGGATCCAAGCCTTAAATGCATGGGCCTTTGGGGTACATTCATATCCAAACTATATTGATCAGCTTTTAGAAATATTTTCTTTCCTTAGTTTAATCCACGTAAATCTTCCTCTAGTCCCTTAGTGAAATATGATAAAAATACGGTATATTCTAAAATAATATATAAAGTGCCTAACAGCATAAAGTTTTGAATTTGAAACATTTGGGTCCTGAGTACAATATACAGTTGTATGGACCAGGTTGATATTGAAAGCATGTTGGATATTATTCAACTGTTTGCTTTAGGTATATATGAATACATTGGTTACTGTCATTTTGTGCAACAAATATTTAGTAAGCTTTATAAAATTTTCATTAAGGGAATCTTTCCATTTTTGGAACCTGAAGACATCTGGATTCATGGATCCTCTATTGCTGTTGAGGTAGGGGTGCTTTCAAACCTGAAAAAAAGTTCCTTTTACAAACTGTTTTCCTAGACTGTATAGTGCACTTGGACCTGGTGACAATCCAGTTTATCTAGAGTCTTTTCTCTTTCTTTTCTGCTTACAGTTCTTCAAAGCTGAAGTTCCTGGAATGAAACTTAAGCATGCTGGTATTCGTCACATTTATTTCCCAAACATGAGACTACACATGAGTCTAAAGCAGATCTCAGCAATCTACATTTTATATTATTTAGCTATTTTTAGAATCTCTTAATTTTTTTCCTATAAGTTTTCATTTCTAAACATCAGGTTAAAAAGCTATATTTTTCCCTAATCTTCAAATTGTTTTGACAGGTGACTCCCCTGAATAAAACTGTCACTTGGTCTTCTCAATCACTTGGATCTTTCTCCACCATAGAGGTAATGAAGATCCTTGCTAAGTTTATTATGACAGAAGCAAAACACAGAACTATAATGTGGGTTGAGGAAAGAACAAGGAGGTGTGGAGACAAAGTGCACTCAGAGGCTGGGGGGTGAAAGCTCCTACCACCTGGGATTCTGGATTTCCAGGCCTCTTCCCTGCCTCTCTTACTCCTCCACCACACATACTCACCAGTTACAGAAAACACTGAGCTCTGCTTTCTGCTTTGAAGAATGCAAGCTTCTGGAAAACTCTAGTAGTTTGGTCAAGAGCATGTTGAGATCCTGCCTTTGTCATGTTAACTTAAGATGCCTATTAGAAACCGAGATACAGGTCTAGAGTTAGTAGGTGAATGTACAAGTTAAGAACTTGGGGAGAAGATTGTGTGTGGAGATAAAAATTTAGGAATCACTGGTTACGAATGGGATTGAAAACCATGGACTGATGACAGAGGCAACCTAGAAAAATCACTGTCAAAGACAGAAAGATAGCTTAGGACTGAGCCATCTTGTATCTCTATTCATCCTCCAGATTATTTATATTCTCCTATACATTCTGTAACATTGGAAGGAAGAGGAGCCGGCGGGAGAGGGGGGGAAGAATGAGAAGAAATAATATCTCCCTCTTTTGTGTTCACAGGCAGTCTTTTGTTCTAATTTTTTTTAAAATAATGCTTAATTTATTTTCTTCCTTTTAATTTAGTATAATTAATTTAAGACTTCAGTTTAATTTACAGATTTTATCCTATTCCGAGGCATTTTCTTTCTAAGATTTTTTTTAAAAATATTTATTTATTAGCTACTGTGTGGTTAGCATTTTCATGTTTCCTTTTCAATGGAAATAAAATCCTCTCAGACCCTTTTCCATGATTGGGAATAGTCTCCATTGAGTCCACTGTGATAGCTGCAGATTAAAGGATGTGTCTGTATTTTATCGTTTCTCTTCTTCTTTTAGTAGATTTAATTAGGATAATCTGTGATTTTAGTTCCAAATTGCTATTATTAATAGCCATGTTAATTTCATTTATTATTTCTGAAAATTATCTTTACCAGGTTGCATATTAAAGTTCTTAAAATGAGAACATGCATACCATTACAGCTTAGTCCAAACTGTGATGGTAGAGACCAGAAATGCATGTGTGATAACTTCTATGGGGTTTTTGTTTGTCTTGGTCTGTTTTAATGCAACATGCTGTTCTCTAAAAAAAAAAGTTTCAAAACAAAAGGCAGAAAGTCTTATATTTAAGAAGCAATATAAATTAAACCATGTTTCCTATGGGGGAAAATATATTAACAATAATTATTTGGAAATTAAGTCCAGTTTCAAGCAGTTTTATTATTTTTATCTGTACTTTTATACCATATCTTCACTTTTCTTGAGTTAATGTTTTTTCCTGAGAGGCTCAATTATTTCACTGGGTGATGTTTTATGAAGGACAAGTGCTTACATACCTGAAAACATCTTTATAATTTCATATATAAATTATAGCTTGGTTGAGGAGAGAATTATTTCCCTCAAAAGGTATGCAAGCTTTTTCTTCAAAATCTAATAGAAGTTACATTTTCATTTGTACTCAGTATGTTAAAGAGAATAATTGGTTCTAACCTGAGATTTTTTTCTATTGGAAAGAATTTAAAAATTTTTTATTAATAATATTTCCTGATATTTGATATCTTTTTTCTGGCAAAGAGTCAAATTTTTCTTCACCTTAAGCATCATTTATTCAATTGTTCTTTGATTTTGCTCCTCTCTGTGCTCAGTTCTATCCCCCTACACTGTCTATGCATCCAATTTGCTGGCTGTTTTCACAGTCTCTTATTCTGCTCAGCATCATATTCTTATCCTTTTCCTCTGAGTGCTGGAACAATACTCGGTTTTTGTAAGATTCTTAGTTTCTCTAATCACCCAATTTGCTGGTCACTGCTTCTTTAGTATGCATTTTTAAAAAAATGTTTTTATTAATGCATTATAGTCATACATAGTGGTGAGGTTCATTTTGATATAATCATAAATGCATATAACATGGTTTGCTCATTTTCAATTCCCAAAACTTCCTCTTTCCCTCTTTTCCTCCTCCCCCTGATTCCTGTCCTCTACTCTGAGTCTTCCTTCTATTCATTTATTGTTTTTTTTAATTGGTGCATTGTAGTAATACATAAAAGTGAACTGTATTTTATTTTTTCTTTTTAGATATGCATGACAGTAGAATGTATTTTGACTTATTATATGCAGCTCAGTTCACAATAGCTAAGCCATGGAACCAATCTAGGTGCCCTTCAACAGATGAATAAAAGTGAAATTTATTGTGATGTACTCTTCCATGACCACAGCATAATTTGGTAATTTTATTCTGCAGTTTCTTCTCTTTCCCTTCCTCCCCATGTCCCTTCAATCCCTTTTCTCCACTCAACTCTTCTAATTTCATGAGACGTCCCTATCTTTTACTCCCTTATCTGAGAGAGAAAAAAAATGACCCTTAACTTTCTGTGTTCAACTTATTTCACTTAATATGATGTTCTCCAGTTCCATCCATTTACCAACAAGTAACATATTTTCATTTTCCTTAATAGATGAGTAAGACTCCATTGCATATATGTACAGTATCTTCTTTATTCCTTCATTTTTTGATGGACATTTAGGCTAGTTTTATAACATTGTGCTGCTATAAATATTGCTGTGCTCATGTCACTATAGTATGCTGATTTTAGTTCTGTTGATACATACCAAAGAGTGGAATAGCTGGGTCATATGATGGGTCCCTTCATACTCCTTTGAGGACTCTTCATACTGCTTTCCAAAGTAGTTGTACTAATTTGCAGTTATTTCAACAATACCTTTTCTCTGCATCCTCACCAGTGAATATCATTATTTGTATTCTTTTTTTTAAGAGAGAGAGAGAGAATTTTTTTAATATTTATTTTTTAGTTTTCGGCGGACACAACATCTTTGTTTGTATGTGGTGCTGAGGATCGAACCTGGGCTGCATGCATGCCAAGCGAGTGTGCTACCGCTTGAGCCACATCCCCAACCCTCATTATTTGTATTCTTGATGATAGCCATTCAACTGGAAGAAATGAATCTTAGCTGTTTTTTTTTTAATTCACATTTCTCAGATGATGATTTTTTTCCATATATTTGTTGGCCATTTGTATTTCTTCTATTGAGAAATGTCTTTTAGATAATTTTTCCACGTGTTGATTGGGTTATTTGCTATTTTTTGGTTTTGGTGTTAAATTTTTTTGGGGTTCTTTATATATTTGGAAATGTCCTGTTGGAAGAGTAACTGGAAGATTTTCCCCCATTCTGTGGTTTCTCTCTTCACACTCTTGTTTCCTTTGCTGTTCTGAAGCTTTGAAATTTGATGGCATCCCACTTATTGATTCTTGGTTTTATTTTTTGAGTTTTAGCAGTCATTAAGGAAGTCAGTGCCTGTCCCAATATGTTGAAGTATTGATCCTGTTTTCTTCTAGCAGTTTCAGTGTTTCTTTCCAATTCTTAGATCTTTGATCCACTTTGTGCTGAATTTTGTGCAGGGTAGAAGATAGGGATCTTCTACATATAGCTATAGAGTTTTCTCAGCATCATTTGTTAAAAAGCATCTTTTCTCCAATCTATGTTTTTGGCACCTTTGTCAAAGATCAGGGAGGCTACAAATATAAAACTTGAATAATCAAGGAGAATGGTAAAATGAGATGGAAGCACATGATGCTAAAATTTTGTCCAGTGCAGTGCAGATGACCCTACTTCTAGGGTTTGGATGTCTCTTGTCCCCTAGAGCTTCATGTATTGGGAGCTTGGTCCTTGGGAAGTAGTGCTGTAAATATTAAGATTTGTCTCTGTGTCTTCTGTTATATGCCATTGGTCTTTGTGTCTGTTTTTATGCCAATACAGTGCTGTTTTTGTTATTATAGCTTTTTAGTATAATTTGAGATCGAGTATTATGATGCCTCCAGTATTGTTCTTCTACAACATTTAAAAAATAATACTGACAATTTGATATGTTATCTGCAGCAACATTTCCTGATATTGAGTACTTTTTAACATTTTTTCCTATAATGTCATCGGGAATTTCATTGAAAATAGTAATTACAAAACACTTATCCTACTTTACCTCCGTTCATGTTCTTTTGAACTTCGGAATCTTTTCGTCAGTGATTTTTTTTATTTGTTCTTTCTTACATAATCAATATCAAGGAAATGTGAAAAGCCATGCCAAATAACTGTGAAACCTAAGGTTAGAGATGCAAACCCTCACTCCCTCAGCTCTGTCCTTTATGATGGGAAACCATCAAAGACAAATGTAACATTAGAATGAGATTTATAGCCTTTAACCCTGGCTCAATTCCTGAATCAAGGTCAATTTTTGTGTCTCATAAAGCCCACTCTTGCTTCTAATCCACTTTTCCTTTAGCTGAAGATTCTGTTAGGACTTGCATCATATCATATCCCAAGAATATTTTCCCTTTGTATATGATAAAAATGTAAGCATTTGCCATTCTCTTACCCCAATTGCCTACTTTTCAGATTTCCCAAAATCTGAATAATATTCTTTCCAGGATCATAGGACCTCTATTATATTTTCCTGACCACTTCAATAGATTTGAGTTATAGAAAAAAGAATGATAAGCACAATCAAATTATCTTTCTCAGTGAAATTGCCAAGATTCCTATACTATACTATTCCTACAATAGATTAGATCTTAAAATTGTAAGCTTTCTAAAACCAAACAACATCATCATGCAAGTACCACCTTTCCAGGATTCTGTGTAGGTTCATTGGTCAGATTTTTCACTATAACAAAATGCCAGAGAAAGGCTACTTATGAAAAAAAATGAGGTAAATTTAGCTCTGTGTTGGAAGTTCAAGGGCATGGTGTTGACATTGGGTCAGTTCCAGTGAGGGCCCTCTTGTCTACATGGCAATGGTAGTAGCATATACAGGGACATGTCATCACATCTCATACAGGAAGCCTGGGAGAGACTGGGTAGTCTCATATTTGGGATTTTTTTTAGTAATCCTCTCATGAGAACTAACCAGGATCTCACAATAAATACCTTAATCCCCTTTGAAGGAATGTCCACTATTGACCTATGGACCTGCTACTAGGCCCTACTTCTTAATGGCTGACAAACCATAGCAGTAGAGTGATCTGAACCAGCCCTGAACAAACCTCTGACACCATGTGCCTCCCTCTCATTTTACCATTCTCCTTGCATCATTTTGAGTTTTATTTTTACAATCCTCCATGTGTTCAGCCATTAGTTTCCTACTACCAATTTGATGACAACTAAAATAAAAATTATATTTTCTTGCTGATTTCCAAGGTGCTCAGAAAAGGTGCCAATCAGTCTTCTACAAGGACCTTGGTTATGTACCACCATGGATGTCACTGCTCAGCATTTCTTCCCTATGGGCTCTTTCCCTTCCCTAGTGGACCATCCTCAGCAGGATGTAAGTCCCATCTGACATTTTTCTCTGGTGTTGAATCATCCTTTTAAAAGTATTTGGAAAACTTCATCTTTAAACCGGAACTATCGCCTTCTTCCAACCTTAACTCAACAAAATCTTTTTAAGCAAAATCATTTCACTTGCTATTTTCTTCTCTCCCTTAGGGAAGTTATGAGTCAGACAGACTTGGTCTTAGATGAAAAGGTTGGCTGAGGCAGGTGTCTTTCATCTCCAGAAGAGAATGAGCTGTGGAGAAGTGGGGAGCGGAAGAACAGGAAGCGGGAGAGGGAACAGTGAAGCTGACAGGTTTCTAATGCCTTGAGCTCAGGTTTTTCATAGCTTGGCATCGTCATTTAATTAGACATGCTGGGGATTTTCAGATGGTCAATCTTCTCATAATCAAACACAAATAAGAGAACCTTCCAAAGCCAAATTAAAATCCTGTCTTGGACAACAGTATGTTTGGTTTATCTGTGTTGTAGAGCCCTAGTGAAAACTCTGCCAGATTCATTGAGTTTGTACACAGAGAGTTGGAAAGGAAGAAAGGAAACTGATATTAATTCAGTGTCTTCTACATGCCAGATATTTAATGCCCTCTTAATCATTTTCAACATGACATGGTAGAGTTTTCTTTACACAATTCATCTAGGAGGCCTAGAGGGCTCAGGTAATTTGTGCAAGGTCACAAAACTAGTGAGTGCCAGAGCCAGGATCTGAATCTTAATTTTCCTATTTTGTGAGCGTGTGTCATTTTCCCTCAATCCTACTTCATCACATTAATGCTGAGGCTAGAAAACTGTGGCCCACGGGCCAAATCTGCCCTGCTACCTGTTGCAAACACATTTAAATTCATTTGTTCACATTATCATCTATGGCTGTTTTTAGAACTACAAAGTCAGAATGAGCAGCTGTGACAGAGACTGCAGGGCCTAAAGTCTAAACATTTTCCAGTCTCTGTATTGCTACACGGTGGCATGGTCCCATGATTCTTGAACTTTAATTTGCACTTAAAACACTCAGAGATCTTATTGTAATTCAGGTTCTGATTCAGGAGGTCTGAGATGGAGTCTGGGGTTCTATGTCCATGTTGCTGCTCCCTGGACCATATTTTGAATAGAAAGGATGTATCATCAGGGAAAGAACAATCTGAACATAACATTTCACTTTTCTCTGAGAGTCCCAGGACTGGGAGGAGGAAAAAAAATATTTCTTCTATTCTACTCCCAGTGAACTGGGCATCAGCTAATTGAGTTTGCCTTAGGGAATTATGGTCAGTGGGAAAGAAGGCATAACTGATATAGTTAGCCCCACTTCTCAGCTATATGATCTTGAGAAAACCAGTGCAGCATTGGGTTTCTTCATTGCCTAAATGTGGATTTTAATCTCCCAGGCATACACTTGTGGTTCTCCACTCTCCCTGCACATCAGATGCTCTGGTGAGCCTTAAAAACACTCTAGTAACCATCCTGAGGAAGCCCCAGGTAATCGGTCTAAGGTAGCAATTCTCAACCTTGGCTTTACATGGAGAGCTTGTAAACACCCTAATGCTGAGGTAACACTCAAAACAGATTTGTCATATTCTCTGAATGTAGGAGCCAAGAACAGGATTATAGAACACTTCCCAGGAGGATTATAATGTGTAAAAAGGATTGGGTACCACTGGTCCATGGTCTCACACTGTATTGTCAGGGGCAGAAGAAATTATGCAGCAATCAAATTTAATATCTCAATACAAGAGAAACCAACATTCTGTGCTTCCCATTGTGCTGCACCATTTCTAGTACCCACCAAAGGGGCTAATCTGAATGTAATCATGAGAAACATGAGGCTAACTCAAATTGAGAAGCATTTAAGAATGTACAATATTCTGTACTTCCTGAAAATGTCAATCTCTTTGATGGAAAACAAAACCAAAGAAATGGTTCTGGATTAAAGGAGTTTAAAATGTATGAATGATGAAGGCAGTATATAATACTGAAAACTGAGAGGAAAATATAAGAGATTAACATTAGAAAAAATAGCAAAAATTTGAATATGTCTGTGAATTGGATAATTTGCACAAATGTTAAATTTCTTGATATTGTTAACTATAATCATGTAAGAAAATGTTCTATTTCAGGTAATACACACTGTAAAGGTTAGGAAAAAAAGAGCATGATGCTTCCCACTTGTTCCAAATAATTCAGAGGAAAACTACATATATATGTACACACAACACATATATATTTTCTTATATATGTGCATGTATGTACATTTACACACATATATTTTCTCATATATGTACATATATTTTCTTATATGTATATTTCTTATATTACATATTTACATATATAAGAAAAAATATATGTATGTACATATATAAGAATAAACATGTGTGTGTATGTGTATATATATGTATATATACATGTGTGTGTGTGTATATATATATATATATGAGATTCCGTAAGAGATAAAGAGTAATATAGCAAATGTCACAAAATGTTACCAAGAGGTGATCCTGGGTGAAAGGTATATAGTAGTTCTTTAAGTTCTTGCTTCTTGCAACTATATCTGGGTGAGGTGTAAATGAGAGTAAATTGTATTATTTTGTAACTTTTCTATAAGCTTGGAATTACTTCAGGAACAAAAGTTTAAAAAAAAATACAAGGTAATACATGTTTTATTGGCAATATCCTCCACAAATACTAATTATGCAGTGTAAGGCCCAGGCATAAGGGATGAGAGTGTTCCATAGCTATGCATAGATCCTCCTCAGAACTCCTTTCTGGCTTACACATTGGATTTACTACTAATTGGGTATATGTGGTGGATTCTGGGTGTTTTTGCCATGTTACACAGGCATGGGAGTATAACTGTAGAGGGTGATGTGTGAAAAGCATGACAGGAGATGAAGTAGCATACTCTATCCTCAGCCAGACAAAGGAAGCTGGGATGGAAATTAGAGTGCCATTTCCTATAGGATGAAGAATTGCTTTTGCTCATTTTAATTCTGCTACTTGAAAAGAGCATCACTTATAAAGCTTTCTTTCTTTTGGCTTCAGTTCAGATGAGGGGGCATCTGCACACATGCCACATATAGTCCTGAGAGAATAATAGCTAGGACTCTTGATGTGGAAGCAAAGGGAAAAACATGCAGAAGAGTTGGGGGACTTTAGATGGTTTCCCCACCTTCGTAGACCCCTGGAATTCAAATTTAAACAGCAGTGTTAGTAAAGTAACTTGTACTCTCTTTAGCATTTATGACTTTGGATGTGATTGTTTTAGACATCATAATTTTTCAGAGAGTCTCTGAAGATTTATCGGATCCTTTGGTTTGGTGATTTTGTCAGAATATTGATAGTCACAGCATTAGGCTTGCCAGTACTTTTGCAGCTAGTTGAATAGTGGGCCCTCATGTCAACCCATCCTGAACTGTGGATTATTTCTCCTAATATCATTTGGGGTTCTTGTCTTGAAACTTCATCCTTCTCTGGATCTCATTGCCAACTGTATTAGTCTGCTATCATTGCTATGACCAAAGTACCCAACAAGAACAGTTTATAGGAGAAAAAGTTTATGTAGGGTTCATAGTTCTAGAAGTCTCAGTCCATGGTCAGCTGATTCCATTGCTGGGGGACAGAGGTAAGTTATAATTTCATGGTGGAAAGGTATGATGAAAGAAAGTTGTTCATCTTATGGCAGCCAGGAAACAGAAAGCATTAGGGACAGAATATTAATCCCAAAGGCATGCTTTAGTTACCTACCTCCTCCAGCCACATCCTACTTGACTATAGTTATTCCATTATCATGGTTTGGATGTAAGGTGCCCCCCCCAAAGCTCAGGAGTGAGACAATACAAGAAGGTTTAAAGGATAAATTATTGAATTATTATGGGACCATCATCTTAATCCAATCAGTGAATTGATCACATGATGGGATTAACTTTGTGGCAACTGAAGGCAGGTGGGGTGTTGCCTGGAGGAGGTGGGGCAATGGGGGAGTGGCTTTGGGTATATATTTGTAGAACCTGAAATACAAATTTAAAAATAAGTATTAGTAAAATAACTTAGCAAGTAGAGATCTCTCTCTTTACCTTCTGATCACCATATGAGCTGCTTCCTTCTTCCGCACTCTTCCACCATGAAGTTCAGCCTCACCTCAAGCCCTGAGGAATGGAGCTGGCTGACTGTTGACTGAGATCTCAGAAACTGTGAGCCCCCAAATAAACTTTTTTCTTCTAAAATTGTACAGGCCAGGTCTTTTAGTCACAGCAGCATGAATCTGACTTAAACCAAAATTAGTACTGGGAGTGAGGTCATTACTGTTACTAATCTGACCATATCATTCATAGGTTTTTGGAGTGCTTTGGAATTTGTTGGAGGAATTTTGAGATGTTTAAAGTGCAAGATTTAAATGCTTTAGATTGTTGTAAGCAGTTGGCTGATTCTGGTGGGAGCCCAGAAGACCAGAATGCCAATAGGACCAGGAAAGTAAAGACAGGATCAAGAGGGTTTAGAGGAAAAGGAGGACACTATTGGTAATGGGACTAAAGGCCATTCATGTTATGTTCTGGCTAAGAAGTTATCTGCATTTTTCCAGACTTTTTGTGAGGCCGATTTTAAAAGTGATGAACTTCTTAAACTGGGGGAAATGTCTAGCCAGCATAGCATTCAGGAAATGACATGGATATTGCTGGTGGCCTTTAGCTAAGTTTATTGTGATATTCAGGAGCAGAAAGTAGAGCATAAAGATTTATAAAGCTTGGACTTGAAAGGTAGGAGTAAAACTTGGGCTAAGGAGATTGCAGTTGTTAAAGACATTAATACCACTAAAGAAATATTAAAGACTTTGCTCAGAAACAATGAGAAAGATGGCTTGAGGACATCTCAGGAGCTGGCAAGATCATATCCATCTTAGACTCAAAGAAGTGGAAGTAAACTTACCTTGAGAATAGACCAGTGGAGTACCCTTCTTGCACAAGGGGACCTAGGAAGTTTTTTGAACATGCTCAGATACTCAAGCACTCAAAGCCTTCTGCACTCAGAGTCTCTGGAAGCTTGGCTGTTGCTTGAGATGGCGACAGACCTTGGTGTCAACCATGTGATGATGGTTCTGCAGAAATACAGAATGCTGGAGTTAGGGGTCCATGGAAGCTTCCACCAAGATTTCAAAGTAAGGCCTAGGAGTCTAGGTCAAGTGCAGCAGAATTGGAGTCCTGGTGGGCACCTTCTGAGAGGGCCATCCATGGAGATGTGAGGAGGAAGCTGAAGCTGCAGTAGAGACCCCCAAGATTAAGAAATGCCTGTAATGTGGAACATCATTCTAGGAAAGCTGAGGAATTGAGCAGAGACAAGCCAACAGAAAGGTGGCTTGGGCAGCAACCAACAAGGCCACAGGGGCAGAGCTACACACATCCTTTGGAGAGAGCATCATGATGCCATGTGCCCCAGATGCCAGACCTGGAGCTGTAGGACTTGTTTGCCCAGCAGTATTTCAGTCTTGCTTTGGTCCTATCCCTTTCTTCTATGCCCCTAGTTTTGTGAATGAAAATGTTTATTCTGAACCATTATATATTGTAAATTATTTTTGATTTTTATGGGAACTCATGATGATAGTTTGCCTTGAGTCTCAGAAGAGACTTTGGAATTCAACTATGGGCAATACTTGAACTGTTGAGACTATGGAGACTATGATAGCCTTAACCCAGTCAGTGAATTAATCATTTGATGGAATTAATTGAGCAGTAACTGAAGGCAAGTTTGGTGTGGCTGGAGGAGGTGGGGCATTCAGGCAGTGACTTTGAGGTATAAATTTGTATCTGGCAAGTGGCGATCTCTCTCTCTCTCTCTCTCTCTCTCTCTCTCTCTCTCTCTCTCTCTCTCTCTCTCTCTCTCTCTCTCTCCTTTCTGATCATCATGTGAGCTGCTTTCCTAAACCACACTCATCTGCCAAGGTGTTCAGCCACGCACAAGCCCTAAGGAATGGAGCCAGCTGTCTGTCTGTGTGTGGACTGAGACCTCAGAAAACATGAGCCCCAAATAAACTTCTCCTCTTCTAAAATTGTTCTGGTTGGGTCTTCTTGTCACAGCAGTGAGAAAGCTGCCTAAAACATCCATTCAAATTATTTATCCACCAAATGGATTAATACACTGATTAGGCTAGGGTTCTCATAATCTTCACATTTCACCTCTAAACATACCTGCATTAACACAGGAGTTGTTGGGGGCCATCTCATATCTAAACGGCAATACCCAGTCTCTTCCCAGGTTTCTAATTTTTGACTCTTTGCTTTGTTTTTTCTGTAGTTCCACATTTACTCCTTGGACATCAACAATGGCTAGAATTTCCATAACTGATTTCCGAGGAAGAGAATGAAATAAATTGATTAAGTAATTTATCAAGGTCATAATATTAGTAAATCCATCAGGAATGGACCTACCCTGGCTCACTCCAGGTCTGTGACCTTTCCACTATATTATCCTTCAAGCAGAGATTCCCTCTTCCACTTTTATTCAGAGGGAAAATATCCAAGAAATGAAAACAACCTTCTCTTCCAATTTACAAATTAGGGAGCCAGAGCTGGATTACTATTGGATGGAGTTACTGAGCCTAGATGGAAAGCTGTCAGGAGATAAGTTTGGGTGTGTCTTCTTCCCTTTGTCAGGGCTTTTTCTTTAGAGTGGGCATAAATAAAGGAGTCATGATCTTGATGAAAATATAATTTTCCTGTCACTGTAACATGTGAAAATTTGGGAAAGAAAAGCACATAAAAGATAGTATTAAAGTCTTTAAGCAAGGTTTAAACTCTTCCAGTACATTCTGATCTTGTCATATCTGGACACTGAGTTTAGTAGAAATTAAGTCACCTGCAGAGACACTACTGAGAAAGCTGAATACAGCCTATTGATTTCAAACTAACACTTGCTTGGGCTACCAGAAAGCTCTTTTCTAGTTTATTTTATTTCAGTGTCTGACTTCCATTTCCAGTTGTAAATTCTGAATAGACACCTTGTAAAACCTGTGCCACCAGGGCTTAATCTTGCTTCCAAAAGGCAGATGCTGCGTTTCCACAGTCACCTCCCTACCTCCCTGCAGTAAGCCCCCCCAGGCATGAAGAGTCTGAAACTCCCTCCCCACTCCATTTTCTCTTCTATTTCTCCTTCTCTTCCTCCTCCTCCTCCGTGTTTATTTTTGGTACCAGGGAAACTTAACCACTGAGCAACATCCCTAGCCCTTTTTCTTTTTTATTTTGAGTCAGGGTCTCACTAAATTGTTTAGTGTCTTGCTAAGTTGTTAAGGCTGGGTTTGAATTTGTGATCCTCCTGCCTCAGTCATCTGAGTTGCTGGGATTATGGGCTCTCCTGTTCTTTTATCTGAGAGTGCCCGCTCACTACAGAAGTGGTCACTCCAAATGAGCCAGTCTCTTATACATAAGGATATTAACGCCCAAGGGCAGGACAGACCAAATTAAGGGTAGCCAACTGGTAGAGGACAGAGCTAGAACTAAAGCTCAGATTTTGCTTTCCTGACCAAGTTTCTTTCCACCATATTGTACCTTCAGAGGTACAATGGTTTCACAGGAATGGCAGCCTGGTAATGTCTACTCTTGGGTCAAGCAGATGTGGATTATTAGAGCCTCAGTTCTACAACTTGCTAGTGCCCGGATATGGAATGAAAGGATTAAACTTTTTTCTTTTCTTAGCTCTACTGTGGGAATTAAAACTCCTAAAATACAAGTTTGTAAGGATTAAAGGAGACAATATGTAAAGTGCTCATAAATAAACAGTTGCTCAACAAATGTTGCTTGATCCTTCTTTAGAAATACCTTGTGGTGGTGATCCTTTGTCTCTTTGGGTATGGTTGAACTTCTGCAAAGATGAGTAGTCAGATCTCACATTTACATACAGTGCATGAGCCTGGATGCCTGATTCATTTCCTAAAAACTTTAAGGAATGAATAAATCAATTGCAAGTATGCAAACATTTTAAAAGTCCATAAAAGTGTTTAAAAAGTCAGTGTTTAACTCACTTACCCAGAGTGAGCATTAGACTCCAATATCCTTTTGAATATAGTAAAGTAAATAGTTGGAAATATTTCTCAATGCACATTGCTAACTGGCATCAGAACCAAGACTAGAACCCCTGACTGCTGCCTTTTGTGTGTGTGTGTATGTGTGTGTGTGTGTGTGTGTGTGCGTGTGTATGAGTCTGTGCACATGTGCGCACTTTAAAATTAAACCCAGAGCCTGCTGCCTGTTAGACTAGTGCTCTATCACTGAGCTCTCTTCCCAGCCTTAACTCCTGGCTTTTGATCTCCAAGTCACAGTATTTGAGTACTACATGTGCTGGGATGTATGATTAGATAAAAGCATGTGTATTTTAAGGGAATTATTTTACTTAAAAGATAACCAAATGGAGGGCATAATGAAATCCTGGCTAATAAAACCATATTATTATTTTTATTTAAAATTTAACAGAGTAAAGTTGTACATTTTTACAATTTTTTTTTCATTATCCTTTTATTCATTAATTTCCTGTGAGGCTTCATTAATTTCTTCTTTTCCTTATTCAACGTAGCATTTTTTTTTTCCCTAAAGACTTGCAAGCAACAAGCATATTTCACAGTTGGTAGAAGCTAAAACTCCCACCAATCCTGCCAGCTTTAGTTGCCATGGTGATAAATGGTTTAAGAAAGTCTCATTTATTTGAAAATATATTTAGAAATAATTGAGCCCCTTGAGAGCAAATTGTCCTAAATTCCCTCCTTGGTAGTGCTTGATATGTTTCCTTCAGGGGACCAATAGCCTTTGAAGGAAAATTCCCTTAATAGTGGTAGCTCAGTTGTTCATATATGAATCGCCACAGTCACATGATTAAATCTTTGACTAACAGGACTGGTCCCAGGCTTGGCGAATAACCTCCTTGATTACACACCACCAGGGATTAAGAGAAACCTTGCCTGGTGGATGTTCTTCCTGTAGTGATTATGAATTGCAATTGGACGTTAATTAGAATGTGATCAGGACAGAAAGGAATGCTAGAAACTTGGCAAAGCAGACTTTGGAAAGAAATGTGCGACAAGTACTTTCTGTAAGACCAAGGAGAAGGGCAGTTTACATAACCCAGTCATTGCCCTCTCATTCCACAGATAATCCTTCCTCTTTTGAATTTCCTGAATCGGTACCTACTCAGGTTCCATTAACTTTCACGTGAAAATGAATGTCAGGCCCATTTGACACTATGGATAATAGTTCATTGAGACATTCTATGTTTCAAGACTTCACCTACAGGCATTATCGCTTTCAATCCTATTGTTAACCTACGTGGAAAATACTATCATTGTTCTCATTTTATAGTTTCAAAATGGTGGAGTGACTGGCCCAGCATCACAGGCACTGGTACTTGGGCTGGGTTCAGTGTGTGCCATATGGGTGCCAGTGTCCTGCACTGCCTTCATGTGGGCTTGGGACTTGGGACTGAGTTCTCCTATTCATATCCTTCTGGGATGAGCAGACTTTTGAACTTACTACCCTAGGAAATAGTATTCCCATCCCTGTAGTTAGTAGACAGAAGGGGTAGGCATCCTGAAGCCTGGGGCTCTTAGGCCATTTCACACAGGTTGACTCGGCACTTCCTCTGGTGTTGGCTCTTCATTTGACCTAACAGCAGTACACATCCCACTTTCTCTACCTTCCTACTCTAAAGTGTCATTATCTCATATTCTGGGAACAGGAAAGGGTGACTGTCATCATCACGCATCAGCGGTGGCCGGACAGCACAGCGATTGAAAGCATGTGCTCTGGAGGCACACTGCTGAGATTTATAGCCTTATTATTGGCTATATAAGACCCTTTTGTGCCTGTTTCCCCAAGGATAAATTGGAGATGAAAATTCTGCTTCTCTCAGAGAAATGCTCCTCAGGATTAAAAGGTATGTGTAAAGCTAGTAAAATGTAAAAATCTATAAAGCTAGAACCTTTGTATATTTTCTCTTCAGCATCCAGCACACCATTATCATTCAATAAATATATATTGAATAAAGAAGTAGATGAGAACTTTTAGAAATATATAATTTCTATGTTCCACATTTAGGCTCTTCCTAGGGCATTATTCTTACCTATCCACTGACTACTCCTAGATATTCTACTTGAGTTTATCATAACCATCACATACTTCATATGTCTAAAATTAGAGTTTGATTTTTCCTAAAATGGATTTCTACCACTTTTGTCCCATATAAATAAATGACTCCATTATTTTTCTGGTTACTCAAGTCAGACATTTGGGAGTCATCTCTGATACCTCTTTTCTCCTTTATCTAGCATATGGGCACATCCAGTGATTTAATCTCCAGAATGGAACTAGAATCTCACTCTCACCCACAGTAAATCACCATTACCTTTTACCTGAACACTGCTATAATATCATATTTTCTCTGGTTCTTCTTTTGACCTCTTTCACCCAGTCCATTCTTCAAACAACAGTGAGAGCAATATTTTAAAAGCATAAATTGGTTTAAAGACATTCACCTTCTCAGTGCATTTAAAATAAAATATGCATGCCCTATGTTAGCCTATGAGGCCTCAACATATTCTGGCCCCTGTCCACCTTTCCTGTTAGTTCACACAATTCTACCCCATGAGCACAAAGGGGCATTCACACTGACATTGTCTTATCAATCAATGCCAGCTTTGATTATTATAAGATTATCAGAACCTCTTAGAATGCTTGAATCTGAGTGGTCATTTCCACAGTATGGCCTCCATGTTCCTGCCTCTCTTACTTCAGCAGGGCTCTGTTCACAGTCATAAACTCTGTGTTGAGCAGAAGTAGGGCCTCACACTTGGTGGTCTCTGTGTACCTGTACCATTGTTTAGAACAAACAACTTCTGCTCTGTATCATGAACAATGCCAGGCTCTCCCTTCTCCCCTAGGTGGCCTACCTATTCTTTTTCTTCCCCTAGAGTACTAGCAGTTTTCTTTTGAGACATTGAACTTCTTGTTCTATGATCTTCACCAATCCCCAGTCTTCCTTCACTGTCAGGTGTGCAGAGGATTCCTGCACACTTGAATGTAAGTGTGGCTCTGTGACCAGGTCTTCCAACTACATATGGTTGGGAATAACATGCATCACTTCTGGGAAGAATAATTTAGGAGCTAGTACACAAGATGTACTGTGATTTTCTCAGGGTGTGTATTTTAAGACAGAGGCTCCATCAGCTGGAGTTTTCAATCTGAGCCACACAGCTAACCTGCTTTGGCTGTGGAATGTCAAGAAGTTGAACTTTTGTTCTTTTAAGCCACTGAGATTTGAGGGTTGTTTGTTACTGTAGCACAGACTAAGCCTGTTCAGACAAATAGGATCTGGGACTGCTGCCCACTTCAGCCCCAGGCCATTTCAAGGGGTGTAAGTAGCCTGCTGGGCACAGGAGTAAGTATGAACATCCTTTCCCTTTCCCCTCATGGAGACTGGTTCTGAATCCATTCCAGAGAGTTCATTATCTCCTCACATCTAACCTGACTCTTCTTCAAAAGTTGCATGGAAGTCATATATTTCCAGGACAATTTTTCACCGGATTATCTTGGGTGTTATCTGGATTTACATATTGTTAAGGATTACAACTTTCTTTTTCTTTTTCTGGCCATAATTTACATCATAGAAGCAAGGACAAAACCTGAAATGATCACTGGGAATTATAATCCCAATGTTCTTCAAACATTTCCAAATTAGTATTGAAATGTGTCCAACCTATTATTATTTGGCTTGAAAGTAGTTATAACTCTACATGATAACTAAAACAAATTGAGGAACTTAATTGTAAGCATTAAAAGCTACCCATGTTTTCAAGAAGATGTCAATTATTTTTCCTGGCCACAACTCTGTAGGAGAATTTTTCAAACATGCAACTTTCTGAAATAACATCTGGCCCTCTATTTAACTGAACATAGGACTTTTGGTAAACATTTCCCTATGGATCTTGATTGCCTGCCTCTTTCAATCATCTCTCCAAAACTTTTCCTATGCAAACTTTATTCCTGAGTATCTAATACAATAACATAACAAAGCAGTTGGAAATCCATTTGTTTATTACTTTGTTTTCTTGTCCAAGTTAAGTAAAGGCATTTCTTTGAAGTCCTCCTTGAGTTGATTTCAGAATTATCTCTAAGATAAAAATTCAAAATGCTGCTCTTAAGCACTAATGCAATTCTGTGGTGTTTTCCAGATGTTGGTGGATGGGTTTGCAACCACAAGCTCATCCTCAGCCACATTCAGGCCAGCGGAGGCAGTCAAGGTTATGGCTATGAGAATGAAAGACCTGCTAAGAGAACCACACTCATAACTGTGGCCTCTTGAACTTCTGGCTCTGATGCACTAAATGGGCTCACACTATCATTGTGGTGCCTAGGGGCAAGGCCAGGAACCACGAAGCAGGGGTAGGACAGGACAGGTTCCCATCTCAGCTCCTCTTTAGATGTACCAAAATTCTTGTGAAAGTCACAAAGTTCAGGATGCCACATCAGACCTACAGAATTTTAATCTCCAGGGGTGACACTGAGAATCTGTAATTTTAAAAGATTCTGGGTCATTCTTATGAACAGGCTTGTTTTAGTCCACAGACAGTGAGTTATTAGAAATAACACCAGACTTGGAGGCAAATTGTCTTCAAATTCTGGTTCCATCTCTTTGGGGGCTACATATCTTTGTGGAAATTACTCAAATTCTCTAAATAAATTTTCCTGGGACAATGCTATTTAGCTCTATAAGTTGTGAAAATAAAGATTTTAAGTAAAGCATAAGAGGTGACAAAGAGCACAGTGTGGGGTTCACTGTGGTTATACAATATTCCAAATATCACTCACTCATTTAATAATTTTGCTAAATGCTACCAATAATAATATCACCATAATAATTAGAAGTGGTACTAGTATTAACATTAATTACTCTGTACCAAATATTGCTTTACTTAATCTTCATATTAACCTCATAAGGTTCTATGTGATCATTCTCACTATGTAGATATGGAAACAAAGGTAGAGAAGTGTTTAAAAAAACACTCAATTTCGACAGAATTCAGTGCTGCAGCTAAGATTTGACTCTAAAATGTGAGACCCTACTGATTGCCATTGTGTTTGGAGCGGAATGTACTGTACAGCAATGTATACCAGCTAAGAGACAGATAATGGGCAATAAACAAGAAAGTGATTACTAAGAGGAAAAGAGCATGAAATAAACAAGGAATTAGAACGGCAAGAAATGAGGTAGCCGTGACACTACTAAAGAGACAGGAGAAGTCATCCCCAGTAGGTTGACACAGACATTGAGAGGAAGATGGACATGCTACAAGTACTGGGAGGAGCATGTCATGCAAAGAGCAAAACAGGGTACACCACGATCTTAGTGTTGGACAAGACTTGGTGTGTTTGGGAATTAGTGAGTGTGGCTTAGTGCCCACAGGGAAGAATAGCACAGACTAAGACAGGAAAAGTATACAAAGATAAGAACGTGTTGGGGCCTAAGAGGTTAATATAGAATGAACATTTTATTTTAAATGCAATGAGAAGTTGTGCTAAATGCTTTATGAATATTAATCATTTCAATATTCATAACATTCATCTTGATTCCATGAGGTAGAAACCATTGCTGTACAGTTTTACAAGTGGAAAAACTAGGTGCAAAATGGTTAGAGAATTTTCTTACAGTCATACCATTTGGTAAAATCCACATGATCAGAACTCAGAGTCTGTTCTTATTTAAGGATCAAGTTATTCCAATGAATTATTCTACTAGTATATCATGTACACAATAAAACACATGCCAAAAGAAGAGTTAAAATAATAAATTGAAGTTCTAATATTTTTTTCTCACAGTCCAATAAATTTTGCAGCACCTAAGCTACATGCAATTTGCAGAACCATATTTAAAGTGTAGGTGAAGACTATGGGGAATGTTATTTAAACCAATGAGCCAGAAGGCTATAAGGCTGTGGCTGGAAAGTAAGGTTAGATGCTTATAATTTGGTGGGATGCTTAGTTTATATTGATGAGAGGTCGGGGATAAGCTCAAATTGTGTGGTTAAAGTGAAATGAAGAAAAGTTCTTCATGATAAAGAAATAAAGGAATTAAGAACAGGGGCTGACTGGTCATTCTCACAGGCACTGAAGTCTCTGAGACTGAAAGCAAGAGTTGAAATGGAAGAAAAGATTGTGTCCCATTTGTCAATATCTTCCCAAAGCAGCAGGGGTAACAAGAAAATCACTGATGAGGACAGAAGATGGTGAAGAATGACCATGGCAGAGGTAGACTTAATTGTTGGAAAACAAATAGTAGTTTATCCTGCTGAGGATTTTAGGATGTTAGATGGTGGAGAGTTGTAGTATTGACAACAGAGAAAGGTGACCTTAGAGAGACTTCCAACTCCAGGTTGGAATCACAAGATGCACAGGCAGGAGGGGATCCTACATTTCCCTGCAATATCAAGGAAGGATTTTACTAAGAACATAATATCAACTTGGCTTTGGAAAAAAGAGAAATATTATACAGATATATTTGGAAATGGAAGACATTAAAGCAGAAGACTCAGTCTGGGTAGATGTTGGATAAGAAATAATATGGTGTCACTTTAGCACTTTTGGGGTGTAGATTAGTAGAGAATGAAGTTCAAAGGATGTGGAAATCAAGAAGAAAGAAGAGGCCAGACCATGAAGAGAATTGCACATCATTTTAAGGGAGCTGAGATTTATCCTATATCCCATGGTGACCCCTAGAAACATTTTGAATTGTTGTGGATTATGCTCAGATCTGAACCTGGATACAGTGCTGAGGTCTGATTGGAAGGAATTAGCGTATAAGAAAGAAGGTCACATAGGAAGCTCTGAAATAGTCCTGGCCAGACATGCTGGGGACATAAAGTAGTGAAAAAAAAGATGAAGTGGGAAAGTAGATTCATATTTAGGAAAAAGAAATGACAAGACACTTTTCAGTTAATGGGTCTGAAAGAGGGAGCCGCCTATGATGGCTAGAAGGGATCAGGTACCTGAAAGTCAAGGTCCTCTGTATGAATGCAGGATAGGCACGAGGTGTGGAGTTGAGGGGATTCAGAGAGTAGTGACCTGCTTGATATATGTTGAATTTGAAGTGCCTGGAGGAGTTTAAAGAAATTATCTATGAGGGTTGGGATTCCAAAGGAAGAGAGTCCAACTTTTCCACTGAGTCTCCCAGAGAGCAATGTCATTTCTATCACTTATATAAGACTATAGCCAAGTTCTTCCTGTGACTTAACTTAAATTTCACTATCTACCCCTCCAAGATCAAATTTGGTGGCTGGATATGGGATAAAATATTTCATAAGACATTTTGACCATTCCTGGAGCTGAGAATGGATATGTCTTGCCCAGACCAAGTTCCTAAAGGAAACTCCATCAACTGTCCACTCTATGGATTCTCCACCATTGTTAGGCACAGATAAAAGTGACAAATAAATCTCTGACCCAGCTCCCAGGGATCACACAGACCCTGGAAGCATAAAGAAGGGAATTCTACCTTCATGTAGGTTCACTGAGAAAATTTTGATGGAGCCAGTGAGGTTTGATTAGGTTCTTCTTACATAGGAAGGTTGGACTTAGCTTGTTTGGAGAATTCCCATTCCCTGTGGATTCAAACACAACTTATTTTAGCAACAGAGTGTCTTCTTTCTATGCAGAGAATTTTATAACCTTGTCTTCATCAGTTCCATCCAATTTTTGTTATAACATTTTTTTACTCCAACTACTTCTAACAGTGAGGAGAGGGAAGAGGTGTGTTTGTGTGTTGCATGAGGTTATTGAAAATAACTACTGTCCTCATGGGTTTTGCCCAGCATGATTCAATTTTGTACACAGGGGGTTATGTAACAGCTGTTTGATACTAGCTTTGGGAACTCAAGAAACTTAACCTTTGTACACCTCCATTTTACCATCTAGGAAATGAGAGCTAATAATACCTTTGCGTCCAGCTCATTGTGATTTAAATACTGTAGCACATGCAAAGAACCCTTTGCATGTAGATTGTAGTCTTTATCCGAACCAGAACAGTTAATATTCTTATGATTATAATTATTATTATTATTGAGGATCAAGGAAAATAAACCAAGACAAGCAGTTGTAAGATCTTTTTTGGAACCAAAGTTGCAGTGACCAGATGGTAAGCTGATGAAGCAGTAGGCACCAGCTTTCCTAGCAAGCTGAAAAGATATTGCCTCTCAGTCTTTTGGTTATTCAGGAGATAATCCATCAAGTGATTCCATCAAGGACAAAAGTGCCATAGCCACAAAAGACAGAAGGCAGAAAATTGACTTTATCAATAGAACAAACTGCATTTGGATTGTGAAACTAATGATAATTAAGTTCTTATAAACCCCTGGGCATTTCCACCTGGTCTCATTAAACGAATGTGTGAGGAATTGTCCCATTTACAGATAATCAAACTGAGGACCAAAATGCCCAAGTCATAACTCTAGCAAGTGGCAAAACAGTATCAAAGCTCTGGCTCCAAACCCAGACTCCTTCTGTTACATGGTGGTGCATCTTCTTCAGAGGTTCTCTTAAAGCAGTCTCAAGACAAGGAGCATAAAGATCATGTGGGAATTTGCTAGAGATGCAAATCTTAAAGCCTCAGAATCAGAAACCTGGAGATGGGTCCAACAATCTGTGTTTTAACAAGAGGAATGAGATTTGGGACAGATGAAATCAGAGTGCAAATGGGGGCATAGAAGAGCATAAAGAAAGCATAGCTAGGAAAAAGGAGCTTTTGAATTGGGTGGACAGGGCATGGGCAGGTGGAAGGAGGTGAGACTGAAGGGTCTTCCCAAAAGGGACAAATATAAGTGGAAGCAGAGGTAGGAAGAAGGGTCATGTTTGGAAACTCGTGAAACACAAGAAAATGTGAGACATAGTCTAAGAGAAGGAGAGGAAGTTTGGTTGAGCAGAAAGGGCCAGTTTGGTATGTAAGGAGTTTCTTTTTAATCTCCAGCCTCTGGGAACGGTCAAGAATTTTTTTTAACTGTGCTGATATATGCAAAACACTGGTAGAACCCAGGCTGCCCATCAACCAGCCCTTTGACTATTTATACAGTGCACCAAGAAAATAGTGGAAATGAAATCCTAGGTGTTGAGGACCTACAATATGGTGCATTCCCTCTGTTAGCTGGCTTCTTACTCATCATTGTCTCTGAAAGCAACATTGGTCTTCCATGGGCAGAAGAAAGTGAGGTTCAGAGATGCACATGCAGCCCATGTCTTGCTACAAAATCATCATGTCAGGTTGTATATATTCTCCATCTGTGTATCCTGTCATCCTATTATCTCTCCTCTGTCCATCTCAGGCCTTGCATTGTAAAGAATTTGAGGAGCATTGTCAGGCATCTTTGCTGTTTCTAGAGGCTTACTTTTATGCCTTTCTTTCTGCTTGTGACACTGTCAATCAGCCCTATTTGCAGTCTGTAAAGTAAGTCATGAACAGGACTTAATCTTTGAATCAGCCATTGCAGATGCCACTCTATTTGTCCCTTCCTGGCTCTATCTGTTCCTCATTCCTCTGCTACCAATCATTTTCACTTTGATCTTTGTCTGTGTTGCCTGACCCTTGATCCTGCACTCTTGACTTCATGACCCTCTCCTGGATCTTTTCTTTGGTTCTGTTGAATTGCTTCTACAGGATACTCTTCTTGGTATCCAAGAACCACTTCAGTGTATTCTTAAAGCATCACTCTAGCTTTCATAGGAACACTGTTTCTGGCATTTCTTGCTGCTTGAGGATAACTGAGTTCTTGTCTTAAGAACTGCATCCAAATCTGCCCTAAGACACTGGGCCAGCTGCTGGTAGGGTTGGTGAATTTTGATAGTAATAACCCCACTGGTTTGAATATCAGATTTGCTTATGGCAAGCTACCATCTGCTCTGATTTCTGTTCTTAGTCTCATTTAAATTCCTCTTTGCCTGCTGTGTCTGGAGTGTTAGGCCCTGACCCTTCTTTTTCTTTTCAAGGTATAATTTGTCTTACTTCCTAGGTTCTCCCTGGGGAACAATCTGATCTTGTCCCTTCTATGCTTTTGGCTTTAACACATCCATTTCAGTGCTTCAGATCCTAGCAAGCTTGCCCTCATTCACAAATCAAATCAGGACAAGGCACTGGGGGGGAAAAATGAGGGGGGGGGGATAAACCTGAAATACAGAAACTTGTTTCTTCACCCTCCATGGCTTTTAAATCTCTGAAGAGATAGAGATCCAGGTCCCAGAAAGAATCCTGTGGTGTGGATTGCAATTAGAAATATCCTGGCAAATTTATTTTCCATCAAATGATGCTCAAAGAGAGTAGATGCTCAATATATTTAAGATCCTCCTTCCTTTTCTTTGTAAGGTGACCTTGATTCTAAATGGAAATCGATTTATGAGGGAGGAGCTATCTTAGGGAGCTTTAAATTAGTTAAAAAACTGGAGACAGTCTATTGTAATTCCCTTTATCCCAGGAACACATGTAAAATAAATTATGATCTTCTAATATTAGAAAAAAATTAAAGAAGGAAGAAAGGCTATTTAATGGGTATAATTAAGATGCAAGGGTACAGTGACAGCAATGTCAATTGTTGTCATGATCATCATAATAGCTAACACTAACTGAGTACTTATTATGTTTCATTATTATTTGCAATTATTCAATGAATCCTCATGCTCATCTTTTGAAAGGCATTTGAAGTTTTTATGGAGAACAGGTAGCACAGCCTAACTGTGGAGCTTCAGCTATGGAAATTTGGCTGGACCCACAGAAAGAGAGCCCTTTCACAGTGAATTACCTTTGTACACTAACTAATGTTGAGAACCTGGCCTTCCATCACATTCATTCACAGTAACACTCTCACGCATGTATCAAAGTTAATTGGATTTGGAAATGCTGATTCAGGCTAAAGAACAACTAACACTTTACAAAAGACTGATGAGTAAATCAGAATCACAATTTATCCATTTGCAGTAAGAAATAGCTGTCAAACAAAATAGATACTTGTGTCAGCCTGACCAAGTACATTCTCTCCCTGTAGGCAACTCTGTAGGAAAGCCAAATGATAATTAGGAAGCCTCTTGGTGAGCAAGGGAGTTAGTTATGGTTTGACTGTTGATTAGCATCTGGTGCGTTAGCCCATCACATCAATTTCCAGATGGGGCCAGTCCTTCCAGATGGGCTGAGGTCAGCCAGACATTGATAGGATTGACTCTCCCAAAATTTGCTTCTGTGATTTTCTATTTGTTTTGTTTAACTTCAGATTGTTCTGATTACTTAAATAAGTTAATTTTATCTGTGCAAAGTATAATGTCTCATAACAGCTGTAATCCAAGGGTTAAAGGAAGGCTCAGAGGCCAACTTTATCCTGCCCTCTGATTTTGTTCTGTGTATAATGAGAATATATTTTATGATTCAAATGATTGGGAAAAAAACCCAAAGAATAATATTTTATGACATGGGAAATCTGCAAGAAATTTGAACTTCAGTGTCCATGAGCTGAATCCTACTGGAATACAGCTATGTCCATTTATTTATGAATTGTCTACAGCTACTTTCTAGCTACAAGGGTGGGGCTGGGGAGGTAGGCCCATACTTGCATGATCATGTGACCTGCAAAGTCTAAAGTTTTTACTATCTGAGGCTGTGTAAATGTTTACTGGCCCTTGCTCAAAGTCATTATTTGATTAATTAACCTCCCTAGGAGAAAGATTATTTATTATACTTTCACAAGGGGGCTTTAGAGTGGAGCTTACTTCTACTCAACATACTTCAGAGTACCTCAGTTTGTGGCCATGAAATCTTGATTAAAATCTGAAACTGAAATATAAAATATTTTGACCATTTTCCTTTGATAACAGGTGTCATTTATTGAGCAGTTACTGTGTGCTATAAGTTTTATACAATATTTTTACTTCTCAGAATTACCCTGTGTGATGCTTCATTATACCCTTTTCTAGAGATCAGGAAAGTGTAATCAGATAGATTGTGACTTTCCCCGAATTTACCTTGCTTACTGGCAGAATTTGAACCCAGGCTGCCTAACACCAACACCTATTTTTCTCCTCCCCCTCACACTGCCAGCTCACATGAAGTAAACCAAAAGGAACGTACCACCCATATCCTGGCAAAAGTATATTTTAAAAAAATTAAATCGGGTTTCATTTCATAATAGGATGCTGCTTGTTAGCATCTTTAATATAACAAGTTCATGGCTAAGCGTTTTCTAAATTAAGAGCAGCAGAATCAAACCTTGCTATAGACACAGAGAAAGCAACGAGTGAAATGGAATGCTTGGAAGAAAAATTATGTGATCTGCCTCATTTAGTTTGCCATTGTTTAACGTCCCATTTTTATACAGCAAAAGATACAGTGAGTATTGTTTTTAAAAGTAAGCAATAAAAGCACTAGGCATGTGTGGACAGGAGTCTTCCCAGGCTATCTGACGGGGACACTTACTCTGATCCATCAACGGTTGCCACCTGGGGATTCAGGCCCAGCATTCCCAGGCCTCCTACTTTTCAAGGGAAGATATGTAGCCATATTTCTTTCCCACTAAATTATGTAAATTTTACACCCAGTGTAAGCTTAAAAATAACTATCTTCAGAACAAATACTGTCCCTAAGAGTCTAGGCTGTGGCGTCTGGGCTATACCTGGCAGCCAACACCTCCTCTTCCTCTGCATACCACGTTATTCCCCCTACAGGTGTCCTTAAAGGGCTCCTGCTTATTCTCCATCCACATAGTCAGGGTCCTTTGTTCTCTCAAGAGGCATCTAAGAGTAGAAGAAATAAAAATCGCGTATGAGGCTTTAATTAGCCAAATGGCCCTTTTAGCACTAAATTTCCTCATAACTGGTTCTATCTAACAGGCTTTTGATCTCCCCCAGGGTACTGTCTCCTGATTAAAAGTCTTTTCTGCCTTTTAAAATTCCTCAGCCAGTTTTGATGTTCTATGCCAACTAATTTGGCTGGCTTTCTCCTCTGCCTTCTAAAGCCCATTGGGAATACACCAAGCCTGAGAGACAACGGGCTTGCTCTGATTTGTGTTCTCCCTTTTCTAGATGTCTGCTTTCCCATCAGACAGACACTTCATACAACCTATTCTGTGGACACAAATCCATTCCTGCCTCAACTGAAAGCCACAGAACAAACCCAAGCCTTCATCCCCTCTCTGAGATCAATTAAAATATTTAATAAACATAGTCAACCAGTTTGAGCTGAATTAAACTTTTTATAGCTATTGAATCAGAATTCAAAATATCTTTACAACTTTAACCCAAACAGAGCCAAAATTTCATTCTGTTTGGGACTGAATGATTTTTTTTAAATATTTATTTTTTTAGTTGTAGTTGGACACGATACCTTTATTCCAAACATTTAGTTTTATGTGGTGCTGGGGACCTGTGCATGCTAGGCGAGCCCTCTACCGCTGAGCCACAACCCCAGCTCCACTAATGTGAATGATTTTTAAAAGGGGACCTTTAAAAATCTCTAGCAGTCAGAGAAATGCAAATCAAAACCACCCTAAGATACCATCTCACTCCAGTAAGATTGGCAGCCATTATGAAGTCAAACAACAACAAGTGCTGGCGAGGATGTGGGGAAAAGGGTACACTTGTACATTGCTGGTGGGACTGCAAATTGGTGCAGCCAATTTGGAAAGCAGTATGGAGATTTCTTGGAAAGCTGGGAATGGAGCCACCATTTGACCCAGCTATTCCCCTTCTTGGTCTATTCCCTAAAGACCTAAAAAGAGCATGCTACAGGGACACTGCTACATCGATGTTCATAGCAGCACAATTCACAATAGCAAGACTGTGGAACCAACCTAGATGCCCTTCAATAGAGGAATGGATAAAAAAATGTGGCATTTATACACAATGGAGTATTACTCTGCATTAAAAAATGACAAAATCATAGAATTTGCAGGGAAATGGATGGCGTTAAAGCAGATTATGCTAAGTGAAGCTAGCCAATCCCTAAAAAACAAATGCCAAATGTCTTTTTTGATATAAGGAGAGTAACTAAGAACAGAGTAGGGTCGAAGAGCATGAGAAGAAGATTACCATTAAACAGGGATGAGAGATGGGAGGGAAAGGGAGAGAGAAGGGAAATTGCATGGAAATGGAAGGAGACCCTCAGGGTTATACAAAATTACATACAAGAGGAAATGAGGGGAAAGGGGAAAACAATACAAGGGGGAGAAATGAATTACAGTAGAGGGGGTAGAGAGAGAAGAGGGGAGGGGAGGGGAGGGGAGGGAGGATAGTAGAGGATAGGAAAGGCAGCAGAATACAACAGACACTAGTATGGCAATATGTAAATCAATGGATGTGTAACTGATGTGATTCTGCAATCTGTATATGGGGTAAAAATGGGAGTTCATAACCCACTTGAATCAAAGTGTGAAATATGATATATCAAGAACTATGTAATGTTTTGAACAACCAACAATAAAAATTTAAAAAAAAAAAATCCAGCATGTCGATGTGGAAGTCCTCTCTAGTTCTCTCCTCTGATTCTCTCCTCTGGTTTCCAAACACAAGCTCAATTCCCTCTGACTCACCACCGATGCTGGAACCATCTTGACAGTTTGTGATAAATCATACACTGTTGACTTTCGAAACACCAGTTACTTAGGTCTGATTCCTGGATACCTTATATAGGGAAGGCATTCTGCAAATGTTCATGGAATACATCATGGATGAATTCCAAGAAGACTTTCCCTTCCACATTTTTTGGTATTTATTGCACTTAAGCCTGTCATCTGTATCTTGAGGGCAAATCAAAAAGATCTCAATTTTCCTGATCTTATTTGTATAAATAACTAGGCTTTTCCAGAACATGAGACAAATCACCTGCACCAACTAGTCATATCTTCTTATGACCTGGATTTCTAAAACAAGAAAACATTTATTTTCTAAACACATGGAAACCAATCAGATGGGAAAATTAAGCTTAATTTAAATCCCAAACTGCTTCTGTTTATGTTTTTATTAGCACATTATAGTTAAAGTGGGTTCATGTTGAAAAATTCATAAATGCAATAACAATATGTTCCATGTCATCCCCAGTACTTCCTCTTTCCTTCTCCCTTCCCCTGTTTCCCTTCATCTGCTTTACTGGTCTTTCTTTTATTTATTAAATTTTTTAAAATGGGTCCGTTTTAGTTACACATTTAGTAGAATTCAGTTGTGATAAAATTATAAATGCGCATATCATAGTTAAGTAAAATTAAACAAATTTATTCTTAAAATAAATACCTGTGACACATAGAATAGTATAAAATAATTTTATAAAAAGAAATCATTTCCCTTAGATTTTTTAGAACTGTGGCAATAGACCACCAAAGGCCAGGAACTGTAGCCAGGGCATGGTGGATAGTGCTTCTTTGGAATTCAAGGGAATGTGACACAGGGCCTTTGTACATGTTAGGAACATTCTCTCCCCACTCCAAGCTCTTGTACTTAATTACTTCTTACTCTCCATGATTGAGATCAAGTGTAACTTCCTCAAGCAGGACATCCTTGACCCCAAGTCCCATCCTACTGTCTGGGCCCCAGCTATGTAACTCACAGTACTCTTTGCTTTACCACATCCTTTTCTTTATCCTTTTTTCTTCATTCATAAGATGGGAATAATAATAAATCTCATTTGTTTTTATTTCTTTATTTATGTATTTATTTTTACATACACGACAATAGTGGAATGCATTACACTCATTATTACCCATTTACAGCACAATTTTTCGTAACTCTGTATATAAAGTATGTTCATGCCAAATTATGCCAATGTACATGTACTATAAATCTCATTTGTTATGAGAAAATTAAGAAAATATGTGTGAGGCACATGGAAAGCTGAATGAATGACTGTTATTAAACATGATTGTATTTAGTCATAGCTTGAGTGGTGTGTAGGTTTGATTAGGAGCTAATAACATGAACTAGACCAGATTGCCTGGGTTGGATTATGGATTTGAATAGCCATACGAATGGCTTACCTTCTCAGTGCCTCTGTCTCCTGATATATAAAATGAGCATGATAAGTAGAACTCATGGAACTTTGAGGATTAAATGATTGAATTCATGGAAAGTGCCTAGAGTTGCACCCAATATACATAGAGGTTTACATTGCTCCTTGGTGAGAACTGCTTCTCAAGGTAAGGCAAGGTCCTCAGACACTGGAAGCTGGCTTGAGAAAACTTAAAGGACTCAATTTTTGCAGAATTCTTAGAGATGAAATATCAAGTAGTTACCAAAATGTGATCTATCAATAATCGTGCATTTAACTGCATCACTATTAACCTCCTGGTTCTCAGAGGGAGAACAGATTTATCACCAACATTTTATTGAATTATGTGTCAGGGCACTTTTGCTTCTTCATTAAACTAAATTATTCCCACAACACTATAGCATGTGCCTTGTTAAAAAGCCAAATCAAATCCCCTTCAATAGAAGAAGGCTGGCCTAGAATATTGCCTCAAGATGATTTTCCAGGACTCCTACTTAGGGTTTGCTAATGGGATCCCCAGTGGTTGCTCACATGAAGGCAGCCAAAGAAGTTCCTAACTCCAGGGTCTAGATAATTTTAGCTGTAAACCAGGTGTTAGCTCACACAGAGATGGTCACTTCCTCTCATGAATTTATTTTGACTAGATTCACATGAGATCAAAGTATAAATTGGATTTTTGCCCTATTATAATAGTGAATTTCATTGTTTTTAGGGACCCCTCTTGTTAACTTATAATCAAAACAATAAAAATGGCTGTGCTGATTGAGTATTTATTATGTATGAGGTGTTACCTATGTAGAATAATCTAATTTAGGGCTCAACACCCCATGAGGGTTATACTTTAGCCCACAGATGGTGAAAATAATGCCATTGTAGCTTAAATAATTGTCGTGGGGTCATAATGCCAGTCGGTATTCCTTCAGTTGCTAGGGCAGGACAATAATGTAATATATGCTTTGGAAAAGAGAGATTAAAATAATCTCTTTTTTTAAGAGATGGGGTAGAATAGGCTCATCCAAGTATGGAAGACCTAGAATTATTCACAAAGAAATGCTAAAGAAATCAGACTCAGGGACAGGATCTAGAGACCCTTTGTACACCAGGGAGCTGCTAGCTTATGCCCTCTGCTCCCTGCTCATCCGGGCTGATCCCTCTGGCTTTCCTCTGCAGGGAGATAGTCAGGAGATGGATGCAAGTACTCATACCTCTGAATGAAAGAGTTCTGATGGACCTCACATGAGCCATATGCCTTATTTGTTGAACCTGTACCAGAAGTATATTATATAATGGGGAGTGGTTAAGAGGCTGACCAAAGGAAAGGGGCAGCATATTGCCTGGAAGATGAAAGATGAGCAAATGCTTGTAGCAGACAGAAACACTTGCTTTACCTTGCAATAAATTTGCATAGTAATGTGAAAATATCAAACTACAAATCCACCTGTTGTTTTTCAAAAGCCTGCCACTGCTCTACCTCTCCTTTGATTTCCCTACGGGGAGTGACACAGAATAGGATCTCAAAGAACAGAACCATTGTCAGTCAAGTGGCCTTGGTTTTGATGTAAACCCTTAGGACCATCCTGGACACAAATGAATTGAGAGGTACTGGTGTTTACCAGGACTTGAAAAGTCACGCTGTGAAAAATAGTTGGTTAAAATTTCTGCTCCTATTTTGTGTTTAACAGTTTTCTATTTGTGAATTTTTTCCTTGTGCCAAGAGAAGGGTTGAAACTCTGAGGTGTTGACCTTGAAATTCACAGTGCTTTGAATCATGGTGCTCTCTCTTCAGCTCCCAGAACAGGCTCTCCTGTGGCAACTATCCACTATTTCCATCCTAAGAACTTCAAGTACCATCTCAGAAATGAATATTTGAGTCGTCCTTCATGCTCAGCTTTCAGTTTTTTTCTGCAAATGTGTTTATCCCAAGGGAGTAAAAATATCCATGAAAAGAGGGACTTTGAATTCTGTGTTGACTCATTCCCTGGCCCAGGAGTTCCTTTGATTAAATATTATTCATTGTCAAACTCGATGTGAATGGAACTTAAAAAAACTCACCTAAAACCACTTCCAATTAGGTGACCTTGGCTTTGAATATGTGGGACTGAAATCCTCAGTAATCACCTAATAACATCCCTGGGCCAGACTCTTTGCTAATTTTCTTGGTGCACTTCATCTTTTGAGGTGGGTTGGATTTTTTTTTTTTTTATATATTGTTGTTGTTGTTTTTGGAAAGGCAGTCTCATTTGACAGACAAAGGGAGACAGTCAGTACATATTGGGCCAGTGTGAAAGAACTTATTGAAGAAGTTCTGAATACTGCGTTTATGTAAATAGGGACAGACAGTGCTGCCCCAGACAATTCTGTCTTGTGAATACATTCAAATCAAAACCAACTGATTAGGTTTCTTGTAAGGATTAATCCAGCTAAAGTTAACTTATGCACCAAGTTCCTGTATTTAACACCCAAGGCTTAGCATTTATTTCAGCATGCAGCTTGCTGCCCGTGATTTTTGGAATGAACATAACATTTGGGAAAAAAGAATTGGCTTGAAAAGTAAGTGCAAGCCTAAGAGTCTTTATCATCTTGAGGACAACCTTAGATTTTGACTCTGATGAGTCATTGTTTGTGCCTGTGAAAGAGCACTGCAGAGGTGAACTAACATTACTCATTGTCCTCTTGATACCCAGGAAATGATAAGTGCTTTCTTTCAGCTGTAGCTTTAGAAATACCATTTTCCTCCTTAATTTTTATCCTGAAGAGTCATTTCAAATCTATATGCCCTTTTACGGTGATATGAGGGCAAGTATAACGCCCCTTGCTAGCCATTTAAACTTGAGAAATAACTTACATCCTCCAAGCTGCAGTTTCCCCATTTATAAAAAACAGGATAAAAGACAGTGAATTCAGAGTTGTTGCTGATGATTAAAGGATATTCAGATTGCACAGGCACATGGCAATTAGTACATATATAATGAATATTAGATATTGTCACTGTGATAAATCCAAATACAGAAACTATGACCAGAAGGCAAAGAGTACATACCTAATAGTATTAAATATTAAATAAATATGCATATGAATTTATAAAGATTCTAAAATAAAGGCTTTTGTATGAATCAAAAAAGATAAATTAGTGAATTAGTATTCCCAAGGGACTTAATGTATGCCTGGTACATTATTATTATTATTATTACTATAAAAATTTTAGCCCCTCATATTTTCATGTATTACCATACTTAATGCCATTTGAGCACTCACATTGTGTATATGTTCTCACATGCACACACACACACACACACACTCACTCACCCATCTGGAAGCCAGTCTACCTCACTGGGCTTAGACAAGCAGAGGTTAACAAGGTATGCTCCATACAAAACACCCATATTTTCCCACTTATCACTCATCTAATTTATCTACTGATATCTGTCAGAATAGTAAGTAATCTTGGGAGGTGAAGACCTAACTTATCAATATGTGTTTCCATAATCCCAGAGTCTGTCTGACCAAACTGGAGGAAAATTTACTATTTTCTTGACTCTTCAGCCATCTTTTCCTTCAGTTAATAAGATACACATGAAAATTATGTTTCCAGGAATCCTTTTGATAAACCACTTGCTCTGTTCTTCACTTTGTTTTGTGATTGTCCAATGAGCATGACTAGTTCAGTAGAAACCCCAGGAGGGCAGAAATGATGAACTATTTTGTACATTAACGCATCCCCCATATCTAAATTATACTGTATTTCTTCATATATTGGGTGGCCATTTGCATTTCCTTTTTTTTGATTCTTTTAAAAATTAGAGCATTATAGTTATGCATAGTAATTGAGTTGATTTTGGTAAAAGAATATATGCATGGAATTTAACACCCCCACATTTCACTCCTCTCCTATCCCTCATTCTCTTTCTTTTATTCTACTATTCATCCTTCTGCTCATTATTTATTTTTGTTGATACTCTCTACATATACATAAAGATGAAATTACCTGTGGCATATTTATACATGCATATGACATGATTTTGTAAAATTCACTCCACATTTCCTCCCATTTCTCGTCCCTTCTCCCTCCCCATTAATCCCCTTCATCTATTCCATAGATCTCCTTCTATTTTCATGGATCCCCAATACCTGCATTTTCCCCCTTATTTTGCTCTTTCTTTCACATGTGAGAAGAAACATTTGACCATTGATTTTCTGATTCTGGCTTACTTCACTTATTGCCATCCATATACCAGCAAATGCCATACTTTTATTCTTCTTTATGACTGAGTAAAACTCCGTTGTGTATGCATACCACATCTTTATCCTTTCATCTGTTTGTTGATGCATTGTGAGTTGGCCAGTGCCTCACCAGGTTAATTTTTCCTACTCAGGAGGGGATAAGTCACCTAAGAAAATAAAATCTGAAATAATTAGTGAAGAAATAAGAGGCAGAGTCAAAAAATAAGTTTTAAAAGCAGAGCACCCAATAGGATCTTTGGGTCCTGATAGGAGATGGAACAATTAGAAAATGGCTCTGGTGGTTTTATTTAAGGGGGTGGATAAGGTTGATTATTCAAAGGTAGGGAGAAGGTTTCAGGGGTGGAGTCTTGTTTCATGATGTCTTGCAATCAGTAGGTTGATTGGCATCTTGGCAGGCTACACCCATCTCTGAAAGGCTGTGTGGCTACAGCAGGTCACCCCATCTCTGGTGCTGTGTGGGACCTGACAGAACTGAATAGAACTCACGTGTATCTAGGTGATTTTACCAGCAGGATTGCTGCTGGAAGTTCCCAAATACCAGATTTTCCTATTCCATAAGCTTCCATGCTGATTTGGTCCACACACAGTCCGTGGATGGCTCTCAACATTGATGGGCATCTGGACTAATTCTATAATTTGGCAATTGTGACTTGTGCTGCTATAAACACTGATGTGACTGTATCACTATAGTATGCTGATTTTAGTTCTTTTGGATAGATACCAAGGAGTGGGATTGCTGGATCATATGGTGGTTCCATTATTGTTTTTTTTCTTTTTTTTTTTTGAGGAATCTCCATACTCTGCTGTCCAGAGTATTTGTAATAATTTGTAGTCTCATCAACAATGTATGAGTGTATCTTTTTATACACATCCTCATCAGCAATTAGTTGCATTTTTTAAAAGAGAGAGAGAGAGAGAGAGAGAAAATTTTTTAATATTTATTTATTTTAGTTTTCAGTGGACACAAGGTCTTTATTTTTATTTTATTTTTATGTGGTGCTGAGGATCTAACCCAGTGCCCCATGCATGCCAGGTGAGCGCGCTAATGCTTGAGCCACATCCCCAGCCCAATTAGTTGCATTTTTGTTGGTTGCCATTCTAACTGGAATGAGATAAAAATCTCAATATTTTGAATTGCTTTTCCCTGATTGCTAGAGAGGCTGAACATTTTTTTTCATATATTTGTTGGCCATTTGTCTTTCTTGTTTTAAGAAATGTCTGTTTCTTTTGTCTATTTATTGATTGAGGGTTTTTTTTTTTTTTTTGGTATTTTTTGAGTTCTTACATATTCTGGATATTAATCTCCCGTCAGAGGATTCGCTGACAAAGATCCTCTCCTATTCTGTAGGTTCTCTCTTCATGCTGTAATCATTTCCTTTGCTGTGCAGAAGCTTTTAAATTCAATGGCATCACAGTTATTGATTCTTAGTTTTATTTCTTGCACTTTGAGGTTTTTTGTTAAGCAAGTCAGAAATAGTGCCTATATGATGAAGTGTTGAACCTATGTTTACTTCTAGCATTTGCAAGGTTTCTGGTCAGATTCCTAATTTTGATCCCCATTTTGATTTGACTTTTGTAAAGGGTGAGTGATAGGAATCTAGTTTCATTCTTCTATATGTAGATATTCATTTTCCCAGCATCATTTTTTTAAAAAAGCTATCTTTTCTTAAACATATATTTTTGGCACCTATGTCAAGTATCAGGTAGCTCTAAGTATATGAGTTTGTCTCTGTGTTTTGTATCTATTCCATAAAACTTCACATCTCTTTTGATGACAATATCATAATGTTTTTATTACTATAGTTCTGTGATATAATTTGAGATGCCTCTGGTATCACTTTTCTTACTCAGTATTGCTCTGACTAATCTTACTCCCTAATTCTTCCAAATGAATTTAAGGACTGTTTCTTTCTAGTTCTCTCAAGAATGTCATTGGTATTTTGATGTGGATTGCATTGAATCTGTATATTGAATTTGGTAGAATGGCCATTTTGAAAATGTTAATTCTGCCTTTCAAGGAACATGGGATGTCTCTCCAACTTCGAATATCTTCTTCAATGTTCTATAATTTTCATTGCCAAGATCTTTCACCTCCTTGGTTAGATTAATTCCCAAGTTTTTTTTTTTTTTGAAAGTTATTTTGAAATTGATGGCTTTCCTTATTTCTTTCTCAGAATTGTATTGGAGGATAGGAAAGCTATTGATTTACAAATGTTTATCTTGTATCCCTGCTACTTTGCTATGTTCACTTATCAGCTTTAAAAGTCTTCTGGTGGAGTTTTTGGGTATTCTGGTTATAGGATCATTTCATCAGCAAACAGAGATCATTTGACTTCTTCTTTTCCCATTTGTATTTCTTGAATTTCCTCCTCTTGCCTGATTGTTCTAGCTAGAGTTTCAAGAACTATATTGAGTGGAAGTGGTGAGAGTGGACATCCTTATCTTGTTCCTGATTTTAGACAAAATGCTTTCAGTTTTTCTCAGTTTAGTACAATGTTGGGTTTGAGTTGTGATACATAGCCTTTAAAAGTTTAAGTAAGTTTCTTCTATCCCTATTTTCTCATTAAAGGGTGAAGTATTTTGTTGAAGGACTTTTCTGCATCTATTGAGATGATCATTTGTGGTTTATATATCTACTATCATTGAACTTTGTGTTGGATTTTTTCCCATTAGCAGGGTGTAGTAGTAGCCTTCTTTGTCTCTTCTGGTTAATTTTTGTTTGAAATCTGCCTTGTCAGATATGAGAATAGCTACTTCTAATTGTTTTTAGACTTCATTTGTGTGAAATATTCTTTTCATCCTTTTACCTTCAGCCAGAGGATGTCTTAACCTATGAGATGTGTTATGCTTTAGATAAAAGGTATACCCAAAAAGCTTATGTGTAAGATAAAGCAGTAAAGTTTAGAAGTGAAAGCATTGGGTTATGAGAGTCTTACCTTAACTAATGCATAAATCCCCTGATAGAGATTAACTAAATGGTAATTGTAGGCAGGTAGGATATAGAAGGTGGGTCATTGGGGGCATCTCTTTGGGGTATATATTTTGTTCCTGGTCTACAGTCTCTCTCTCTGACTCTCTGTCTCTGTCTCTCTCTCTCTGCCTTTCTCTACCACACTCTTCCACCATGATGTTCTGCCTCACCTTGAGCCCAAAGCAAAGGAGCTGGCCATCTATAGACTGAGACCTCTGAAACAATGAATCTTAAATAAACTTTTCTTCCCATAAAATTGTTCTTGTCATTTGGCAGGGGTGGGGGGGGAGGAGTCACAATAATGGAAAAGCTGATTAAAGCAAGACATATCTTTTGCAAACAGAATATAGTTGGATCTTGTCTTTTTCATCCATTCTGCAAATCCATATCTTTAAATTGGGGAATCGAGATGATTTACATTCAGTGTTCTCATGGATATGTGTTTATAGTTTCTGGCCATTTTGGTTTGTTTGCTATATTTAATTCTGTCCTGATTCTCATTTTGTTAGTTGCCCTTCATCTATATGGGAGAGTTGGAATATTTTTGGGGGAAGGGAAAGAGTTTATCTGTGTGCATTTTATCTTTGACTATTCTTTGTAGTGATGGCTTAGTGGTTATAAATTCTTTTAGTTTATCCTTGTCTTAGAATATCTTTACTTCCTCACCAATCTTGAAAGAGAGCTGTGCCGGATATAGCAATCTTGGCTGGCAATTGTTTTCATTTGGAGCTTGGACTCTGTCATTCCAGGCCCTCCTTGATTTTATGTTCTGCGTTGAGAAGTCAGAAGTGAGATTTATTTGCCTATAAACATGACTTTTTCCTCATGCCCTTTTTAATTTTTCCCTTATTTTCTATGTTATGCATTTTAATTATGATGTATTTTGGAGAGCTTCTCTTTCAATCTTGTCTATTTGGGTTCCTGTATGCATCCTATATGTGAATTTCTATCTCATTTCTGACATGGGAAAAGTTTTCTGTTATTTTCTCATTGAAGATGTTTGACTTTAGCTTGTACCTCCATGTTCTCTTCTAACCCCATGACTCTCAAATTTGTTCTCTTGATTCAATCCCAGAGGTTTTATATATTCCGATCATGGTTTTTTTTTTTTTCCCTTTATTGTATACTGAGTAATCAAGTTCATGTAGCCTGTCTTCAAGGTCTGAATTTCTGTCTTCGAGGCTGAAGTTCTATTTTCTACACAATCTAATCTGTCAGTGATGCTTTCAAGTGAATTTTTTATTTGATCTATTGTGTCTTTCATTTTCAGGAATTCTGATAGGTCTCCTTTCACTATTTTTATTTCTTTATTAAAATGCTATTTCATCTCCTGTATTTGCTCTCTTAACTCATTCCTTAGATCTTCTTTTAGTGCACTGAACAGTTGAGCAATCAGTTTTTTATAATCTTTATCTGGAGTTTCATCCACTTCCATATTTGTGGGATGCTTTGTCTGGGGATTATCAATTTAGGGCAGAGACTTGTTTTGTTTACTCATGTTTTCAGAGATCTTGGACTTGTGTATCAATGGAGATGGATTCCCCTTTCTCTTTTATACATGTGTTCTTTCGTTGTTCTTTTTTAGGAACACATGAGAGTAGAGCATATTTTGACATATTATACACACACATGGAGTATAACCTACTTATTTATTTTTTGTGTGTGTGTGTATGGTGTTGGGGATTGAACCCAGGGCCTTGTGCATACAAGGCAGGAATTCTGTCAACTGAGCTATATCCCCAGCCTTGACTTATTCTAATTAGAATCCCATTCTAATGGTTGTACACAATATGGAGTTTCACGGGTCACGTATTCATATGTGAACAAAGGAAAGTTATGTTTGATTCATTCTACTGTCTTTCCTACCTCCTCCCCCTTTGCTTCTCTTCATTCCCCTTTGTCTATCCACTGAATTTCTATGCTTCCCTCCCACCTTATTGCTACCATTGGAAACCCTGCACTCTATGGGGTACTAGTAACATAAAAGACACTCTACACTCATAAGGTAGAAACTCTACAGCTTCAAATTGATATACGTGTCCTTTTGTATGCAGTTACCTTTTTTTGTTCTGGGACTTCTTTCTGTTTCTGATATATGAGTAGATGCCCAGGGCTGTGACCTGAGCACCCACCTCTGATTATCCCTCCTTGGGGCCTGGTTTTTGGTTTGAGGTTTTTCTTTCCCTAATTCCATGCACACAAGTAATGTTGAGACTCAAGTGGGACTAGATCATGTGTGAGATGAGATTTGCTATTACTTGGCTGTGCTCTGAATACTAATTGGCAGCAGGATTTCTACTCTGTGAACTTGAAATGTCCCAATAACTTTTCAAGCCCACCTAGAGAAAGAGGGAAGCAACAGATACACAGCCTTAAGATAAATGGCAAATGTCTCCTTTGACTTCTATAAAATTAATTTTCACCTATATAGGAATGGTGGGGTCAAATCAACACTTAACATTAATACCAACAATAAAAAACTAGATCTGTCATTTGGTGTGTACTATGTCATTCATTGTATTAAAAATGATAACAACATGAATGAATTTGGAATTACATAAACTATATAATTCTATTATTTAGTGAGATTACATTTTTTATGTGAACAGAAAACAGGGTAGTAAGCAAGAGAAAATTTGAAATGTGAACAGAGGAGAGGCAGGAAATAGGTAACAGATGTCAGCTGAAAAGAAGGAGGAATAAAAACTTAACTAAAAGCAATTTAAAAATTAAAAAGAGAGGAAAAGGGACCAGGAGAATTTGCCTGTTAGTGGGAAAAGAGAGGGAAGAAATGTCAATAAGAGAAACAAAAACCAAGATATAAACAAACAAGTAAATGTAATATCAAAATAACTCAATCCCACATATAATTATATTCCACCTAAGTCAAATCAAGTCTAAAAAATAAACAGGTGCAGAAGAAAGCAACTAAAGTGAAAGCAAAATTATATAAATATATATGTACATATAAATAGATTGATCCATAGATATATAGATATTTTGAATCTATCCATGCAATGAGAACACACCCACCCACAAGCACATACAAAATATTGCAGAATAGAAAAACATAAAAATAGGGGTTGGGGTCGTGGCTCAGTGGTAGAGTGCTCATCTAGCATGCATGAGGAACTGGGTTTGATCTTCAGCACTACATAAAAATAAAAAAAATAAATATATTGTATCTATCTAAAACTAAAAAATAAATATTTTTTAAAAAGAAAAAATATAAAATAATAAAATACAAAGAGATTATATTTGAAAAAGTTTTTAAAAAGTTAATATTTAAGAAAATGAAGAGTAAAAAGTGAATATGTTTAAAATGGGGGAAATCCCCACACCAGGGATCCTGGTTCTTACCATACTATCTGCCCCTGGGTAGAGCAAATTTTGTCTGGTTTTCATGGAAGCAAGCACTTCCCTCACTGACACTGTGTCCATTAAGATCAGCCTTCCTTTCTAATCCATAGGTTTCCCCAAAGCATTGTCTTGAAATTTCTTCTTTATTTGCTAATGGCACTGTATTAAGTTTCAGTGAGTGCCCCACCTCACTGAGGAGCAAACTTCCCACTTTGTAAGTCTGGTGCTAAGAAGCTGCTGGGAGGTGTGTCCTTCCCCTAATGTACCATCTTCTTTCTCTATATTTTATCTTCTATGAAATTTATGTTTAGTTCATTTGCCATTATTAATTGGATTGTGTTTATTATGAATTGAATTTTGGTGAAAATTTTTGAATTCTTTACGTATTCTGATTATTAATCCTCTGTCAGAAAAGTAACTGGCAAAGATTTTCTCCCATTCTGCAGGTTCTCTTTACATGTCCTTACTTCCTCTGCATTGCAGGAGGCTTTAAATTGGATGCCATCCTACTTGTCTTCATTTTATTTCTTGAACTTTAGGAGTCTTATTAAGGAAGACACTGCCTACTCATATATGTTGGGAGTTTTGACCTGATATTTTCTGCTATAGGCTGCAGAGTTTCTGACTTTATTCCAATGTCTTTCATCTACCATGGGTTGACATTTGTGTAGGGTAATAGAAACTATTTTAATCCTTCTACAAATGGCTTTCCAGTTTTTTTTCCAGCACCATTTGTTAAAAAGGCTATCTTAAAATATTATGTAAATAAATAGAAAATATCCAGAAGAGTGGAGGATGGAGGACAGGAGGAAGGGAGGTGGGGCAGACCCCTTGGAAAGCACTCCAAGTCTCAACTTTGTCTGAATTGGAGAGTCTTTATTAACCCTCCAGCGACTGCTTCCTGTAGGACCCAAAACTGTCTCTGCAAGGAATAGACCCGAGCCTGAGCATTTCAAGATATTTAAAGGCAAAAACCCACAAAAACCACTTCCGGTTTGGAGCAGCTATAAGCAAGCAGGGGTACAGAAACTGCATGGAGCCATTAGTAAGACAATGCATATGAAGCAATGCATACTTTGGGGCACATTGGGTACTTTCCATGATCATTTGTAGCTGACAAAGCTCTGGGTTCAGCACAGGGTGATAAGGAACTAAAACGCCTTAGCTAAGGTGGAGACACTCGTATTAACCTAGTCTACAACAGTGAGAAGGGAAAGAGGAAGTAATGGGGGAATCAATTGGAGTAAATTATGTTATGTGCCTGTTTTAGTCAACTTTGCCTTGTTGTGACTAAAATACCTGCAAGCACAATTCAGAGAAATAAACGTTTATTTTCACGGGGCCTGGATCATGGGTCCATTGCTCTGGGCCTAAGATGAGGCAAAACATCATAGTGCGTGCGTGTTTTGAAGAAAGGCTGTGGACTCATGGCATCTGGGAAGCAGACAGTGAGAACAAAGAGCCCCTAACAAGCTATATATTCCCTGAGGGCAGTCCCCAACCCCAGTCATCTGCTTCCTCCTGTACAACCTGCCTAGAGCTACCACTCAGTAATCCATTAAAATTATCATTCCATCAAATGGATTAATCTAGGGATGAGGTTATAGTTCTTATAATTTGATCATTTCACTTGGTGAAATATTAAGATAGCGTCACTCATGAATATTTCTGCCTTGTCTAACATGAGCACTTTGGGGGAATAACTCACATCTAAACCATAACAGTGTATATATGAATATGTCACAATGAACTTTACTATTGTGTATAATTATAACGGACTAATAAAAACATTTTAAAATAAATTGTACTGCAGATGGTGAATGTGTGTGTGGTAAATGAATGAATGAATACTTTTCCAAGTTTCCTGCATAACCCAGCTCATAGTCTCCAGAAATCTCAAGCTCCTCACTTCCTCAGGTCACTTTGCCCATGAAGATGTAAATAAAACTATCTCAGATTACTCCAACAGCAAATTAGGGGACAAAGCCCCCTTCAGCTCTCTTAGTACAGGAAAGGTGGGGAAGAAATATTTCCTCCTATTCCTCATGACTTTGGTTCTTGCTTCTATTGAATTTTTTTTAATTTTCCCTTCTTTTCCTACATAATATTTGTCTATGTCTCTTCCCACCTCAAATGGTTGCCTACTATTATTTAGCTCCTCAAAGCATTTATTTTTTTACTTGGTTATGTTTAGCAAATTTACTCAAGTGTTATAGCAATAGAAAAGGGCCCTCAAATTATGCAGAAAATTGTATATTAGACATCCCTGGCTTAAAAGAGCATTAGCTATCTTTGTCATCGGTGGTGAGACTTCCTGCCAATATCCCTGGCCCTTCCCTACTTAAGTCATCTTCCTTTCTCTAGCTCATTCTCCTTCACCCCATATCTTGGTAAACATCTTGGGCAAAGTGTTTTAGATACCTATGTTCATCTTCTCAGCAGGGTTCTCATTGTCACTTGTGCTGGTCTCCCCACACAGAGGCCAGGCTCTACCAGAGAAGGATTCTGTGGTTGGTTCCTCAAGGACCATCCTCTCCTTTATTCAAACACTTGTAATGTTTCCTGTTAGATTTGCAGTCATTATTAGCCCGTGTTTTCTTCTGTATTTCTTGCTATCTGCTTTACTATTTGTTCAGCGTGGCTGAAGTCATAATTACTGAGCTGATCTTCATCTGTTTCAACAGAGAGGCAGTTCCTTACCTTCACTCCATTCCTCTTTCTATGCAGAGTCTAAAGATTTTCACCCCTACCTAGCCAATGAGGATATCTTATCATCTCAGAATTTTCCTTGAAGTTCAAAAAAAAACCGAAAATGCTCTCCCAAGGTGACAGCTCTTGGAACCACTTATGTGGTTCTGGGTTCCCTTCTTGGATATTTAGCTAAAGTCAAGTCCAATAGTGTCTTTTCCAGATTTTATTCGACAGACTATATTCTTCCTCCTACAAAGTCCCAGTTTGCTCCAACTTTAAATTTTTTCCCCTGATATCACTACCATTTTTTCCTATCTACTATCCATAATGATTTGCTATTATCTATCCATCTACAATATGGTTATTTCTTAGCTTATCTCATTCATAATAGGTGTCAAACTTCACTTTCACACTTTATATTCATCTGATGGCCATTGCAAGTAGACCAAAGAATGTTGTTACCCATTGTATGTTTTATAGCATGTATTATATGTTACACAGTTATATCACACAAGAAACAAGGACAAGATTGTGTGATAAATTTATTTATTTAACATTTATTATGTTAAACACAGTATGTAACACATTATGGTAAGCACTGTGTGATATTCATATCACAATTAGACATAAATCTTGACTGTAGTAATTTTATAGTTCAGTAGGAGGTCAAAAATGCATGGAGAGAAGACCATAACATAAATTGGATACTGGTAAGAATGTTAGGTAGGTACAGATAAAGTATAGAAACAAAGATTGTGAATCTTCTAAATGACCTTCACTCACTGTGATGTTAATCAGAACTTAATGTTCGGATGAGTCATTTCTTGATAAGGGGCCTGTATCTAGCCATGTAATTAAGAAAAGGAATACTTTTTGTGGTGTTTCTAAATCTCTCCATTCTTCTGACTGTCAAAAAAATAATAATAACTACTCTAGCGATTTCATCAGCATGAAAAATGGAAAGAACATTCAACTTGCCTTAAAAAAATACCCCTAGATGCAAATTCTGTGTTTGCTATTGGATGAAATCATGAGTGACAGCTACATATATAAGTAACAACTACATACATAAGTAAGAAAATTATTCTTACTTAACTCTTCTGAAAGCCACCTTCATGATGAGGTTAATAGCAGAAGTATGATCCAACAAATTAAGTGAGAATGTTTCAAAGGGTCTAAATATTTGGAATTGCGTATATTATTAATATAACTAAGTGAAAAACATGTAAGTGATAAAATAAAATTCTAGCCTTAAACAGCAAAGAACCATAAAAAATATAGAGGGAGGGTCATCATTCTGCCCATTTAGAACACTTTCCATTAGATTTGCTAGCATATATCATGAGGGACAGTTTTGTGTTGTGTACACAATTTTCCTTTCCTTTTATTTTTGTTAGAGCTGCATGCAGCATTTACCCTTCTAAGAATATTCAGGGTACATAGTGTTTTGCTCATTTCTAGGCTTTGTCTGAAGACACATTTATCTCAGAAGTACATTTGCCTTTATGAAATGCACAAAATACAGCAGCTAACCCCAATGCAAAGAAGTCAGCAGATAATTATATAAACAGTGATGATAATATGCTTTGCTTCTACACAATTGATTTTTTGCTCTTAAATTCCATATTATGGTGCTATAAAACACCTTTTTGTTCCTAAAATAATTAAAACATTCTAACACATGATGTGCTTTTATACCATTCATTGAGAAAAGGTAGAAAATAATTGTAATAACCATCATAGTAGTACCTTGTACACTTAGAAACAGTTATAAATAAGAATTGTTGTACACCTCTCCAAAAATCTGAGCACAATTTACATCCTATTTATTATCTTTTACATCTACAAATATTATCAAGTGTTTGTCAGGTTCATCTCAATTTAATTTCAACTTTCTAAGCCAGAAAATTATTTCTTTTTCCTGCTCTTAAGGTACTAAAGAACATCTCTCCCTCTTGCTTACTTAAATAATTAATTTTTTAAAAAAATTATTGTTCATTTTACTTTTAAACATTTTCTTTTATATTAAAATCATACCTACAGACAGAAAGCAATGGGCCATCACTCTTTTTAAAATAATCTGTAATACATCCACAGATAACTTAATTATTCATTGTATTTATTGTTTGTATCCTTCATTCTTCTCCAAAGCTCAGGATGAAACTCACACTTACTTTGAATTACTTTACTCTTTCCTTTGAATAGGTGTACAAGAAGACAGTGACATCCACTGAAACCCCCCAGTTTCAAAACCTCTATAGCCTCTGCCATACTTGCCATCAAAGCCTATGAAGCCTGGCTGAGGCAAATACAACATGGCACTTGGCATCATTGTAGTGTGTGTGTATACAACTCTTCCCAACCTCACAATTATGGACTAATGGTGCTACTTCTAGTAGTGGAAGCATGGTGGACAGAGAAGGAGAGGGAGATATTTTTTCCTAGACTACACATTTAAGCTAGAAAAATTAAAAACAAAACTTTAAAGGTCAGAGAAATTGACCAAAAGTATGCAACAACTTAAAGAGGTTCACTTGAGAGTAACTGATGCTTCATCCTTTACACTATGAGCCTCCACTATCCCCTGTAGATAGCTAAATCCCACAGCTTTACCAAGCAAGCTTAGTTTAGATTGGGGCATAGAGTGGCAAGACATTTAACAGAAAGATTTTGGAATTGAGAGTCAAAGGATCTATCAAAGAACATATCATACACACTCTGTATATACCTGGTTGACTGAGAAACTACATACTCTATGTGAGATCCTATATGGACATGCTTTTTTCCTTTGAATGTATTCTGCACATTAAGGTTAACTAAAATTAAAAAGACTGACAATATCAAGTGTTGACAAGTTGTGGAGCAACCAGAACCCACATGTACTGTTTCTGGGAATTTAAAATAGGTAGTCATTTTGGAAAACATGTTGACAACTTCTAAAAGTAAAAAATAAACTTACCATATGACTCAACAATTTTATTATTCAAGAGATATGAAAATATGCATATTTATGCCAATGTTTATAGAAGAATTATTCATTCATAACTCAAAACTGAAAAGCACACACAAGTCTATGAATTGTTAAATTAATAAACAAAAATAGTTCATTCCACACAATGAACTATTGCTTGGCAATAAACAACAAACAAACTGAAGTATTAATAATTCAGATAAATCTAAGAAAAATCATGCTATTTGGGAAAAGCTAAGCACAAGACCCTACATTCTATACAATATTCTAAAAAGGGTAAAGCTATAGTATCTGGAAGCAGACCAGTGGTTCCCATGTGAGCATTGATGGACTTGATTATTTGCCAGTAGCTGACAGGGAACTTTTCAGAAGTGATTGGGTATGTTTTAAACTTGGTGATGTTGATAGTTGCATGACTATATGTATTTACCAAAGGTATTCAAATTGTGTAATTAAAATAGATGAATTTTATTGTATAAAAATTATACCTCCATAAAGCTCTAAAAATAGATTGAAACTACTTTTTGTATTACCTAGCAATTTCCATAAGGAGGTATCTAGAGATTTCTAACTTTTGGTTTGAAGTCCCATTTCTTAGATTCTAAATTATATTTATTATTAATCATTAAATTAATTTGTTTCTGCTGGTGCATCTCAAACTGTGTTTCAATCTCTGGAAGAACTGTAAAAATGTTCATACAGTACTGGATTAAAATTTGGATAGCCAATATTTTATTAATATCGCATATTGTATGTTTAATTTATTGAATAAAATTGTTGACATTGTTGATTATGATCTCTTATAATCTTTATATATTTTTAATCTGCATTTTACAAGCATTCTCTGCCTTGTAAGAAATATTTGTAAAGAAACAGCCTATATTTCTACTTTTCTTGGCCATTATATTATGGCATTTGGCTAGCTGTTTTTATTTTAGTTACACTCAGTCCCCAATAGTATACCTGTGGGAACTCAGGGAATGATGACAGTTTGTAACTCAATCTAAAACTAAGGTTGACAATCAGCATATTGCCAGACCATAGGGAGCATTTTCACTAATTAAAAACATATGAAACTGAATTGAGAATTAGAATATAAATGAGATATTGGGATTTGGTTTTCACTTAAGGGAAAGAACATATTCTTGCCTGAAGCATAAAGAACATAAAAATTCTCACTCTACATCTTTGCCCATGAATCAGAAACCCAGGCCTCTTTTAGCCCCCAAATGGGATATTATTTTGAAGTAGTATGGTATTACCTCCCTTCTCTTCTCCCTCTCTTTCTTCCACTCCCCATCATTCTTTTTTTTATTTTTTGAACACTCTCTTACTTTCTAGTCAACAACATGTTCAAGGCTCATCTCATATATTTCCAGTCTCTGCCACATAATCAGTCATTTTTCTACAGAGTTCTTTTTGTTGGACAATGGTTTTAGAAACCGAGATCTAGGGGCTGGGTGCAATCATTGCTACTGAAGGGTTCTTATTCCTAGGGTCTTAGCTGACAGAGTATGAAAATATATGTGCATATATAAACTCTGTATATGTGCATATCTATAAATATATTTATAGGTAACCATCCACATCAAATTAAGCTAAACACGAATTCCTACTGTTGTCTCCAATCATTACCACATGGATCATTCTAACCTATTGTGTGTCTGTGACCATCCACTCTAATTACTCTAATCAAGAGAAAGCTTGTTCTTCTGTCAATTGGCCCTCTAAATGAGGTGTTAAAAATGAGGTTGTAAAAGTGTTAAAATTGATATATGTGGTATATTCTGATATGTATGGTAGTTCAGGATTCTTAAGCTGTACACTTGTGGAATCAACTTTATCAATTAACATGTATGCTTATGTAAAGGTTAATTTGCCTTTAATCTGATAGACTATACTTATTTCCAAGTTACTTAATTATAAACCTTTTCTCTCCACTGGCTTAGTGAACTTGTTTCTCATATGTGTAATACAGATTATTTTATCACATTCTGCATTCTATCTTGGGAAATGTCCTGTTATCCCAAGTGATTTTTTATTTCATACTTTGAAGTTCAATATTTGTGCTGCAAAGTTTGATGGGTTTCAGTAAATGCATTGTGCAACATATACAATAGCTTTGCTACCTAAATTGTCTTCTGTGCTTATATACTTCTACCTCTTTCCATAATTCTGGCAATCACTAATCTTTTGCTATCTATAGTTTTGCCTTTTCCAAAATGTTATATAATTTGAATCATATAAAATATATATACTTAAAAGTTTGGCTTCTTTCATTTAACTATACATTTAAGAATTATTCAGCTCTTTGTGTGGCTTGATATTCATTTCTCTTTCATTGCTGAATAATATTCCACTGAATTGATGCACTACAGTTTGTTTATACATTTGCCTACTAAAGGACATCTTTGTTTCTTCTAGTCTTTAGCATCTATGAATAAAGCTGCTATAAGATTCCTATGCAGATTTTTGTGCATAAGTTTTCAAATCAGTTGGGCAGATACTTAGAAATGCAATTACTAGGTTGTATGCTAAGACTATGTTTAACTGTGTAAGAAAAGACCAAACTTTTTAAAGTAACTGTACCATCTTGCATGTCTACCATCAATGAATGCACATTCTTCTTGCTCAGAATTCAAATCAACTTTGTTATTTTCAGGTTTTTTCTTTTTCTTTTGCATTATTATAGGTATGTAATGAGATCCTGTTTTTTCCCTTCATTTACTTTAAAAGATGTGTTTAGGATATTTATTTCTTCACAATTCAATTCTTATGTATGCATAGAATTCAGTTTTTTTTCTTTTCTATATAATATCTGTGTATGCACTTATATTTTTAACACAAGCCAAGAATGCCTCAGTTATATATTTGTTTTATCTCTTTTATTTTAATTTTAATTCAATTGCTGTGATTTATTTCACAAGAAATTATTAGATTGGATCCAATTTTAGATTGGATTTCTATTCATTATTAGTCCATTACTATAATTTTTAACTTTTTATTTCTTTTTGTTATTTTCCCCTGCGTCATTAGACAGCTTCTCAAAGCTGACTTTTATATCTCTAGCTCAAGATTCTAAATTAAAAATTTTGTCTTCTAATGGACTTTTAAAATTCAGGTGTTAAATTTGCTTGTCTAGGTTCCTTACAGCATGCATTTATTTCCCTCTGTATTTTATCTTTTTTCTTGTAATGGCTTCATGTTTCCAATTTTTAAAGCTTGGTTTATGCATAAAATTATTTTCTATGGTATAATTTCCTTCAAGTCTTTAAGATAATAAGATGGCTCTAGGGTTTGGCAATAGTCAGGTTTTGTGGCTTAACTTTCTCTTTACCTAATTAGTGATAATTTTTCTCAAACATTTCCTTCTTCTTCCTTGGAAAATAAAAACTACTGACAGAATACATTTACAAACTGTGAGGCAGGATGCATTGCGACATTTCTTTCTGGAAGGCAATGTAACAAAGCATCAAAGCATTATAATGCTCCATTTATTTTTTCCAACTCATTGTTTATTAGGAGTTTCAATCTCTGAAGCTATTTGATCAGGAAGAATTTTGGAGTGGGTAGGGGATGTTCTGATTTAGATTACATGTCCCTCAAAAGCTCATGTGTGGGGCAATCAAAGAAGGTTTAGATTTGAAATGATTGAGTTATGAAAACCTTAATCCAAACAATGAATTAATCCCTTGACAGGGATTAACTGAGTGGTAACTGTAGGGTAACTATAGGGTGTGGCTGGACAAGGTGAGGTGGGCATTGGAGGTATGTATATACATGCCTTTGGGGTATGTATTTTCTCTGTGCTTTCTGATCATTGGGTGAGCCACTTCCCCCCATGGCTCTCTTTCACCATGATGTTCTACCTTACCTTAAGCCCCAAGGAATGGAGTCGGCCATCTATGGACTTAGACCTCTGAAATTATGAGCCCCAAATAAACTTTTCCTCCTTGAATTTGTTCTTGTCAAGTCTTTTAATTACAGCAATGAACAAGCTTTCTCATGATTAGAGTGGAAAGTCACAGACACACAATAGGTTAGAATGATCCATGTGGAAATGATTGAAGACAATAGTAGGAATTTGTGTTTAGCTTAATTTGATGTGGATGATTACCTAGAAATATATTTATAGATATGCACATATACATGGTTTATATATGCACATATATTTTCTTACTCTATCAGCTAAGACCTTAGGAACAAGAACCCTTCAGTAGCAATGATTGCACCCAGCCCCGAGATCTCGGTTTCTAAAACCATTGTCCAATAAAAAGAACTCTGTAGAAAAATGACTGATTATATGGCAGAGACTGGAAATATATAAGATGAGCCTTGAGCATGTTGTTGACTAGAAAGTAAGAGAGTGTTCAAAAAATTTTAAAAAAAAGAGAAGGACAGGGGAATGGAAGGAAAGAAGGGAGAAGAGAAGGGAGAGAGGAGAGAAGGGATTGCGACCTCTAAAGACTCTTGACTAAGAAGAATTTTGGAGAGAGTAGGGGCATATCTCACTACTTCAAGTACAAAAGAAAACGTTGCGTAGTTGCACTTACAGAAAGGTTATGATCAGAGAAAACTAAATTGTGTGATAGCAATTATCTCTCCTGGTTGAAAGGGTAAGGAGCATAAGGTTGCTTTCTAACAACCTTTCTTACTGTAACAGAGAAATGGATGTCCTGGCTCTATTTTTGACTTTAAAAGGCCCAGGTTTCTGATTCATGAGCAAAGATGTTGGATCAGAATTTTATGCTCTGTATTCTTCAGGCAAGAATATTTACTTGCTAATTCCTTTACCTTCCATAATTGGATTAGCACGAGTGCTATTCCCTTCATGATATTTTTTATTACAAATACAAAATATTGAATTTTCACTAAGGTTAAAACTAATATATAAAAATAAATAAATTTCAAAATACAAGTGGAAGGAAGACAGATATTCCACTAGGAGGACACAATGGAATAAATAAAAATTAAAACAAGAATATAGATCAACAAAATCATAGCCAAATACATTAAGTGGCAGTAATTGTAGATGGGCAAAAAATAATTTCCTAATAGGAAACAACACCCTTTTTTTAAAAAAAAATCTAAATATGTATATGTAACAAAAAATGGAACAAGAATGTAAATAAAAATGTGTTCACTTATAAGATAATTATATAATTTAAATAAATATCAAAAAAATTCTCTCTCTCTCTCTCTTTAAAAAAAAAATAAATAAACCTTCGAGTTTCTGAATTTGGTTGATTTCACTTAGTTTAAGAGGGAGACAAAGATAGGATAACCTAAAGATAAAGGGAAGATGAATAATGTAGAGGAACATCAAGAGGCAGAGTAGAGGGATGGATAAGGTGAGGCAATGCAGAATGAAATCTTAGAAAACTGTGTTATGTGTATATATAAATACATGACAGGGAAATTCAACTTTACATGTCGGTAGAAAGAACCTAACAAATATAAATTAATAGACAAGCAAAAGGAAGTTTAATAGAGTAGAGGAAGAAGAATGGGAGAGGAGAGGGGAGAGGAGGAAAGAGAAAAGGAGGAGAAAAAAGAAGGGGTCATGACCTGAAATCAAATTCCATGTATGTATGAGTTTGTTGGGATGAACCCAACTTCTATGTGTAACTACGGAGCTCTTACTAAATAAATAAGTCAAGGGCTGGGGATGTGGCTCAAGTGGTAGCGCACTCGCTTGGCATGCGTGCGGCCCGGGTTCGATCCTCAGCACCACATACAAACAAAGTTGTGTCCGCCGAAAACTAAAAAATAAATATTAAAAAAAAATCTCTCATTCTCTCTCTCTCTCTCTCTTTAAATAAATAAATAAGTCAAGCAACCACAGATCAAGCCAGGGTCTATACATAACATGTTACTTTCATCTTCCCAGCTAGAGATGTTTGAATATGTATGATTAGGTGCCTTTTACAAATGATGATACTGAGACTCAGGGATGTTGAGTGGATACCAGTGAGTTTCCATAGCAAGAATGTGGCAGGGTCTGGGTCTAATGGTGGTTTGTTGGACTTCAAACCCTTCACACTTCACGCCACTGTTTTGTTCAAACAACATAAGCAATAGTGTAAGCATGTATGTTAGTAAGCATCTCCATTCCCATAATGGAGAATTGTAAACTATGAAATTTAATAACTTTAACAATAAATAACTACATAAAACATATTTATGTAACACAAAATAGATTCTTAGATGTTATTTAAAAATTAAGTAAAGTTAACCCATCTAAGAAGAAATATTTTTAGAAAAAATCCTATAATTTGAAGGCCAATGTAAAATCAAAATGAAAATTCCTGAAAACAATTCATATCAAGAAATTACATCATGAAGCCAATTTGAAGTAAAAAAATTAAGTTTTAGTTTAAAATAGTTCTGTTACTATTTTAAAAGACATAAGGCCATCCATCAGAAATTTTACTGAAAAATACAAAAATAGTGGTAAAAATCTAATGAAAGTAAAAGAAGCAAAATAAAGCCTAAGAACTAATCTGTTGAAATATATAAAATCAGTATTTATAAATCTAAGAGTGATTCACTCAAAAAGGACAACAACCAAATTGACATAATTCTTGCAATTTCACATGTGATTCTGCAATTTGTATATGGGGTAAAAATGGGAGTTCATAACCCACTTGAATCAAAGTGTGAAATATGATATATCAAGAACTATGTAATGTTTTGAACAACCAACAATAAAAAAATTAAAAAAAAATGAAGAAATACACAAAATCACAGCAGAGTAATTTAATATAATAATGAGTAATTTGACATAAATACATTAATGAGTAATTTAATAAGTTATTAGAGAGCAATTGGAAGCATTTATGAATTTGTAATGATCAATGTTTTCAGTAATATATTCGCACAATTTCAATGAAATGGATACTTTCCTAGGAATACACAGTTTCCAAAAATTGAGTGAACTAGAAAACATGAAGAGATTAGAAATAGAGCACAGAACTAAGAACACTGTCAAGAATAGAATAGTAGTCACTGGAAGTTAGGAAGGAAAGTATGGAAGTAGGTTAAAGAGAGGTTGGACAGAGGATACTACTCTATAGTTATACAAGGGAATAAATGCTAATGTTCTATAGCACTTTAGGGTGATATAGTTCACAATTTACTATATATTTCATAAAGAATTAGAAGAGATGATTTTAAATTTTCCCAGCACAAAGAAATGATAAATGTTTAAAGGGATGAAAATGCTAAGTATCCTGATTTGATCATTACACATTATATGCATGTATCAAATTATCACACTGCATCCCATATGTATGTACAGTTACATGTACATGTGTCAATTGAAAAATATTCGATGCAGTAATCAAGTCACATTTTAAAATATTATAGCTGGAATTAAAATTGGAAAAATATGCTCTGAAGAAAAAAGTGCCAAAATTTCCAAGCTTTTAAAATGACTTTATGCTTCTTCAAATTAGAAAATTTGTTATGAAGTATGCCAGTATCCCATATAGAAATAGGTAAAATGTTTCAAATTCACTTAAAGATAGACATAAAATTAATTCCTAACCCTGTCCTGAAAAGAGACAACTATAGAATTCTTTAATCTGTTGAAGAATGTCAACAGATTTTATAATTATTACAGTTTGCTCTCTGCAATATTTTAAGTGGTTAATTTTGAATGATTCAGCTGGCTTTCTTCCAGATAAATACAGAAAGCATGGATACCAGAAAAATGTACAAATTATTCATCATTGGGACAAAGAGACAACTATTTGATTGGTTACATAAGTATAAAAAAGCATCCATAATGGCTAATTAAGAACACCTTAAACCAATAACCAGCAATCATATTTTAATGCAATAGAGGCATTGCCTTAGAATCCAGAAACAGATTGAGTTCTCTCAGCTCAGTAATTTACTGTTGTTCTTGCGTTTCCAGTTCAAACTACCTGAAAATAACCATATAATAAGAGGCATATCTGGTAACTAATAGACAAAATTATCATCAACTACAAGTTACATGATATTTGTTCTTCTAATCCCTCCCCCACAAAACTCTGAGAATCACATGTTAAATATAATTAGTTTAAAATATGAAAAATTAATCTCTCCAATTTCATATAAATGGAATGAGAATTATATCAAGAAAATTTGATCACAGTCGCAGTAAAGTATTTCAATGCTAAAAATAAATTCTAAAAGGAATATGCAGACATATGTAAGTTGCAAAATTTACTGAAGGAACAAAAGGAAATTTGAATAGAGAGGCATCATCATACTCTCGAGTATGCAAAAATATTGATGATTTTTATAAGTTAATAGGTTTAATGTCAGTTCATTCAGAATCTCACTAAGACTTTTAAAATTGATCAAGTAATTCTAAATTTAAAAAAGGGTAATTAACTCAGCATATGATTTCAGCATTTATGTTTCATTTCTCTATATCATGCCCTAAAATGTATTATTTTAAATTACACTTTCAAGCTTTCACTTCCTTCTTACATTAATCTCCTAGCTTGAAACTTTCCATGCTAGACTAAGCATAAATTGAAGAGAAAATACAGGAACAATGAACTGCTCATGGGAAAAGATGAATCAGGCACAGTGTAATGGGCACACAGGAACACAATAAGTGTCTAATCTACAGCTCCTTCTTCTGTGGCTTGGCAAGTTATTTAATCTCTCTTAACCTCAGTTTATTCCCCTATAAATTAGGTGGATATTTATACCCAATTGATTCATGCATTAGTTATATTAGATGGCATCTATAAACTATACCACTCCTGTGTATTTATCCTGAAGAATTAGTCATCATACTACTGTGATACACATACCCATGTTTATAGCAGCACAATTCACAATAGCCAAACTAGGGAACCAGCCTGGGTGTCCATCAATGGATGAATGGATGAAGAAAATGTGGTATGTACACACAATAGAGTTTTATTCAGCCACAAAGAGAAATGGAATTATAGCATTTGCAGGCAAATGAATGGAATTAGACACTTATGGTAAGTGAAATAAGCCAAACTCCGAAGGTAAAGAGTCACATGTTTTCTGTTACATGTGGAAGCTAGAGAGGAAAAAGAAAAGGAAAGGTGGGGATGGGGTCTCATGAAAATCAAAGGGAGATCAGTAGAGAAAAGGGACCAAGAATGTAAGTGCTGGGGAGTGATTATATTATAATATTTTGTGCACATACAAATATGTTACAACAAATCCCATCATTATATATAACTGTAATGCACCAATAAAAATGTGGGAAAAAAATTCACATTATAGAATATACTCAATGAATTTTCTACTCTTCTCTTTTCCTTTCAATTTCTCTCTCCCCCCAGCCCAACCAACAGTCTCTGGCCCTCACTTCCTTTATTATAGAGAAGCTATAAGTACAGTGACCTAGAAGCAATAATGAGGCAATCCAACTGAGACCCACCATTAAACACTGCACCAAAAGCCAGGGACCTCCAATTCTAACCTCCACCTACCACTGAACCAAGTGTCAGTCTATGAAGTATCTTGTCTCTAAATTAAGGGTAATATAAAGCCAAGAGGTTCTATATCATATATTTTAAGGTTCCTTCTAACTTATGTAAGAGACAAAATTTTTGAGAGCAAGAACTTAGACCGTCCCAGAACTGATCTGTCTCTATCTGTGTGGAAGGGTATAATTCTTAAATTACCCACTTAGAGCCCATGAAGTATGCCTGCCTATCATTTGCTCAAGAAATAGCATAAAGGTGTTTCTTTTTTTTTCCTTTGCCACCCTAGATGATCTTTCTGGGTAAACATGATGGGGATGATTTTAAAACTGCATCATTACACTGATCTTCTGCTCCAGTATGTTATGTCCAGACTTAAAACAGTTTGTATCAACCTCCTGCTTGAAACTTCACAAGTTTCCCATCATCCTTAAAATAGAACACCTCTTCTTTACTGTAGTCTCCAAATTCTCATTCAACTGGGCTCCTAGGAATCTGACACCATTTCAAATCACTTTCTCCTTGCTTCTGTTACAGGGCTAGGGCTCACTGCAGACCTGAGGCCAGAAAGATTTCAGACATGTCACTCAGAGCACCAGGCATGAGTTTATTAGAAGGGACAGGAAAAGTGAAAAGGGAACACTCAAAAGGGAGAAAGACCAAAAGGATGTCACACACACCCCACCCTCCAGTTTTATTGGGGGTCCTAGAGAAGTTTCTAGAGAGTCCTGCCTAGACCCACCTCTTGACTTTTACTGACAGTAGGATTCCATCAAACGTTCAAATTCCCACTGTGCATGGTAAAGTTCCAAGGCAGCTCTGAATCACCTTGGCCCATGCTGACCAGTTCTAATTGGATTTTGTTCTTACAGATTTCATAGTTAGGGGAGTTATCCTTATCTGCCTGAGTTCTGGGATTTGGTCTGTATAAGGGTCACAAAAGTCTCTTCCCAGCTCCACCAACCACCAAAGAAAACAAGGGCTACTTGTTTTCTTCTTTATTGGCATTTCAGATCTACCTTTCTCTTGCAGATAATAGCTGGTTAGCTGAGGAATATACCATATGCCATTGACTTAACGCCAGGAAAGGCTTCAAGTAAATAGCTTTATAAAAGCAAGTGGGAATCAGCACAGTGGGCCCAGTTTGTAGAATCAGCACCTTAGCTTCATCTTCCCAATGCTCGTGTCTGTTACCTATTGCTTCCAGCTTCCATAACCACTCGCCTACCGTTTGCTCCTCTCACACACAAGCTCACCCCCTGCAAGAGTGTGCTCCAGAAACCATGTTGCCAACCCCTTAGAGGGTATGGGATTTGCCTGCCATACAATCTAAAGCAGTCACAAGTTACTCTCTCGTTGGTGCTTAATTATCCTTCTATCATGTGTCAGAGTTGGACCCTTTTCTTTCATGTACCTATCCATGTCTTTCTCCTGCATCAGAACGTACACTCTGTGAGAGCAGAAAATTTTGTCTGATTCACTGCTCTACCCCTCATTGCCTGGCACATGGGCACTCAGGAAATGCTTCTTGAGTGAAAGGGAAGAATGAGAGGAGGAAATGAAACAAAGGCAGAATTATAAAAAGAGTATGTCTCTTTGAATTTAGAAAAGTATGGATTTATATTGTATTCCAGCCACCCATTAGCATTATTACCTTATGAATCTCTCCAACACCATTTAGGGGCTTATTATCACACATAGCAAAAGCGTCAGAGAGATTTTCTTTCTTTCCTTTTTCCTTTTCTCCCTCCCCTCCTACCTTCCTTCCCCAGTTTCTTCTCTGACTTACACAAGGCCAAGTAAACTAAGAAATGTATATATATATATATTTTTTTAATTTTTTATTGTTGGTTGTTCAAAACATTACATAGTTCTTGATATATCATATTTCACACTTTGATTCAAGCGAGTTATGAACTCCCATTTTTACCCCATATACAGATTGCAGAATCACATCAGTTACACATCCATTGATTTACATATTGCCATACTAGTGTCTGTTGTGTTCTGCTGCCTTTCCTATCCTCTACTATCCCCCCTCCCCTCCCCTCCCTTCTTCTCTCTCTGCCCCCTCTACTGTCATTCATTTGTCCCCCTTGTATTATTTTTCCCTTTCCCCTCACTTCCTCTTGTATGTACTTTTGTATAACCCTGAGGGTCTCCTTCCATTTCCATGCAATTTCCCTTCTCTCTCCCTTTCCCTCCCACCTCTCATCCCTGTTTAATGTTAATCTTCTTCTCATGCTCTTCGACCCTACTCTGTTCTTAGTTACTCTCCTTATATCAAAGAAGACATTTGGCATTTGTTTTTTAGGGATTGGCTAGCTTCACTTAGCATAATCTGCTCTAATGCCATCCAAGAAATGTATATTTTTATGGCTCTTTTTAAATGTGGATTTTCTCTTTTAAAAGGGTATCAGGCTAACTCTTTGGGTGCAATGAATTCCTTGTGCTCCATTGAGTCCTGCCATTCTCTTTGACTCTATGACTGGATAATATTCCTTGTATCATACGACAATGTTTATGTTTTCTGTAATTTATAACTATGCTGGGACAGCTTTGATATGATTATCATTTCTTCCTGGATAACCCATGAATATATTAAAATGTTCATTCTCACTGCTATTTTAAAAAAGAAGTAGAGCAAAAAACAAAACAACCCCCCCAAAAAAAAAATCAGAGGAAAAATGCTTTCTTCTGAATGCTTTGAATCATGTCTCCTTTCAACTAAAGCATTTGCAAAATAGGTCAATTAATTGCAAACACCCAAAAATATATCTTTGTTTATACCTTCTTTGATTTTAAGAGTCACTACTGCCATGGACAGTAATAGCACATCTGATAGTTTTATACTAACAGGCTGCAAGACCTAGTACCATTAATGGAGAAAATGTTGCTTGGACCCTGCTATGGTGGTCTGAAAAGCAAAGATGTGAAATGGAAATTATTAGAAGACCAGGGTGCATTTCAGAGCTAATACTGTTATTTTCTCCAATACCACCAACAGTATTCATTTGTATGCTTTGAAAACAGAGCAGAACTATTTTGGTAGCAACCTCTTGTCCTATTTTCATTCATGTTTTGAATTGTGAGTCTATTATTTGTTTAATTGTCTTCTTTCATTTTATTAATGGAAGTGTTTAGAATAGTGAATTTTTATTTGACAGTTTTAAATAACTACCAATGATTCTGGTGTATAGTATTTTATTGTAATTATTACTTTTTAATTCTGTAATTTCAGTTTGCCTTTCCCTTTTCATCCCAAAGTTTTTAATAGCCAGTTTATTAAATTTCTAGTTGCAAGAAACTTTCTATTTGTTGTTAGTTATTTTTTTTTTTTGGTAAACTCTAGTTTTCTTGTATTGTGACAAGAGGATTTGACACATACTATTTCTATTTTATAGAAGTTACTGATATTTTATTTATTTATTTTTAAATATTTATTTTTTAGTTGTAGTTGGACACAATACCTTTATTTCACCTATTTATATGTGGTGCTGAGGATTGAACCAGGGCCTTGCACATGCTAGATGAGTACTTTACCACTGAGCCACAATCCCAGCCCCTTGATGTTTTATTCCTTAATATTTGATTGATTTTTGTGGGTGTGTCATAAGAACTTGAGGAAACTGTATGTTCTCTATTATTGTAGTGTAGATTTGATATATATCCAGAAGATCTACTCAATTGATTATGCTGTTTGGATCTTGTCATTGGTTATTATTATTTATATTATTGAGATAGAAAAAGGATAGACAATCAAGAGTAGGAAAGGGACAATAAAGGTCAGCAAGAGGGCAACCACAAGAACAGCTACTTTTAAGTGCTCAGACATGTTGTAAAATAGTTACTGATTTTCAAGAAAGGCTGTGAGTTCCATTTCTCAGGGAGCAACTGTGTGATCCAGCCAAGCCTGCATCAGGGACAACTGAAATGTCAGACACTCCTCTGCCAGCACACCTCTGGAAAATGGTGAGAAACTAATAAAAAAGAAACAGACATTTCCCTTTCAGAGTCCTTAAAGGACGACCCCAACTAAGCTCAGCGGCACTCTCTCCCTTCCCAAGTGTGAGATTGGGAGTCCCAAGTCTTCCGTCTTTCAACTTCTTTACTTTTCTTTTTCTTTTTTTAAATTTGTTTTAATTAGCTACACATGACAGTACAATGACCTTGACATATCATACATTTCAATCAAATGGAATATAATTTCTCATTTTTCTGTGTATACAGGTTGCAGAATCACATTGGCCATGCATTCGCATATATACACCCAGTAATAATGATGTCTGTTTCATTCTACTATCCTTCCTATATTTCCAACCCCTCCCCTCCCCTCCCATCACTTCTCTCTACTTAATCTAGGGTAGCACTATTCTTTTTTTTTCTCACATCTTCATACATGTATTTTGTATAACAATGAGGTCTCCTTCCACCATCCATGCAATTCCCTTTCTGCCTCCCTTGCCCTCCCACCTTCTCTATGTAGAGGTAATCTTCTTCCCATGCTCTTCCTCTCTTCCCCATTTTGAGTCACCCCCCACCCTTTTATCAGAGAAGACATTCAGGATTTGTTTTTTTGGGATTGGCTAACTTCACTTAGCATAATCTGCTCTAATGCCATCCATTTCCCTGAAAATGCCATGATCTTATTATTTTTTAGTGTTAAGTAATATTCCATTGTGTATATATGCCACATTTTTTTATCCATTAATCCATTGAAGGGTATCTAGGTTGGCTCCACAGTCTAGCTATTGTGAATTGTGCTGCTATAAACATTGATGTGGCTGAGTCTCTGTAGTATGCTGTTTTTAGGTCCTTTGGGTATAGTCCGAGAAGAGGAATAGCTGGGTCAAATGGTGGTTCCATTCCCAGATTTCCAAGGAATCTCCATACTGCTTTCCAAATTGGCTGCACCAATTTGTAGTCTCACCAACAGTGTATGAGTGTACTTTTTCCCTGCATCCTCACCAGCACTTGTTGTTGTTTGTCTTCATCATGGCTGCCATTCTTACTGGAGTGAGATGGTATCTTAGAGTAATTTTTATTTGCATTTCTCTAATTGCTAGAGATGATGCAAAAGAGGTGAAAGATCTATACAATGAGAACTATAGAGCCCTAAAGAGAGAAATAGAAGAAGATCTTAGAAGATGGAAAGATCTACCTTGCTCATGGATAGGCAGAATTAATATTATTAAAATGACCATATTACTAAGAGCACTATGCAGATTCAATGCAATTCAATGCAATTGATTATGCTGTTTGAATCTTGTCATTTGTTATTATTATTTATATTATTGAGATAGAAAAAGGATAGACAATCAAGAGTAGGAAAGGGATAATAAAGGTCAACAAGAAATTCCTCACAGAAACAGAAAAAGCAATTATGAAATTCATCTGGAAAAATAAGAGATCCAGAATAGCTAAAGTAATTCTAAACAGGAGGAGTGAAACAGGTGGTATCGCTATACGAGACCTTAAACTAGACTACAGAGCAATAGTAACAAAAACAGCATGGTACTGGCACCAAAACAGGCTGGTGGACCAATGATATAGGATAGAGGACACAGAGACTAACTCACAAAACTACAACTACCTTATATTAGACAAAGTTGCTAAAAGCATGAACTGGAGAAAGGATAGCATCTTCAACAAATGGTGCTGGTAAAACTGGAAATCCATATGCAACAAAATGAAATTGAATCCCTATCTCTCACCATGCACAAAAGTTAACTCAAAATGGATCAAGGATCTAGGAATCAAACCAGAGACTCTGAGTCTTACAGAAGAAAAAGTTGGCCCTAATCTCCATCATGTGGTGTTAGGCCCCAATTTCCTTAATAAGACTCCTATAGCACAAGAATTAAAACCAAGAATCAACAAATAGGATGAATTCAAACTAAAAACTTTTTTCTCAGCAAGAGAAATAATATGTGAGGTGAATAGGGAGCCTACATCCTGGGAACAAATTTTTACCCCTCACACATCAGATAGAGCTCTAATCTCTAGAGTATACAAAGAACTCACAAAGCTATACACCAAAAAAAAAAAAACAAATAACCCAACAACAAATGGGCCAAGTACCTGAACAGACTCTTCTCAGAAGAGAATATACAATCAGTTAACAAATATACGAAAAAATGCTCAACTTCTTTACTTTTCTAATAAAATTCCTACTCGCTTGCTAACCTTGGCCATCCTGGTGTTCATTCATGGACTCGGTGGAACAGGGACTGGATCCGACTTCGGCCGGCAACATTATTATTATTTTCTGCTACTAGATCTATCTTATATAAGAGATATATTAAGGTCTCCTGCTACTGGTGTGTCTAACCATGTCCTGCAGGTGTGCTTCATGAGCCATTGTTGTTCTATCTGAGCATAAATATTCATGGTGTTATCTCTTCACTGTGGACTTCAGCCTTTATCACACAAACATCCGACTCTGCCATGTCTAAAGCGTGGGGCTTGAGTTCTTCATCTGCCATTAGGATTACTCAACTGCTCTCTTTGGGTGGCCATTTGCTTGATATAAGTCTATCCATCACTTTATTTTTAACTTTTCTGAGTCACTTGGTTTTATGTGTGTCTCCTGAGCCCAGCACAAAGTTGGGTAATATACTGTGAATTAATTGAACATTTTGTTCTTTTAATAGTAAAGTTGTTCTATTATGATCAATATATCAATATATTTCATCTCAATTCTATCATTACATTTTATGATTATGTGCATTTTCTTTCTATTCCTTACATATATGTAGATTTAGATAATAGAGATACAAAGATACGGTTATGTAATTTTTAAAAAAATGATACATATATATGTACATTATAGATATCTATTTCCTTTTTTGACATTTAGGAACATTCGTTTTTGTTTGGATAATCGCTTTTGCATTTGTACCTTTTTAAATGTCATAAGTTCCCCTTTATAAATTTTATCTTTGATTATTTGTTGTGTCCCAGTGATTTGATTTTTTGTATCTGTTAATACCACCTATTAGCATATAACCATGAGTTTTATCTATTTTCCTCTTTCTTTCTCTTTTTCCCCCAATATTTTTACTGTCATAATATGTAACATTCATATATTATTCTTTAGCCTTTATCCCCAACTTTGTGTTGTAAGATATACATTCATACATTTTAGAATGCTCATTTTAGTACTTTTGCTGAATTTTCCCTAGCTTTCAGTCTGTAGAATGAAACTCATCTGCTGGTAGTTCCTTAGAAATGGCTGATGAGCTCAGTATTGCCTAAGTTTCTGAATATTAAAAACTATATGCTTGGCTGGGTGCAGTGGAACACGCCTGTAATCCCAGTGGCTCCAGAGGCCGAGGCAGGAGGATGGCAAGTTCAAAGTCAGCCTCAGCAACTTAGCAAGGCTGTAAACAACTTACATTAAATTCTGTCTCAAAATTAAAAAAAAAAAAAAAAAAAAAGGGCTAGGGATGTGGCTCAGGGGTTAAGTGCCCCTGGGTTCAATCGCTGGTACCAAAATACAAACAAAACAACTACAGTAACATAAACTGTGTCTGCTGATGTTTGGAGGACAGCTCGGCTGCACATAAAATTCTGGTTCAGTTTTCTTTCAAAATTTTCAAAAAGTTCTGCTGTATTGTTTCATTGCTTTATAAGCCAGTTTTGAAGGGAATTAGCCTAATTTCATTGTTTGCTAATTCTGTTTGCAAATTCTTTTTGCCTGGACATTTTAAGAAATTTGTTTTTATCTCTGAAATTTAATAATTTTAGTGGATAAGTTCATGAATGCGTCATTCTGCTTTAGTCTTCTAGGACACTCAGAGTCATCTTTATGTATTGTTTTTTAAAATTTTATTACTTATGAAGTTTTTTTGTGAATTGCATTCTCAACTCTTAGCTTTCTTCTGTTATTTTTCTTCTTTATATATTCTAATGATAAGATTATTGCTTATCTGACAGTCTTACATTTCTATTATTTCTTCTTTTACTTTTCTGTGTTATTTTTATTTTCTTGGTTGTCTTTGCACCTTCCTTCAGTGCTCTCATTAAATTTTCATTTGGGTCTGTTTCCTTTTGGGTATTTGCAAATATCAATTATCAACCATTATAGTAGTCATTTAAAGTATGAATCCATGGAGTGTATTAATCTATTGATAAGGTGCCAGCTCTCATAGTCTAGTCATTTTACCTCTGAACATTCCTGCACTGTTTTACACATGAGTCTTTAGTGGGCAACATTACATTAATAGTATATAAAAGTATATAAAAGTTATATACTATTAATGTATGTTATTATTATTGTTGAGGGATGGGATGGAAGGAGAAAGCAAACCCCAAAATGCTCATACTGCAATGGGTTTCCCATTCATTTATTTTAAAACTTTCTATTTGGAAATAATGCTTAAGCTGCAGTGAGAATGCAACAATAAAAATATAAAAACAGTACAAAAGCAATCATAACCATTTACTTCTAAGCACTCCAGGGCCCATATATTAAGAATAGAGACATACTCTTACATAATAAGTAGAATATAGTTATTGCCTTGCATAAATTTTACTCTTACATAATGCTTTTATTTAATGAACCATTTGTGTTCCAATTTTGTTGATTAACCTAATATTGTCTTTTGTGGCACTTTCTCCACCTCAGGTTTGTCTGATATAGTTCATTTATTCTTGCTAGGATACTCCTTAATTGTTATTTCCACCCTGGGGGGTTCAGACTCAGCAGCACACAATGTTTGTTTATCCCTCGTTGATAATTTTAAGTCTGATCACCTCGTTGAGGTGTCTGGTTTCTCTTCTTCTTTATAGTTATCACCCCCCTTACCTTGTAAATAACTACCAGTCTGTGGGTGACACTTTTGTAGACCATGAAAACATTCTGCTTCTCATAAAAAAAAATTCTCCCTAGATTTACCTTCCATTAATAGTTCTTTATTGATCAAATCTTTATCTTTATTGATCAAATCTTTGAAAATTGATGACTTTCAACCCTGCACTCTCTCCACAGCTGTCATTTGAAACTCAGTATTCTATTATAAGAAATAAATCTTCTTTCTCTCCACAGCTGGATGAAATGGTAGAGATGTTGTTTTACAAAATTCTGGAGACTTGAGAACTCCAAGATCAAGGTGTTAGCAAGGTGGGTTTCCTTCTGACCTATGATTTGGCTTACAATCAATAACCATCCAGCCACCTTGAAGCTATGTGTTCCTATGATCTCTTTTGAGCTGGGAGTAGGGAAAGAAAGCTCCCTTGTTTCTTTGCCTATAAGGACACAACCCTACTGTATCAAGGCTCCACTTCTATGCCATTATTTAGATTTGATTATCTTCTTATAGGACCTATCTCTAAATACAGTCACATTGGTGGATATGACTTAAAAATACACTGTTGGATAGTGCAAAGGGCACAGTTCATTCCATCGCACAGTGAATTTTAGGAAAAGATGCATAGTGCTTTGAAGGGTCATATTTTATCATTTTGCAAACTCTCTGTTCATGTCTTCTTCCTGTTTTTCTATACAGCTTTGGAGGTTCAACCTTGAATTTTTAGAATTTCTTATAAATCAGAGGGGCACTATATCTTTATCTATGATACAGGTTGCAAAATTTTATCCTAGTGTTAAAAAAATCAAACAAAAAAAAATAAATAAAAACCACAATTGTGAGACCATAAAGTGGAAATGGCACCTTAGATTCCTACTATATAAGCAAGGTAAAGCCCAACTTAATGTAAATAGGAAAACGAAACTTGACCGTAAACAACCAGAACCAAGTGAACTAACCTCTAATTAGAGACTTTCCTCTTGAACCAATCAAATAGATTTTCTTTGTTTTGCTTTCATGAACACTTTTGGTGGAACCCTGATGCTTGCAGTCTGGTACTACCTAATAAGAATCAATGACTACTCAAATAAACTCTTTAAAAGTAAAGTGTACTGGAGTTTATCTTTCTACATTAGATTTTTGTCTTTGGGTGTACTCATATTTTTTTCTTTTTTAGTTTTAATGTAGTAAAACTTAATAATCTTTTATCACATTTAAATTTTTTGTCATTATTGGAAAGCTGTATTAGTCAGCTTTTCATTACCATGACAAAATGCATGAGAAAAACCATTTAAAGGAGAAAAAATGTATTATGGTTTCAGAAATTTAGTTCATGGTCACTTGTTCCCATTGTTGTGCACCTATGGTGAGGCAGAACTTCATGTGAGAAGCACATGGCAGAACAGAGTTGCTCACCTTGTGAGAATCATGAAGCAAACAGAGAGGAAAGGACTGGGGACAATATCTACCTTTCAGTGCAGTTATGTACCTTTATATACCTGCAGTTATGTACAGTTTTAACTCAGTTATGTACCTTTTCCCACTAGACTCTACTTCCTAAACTTTCCACCACTTCCCAGTAGTGCTACCAGCTGAGACCAAACCTCCAATATTTTAGCCTTTGGTTGACATCCTAGATCAAACTATAACAAAAGCCTTGTCCTATACCCAGATTACAGAGAAATTTACCTGTATTTTATTATGTTACTTGTACAATATTTTGTTTCTTTAATTTAGATCTGGGGTCCACTTGGAATTAACATGCATCTATTCAAAGAATGAACCTCTAATTTTATCTTTCTCCAAATGATTACTCATTTGTTTAATACCATTTGTTAAAAAGACTGTTAGTGTTGAAGTGATTTTAGATAATGCTTTTATCATTTAGATTTTTCTGTTTAGTTGGATCTATTTCTTAGTTTACTTTTTCTCTAATGTTTCTTATTTTGGGTTTTGTAAGATTTCTGCCACTGTTACTCAACTCTGCTGTTGTAAATTGAAAATAGCCATACATAACCTATGGATTAATGGGCATACCTGTGTACACACATCACACACACACACACACACACACACACACAAATAGATGATAGACCAGTTTGGATCTGTGGCTTCAATTTGCTGGCTCCTGGTCATTAGTTTGTCTGTCTGCTCATGAGCCAGTATCACACCATATTTTTCCTCAGCTTTTTTTACTGCCATAACCAAAAGATCTGATGAGAACAATTTTAGAGGGAGGAAAAGTTTATTTGAGGCCTCACTGTTTCAGAGGTCTCATAGATGACCACTCCATTCCTCAGGGCCCAAGACAAGGAAGGACATCATGGTGGAAAGGTGTCATGGAGGAAAGTAGCTCAGAACATAGCAACATGGAAGGAGAGAAAGGGAAAGATAGGGAGAGAGACACACACAGAGAGCTCTCTATGACAAAATATAAACTCCAAAAGCACAACCCCAGGGACCTACCTCCAGGAGCTACACCCTAACTGCCTACAGTTACCACTCAATTAATCCCTAGTAGGGGATTAATTCACTGATTGAGTTAAGGTTCTCATAACCCAATCCTTTCTCCTTTCTACCTTCTTATACTGTCTTACACATGAGTTTTAGGGGACACATCATACCTAAACTGTAAGACACCTTGTTAATTATAAAGGCTTTGTACTGTGTCTTAATATCTAATAGGGTTAGTCTTCACACAGAGACCTATTCTTCAGTTAATTTCTCCATATAAAATCAAAGCATCAATTTATTAGGCTGCAACAAATAAAAATCTCACTACAAATTTTAACTAAGATTCCACTAACTGTGTAAACCCGTTCAACCTTAAGTTTGTGTCTGCTAGGTCCCCTTGACTTTATCTCACTTGCTTTCAATACTTAGGAAAATGCATATTTTCATTCTAAGGTATTCTGTTGAAGAATACTTTTTAATACTGTCCTTCGTTTCATTTTTTTCTTACTTACCTTTTATACTATCTCATATTTAGTTTTAAACAGTGGCCCTCAATTCCCATTCATAATCAATATATCAATCCAACAATTATGTTATTTTTAATTTCTTTCTTTTCTGTTCCTTCTCCTCATATTTTTAGTGTTATTGCTACTTAGTCAGAATTGATCATATTTACGTGGTTCTTTAACTCATATTCTCACCTCACTTAACTCTTACAGAACAATTAAAAATATATTACATCCTCACGATCATTTCGTTTTCTGGATTTTACCTATCTTCTTTTGTTTGAATGAAGATTGCACATTAGTAGATTGCTCAGGAAGGGCACGTGTTTACAGCATTGCCCGGATGCTGGCATAGTCAGACTGTTCTTCTGTCCTTGATAATAGTGGCTACATTGACTGACTGTATGAGACTTAGTTCATACCTACTTTCCTCACATTTCTTAAAAATGCTTTCATCTCATCTTGCCCTGTATGCTGATATCTGTTAACAATTTACATCTCTTGTCCATTATTTCATCCTTTGGCCTGGAGGATTTGAGAAATTTTTCTGTATACTCAAATCTCTGTGTTAATATGTGTCTTGAAGTTGATGGTTCTGTGTCAGTTTTCCCCAGTACCCAACTGTTCCTTTTCAACCCATAGTTTTACTTCTCCTTTTAATTCTGGAATTTTTCCTTAGATGACCATTTTAAATATTTGACCTTTGCCTGGAGGTTCTTCTTCAGGGCCACCAGTTATCCTCATATCCAACCTCTTTTGCCTGTTTTCCATTTCAAACACTTTCTTTGTGAAAGTTTGTACTTTTTCCTTAACACATTTTCATCATTTTTTCCTGTTATTTTTTGGTCATATTTTAATTTACTTTTTATTTAAAGCTATTCTCCCCTGGGCACTTTGTAATTTATTCTTTCTCCCTCATAGGAATTTACATTTTTAAAATTCTTTTCCTGAGGTCCTTTAACACCACTTTCAATTTTATCTTCTTTTTCCATATCTATTCTTAGTTCTTATTTTTCTGATTCAAGGTACTTTTTCACATGCACAAGTATTCTTTTTAGGATATTCAATCTAGTTTTTAGTGTATGATTTTTTCCCCTTCATTTTCATGAGGCTTTTTTGAAAAGCCTTTTCATTGACAGTAACTTCTTGTTCTGAATTTTTTTTTTGAAACAGTTTTGCATGGATGAGGTCTAATCTTGTTGAGTGTTTAGGATCACCCTGGTTTTTCATTCATGCTCTTCTCTTTGTAGTTTCTTACATGGGTGGGGGAACAGTCAGCAGAATAGTTAGTGTGTCTTGTCGCTTTTTCATTTTATCAGGTTCTATAATATTTATCTCTTATTTTGTTTTTTTTTCCCTTTTACCATATTGTCTCCAAGGGTACCATCCTTTCTCTACATATATGGCTTTTCCTCAGAAGCAATGCTTCTCCAAGGCTTTGAGAGTATAATGTAAGGAAAGACTCAGCTATGGCCTATTGTTAGAATCAGTTTGTAAAAAGTCTCTCGTGGATCAGGTAGTGCACATGATGTTGGCAGAAGACATATTACACTGGAAACTTCTCATTGATGATTACAGAAGTTGACAAAAAGAAAGTAACTGAAAATTAATATCAAAACCTAGAACTACATAAAAGAATCACTACCTGACATTAATAGGCTGCATTGTGTTTGCTTGGGATTTAAGATAGTTTTTATTTCATTTTTTCTGAACAGCTCATATTCTAGAAAGGTTTGTTTGACATCTTTATTTTTCTATGTAATATGGATTCAAGGTCCCCTAAGGAATAGAACCCCTAATGGTCCCAGAATCTACAGAAATGCAGATTGAATAATTCAGGGAGCAGTAAAGTCTCCTGAAATGTACTCTTATTTCTGTATTACTGTTTGGAATAATTCACCATTTCTTCACTTAAAAAGGATCTACATTATATAAATTGAAAATGTAAAATGTTGAGCTGAAAAAGCCATTCAGAAATGAATATGCTTTAGCTTTTGAGTATCAGGCACCATGTTGAGAATTGCATGCACAGAAGTGAATCAGTCAACATATACATAGCCGTATGGGAAACACAGAGGTACTTGGAGTAGTTAAATGTTTTAATTAAAGCTGTGCATTAATTTTCTAATTTACAATAAAGTATGAAAATATAGAACTCTGGGTCTTCTTTATCCCTGTTCTTAATGGCTGTCAAGAAATCTCCTTAATTTATTTTAGGACCCATTGTCAATATTCCTCTTACACAAGATTAGAATATCCACGGGATGAATCAAAGCCCTTATATGCATTCTATTAAATCAAACTCTCATTTGCAGTTTAGAATTTTGTTCATTATACTGAGAAGATATAAAATCCCACTTATATTGTTATCCCAATATGAGCTGCTGAATTTTATCTCTGCTTCGGGAGGTTTTTCTTTGTGATATTATTTATTCTTTCCTGGTTACACTGCCTTCTTGGAAATAAGGTTTTTGGCAATTCTGATACCCTTTCCAGGGCCTGTATGCCTGGTACTGTGTCTTGACTCTTTCCTTGGTTGTGTGGTCTGAGCCCTGAAAAATATCTGAACCTGAAAAATATCTCTTGCTGTTTATCTGGTGCTTGCCACTGAAAACCTTTCAATGTTATACAAAGAAGCATAGAGTATTATTTGACTTGTAGATATCATCTGGCTATAGATTCATCACTTTGTCCTTCATTGTCACTCCCAGGATTCTCAGCAGAGAAGCAGCAAGGAGAAAAAGTATGTGTTTCTGGGTATGTGGTACTGGTTTCTTGTCAGGGCTTCTGCATACCATGTTTATACAACTTGGGAAATTGAATTACCCTCTTTCAAGCAAATATTTCTTTTATGTCAGATATAATAAAATACTATTTATTGCAAGGGTTAATTGAGACCATGTTTATTATGTACTTAGATGGCACCTGACATGTAGAAGAGGTAATACATTTTAGTTATTATTATTTTAGCAAGTATTACCATGATTACAACTATTATCATCTGGCCACTCTTCTCCTGGTTACCTCTTTCCAACCCAAACATATTACAGAATGATTATTATGAAATGCAATTATTTTTCTATTTTCCCTACCTAAAACCGACCAATGATTCTCATGGTCTATTGGACAAAGCCGAAACTCTGTGTCATGGCCTGTAGTTTCTGTTAGCATGCTTGACTCTCCATCTTCATTTTCTATCACTCTGTTGTCCTTATCAATTGCTGCAATCCCTAAATATGTTCTTCCATACCTCTGCACTTCAGTTACATGTTGTTTCTCTGTCTGAAATGCATTCAAATCTTCATCTGTTCAGCAATCTCCAAGTCCTTTGCTAGAATTTAGAAAAATAAGGGTAGAAAATACATCCAATTGTAAAATAACCATGACCAAAGTATTTCAGAAAAATCATGTCATATTATGCTCACAACAAGGTGACCTTGGTGGATATTATGTTATTTTTGTGAAGGAGGAACCTGAGACTCAGAAATGAAGGGAACACTGTCAAGTCCTATAGAAAGTATGTGGCAAGAATTAATCTTAAATCCAGATTCATCTAGTTCCAAAGTCCAGGTTCTTTCCCTTGCAATATGCCAGTTTTTCGCTTTCTTCCCCAAGCTCAGTCACCATTACTATGAACCCTCTCCAGGGAGCTCAGGGGCAGGTTCCCATGTTGTATTTGTGGGTCAGTTGTATCCACTGTTGTCATTCCTGGCTCCAAGGAAAAGAGAGTTTGATTTCTCTAACCAAAAGTGTGTGTGTGAGAGAGAAGAGATTACTTTTGTACAAATGACTAGGAGAATCTTTCTTCCCAGATTCCCTCCAGAGAATGGAAGAAAAGTTTACTAATCAGTGTTCTCCAGAGATGCAGAAACAACAGGACATATATATTTCCAGACTGAGTCTCAACTTAAGCCTTTTATTCTTACTCAGGTCTTTGTCCTCATTCATACTTGGCCTTTTGTTCCACTCGGGACTTCAACTGATTGGACAAGGGCCACTCACATTAGGAAGGGCAATCTGCTTTACTCAGTCTACTGATTCAAAGCACATCTCATCCAGAAAACACCATCACAGACCCACTTAGAATAATACTTGACCAAATTTCTGGACACCCAATGACTCAGTTAAGTTGACACAAAATTGCCTAAAAAGATCCATAGGCAATTTCAGTTCAAAAACAATAGGGACAGAAGTTTGCACTGTCACAGCCCCCCTGCTGCCCACACAGTTGTCACCATGACAATTGTCATGGCTATCTGACCTCCAACTCCCCATGTCCATGAATCTCACACTCAGAGTACTCAAAGTCCAGGGAGTGGCCATCTGATTGTCTAAGCTTAGGAATTTGGTATGGAACCTCCTAGCAGCCACAGTAGGAAGTGACACTCAAACCTGAGATCTTCCCATGATGTGCTCACATCGACCGCACTTCTGGAGGCAGAGGCGCAAATCCCTACAAGGAGATTGATACAGTTGGGAGGTGAATGCCCGGGAATCAAAAGTAAAGATACAGTAAGCTCTTGTCAAATTGTTTTATATAGAGATCAAGCATGCTCTCCAGACTTTGAGCCCTTTGAGAGCAAGAAATATATCTTATTCACCATGATATCCCTCACATCAGAATGCCTTAGTGAAAGGAAATGCTTTAAGATTATAAAGTGTTTATTGAATACTCTGGTAGTATCTCAATGTGGAAGGCATCCTAAGAGAGTGTCTCTTCTAGCTCAGCTAATTGACATTTCTGGAATCATTCTTTTATGACTATTTCTTCTCTGAATTTGTTCTTTTCTGTACTGCTTTCACTTTGTCCACTGAGTGTAAAGTAAAAATACAAGAGAGAGCTGTCATCTCTCACTGTCCCTGGCTGAGCTCCTCCTTCCTACAACAGGGAGTAAGTGTGTGCTTTTTAAATAATATCTAGTGTGTCTAATGGATAATTCTTCATGCTGTTTTTTTCTGGAATGTATAAGGGGAAAGTTGCTTTCTAGTGCATTTGATTTGTCTCTACCATCTCTTCTCTTCCCAATCATAAGACCCAGTCATTCCTCACAGGAAAACAAGCAAAATTCCTGCATTATGCAGTTTTCTAGATGTGCATATCTTCAGAGTCTGCTCAATACACTTCTAAGAAATCCAAGGTGAAGGAGAGGGTTGTGCTAGGCAAAGCATTATCTTGGTGCATTCTTTTCAATGGTTCATTATTCAGCTTAGAGAGAACCACAGCATCCAAAGTTAGCCATCTGTAGTGCCAAGATTCTAGATCCTGGAAGGATAATGGTGCTTACAAATGTCCCTTTAGTGTACAAAGAACAAACTGGAGTTTTACTTTGGAGGTCATTTTCTTTTATTTTCAGGCTGATATTGCCAAAGAAATAACTGATTTCTCTAATAGCCATCTCCTTTCATAGCTATTTACAGCAGGCACATCAGAAGCCTTGAGAACTCAGGTGCATTTGGATATGCCTTATAAATAATAAATAGTAGCTCCAGCATCTCTGTCCATTTCTATTAATAAAATATATGACTGGTTCTTAGCAAGTAACAGATTTTATGATGACTTCCACACAGTGTCTTCTCAAAAAATTCTTTTTCCAGAGTTCAACAACCATTTTTCCTCCTGTAATTTTCATGAACAGGGAATTATAGCCACACTTCCTGTCTTAGTCTGTTTGTGTTTTTATAACAAATTACCACAGACTTGGTAATTTATAAACAACGGAAATTTATTTCTGATGGTTCTGCAACCTGGGAAGTCTAAGATCAAGGCATCCGCAGGACTTGTGTCTGGCTACTGCTGCTCTCTGCTTCCAAAATGACCTGTAGTTAATGCATCCTTCACAGGGGACAAACCCAGTGTCAGAATGGACCAAAGGTCAAGACAGGGCTCATTTCAATCTTGAAACCTTATAGGAGGGTGTTAATCCCCTCTTGAAGGCCATGCCTCTTTATAGTGTTGCACTAGAGATTAAATTTCAACATGGATTGGGGAGGGGACACCATCATTTAAACTATGACAATTCTGATCTGTTATTGTTATTTTTAGAAGCATTATGCCTTTTTGAGCATAAGCAATATGTTTGAAGATTCCCAAAAGCTGTTAGGTTCTAATGAAGGATTGACATATACTAGGATTCTATCCACTAAAGAATAAAAAAGCAGACCATAGAAATGCATTCATGAAGACTCATTAATTCCTAAATATAGAGTTCATTGGTGATATTCAAATGGAGAACACCCAGGAACATAAAAGACATTCCCTACATTATCCTCCTAAAATTCGACCAAATATAGAACTTGGCACAAACTTGAAGGGAAATTTGTGTATAAGCAGACTCAGAGCTCATTTACCCAGTTGGTTATGCTGATGAAGACAGTCTGTCCTGAAATTTCAGGCAGGAATAGAATGCAGAGGGTCAGATAAAAGATGGTCCTATGTTGTCATGAATTAGACTTCTGGTAAGCATGACTAAATGGACATCAGCATAGCTAAATGAAGGTCAGCATCTCATCAGTATCACTCATTAGATAACTCATTCCTTTACCTTAGAGAAAAGAAAACCAAGGGTAGCTCAGGATTTTAGAACCACCACCTTTAAAATTGTCCATGTTGAAATAATAGAGAATAATATAACTTATAAATAAACATGAAAAAAGGGATAAGCCTTTTCTACCAATGTGTTTCTAGTAGTTGTGTCTAGTGAGAACAAAAGATGAAGATTGAGTCCTCAGAATCATAGGTGTAAGTTGGAGTTTCTTAAAATAAATCAATTGTAAAGTACTTCAGCAAATGCCAAATGCCAATAACCAGAAAACAAAAGGAAAATAAAAATAAAAATCAAATATCTAGCCCTTCCCTTGAAAATCCATGCTTGCTACAGTTGCATTACATCTTCCTATAAAAGGAGGAAACCAACACATATTTTGTGTTTCTCTAAACCACATTAGGACCCAATTCTTTCTCAGAGCTTCATTTGGATCATCTATGGGGTATATTTTAATTTGTTTATGTTTCTCTTTATAGGCAATTAGGACAAGTCATACTCCCATCCATTACTCTGAATCCTAGGGGAGCAGATATCCACCAGAAGGATTACATCTCTTCCTCACTTAAAACCAGAGGTAGTGTAAATATCTTAAGAGAATATTTTACTTTACAGACCTTGGATACCTGTAAATAAATGCATCTTAAAGATTTATTTACATCTTAAAGAATGGTCAAGACTCATTTAGACTTCTAAGTATATCACTTTGTTAATTCAGAGAGTTTATCTCTAATTATTGCAAGGGAAATGGAGTAAAACACTGTTTCTTTAGCTGATCTAAAACTTTTTATATTTTTTTTCTAAATTATGACTCTTGAAAAGATAGAGTCATATCATCTCCCACCAATATTAGGAGGACTTTAAAAGTGGCCTTACCAAGATCCACCTTAAATAAATGAAAAGGAATACTCTACATATTTGCATGAAGAATGACGGTTTTGTCTCAAATTGGGAGCAATGGGTTGGTTACTGGCATTCTGACTTTCCAGTGAAAACTTTAAAGGGCTCGGTTGGAGGATTGGAGAACAGCTGCTCTGAATTACTTGTGCTTGGTCATATGGCTGCCTTCTGTATGTGCCAATATTGGTTGAAGCCCTCATCTGAGACAGGGGTGGACTATAGTGTGCCCTGTACTGAATACTTATTCCACCCTAGAAAAAGTTTGATAAGTTGTCATGGTCATTAGATTTGGAAGAATCTGAAGTTGAGGCCAGAAGATTATATAATATGTCAAACAAGGAACAAAAATCTGTCTATGAGGACAAGGGTAATTCCAAAAGTAATTACCTTGGGGCTCAAATGAAATCTGAGTTAGGACTGAGTGAATTGCTGTTTATCCCTGTCCCAAAAATTTCTGTGAAAATTGTCTTGATTCCTGTTTGTAAATCACTTGACTCCCTTAGCAAGCAAGATGCTCTCACTGAAATTCAGAACCAAAATGATCATGGCTGGATTCCTCAAGACCTTTTAAACTTCTTAGCCCAGGACATTTCAAGTACTTGTACAGAAATAAAAAGGCAAATAATTTGATTCAAAAGTCTGAATTTTTCCTTCACATGTATAACAAAGAGTTCAGATTGGGAAGTCATAGGCAGTGACTGTATCATCTGATTAAAATTTTTTTTATTAAAAATAAGAAAAAACTTACAAATTTAAGCCATCAATAATGGTAGTTTTGCTTGTTGATAGGATATCACTGATATGTCTCTCCACTATAAATATCAGGATTTATATGCACTTTCATTTTTGTATTTCCATCGATTTTCTCTTAAGATGCTAAATTCATTGAGACCCAATAAATGGGACCACTGATCAAATATTAGCAGAAAAGACTGACTCCATGTAGGCAATCAGTGCTATGGTTTGATCCAGAGAGACCCCCCCAAAGGCCCATGTGTTAGAGACTTGGTTGCCTTTAATCAAGGTTTGGTTAACTTCCTTCCATTGGAAGGAATTTAAGGGGTGTACCCTTAAATGTGACACTGGGACTTCAGTCTTCTCCTTTGTCTCTGTGCTTCCTGTCTGCCACAAGGTAAGAAGCTCCAATACCATATGTTCCCAACCCTGATGCAGTGTCTCACCACAGGCCAAAGCCATCATACCAAGTAATCATAGACTGAAATCTGTGAAACCATGAACCAAAATAAACCTCTGCTCCATTAGGTTATTTTCCCTGGGTATTTTGTCACAGTGTTGGAAAATTGACTGATACAGCTGGTGAGAGAGAAGTTCACTAGCTTAATTCAGGGCTACCATATAGATGTACATTACTTATCACCAATATTTTTTCCAAAGGATCTGTTGTACTTATGACTCAAAGATTCTGCAAAAATAGTACACTAACAGAACTCTTTGTTTTTGCAACATTTACCTTAGATTTAGAAAATAAGAAAAGAACAAGTGCAGCTCAAGGCTAAAGACAATGTTCCTTTTATGCTCAATCAACATACTGAAAGAATCTGTTCCTTATATCTTTTTCCCTTGCAAAATGAATGCCCTGTGACATTTCAAGATTTCAATTACAATTAAAGTTCTTCTAAGCAAATAAAAAATTCTTGACAACTTCAATAAGAAGAAGACTTTTTTTTTTCTATTTTAAATTGCTTATCACTGTCTTGACATCAAAGTCTTTGTCCATGTAAGTTGCTGAGACTGCTGTTTGACATGGATTTTGGTTCTAAAACTATGTGATCCCAATAAAAGGAAGAAAATTAATCACTATATAGGGACGTTTATAAGAAAACTGAGCTGCTTACTTAAAATGGATACTATTGTCCATTTTTGTGCATGATCAAACTATGGGGAAACCAGTGAGATTATTTACAATTTTACCCAAGTTATCTGCAGAGCTTGTTTTGGCAAGCATTAGGAAATTTCAAAACTTTAATATGAACATATGAAAGAGAAAAATTTGCCAACTCTCAGGCATGTTACATGAAACTCTGAGTCATGATGCTGTGCCCTACAGGCACCCCTGGGATCTTCTGTGACTTTGTGGTGTGAACAGGAACAGTGCAAGGCATCCCAAAGAAGACCTAGAATTTTCTCCTTGACTTGGAGAAAGATCCCTCCAGAATGTTGCCTTATTAGGGTGAAACTTCCTTTATTTACCCTGAATCTACCCTTTCACTCTTAACCACAAAGACTCACAGACTTTACTCTCAAGTGACACACTCCTCCCATTTCCACAAAATTGTGGGCTGAATTGTATCCCTCGAATCCCCTCCCCCCCACACACACAAATACAAACAAACACAAATTCATATGTAGAAGTCCTGACTCCCCATAGTTCTGAATGTGGCTCTATTTGGGGAAAAGATTATAAAAGAGGTAATTAAATGAGAATGACATACAAAGGCAAGACCTTATGAAGATACAGGGAAAAGATGGCCATATACAAGCCAAGGAGAGAAGCCTTAGAAGTAAATAGTCCTACTGGCATATTGATCTCAGTTTTCTAGCATCAAATCTGTGAGAAAATAAAATTCTGTTGCTTAAGCTATGATATTTTGTCATGTTAGCCCTCACTTCCTAACCCACCACGCAAGCAACAAACTCAATAGTTTGCTGTTTTATACTTTTTTTAGCTTTGCATTCTTCCTATGTTGTTCAACAAATGCTATGTTATAGACACTAACATTTGTGAAATATTTAATAAAAATTTGAAAAAAATTAAAAGAATAATATATACATCCCAGTTATGGTTTGGTTCTGGAATGTTTGGCAAACACTCATGTGTTCAGAAGTGGAACTTTTGGGAAGTGATTGTATCATGAGAGCCCTGACCTCATTAGTGGATTAATCCATTGATGCCTGAATGGGAGGTAAGACCTGGTTGGAGGAAGCAGGTCACTGGGAGAAGGCCCTAGAAGGGTTCATCTTCTCCCCAGAACCTTTCCCTACCCATCTCTCTGCTTCCCTGCTATCATGAGCTGAGCAACTTTCCTCTACCATACCCTTCTGCCATGATGGTCTGCCTTCCTCAGGCCCAAAGCAAAGACACCAACTGACCATGGACTGAATCGTCTGAAAACATGTGCCAAAATAGATCTTTCCTCTTGTAAGTTGTTCTTGTCAGGTAGGTTCTTCTCATAGTGATAAAACTTACTCAGTCTCAAAATTTGATTCATGGAAAGGTATTAATATTAAAATTAAAAACAATAAAGAAAGAATTGTGCCATTTAGAAAGTAACAGACTATCATATTAAATGTAGGGAGAGGAATGAAATAAATAAGAGTAAAAATCATAATCCTAAAGGTAAAAGAAGTAACTTTTTAGTAGGTGTGAGGGTAAACTTTAAAATTAGATTTTTCTGTTTTCTATTATCTTTATTTTTAAATTAAAGCCTAACAAAACAGCATTTTTCAACATATGTATTGCTGTACTGATTGGGCTTAGAAACACTTCTCTGTATAGGGTGAATGTAAAGTTTTAGTAGAGGGAAGAGAAAATCTGTAAAATCCATAATTATATCATCCCAGGAATAAAATATGTAATGTCATGAAAACACCACAAAGAAGTTTTTAACCTGAGAAATCTGAGGGTGACTTCATGGTTCTGTGAAAAATGTATGAATATGTACATGTACATGAGTCTAAGGAAAGGATAGAAATCTTTTCTCAGCCTCCCCCCAAAAAGAGCCCCTTTATAAGAAGACAAAGAGCAATGCACCTAAAGAATAACTGCATTTGTTTAAAAAAGTTTCCATATATTGTCAAGCTTCAGGGTACCTTAGAATTAGAAAAATATGGTATTTACCAAATTCTATTTGTATAAATTTCGTTCAATAGCATGTTTATAGACTGGGCTTTGGAAGTACTCTTTTGCACATGTGAGTTTGTAGAACAAGTTGTCATCTGTCTGAAATGTGGCTTTACCCAATGTCTCTGGGCATTTGTCAGAGAATAGAATCACATGCCTTCAAAGTCATAGTGCCCTAGGATATCATCACATCCTATTATTATATTTCACAAAGGAGAAAAAAGGATTTCAGAACTCTTGTTCAAGGTGCCATAACTTAAGGACCTAAATCTCTACTTTCTCAATGTCTAGTCTATCATTTTGGCCCATGGTGCTACAAGAGCTGGGCTGACTCTTCTGCCTTCACAGAGTGAAATGTCTTCATTTGGGCTCCATCTCTGAGGTCCCAGGCAAGGTTCTTCGCTAGCCTGAAGTACCTGTCCCTTTTTGTGTAAAGTGAGAACGATTACAGTGTCTATCTCAGAGTTGTTCTGAGAATTTTACCAGTTAGTAAACAAAGTCTTCAGAAGATGCCCTGCCCAGGGGAGAAGGGTTAACTTGTTTTCTTTCCCTCATTTCTGCGTAGGGAAAGTTCTTTTTGAAGTTCATCTTGACAAGGGAAAGAGACATTCACAAAGATTTTGTACGGGACTGCACTCACCCCCTCCCACTATTCTGTCCCCTGACCTACAGAATTCCAAATCTACCATAGGAACAAAGAGTCCAGGGAAAGAGTGTTACTAGGAGAGACAGAAAACATTGGTTTGCACGTTTGTTATTTTTTCTGTAAGGTTTTTGATCTTACTTTTCCTGGAAGCCTTGCAATTTGACAAACAAAGTAGGCCAAGGAAAGTCTTTTTCATGTCTTCTTACATATTAGCAATTCTAAATTTTTTCCATTTATATACCAGAAAGAAAGAAACATATTTTTTTTTCCACCTTTATCTTCTATGGTCCTAAGCAAATATATCTCAAGCCCTGGACATAGAAAGGACAAACACTGTTAATTGACAATTCAAAAACCATTTCAACCTCTCTAGCTTCCCTCTATGATAAAAGGAGGAAAGTGAAAATACATTCCTCGCTTCCTAGCAGCTATGGTGACCATGTGTCCTACTTTTGAGCAAGGGGATTAGATATCTAAACATGCATTAGGTATCTGGGGAGGTTTTATTGTTGTTGTTGTTTTTTAAAGAATCATGTCCAGAGGATATATTCCTTAAGCTCTTTGCTACCTCCTATCCCCTCCCGTCTCCTTTTATGTCTGAAACATAGACATGATGCCTAGAGTTAAGCCATTATCCTGTGACATCAGGTTACAAGGCCACATGTTAAGGACAGCACAGTAGGAAAGTCAATAAAGCTTGAATCCTAGCTGGCATTATTTGGCTGTCATATCATCCCTGGACACCTTATGCTTAGATTTCTGTTCTTATGCAAGACAAGTAAATCCATTATTTACTTAAGCTATTCACATTTCATGCAGCTTATAACCAAATATAATCCAAACTGATATAATAGACATCCCAATTCAATTAGCTGGGAATAAAGGAGACTAAAGAAAGCAATTATGCAAGATGTGTGCCCCCTCCAAATCATACTACTTTATGAAGCTTGGGAGATATGAGAAAGACAGCAGATGGAAGTAATATTTTTACAAATTTATTAATCTCTCTTATGATTAACATAAAGTATTTGAATGGTTATCAAGAGTATACCTCAACACAAAAGAGTGAAAGATTCTACATGTGTATGAAGAAACTTTGAATCCCAATGCTTCTTACATTACTCTGGAAGCTACTTTTTTTTTTAAACCACCCCAAAGTAAGATAAAGTAACATATACCCAAGACCACCCACAAAATGCTTCCTTACTGCTCCACATTGATGTCATAGGAAGAAAAGTTTTCACCATAAATTTTTCTATTAAGTTAAAGCAATGAACATTTATTTAGGGCATTTATTATTATTTAGGGCATAATAAACATTTATTAAGGACAGCACAGTAGGAAAGTCAAAAAGCTTGTTTTTATTGTATATAATTCACAGAATTAAGAGTTGAACACACAAAAGACAAAGGGGTCATTGTGTAGTACCATTGCAATTATTGATGACATATAGAAAAATATCTGTTTCTTATGTATATTTTAATTATCCAAATTATATTATCAACTGTTATATGTTTTTGTTTTGTTCTGTTTGGTTTTTTAGGTCATCCTGGTAAACTATTAAATTATTGACAAAAACAACCCCCAAAGCTAAATTTGGTTTCTCTAATTTTAGCACTTTTTCTTTCATTTGTTTTTTCTTATTACACAGACCATGCTGGTGAACACCATCAAATGACTAGAATTATAGTGACATCCTTGTTTCATTCTTTTATTTAATAGGAAACCAGTTGCATTATGATAAAAAAACATATCTTTCTCGGAGTCCATTCTGATTATTGACTGTAGCATTTTCTTGAAAGTAGATATGAGGCCACACATGGCCTCTGTGGGAAAATATACTGTGATGGATTAGCATTTTACAACTTGGACTTGGAATTAATGATGGAAGTATACTTTCCAATATTTAGCTTGGAAAATATACTCTTTAAAATAACTAAGACAAGCAAAACTAGCTAATAAGAGAGGAGACCCAAATCAATAAATTAGAGATGTAAAAGAAAATACAATCACAGACATGTCTGGAAATCAGAGGATTGTTAGAAAATTTTGAAAATTTATACCACAATAAACTGGAAAATATGAAAGATGATGAAAATTTTTTGGATAAATATGGCCTATCCAAATTGAACCATGAAATATAGAAAACCTAAACAGGCTGATATCAAGCAATGAGATTGAAGCCTTCTAAAAAGGAAAAGCAGAGGACCAAATAGATTTTCAGCCAAGCTCTACCAGACTTTCAAAGAAGAATTAATGCCAATCATCCTCAAATTATTCTATGTAATATAAAGGGAGGGAACACTGCCAAATTCATTCTATGAAGCCAGTATCACCCTGATACCAAAACCAGACAAAGACACATCCAGGAAAGAAAATTTCAGGCCAATATCCCTGATGAATAAAGATGCAAAAATGCTTAATAAAATATCAGTAAACTGCATTTAAAAACACATTAAGAAGCTAGTATACCTGATCAAGTAGACTTTATTCTAGAAGTTCAAGGTTGGTTCAACATAAACAAATTAATAAATGTAATTCACCACATAAATAGAGTTTAGGACAAGAATTACATGATCACCTCAATAAAAGCTTTAACAAAATCCAGTGCGCATTCATGTTTAAAAAAAAAAAAAATCCTGGAGAAACTAAAGACAGAAGAACTTACCTCAACAGTATAAAGGCTGTATATGATAAAACTCAAGACCAACATAATACTGAAGGGAGAAAAACTGAAAGCATTTCCTCTAAATTCAGGAACAAGACAAGGAGGTCCACTCTCATCACTCCTATTTAATATAGTTCTTGAAACTCTAGCCAGAGTAATCAGAAAAGAGAAGGAAGTTAAAGAAATATAAATAGGAAAGGAAGAGGTCAAATTATTTCTGTTGGCTGATGACATTATTTTATATCTAGAAGACTCAAAAAATTCCACCATAAGATTTCTAAAACTGATAATCAAATTTGGCAAAGTAGAAGGATGTAAGAATCAATGCAATTCCCATCAAAATACCAATGGCATTTTTCACAGAACTTTAAAAAAAATCTTAAAATTTATATGGAAGAATAAAAGACCCACTAAAGGAATCCTAAGCAAGAAAAATGTTGCTGGAAGTACCATAATACCTGATCTTGAAATTATACTACAGATCTATGGTAACAAAAAAGCATAACATTGGCATCTGTTTTATTTTGCTTTATGCCTCACTGTTAACAAAATACCTGAGAAGAACAACTTAGAGGAACAAAAGTTTATTTGGAGTTCATGATTTCACAGGTCCCAGGCAATAGATGGCTGACTCCATTGCCCTAGGCCCAAGATGAAGCAGCTCATAATGGGGGAAGGGCCCAGTGGAGGAAAGTGGCTAGCTCATGGAGTTTTATTCAGCCATAAAAATGAAATTATGCCATTTGCTGACGTATGTATGGAATCAGAGAATATCATCCTAAGTGACATAAGTCAGATACAGAAAGTCAAAGGTCAAATGTTTCCTCTTATTTTTGTGGAAAGCTAGAGTAAAATAGGGGGCAAAAAAGCAAAGAAGGGGTCCCATGAACATTGCAGAGAAATTAAAGGAGTGGTTGAGGGGGCAGGAAGAGAAATTGGAAGGAATGGTGGAATGCAATTGACCAATATTGATTTGTGTGTGTGTGTGTATGTACGCACACACACACATACCACAGTGAATTCTACCTTATGATGTATCTACAAAGTACCAATTTTAAAAAGTAAGCAAATTGAAGGAAGATCAATAGTTCAGAGAACGTTAACAGGGTTGGAGAGGGCAAGAGGAAGTACTGGGGACTGAAATGAAGCAAATTATATTCCAAAAAGAATCTCACTGTTATGTATAGCTATAGTGCAGTAAGCTTATTTGCTGATGTAATTTTTCTTTTGTATCTTGTGTTAATTCTTTGTTTTCTTTCAGAAATTCACTTATTCATCCAGATTTCCAAAAGTTTAGCATAGAATCAGTACCTGAAATTTCAATCCCTTTCATATCTTGGGTTTATATAATGTCTCATTATTTTAATGACTTTTATTTTCATTTTTTCTTTGAATTGTTATTTCAGAATTTTCTTAAAAAACATAAGATTGACGAATTCAATTCTGAAGAGGTCACTCATTTAGGGTAAAAATGCTGAGAGTGAGCATAATTTGGAAGCCATTAGGTTATTTGTATTTATATTTTAATAATTTACACCCACACACATTTTTTCTCTTGTATAAGAACCCATATTTATAATTTTGAAGATTCTAGGAATAGATTTTCATAGAAAAACAAACAGAATAAAAAGGAAGAATTAAAACTTGTGCTATGGGCAAATTTTATATTAAGAAATATATGAAATATTAAAAAAGCTTTTAATGAATATTTATCATGTGCTAGAAATTTTCTAGGCATTTTCGTATATAAGTATTTAATTATTATGCTTTAGCCACCATAGTTCCTTGCACATGTGTGTAAGCCTTAGCATGCTTTTAAAAATAAAGTCATAACATTTTTTTAAAGGAAAGAACAACAACAAAAACTGCATTGAATTTTAAATACTTAATGATTTGCTCTCACAAAGCAAACACTAATTCAGCTGCCAGATAAAATATCTCTCTTTTTTTTTTCAGGTTATATCTTGATTATTCTAAACTTCACAGTTCAAGAATTTCTGTTGATGAAAAATTTTGTTGAGGAATCATTGCAAAAGTTTAACTATCATTTAAAAGTAAAATTTATTATAAAATCATATCTGGTAAAAGATAGATCACATGACATTAATAGTTCTTGACATACCTCTTCAAAAGTCTCTTCAGCCAGCAGAGGAAACACATGGTTTTGAAGTTCCCTGGTAGTGCCCTCCACAGGTAATGAGGAGACCATTTTGTGGTGCCAGGCACCTCCTCCCACACCAGTGTTTTTACTTTACTTCAACATAGCTGCGAGGTACTTTGCAGCACAGAGAGCCTGCACTCCAACTCCACTGGTAGCTACTTGTAACTATGGATAAATCTTCTTATTCCCTCCCTCTACCCTTGTTTCATTATTGTGAATTATAGAGACTACTCTATTATGCCTATAATTTTCTTTCTAGTTCTAACACAAAATGTGTTCTTGAACTAAATTGCATGTAGCATTTCCATGGATTAAAAACAGTGAGAGAACTCTCAGGAAAATTCTCCATGAAGCATTCCCCAGCACTCCCAGTCAAAAATAATCTTTTAATCTTCTGCTTTCCTTTTATAATTATAAACCAGCAGCATTGAAGAGGTAGTGGGCTGTTTCCAGCTTAATTTCAAGAAGTAAACACTTAAAAGATTTATATTGATTAAATTAGTCTCTAATTAAAAACATGTATCCTAATCTCTTCCTTATCAATGTGTCTCCTGTTATAAAAGCTCACACCCCACAGGAAGCAGCAAAACAGAACAGAATAGAACAAAACAAAACCTCATTCAGCAATTTAATCTGCTTCTCCTTGATCCTTAGGATCTTGTGACATCTAGCACTCATCTTAGAGTTCTCAAATAATTTCTGGATGAATGCATATCATAAAAAATTTAGCAAGTTTGCATGCACATTCCCACCCAAAAATGCAGTCCACAGGGGTTTGAAATATCCACAAGTTCAAATGTCCTTGAAACCAAAGGTAGTATCTGGTACATCCCAAGCCAATTCTGTTTAGGGGACTTCAATCACCTCTGAGTTGGGTCTTAGATGGACACTATGTGGTTTTCTTTCCATTCCTAACAAAACACAAAATGTAAGTACTATCATACTATGTGATTTTGCACATATCATTAAATTCATCTCACAGATGTTTCATGAGTACCCATGATTTATCCTTACATGTGACATTTTTTATCCTAATATCACTTAGAAGCTAGTATATATTCAAGTACATATATGACTAGAAGAAACTTCTGACCTTTATTTTTTCTTAATAATTAATCTTCCTATTTACAAGTTTACTCTCAGGCAAGCTGGTAATGTATTACCTAAAGGTATTTTAGGTAATAAGTTGCTATGAAAGATGGGAGTTATTATGGAAAGTCAGTTTTTTAAGCTTTTGATCATTTTATTTTGGGGCTATAACCATAATATACCTTGTAATTGTTGTGTATTGAAAACTACCAAGCTCTGGGATGTAGGCACGTGGTAGATCACTTGCCTAGTGAATGTGAGGCCCTGGGTTCTATACCTAGCACTGCAAGGGTCAGAAAACAACCAAATTCTCATTCTCCCTGGGCAATCAGTTTTAATTTAATTCACTAAGTATCTTCTCCATATATATAGAAGTACATAAGTACCATGAGCCCTGGTCTGAGCCCTCAGCTAAATTCCTTATTTCTCTCTTTTTTTAAATTCAATTTTCTTTGCTATTTTTTCATTTATTTAAGTTCTACTCAGTTATCCATGACAATAGAATGCATTTTGATACATCATACAGAAAGTTCACTTTTAATAGAAGATATTGTTTGTAGAACTAAGATCACATACTACAGTGATACAAGTATATCAATGTTTATAGGAACACAATTCACAACAGCCAAAGTTATGGAACCAGCCGAGGTGCCTGTCAATTGATGAATGAATTAAGAAAATGTGGTATATATACACAATGGAGCTTTACTCAGCCATAAAGAAGCATGAGATTATGACATTTGGTGGTAAATGGATAGAGCTGGAGAACAAGCTATGTGAAATAAACCAGATTCAGAAAGTGAAGGGTCAAATTTTTTTTCATATGCAGAAGCTAGAGCAAAGTAAGGCAATAGAGGCGAGATGCTGGATTTCATAAAGATAGAGGAAAGATGGGCGGAGTAGAAGACGAAGATTGGAGGGGAGAAAAGAAGGATGGGGAAAGGGGAAAAAATCGAATGAATTCGACAAAATTATGCTATGTGCCTGTATAAATATAGCATGGTGAATTATGCGTATCTGTAAAGCACCAATTAAAAAAATAAATAAATGAGTGGAAGGAAGACCAGTAGAGCAGATGAAGGGAAATAGCAGGGACAGGTAGGAAAGAGTGAAATACAGAGACCTGTGAGTGCAATAGATTCTAGTAAAGTCAATAGTTGGAAATCTATTACTTTACTACTATAATTGAAAGAAAAATCTGCCTCTTAAAATGTCAAATAATGCCATTTAAATTTCCATGTGCAACTTTTACCCTATCTATGTATGGAAGTATCCTGAATAGTAATTAGGTGGTATTAAAGTCATAATCATTATTTCCTGAAGGCCATGGATAATGTATGATACATGTCACCTTTCCAAGAGGTTAGAGCATTTTATTTTTACTTAGATCATTGATGTGTGCAATCAAAAAACATTCAAAAATATTTCATTGACTATTTTTTGAGTGAAGTCAAATTATTGAAGCATTTGGAAAGAAAAAAGAGGAGGATATAAAATGATGGATACTGTACATATTCCTAAAATAACAAAAGAGCAACCTGGACCTAGCAAGTACATAGAAATGTTTAAACACTACATTCCATACCTGTGAAACAAAACCAAGGATTTGCTGAAAAATTATTAACTGACTTTTAAAATTGAAATATAAAAGGCATTGATCTTATTTGCTTTAGACCACAAATTTAAAACTAAAACTATCTTTAATTTTACTTGTAAAATTAAAAACATATGAACCTAGTTCATTCATGTATTCATTCAAACAACATGAGCCTTTTCCCATATATGAAACCCTGTGCTAAGTGCTGGGGATACAAACTAAATGAGAGGGGGGGCATGGTGGCTGCTCTCATGGAACACACAAGCAAGCAAAATCCTGTCAGCCCTGGTAAAGGCTGCAGAGAAATATAATGCTCTACTCAGATACCATGGTATGGGGGGATTCTGAGCAGTTAACATTTGTCCTAAAAGAAGAAAAGAGTAGTTGTGAGTACATGGATTCACTCCTGGGCATCTCACACAATGATCTGAGGACCTCAGTGGTCGCTGATATCACAGATAGTAGCTTCTACATGACAAGCGTGGGTCTATGAAGAACCTGCCTTGATCGACAGTAACCTCAAGTACAAAAGAATTCTAGAGAGTTGCTCTCAGAAAAATATAATGCAGATATCAACTGGAGGTATTAGTTGTAGATTAAGCAATCCAAGATGTTAGGAAATGGTATTTGCCAGCATAAATTTGCAGAAGTAAAGGTGCCAGGGTAAAGTGTCATCTCTCTTGACTATTCAGCAAGGCCAGACAGTGTGGCTCCCTCCAATCACAACTGAGTTACAGTGAATTTTTGCTGTTTTTATTTATTGTTTGTTTTTTGTCTTATGCTGCTTCTCCTTTTTTATTTTGTTAACTGCACTTTATTTTCCTTTTAGGAATCTTCTTTTCCACGTGGTGTAAAGTGCTTGTGAGGCTGTAAATCACCTTGCTGACTGACCTTCCCAAGACAGACCAGGGCTCTCACTTGAATCTTGAGCAGGACAATCAAGGATGGAAAAGCGTTGTTGGAGCCCAGACATTCTAGCAGCAGCACCATGACATGACTGGTAGTAATTCCTGCTGCACAGTCAGACAGCATCCCTGGTTTTCACCTTCTACTTGATCTTCCGTTCAGCCTTTCTATCAGTTCTTTAACCATGCAAAAACCCTGCTAATAAATTACTTTCTTGCTTAATTATTAAGCATTGGGTTTCTATTGCCTCTCAGAAACCTCTAACTCAGACTTCCCAACAGAGAAAACTGCAATGCATTCTACAACTGCAAGGAACACTGACAGCTGTCAGGATTACAAAAGAATAGAAATGCTGAGGAACTGTCTCAGTTGACAGAAGGCTAAGGAGAAATGAACACTAAATGAGATCTCCATTGGACCCTTCATGAACAGGAAAGGCAACAGGGGAGGCAAGTCCTTCTCTAGTTGATCCTCACATAAGAACCAATCCCTGACCAACACCTTAATGACCAGCTTGTGAGACCTTAAGAAGAGCCAACTAGGTCACCCCAGACTTCTGAGCTGCAGGTACACTGAAATCATATTCTTATAGCTGCTTAGATAGTGGTCATTTTTTACACAGAGAGAAGAAGAAGATATCAGTGTTGTGATGCTACAATGACCAATTACAGAATGAAGAATCTTCTATGCTACAAGAAATTTGTTTCTCAAAAATATCCATGCCTCAAAAATCAAAACAACAACAACAAAAAAGGATGAAAGGATATCATTAAAGAAAAAAAAGAGGAAAAAAGAAAATTGGGAACACAATCAAATGCATTATGTAGGCTTTTCAAGGATGCTGATTCAAATGAACCAATTGCAAAAGAAATACTTTGAGAAAATTGGGGAGTTTGGAAATAGCCTGAATAGTAAGTTACAATAATGCATTATTATTCTTTGTTTAGTAGGATAATGACACAGTGTTTGTGGTTAAAATATTTATTACAAATATATCTTGAAGTAATTCTGGATACAATAATATGCTGGAAATTTTCTTTAAAATAATCCAGGAAAATATAGTAGTAATTGCTGGAATTGGGTGAAGAGTACATGAGAGTTCATTATGCTTTTAATTGTTGTGTCAATAATTTTTACTTTTTATATGTTTGGAAGTTTTCATTTCAAAAAAAATAAATTAATTAAATACAGGAACATTTCTGGAACCAAATTTGTAGAAGAGTAAATCAATAAATGCAAGAAGTCAAGAATGAGGAAATTGTAGTTGGGTTTGTAGTTCACACCTGTAATCCAGGTACCTGGAAGGCTGAGGCAAGAAGATCACAAGTTTGAGGCCAGTCTGGGCAACTTAGCTAGACCCTGTTTCAAAATAAAATAAAAAAGGCAGGGATGTAGCTCAGTGGTAGAGTGTCTGCCTACCATATGTAAAGCCCTGAGTTCAACCCCCAGTACTACAAAAGGAAAAGGAAGAGGAGGAAAAAGAAGAGGAGACAAAGAAGAAAGAAGGAAAACAAGGCGAGAGCAGGAACTGATGTTTATATATTTTTATTTTTTTCTACATTTTGGTGCTGGGAATTGAACTCAGGCATGGTCTACTACTGAGCTATAGCCTCATTTTTTTTTTTTTTTTTTTTTTT
>NW_026000153.1:10538943-10555751 GCF_001458135.2 Marmota marmota marmota | reverse complement strand
AAATTTAACAAATAGAGAAGTTGAAAATCTGAATATATTTTTAAAAATAGAAACAAGACAATAATATTAACAAGAATTTACCAATGGACAAATTCCAAAAAGCCAAGTTCAGAACACTGAAATTAAAAATACAATACCATTTACAGTAGAATTCGTTCAGAAAAGTAAAATACTTAGATGTAAATATTAAGTTATTAATTTAACAAAACATGTAAAGAGCTTGTATGCTAAAAACTAAAAATTGTTGAAAAATATATATGTTTGTACATTTACAAGAATATATATGTAAAACTACATTGACTTCTAATCTATAGGTATTTGTATTCATTCATTGACATATGTACATTATATCTCTACATAATATAAAATATATTAATAGATATAATATGTGCATTTAGACTTCTAATCCGTGGGCATTTCAATACACATAAATATATGTATTATTTATATATATGCATACATTATGTATTTTATATACACGTATGTATGTGTGTGTGCCTGTATACATGTACGAATGGATGAATGGATGTGCCATTGATTAGAAGTTTGAATGTAGTAAAGGTGTGAATAGTTTCCCAAATCATATTATAGGATATGCGCAATTCTTATTCAAATCCCAACAAAATTTTTTGTATATGTAGACAAAATTATTCTAAAATTAATATGCAAAGGAAAGGAACAAATATAGTTAAAATAATATTTGAAAAAGAAGAATAAAGCAGAAGGAATCAATCTACTAACACTTAAGACATTGTATATCTAGAGTAATCAAGACTATGTGGTGCAGACAAAGAAATATAAACATAGATCAATACAACAGAACACAGAGCCTATAAATAGATCCATGAAAATATTTCTAACTGATTTTTTAACTTAAAAAAAATGTTTGGTACTCTGGATTGAAACCAGGGGCACTTTACCACTGAGCTACATCCAAAGCCTTGTTTTGTTTTTGTTTTTAATTTAGAGACAGGTCTAACTAATCTGCTTAGGGCCTCACTAAATGGCTGAGACTGGTGTCAAATTTGCAATTCTCCTGTTTCAGCCACCTGAGTCTCTGGGATTACAGGTGTGTGCCCCCAAGCCCAGCTTCCAGTTGTTTTCTAACAAAGTTTTAGAAACAATTTAATAATGAAGGAAAACTTTTAAACCAGAAAATACTAGACCAATTGAGCGTCCATAAGTGAAAAAAAATTAATATTGATCTATGCATCACCCCTTAAACAAAAATTAATTGAAAATGGATCATGTGGTTAAGCATATTATAAAACCATAAAAACTTTATAAAAAATAATAAAATTTTCAGGATCTATTGCCACCAAAGTATTACCCCTGAGAAGAAAAATTCATTGATTGGACTTCATCAATGTTACAAACTTGTGCTCTCTGAAAGACCCTATTAGGAAGCCATGAAGGCTAGCTACAGTGTGGGAGAAAAGATTTGCATACCATTTAAATGATTAAAGCTACTATCTAGCATTTTAAAAATTTCCACAGTTAAAAACCAGAAAAAGATCAAAAGCCATGAAGGTTCATTTCACTGAACAGAATATAAAGATGGCAAATAAGCACAAGAAAAGATGTTCAGCTTCATTAATCATTAGGAAAACTCAAATTTAAACCAGAAGGAGATATCACTAAAGAGCTATTAGAATGGCAGAAATTTTTTTAAAAAATGAAGAAGAAAGAAAGAAATTATACTACCAAGGGCTGGCGGTGTGTGCAGAATTGGGATCGTTTGCACATTGCTGATGAGAACTGAAAACGTGTAGTTTGACAGTTTCTGAGTAATCATATACAACCACCCCACAACTCAACAATTACACTCCTGGGCATTTATCCCATAGAAATGGAAACTCATGTTCCCATAAAAATCTGCACATGAATGTTGATAACAGCTTTATTCTTAACAGCAAAAAGCTGGAATCAGTCCAGATGTCATTCAGCAGGAAATGGTCAACAAAAATTTTGATACCTCCATACTAAGAAACACTACTTAGCAGTGAAAGGGAATGGTATTATCAACAAGTGCAATAACGTGGATGAATCTCTAGAGAATCACACTGAGAAAAACAAGTGATCCTCTAGAAGTTATGCACCCATTTATGTAACATTCTTGGCATGACAGATTATAGAAATGGAAAACTGGTGGTTGCCAAGGGTAAGAGAAGGAGAAGTGGGAGGGAAGAGGCTACAAAATGGCAACAGGTTTGGGTGGGGGTGGGGATCCTTGTGGTGACAGGAATGCTCTATAACTTGGCCTCCTCAAGGCCTCCTCATGGCTGTGATCTTGCACCAAAGTTCTGTAATATCTTACCCTTGGGAGAAACTGGGTAAAGGGCACTTTGTAATTTTGTATTATTTCTTACAATTCCATGTGAATCTACCATTACTTCAAAATAAAAAAAAAATTTAAAAAGCGAGTTGCTTAGCACCTTGCTATTGCTGAGGCTGATTTTGAACTCAAGATCCTTCTGCCTCTAAATTTAAAAAAATACAAAATAAGGCTGGGGATGTGGCTCAGTGGCTGAGTGCCCCTAAGTTCAATCCCCAGTACCCCACCCACAAAAAAAGTGCAATTGTAAAAAAATCTGCTGAGCTCACCTACCCTCATGATATTAACTGGGTTCCCAGATATATACTCAAGAGAAACAAATGTGTGCAAGAATGTTCTTAATGCCTTGATTCATGAGAGCACAGAAGTGGAAACCACCCAAATGTCTGTCAATGAAAGAAGAGATAAATAAAGTATGATATATTCAAAAGAAGAAATGTTATAGATCAATAAAAAATGACAAACTACTGCTATATACACCGATGTGAATAAATCTAGCTGACATAGTGAGTTAAAGGAGCCAAACACAGAGGAGTACATAGAAGTCTAGTTTTACCAAGTGCAAGGACAGGCAAACTGATGGTGCAAGAGAGAACATAGTGGCCACTAGGGAGAGAGTATTGACTGAGAAGGGGCACAGAGCCTACATCTAAGCCTGGGTAGTATTGGGACGTATATATAAATGTAAAATTTCCAAAATAAAACTGGGCCTTTCATTTCTGTGCCCTTGGTGTACATGATATCAAGATAAAAGTAATAAAAATATGGAATGTTTAAAAATAAAGCCGACAAAAATTCTGTGCTAGCCATGTAACAAACCTCTGTAGCCTACCTCTTTATAACCATGGTCTAGAATAACTTTTCATTTCAGCTTAGAAATACCATAAAACCCAAAAGCAGTTGGATATCAGGAACGAGATTAGAAACTGGGCCATCCAGCTTTCTCCCCAGCTGTAGATCTAAGAGTAACCAGAAACCAGCAGTTGTTGAGGTCAAGAAGAGTTATCCACTCTGCCGTGAGCTCACAGTGGGGTAAATAATGGATGCTGGTTGTGGAGGACAAAAGAAAAAAAAAGTAAAAGAAAAAGCAGAATTATTTCTAAAGATCTAAGAGAAAATCCCTGAATGTGATTTTTTTACTAGAACACAGTAGAAACATAAAATATAAAATTAGTCTCCTGAATGGCATTGATAAACTTTGACTTCTATGAAAGACCAGAAAGTCATATAAAAGACAAAGGTAAAAAGCAGCAAACTATATAAAAAAAGTGAGCTGGATCCTGTAAGAAATGAATACCAGAAATGTAACTATGCAACAGGAAGCTGTAATCAACAGAGCCAATAATGATAATAAGGTCAAGTAATCACTGATACAGAAGACTATATGCACCATTCTCAGGATACATAGAAAAAGGACAAAACAAATGAAAATAAGACACCAATGGAGGCCAAAAGAAACAAAAGCTACCGTGCCCAACAAAAAAATACAAATTCGATGCATAATTATAGATGATTTTAAGAAAGAAACCAAAAATTTTAATGAAGCAATAAACACATAACTAAATAAAATGCATCAAAAAATAAATGAATTCTAAAACAATTCATTTTTTTGCAGAAAGTATTAAACATGTATTAGAGAAAATTGAAGAATACAGATGCACACACCTACATATATACTCCCAGAATATGTGAATAAGATGAATTTGTTTTTAAAAGCTCTTAAGAGCAAGCAGGCAGAAATGATGGGCTATCTAAAAAGGGAGCTGTCCCCACTGGAAAACAGGGCTGCCACAGCTGCAAGATTCTGAAGGGGAGAGGCTGCATCTCAAGAATTTTATACATAGCCAAGTCTCCTTTCATATTCCAAGGCCACAAATGGGTTTTATTAGATATGCAAGGGATTACCTTGAAGCCATTCTTTGAGACATATCTTTATGGACAAAGAAATAAATTAAAAAATGAAAAGGAACTGGATGGAATGGCAAAGGAAACAAATCATCCTAAGGGCACAGCCTCTTCAATGCACTGTTGTTTTTTTCTACTCAAATATGATGATGGCACACCCACTCTGGCCCAGAGTTAATGCATGGAAATAGACAATTTCATTGCAAATTATTGTTTCTCATTCTCATAATAACTTTATTGTTAAACAAATGTAAATGAAGCCTGTCTGTCAGATCCAGAAGTTAACAAACTGTGATTATAATAAGTATCACCAAAGCAAATCTAATCCTATATATAGGATTGAAATTGAGAAAATGTTAATCTTGTTCTATTTAAGCAACAGAAATAAATATAGTATCATTTTCAAAATATTGTACACTTATCATAAAAATATTAAGAAATACACATAAAAATAATATTCTAATTAGAATGCCAACTCTCAAAGATCCTGACAGTTTTAGCTTGGAAATATTTCAGATTTTTGCTTCTATGGGTATGTTAGTCAGCTTTCTGTTGCTGCGACAAATACCTGAGACCATCAACTTAAGAGGAGGAAAGGTTTATTTTGGCTCACAGTTTCAGAGGTTCTAGTCTCTGGTCACAGTTTATTTGGACCTGTGGCAGCACAGTGCATCTGAGCACAAGGTGGAGGAGGTCTCTTCACCTCATGGTAGCCAGAGCAAAAGTGAGACAGGAAGGGTTGGAGGGATCCTAGTACCATCTTCAAGAGGATGTCCCCAGTGACCTATCTCCCTTCCAGTAGGCCTCACTTCTAAACATTCCAGCACCTCACACTGAGGCCATATGCTGACCTGGTTACTAACATATGAGCTTTTAAGGGAAACTCCAGATCTAAATCATAGCAGTGTGTAAATATTCAGGATTAAGTGTTTAAAAATATACAATTACACACATATCTATACCATATAAAACCGGTATTTGCCCTTTAACAATATCATCTAGACAGCTATATATAAAAATACATATACTTCTGTAATATCATCTTTCCAACAGAGCATTACATTGTGTAATTATAATATAATTGCTTACTCAAAACCTGAGTTCATCATTCAGTTCAGACTATTTTAAATAATGTTATAATAAATGACTTTGAAGTTCCAGTTTAGAGTATTACAAATAATGTTATAATAAATTACTTTGCAGTTCCTTTGCCCATTTATTGATGGTTTATTTGTTTTTGTTTATTTGTTTGTTTCCAGTGTTAACTATTTTGAGTTCTTTATATATCCTGGAGATTAATGCTTTATCTGAGTTTCAGATGACAAAGGTTTTCTTCCATTCCATAGGCTCTATTCTTGATTGTTTTCTTTGCTGTGAAGAAGTTTTGTAGTATGATACTGTCCCGTTTACTGATTCTTGATTTTACTTATTGCGCTTTAGGAGTCTTATTGAGGAAGTTGGTTCCTAAGTTGACATGATGGAAGGTTGGGCCTATTCTTTCATCTAGGAGGTGCAGGGTCTCTGGTCTAATACCTAATTCCTTGATCCACTTTGAGTTAAGTTTTGTGTAGGGTGAGATATAGGGGTTAAATTTCACTCTGCTATATATGAATATCCCATTTTCCTATCATCATTTGTTGAAGGAATACAAAAGGTCATCAAATATATGAAGAAATGTTCAACGTCACTAGCAATTAGAGAAGTGAAAGTTAAAACTACACTCATCCATCTCATTCCAGTCAGAATGGCAATTATCAAGGATACAAGTGATAATAAATGTTGGTGAGGATGTGGGGTAAAAGTTACCCACCTCATACATTGCTTGTGGGACTGCAAATTTGGTGCAACCAACCACTGTGAAAGCAGTATGGCGATTCCTCAGAAAATTGGAATGGAACCACCCATTGATCCACTTTTCCTACTCCTGAGTATATACCCAAAGGACTTAAAATCAGTCTGTTGGGTATATACTCAGGAGTGGGATAAGTGGATCATATGCAGATGCTAACATACAACAAGGGGCCAAGGGAAAAATAGAAGTTCAATGAAATAAACAAAAGGGACTAAAGGGAAGGGAGTTGGAATAGGAATGAGAAAGTCAGTAGAATGAATCATATTTAACTTTCCTATGTTCATATGTGAATATACAACCAGTGAAGCTCCACATCATGTACATTTGCAAAAATGGGATCCTAGTTAGAAATTCTAAGTTGTACTCCATGCATATATTATATGTCAAAATACATTCTAGTGTCATGTATATCTAAAAAATAACTTTATAATAATGTGCACATTTCTAAAATAAACCCTAATGTGTGTTGATAAGAACTTAATGTAGAGAAGGAAAGACCTCAAATCACTGATGAAGCAATGTTTATTTTATAAACATGTAGAAAGAATTGCTACATGGAGGTTAAAACTCAGAAGATTCTCCCTCTACTCTATATGCCAAACATATTTCAGGTATTTTTGAGGATTAGAAATTATGAATCAAAAGATGATAGACAGGAATAAAAACAGCAGAAAATATAGAAAATGATTTATATAATCTCTGAATAGGAATTTTTAAAAAATGAAAAAAATATCACAAAAAGTATTCATCAATTGGTCATAAAATTTTAGTTTTAAAAGTCTGATATCTTAAATAATTAACACAACTTTAAAAGGAAACCATAAGAGAGTACTACTTGTGACATCTGGACAATCCTCTTCATGTATAAAGGATATTTTTAAAAATCAGTAAAAGAATAAAGGTTTCCAGATAATGGCTGTTTAAATTTTAAGCATTTCTCGTATGCTCAAAAATAATCAAGTCACACAGAGGAGACTTCTACACATTTCTGTTAATGTACAATTGGGAGATAAACATCTGTGAGAAGCACAGGCTTCTCCAGAGCCCAATCAGAGTGGAGAGGAGCAGGGATTATACCAAAGAGAAGAATAAACACAGAATGCACCAAGGAACCTCAGAAGAAGGCAGCAGACTGGGTGGGAGAATGCTGCAAGGGACTTTGACATCTGGAGGCTCTGAGCTCAGGCCAAGGTAGAGCTATGATGAGGAACATGAGAAATTCATCAGAATAGATACAGCAAATAAAAAGTGTAAATAGTGAGTGTTTGAAAGATCACTGCGTTGTTTTTGTCTGTTTGAATTTTTTATAATAAATATTTGGAGGGAAGAATCACTACAAAATGAATACTTTTTTAAAAAGTCTGTTTAGTAATAAACAGAAAAAGAAAAGAAATACAACTTAATCATTTGAAATGAATTTTCAAAGCTCTAGATAAATACTTCAAAAAGCAGCTTGAAACATGGTATAAATTTTTTGGTATTATTATTGAATTACAAATGCAGTAATGTTCAGGTCTTGGTGAGGTTAGCATTCTTAGAACTGAGGCTTAGAGTGTAAATTGGTCACACCTTGCTGAAAAGCAATTGAAAAAGTGGAAAACTCTCAGTGAAAAGAAATTTAAAAAAATATCTTAAGAGAATGTTTAGATAATCATACCCTTTATTACATAATTTCAGCCCTAGATATAAGTTATAATCATAGATCTGAAAGAAGGTGATTGTACAAAAATGTTCATTTTGATAATATTTATAAAAAAATTATAAACATTGCATATGTCTAAGAGTAAGAGAATTATTTTTAAAATTGTGAAATTTTCACATGGTAGTTTTCATATGGTTTCTGGCAACCAAAGGCATATATAGGAAAATAATACTGTTAAACTGTTGAATGAAAAAATAGAAAAATAGAAGATAGTATACAATGTGAATTTATGATTTATGTATATATAGTCTTCACAATGGCTATTTAGGCATGATGGAATGGTGGGTAAGTTTTATATGCTTTTCTGTATGAATGAGATAATATTCTTTGGGAACAACCAGGCAGTGTCAGAAAATTAAAAGTGTAGTTAATAAATCTCACTTAAGTTACATAATTCTCTTTAATTTATTATAGAAAATTTCAGGTGGGCCTCATTCTGGAATCATTTTTAATGAATCCTTTTGTTCTATTATATGTTTCTCAGTTAAGGTAATACTTCAAGTATTGTTAAAAGATATTTGTACAAGAAGACCGACTGACAGCTGCCCATTAGATCCTTGTGCCTCCTTGGCAACCTGGATCACCAGATTCCTCTGGTAAGAAGTCCACCAGGAGCTTCTTCTGTTCCAAGTGAGTACAAAACTGCATATGGTGAACTTCAAGTTATTGTACCACGCATTAATGGCCACATTTGAATAGTTGCCAAAGTCTTCACTCTTCCAGTACCAACCCTAGGGGAAAAAAAGAGTAAAAAAAGGGAGCAGAAAATGGGAAATTCCTAAACATGCCCTGAGATTCCAGATCCTGTAACATGCAAATGGTGAGGAATAAGTGAGAACTATAAATAGATAGATAGATAGATAGATAGATAGATAGATAGATAGATAGATAACAGATTGCTTCTAGTATCTATTTGCTTCAAAAGAATCTTATTTTCTTTTGATTTTTGTTACCTCCGACTTATAAACTAGTCCTTTAAAATAAAAAAGTCCTTGACTCTTATATAAGGAAAAAAAAGATGTGTCACCTCTTGGTTGCAACCTGTGGCAGGGACACTGCATGTAAGAACCCTCGTCAGAGGTCCTGCATAGTGGGGCAGCCACTGGAGTAAGGCAAGGCTGGAGATTCACATGGTACCAGGAGCATAGACACTAATCTCCCCAGTGCCTCATTAAAAAGCAAAGAGGAACTGCAAATCCATGTAAGCATTGCCTCCTGTCTTCTTCTTCCTCTCCTTTCTCTCCTCTTCTCCTTCCTCTTTAAAAATACATTTTACATGGTATGTTAGTTAGAATTCCATTGTTGTGACCAAAAGTCCTGACAAAAGCAACTTAGAGGAGGAAAAGTTCATTTTAGCTCCTGGTTTCAGAGGTTCAGTCTATGATCTGCCAATACCATAGCTCTGGGTCTGAGAAAAGGCTGACTTAGGGAGCCTCCTGGTGCGAAGGTGTGGGGGAGGAATGCTGCTCAGCTCTTGATAGCCAGGAAGCAGAAAGAGAGCTTGAGTACAAGGAGCAATGGATTATATAATCCCCAAGGGGACACCTCCAGTGACATACTTCATCTACCCTACCTGCCTACAGTTACTACCCATTATTCCATTCAAATTATTAATCCATTGCATGGGTTAATCCACTGATTAAGTTAAAACTCTCTTGATCTAATCATTTTATCTCTGACCATTCCTGCATGGTCCCACACATGAGCTTTTGGGGGATACTTCATATCTAAACCACAACCCATGGGTCATTTGTTTCCCAGAAACATCCTGATGCTGGCAAAGGTTACCAGGAAACTTGGGATTCCTGGGTCACTGTTACTGAGCTGCTAGCGGCAGATGAAAGCATTTTTATCTGAAAATCCTATTTTCGTCACCCTTTGTCAATTACTATTCATGATAGGGATAGTTCTGAGGCAATTCCTGAACATTTCTCACTGAGAGTTAACATTAAACACAAAACATTTTACCTTTTTTTTTTTTTTTTTTGGTACTGGAGATAGAACCCACGGTTATTAACCACTGAACCACATCCAAGCCTTTTTTATATTTTATTTAGAGACAGAGCCTTACTGAGTTGCTTAGGGCCTTGCTAAGTTGCTGAGGCTAGATTTGAACTTGTGATCCTCCTGCCTCAGCCTCCTGAGCCACTGGGATTATAGGCATGCATCACTGCACCCAGAAAAACATTTTAACTTTTAAGCATTCAGGATGAAAATTTTTCCACAGTGGATGACAAAATAGCCTACATTATTCTCCCTTATCCTCTTAAGCCAAGCATCCTGAACAGGGCTCACCACTTTACTGATGTCCTGAACTACAGGGTTTACTTAAGTATATAAAGTTCTCTATCCCATGACTATAAGCTGCCCTGAATTTTGAGTTCTTGATTTTTGAAGAATTTCTCTCCTCCTCGGTGCTCAGTTATTCAGTGAATATGCTTCTCCCTTCAATATGCCTGCCTGTAAAGGCAGTTTTCTTTATCTATTGCCTTTCAGATATCAAAGAACAAGTTCAAGGGAACCTTGGGGATGCTTCAGTTCTGTGCTCCACTTTCCTTCAGTGCTAGCAGGTGGGAAGGTTTATTTTGACACCAAGTAAATTATATAAGCAACTAATTTCTACAAGAGTGAGACACATTAAATTGATCAGAAATTTGGTGTATGAACTTTTTTTGCCTTTGAATTTTTGTGGTTAGGTACTGTTGATCAGTGCTTAATTAACTGCCAGGCCTAGACTATTTCTTTCTTTCCAGGAATCTATTAGATTTCTCCCTCACCTCCCTAAGTCAGCAGCAACCTGGACCGACAACTTAACTCTGACCTTTTCATTACATGAAACCATGGAATCATAGAATTTCTCAGTGCAGTAAAGAATTAAAAAGAAATATTAATATCACTATTGAGAATCATAATATTGACTAGGCTTACCAGTCCAATACAGGGGTCATAATGCATGTTTTAAGCTTAGTGGGCCAGGTGCAACTACTTGACTCTGTGGTTGGCAAAAAGTCACCATAGGCAATGTGTCAGGAGAGGGTATGGCTAAATTTGGCCAGAGAATTATTTTGCAGCCCCAATGTCTTGCCCAAAATCCATTCAATTAGAGTGGTTTCTAGTTAAAATGTCTGTACACCCCAGCAGTGTGTTCTTACCTTCCTCTTTGATCAGAAGAATGACAAAAGTAAACTGTCAATCACACTTCCACTTTTTCCTTCCACAGGAAGGAAAAGACAAAGAACCCACTCCCACAAAGAAAGAGGTCCTTGTGTTCATGTATTTGCTCAGTGCTTATGAGTTCCAAGGTTCTCCTACCACTGCTTTAGATTCTGGAGATGCAGTGACTAGAAAAATGGGTTTACCTCTCAGAGGCTAGAATAATATGGGCCAACGTCAAACCACAAATAGCTGAATATGATTATCATTCCCATGTGTGACTTGAAGGAGAGGAATCAGGAACCACAACACAGTGTTGCAAGATAATATAATCTGTGCTAGTGGCCAGGGAAGGCTTCATAGACAGTGGCATTCACACTAAGGAACAGGTCGTACTGAGAATTTCAAATGAAATTCATGATTTCTATAAACAATAAAGCTTTAAATGTGATTTTATTCTATTCTACTTTTCACTTATTTGAAATTAGATGAGACTGCCAGGGGGATTCTGATGCGGTGAAGACATTTACCCAAATGTAATTACAATCCCAGTGATGTGCAATAGACTAGTTCTTGATATTAATTAGACCAATCTCAGACTCCATCAAGCTTTCAGAAATCAACTGCTTTCGAATAGGTTGTAATAATGTTTGAAATACTTTCCAAATAATCATAGTCATATTAATGTTTAACATTTAATAAAAGAATTTTTGAAGTCATGAAATCGGCTCAATGACTCCAAACATTCTGCTCTCCTTTAGTCTTTTATCCATGGCAAAGTCTTTTCTAAAGTGTAAAGACAAACACACACAATAAAGGTTTGGCATTTGATTACATTAAAACAAATTTTTCTTATAGTAACAAAAAACTTGTACTGTCAAACAAGACACACAGACCAATACTACAGAATAGAAGACACAGAGAAAAACCAACACAGATACAGTCATGTGGTCCTTGATGAAGCTGCCAAAAACATACATTGGAAAAAAAAGCCTTTGTAACAAATGCTGCTGGTAAAAATGGTTATCCATATTTATAGATGAATGAAAGTAGACCTTTATCTCTCACCCTGCACAAAAATTAACTCAAAATGAATCAAAGACATAGGAATTAGAACATAAACTATGCAACTCCAAGAAGAAAGCATAAAATCAATAGAGTCACAGGCAATGATTTTCTCAATGGGACCCCTAAAGCTCAGGAAATAATGTCAAGAATTAATAAATGCAACCAGAAAAAAATGAAAAGTTGTGTTGCAATTGTGTACAATGAATCAAAATGCATTTTGCTGTCATATATACCTAATTAAAATAAATAAATAAATTTTAAAAATAGTTAATAAATGGAACAGCATTTAATTAAAAAGCTTCTGCATAGCAAAGGAAACAAATAAGAATGTGAAGAGAGAGCCTACAGAATGGGAGAAAATCTTTGCCACTTACTACTCTGATGGAGGATTAATATCTACAATATACAAAGAGGTCCAAAAGATTAACAAATAACCCAATATTTGGTTATTGAAAACCAAATAACCCAACTGATAAATGGGCAAATGACTTAAACAGACACTTCTCAAAAGAAGAAATACAAATGGCTGACAAATATATGAAAAATAAATTATCAACATCATTAGCAATTAGGGAATTGAAAATCAAAACTACACTGAGATTCCATCTACCATCAGTCAGGAAGGCAGCCACCAGGAATACAAACAATGATAAATGCTGGAGAGGATGTGGAAAAAAAGGAACACTTTTATACTATTGGCAGAATTAAAATTTAGTACAATCACTGTGGAAATTAGCATGGAGATTCCTCAAAAGTCTAGACATTGAACCACCATATGACTCAGTATACCACTCCTCGGTATTTTTCCTAAAGAATTAAAGTCATTATACTACATGCATACCCATGTTTATAGCAGCACAATTCACAATAGTCAAACTATGTAATAAACCTAGGTGTTTATGAATGGATGAATGGATAAAGAAAATGTGGTAGATATACACAATGAAGTTTTATTTATCCATAAAGAAAAAAAATGAAATTATGTCATTTGCAAGACAATGGAAATTGAGAATATATTGAGCAAAATAAGTCAGACTCAGAAAGTCAAGTGTTGTATGATTTTTACCATACATGGTAGCTAAAGAGGATAAAGGAAAAGAAAGTTTGGGAGAATCTCATGAAAATCTAAGGGAGATCAGTAGAATAGCAGAAAGGGATGAGGGGGAGGAAGAAAGGAGGGAAAGGGGAAATATTGGGGAATTATATTGGCCAAATCATATTATTATATTATATGCATGTACAAATATGTAACAACAAATCCCACCATCATGTATACCTATAATGCACCAAAAAGAATGTGGAGAAAATTTTTAAAATAGGCTTTTTGTGTTCAGGGAAAAAAATCATTAAAGACAAGTATAAATTGAAAGAAAGCAATGCAACATATAAGACAGACAAAGATGATAATATCCTCATAATAAAATGAAATGACACACATCAATAGGGCAAATAGAAATGTAACAACAGATTGTTGGAAAAAAGAGAACGCGTAACTGATCTGCAACAAGTTTTGTATTTAACAAATATTTTTGAGTTAATAGATGAAATGCAATTGGCAGAAGAAAAAATAAAAGTGATCGGAAAATATGGAAAAAATTTGGGGCTAGGGTTGTGGCTCAGCGGTAGAATGCTCACCTAGCATGTTCAAGGCCCTGGGTTTGATCCTCAGCACCACATAAAAATAAATAAATAGGTTTCATAAGATGGCGGCGAATAGAGTGCATCACCCCCGTGTACCGCGTCACTGCGCAGGTGAATAACGAGTTAGAACGGCCAAAAGCTATCTTGTTTGGAATTTCCAGCAAAATTGGGGTGCACCAAAACCTAGAGGAAGGATTTCCAGCACCCGAGAATCAATTACTGGGGCTCAATCGCAAGTGAACCGTGCACCCGGAGATTCAGGCTGATTGATCGGCGGCCCGCCCCTCAGCCAGAAACTGCAGCGAGTCTAGAAATGGTGTGCCAAGAAACGGCGTGCCAGCAACACAGAAAAACGGTGCTGAGGATTCTGTGGGGTCCTGCCAACTGTGCCCTCACTGTGCTCCAGGCTGAGTTCTGGGTTTGAGACGGGGGAGAGAAACAGTCCAGGTCTGGGCTCCACACTGGACAACCCACTGAGGAAGCCAGCGGCCACCATCTTGGAGAGCTGACATCACCATCGCCAGTTTCCAACAGATCCCAACAAGTTCAGTGATAGAACAGGTGTGTGGCATTTAGCCCTCGTCACATACAGCGGGGAAATTGCATAAAATCTCTCCCTGGCTTTCCGGGGGCGTGAATATCAGAGTGAGCGTGAATAGAGGCATGGGGAAAGGTAAAGGCACCTAACCTCCAACTCCCCCCTCCCACCAGCGGTGAAAAAGAAACCTGTCTCGCCATCTCTCGGAGGAGGGGCTAGTGGAGGGAATCAAAACAATAAGGGGCCGGTTCCCAATAGCCTCGCTCCACATCCAGGAAACTGCAGGCCCAGAGTGTAGCTTGAACTGCAGAGAGGTATCACACTGGGGAAGGTCTGTCTGGCAGGAAAAGCAAGGAGACTAGAGACCAGGAATAAACCTAAGCTAACAGGTTTTGAGAGACGGGGGCGGGAGCGGCCTCACATGGATTGTTTTCTACAGCCGGAGGGCAAAATCTTGGCCTGGAAGGAAGGCACAGCACCACCTATTGGAAGTGAAGAAAATAGAAGCCTAACAATGCTTTTTTTTTTTTAATTTTTAAATTTTTAAATTTTTTTTTCTTTTTTTAATTATTTTTTTAATTGTAATTTTTATTTTACTGCATTTTATTATTTTTTTAATCATTTCCTTTTCTTTCTATTCTTTTCTCTTTCTTTCTTCTCTCCCTCCCTCTTTCTTTGTTTGCTTCCTTACCTTTTCCCCATCTTTACTCTTAAGCATGACCACCCAGATTACGTATAATTTACTAAATGAAAATAGATGAATACTACGAGTTGGTCTATAATCCACCTAAGCCCTTAACTACCCCCAAGTACTCCTGTCTATTCTCTTGTTAATATCTGCCTGCATTTGAGCAATCCCCCAAAGAAGCTAACATATACTAACCTCCATACCATCAAATCACCTGACCTTAACATAAAATCCTAAGTTCAAACATCAATTCTCTATATGCCATCAAAATCTGTAGGCCTTTAATGAAACTAATGAATTTACCTTAAATCACAATTAAATCCAACATCTCTAAACATTGTCTCCCAACACAAAGGAGAGATATTGAAACTATAAAAACCAAAACAAATTTAAAGGAGAAAACAGAAACACAGCAGTCAAACAGAGTTGGAAAGTAATGTGAGCACCATGAAAAAACAAGGGAAAAAAGGATTACAAACAATGCAGGACAACTTAAATTCACAGGAGAACCTAGAGGCTTCAGAAAAATGGACAGAGAAAGAACTCAAGGCATATCTAACTCAGATGGAACGGAATCTTAGAGAAGACTTTAGACAGCAAGTCCAAACAATGAAAGTATACTTTGAAAATGAATTACATAAGCAAATTCAAATGGCAAAGAATTAGCTCTACCAGGAGATAGAGATTTTTTTTTTAAAAAATCAAACAGCAATCCTAGAAATGCAGGAAACCATAAACCAAATTAAAAACTCAAACGAGAATATTACAAATAGACTAGATCAAATAGAAGTCAGAACATCAGATAATGAAGACAAAGTTTATCAACTTGAAACGAATATAGTCAACCCAGAAAGGATGCTGAAAAATCACGAGCAATCCATCCAAGAGATATGGGATGTCATAAAAAAACCAAACTTGAGAGTCATTGGGATAGAAGAAGGTGTAGAGGATCAAACTAAAGGAATGAACAATCTATTGAATGAAATAATCTTAGAAAACTTCCCAGATATGAAAGATGGAATGGATTGCCAAATCCTGGAAGCCTACAGGACCCCAAACATACAAAACCATAACAGACCGACTCCAAGACACATAATTATGAAGATATCCAACATACAGAACAAGGAGAGAATATTAAAAGCTACGAGAGAAAGGAGGCAGATTACATTCAGGGGTAAACCAATTAGGTTAACGGCTATTTTTTCATCACAGACATTGAAAGCGAAAAGATCCTGGAACAACGTATTTAAAACACTGAAAAATAATGGATTCCAACCAAGAATACTGTATCCAGCAAAATTAATCTTCAGATTTGACAATAAAATTAAAATATTTCACGATAAACAAAAGTTAAAAGAATTCGCAGCCAGAAAACTAGCACTGCAAGGCATTTTGAGCAAAACACTACAAGAAGAGGAATGGAAAAACAGCACCCAAAACTAACAGTGGGAGGTAACTCACTAAAGGGGAAAAAATAACCAAAGAGGAAAAACTAGCCATATTAAAATAAATAAATAAATAAATAAGCATGACTGGAAGTACAAACCATATATCAATAGTAACCCTAAACGTTAATGGCTTAAATTCACCACTCAAGAGACATAGGCTAGTAACCTGGATTAAAAAAACAAATCCAACAATATGCTGCCTTCAGGAGACTCATATGATAGGAAAAGACATACACAGGTTGAAGGTGAAAGGTTGGGAAAAATCATAGCACTCATATGGTCCTCGGAAGCAAGCAGGAGTGGTCATACTCATATCGAATAAAATCAACTTCAAACATAAGTTAATCAAAAGGGATAAAGAAGGACACTATATACTGTTAAAAGGAACCATCCACCAACAAGACATAACAATTATCAATATGTATGCACCAAACAATGGTGCTGCAACGTTCATAAAACAAACTCTCCTCAAGTTCAA
>NW_026000153.1:10527493-10538919 GCF_001458135.2 Marmota marmota marmota | reverse complement strand
ACCAGACAAAGACACTTCAAAGAAAGAAAACTACAGACCAATATCTCTAATGAACTTAGATGCAAAAATCCTCAATAAAATCCTGGCGAATCGAATACAAAAGCCTATCAAAAAAATTGTGCACCATGATCAAGTAGGATTCATCCCTGGGATGCAAGGCTGGTTCAATATATGGAAATCAATAAATGTTATTCAACACATCAATAGACTTAACGATAAGAACCACATGATCATCTCAATAGATGCAGAAAAAGCATTCGACAAAGTACAGCATCCCTTTATGTTCAAAACACTAGAAAAACTAGGGATTACAGGAACTTACCTCAACATTGTAAAAGCTATGTATGCTAAGCCTCAGGCTACCATCATTCTGAATGGAGAAAAACTGAAGGCATTCCCTCTAAAATCTGGAACAAGACAGGGATGCCCTCTGTCACCACTTCTATTCAATTTAGTTCTCGAAATACTAGCCAGAGCAATTAGACAGACAAAACAAATTAAAGGCATAAAAATAGGAAAATAAGAACTTAAATTATCACTATTTGCGGATGATATGATACTATATCTAACAGACCCAATAGGGTCTACAAAGAAACTATTAGAGCTAATAAATGAATTCAGCAAGGTGGCAAGATATAAAATCAACACGCATAAATCAAAGGCATTCCTGTATTTCAGCGACAAATCTTCTGAAATGGAAATGAGGACAACCACCCCATTCACAATATCCTTAAAAAAAATAAAATACTTGGGAATCAACCTAACAAAAGAGGTAAAAGATTTATACAATGATAACTACAGAACCCTAAAGAGAGAAATAGAAGAAGACCTCAGAAGATGGAAAAATATACCCTGTTCATGGATAGGAAGAACTAACATAATCAAAATGGCAATATTACCCAAAGTTCTCTATAGGCTTAATGAAATGCCAATCAAAATCCCAACGGCATTTCTTGTAGAAATAGATAAAGCAATCATGAAATTCATGTGGAAAAACAAAAGACCCAGAATAGCAAAAGCAATTCTAAGCAGGAAGTGTGAATCAGGCGGTATAGCGATACCAGATTTCAAATTATAGTACAGAGCAATAGTAACAAAAACAGCATGGTACTGGTACCAAAACAGGTGGGTGGACCAATGGTACAGAATAGAAGACACAGAGACTAATCCACAAAGTTACAACTATCTTATATTTGATAAAGGGGCTAAAAGCATGCAATGGAGGAAGGATAGCATCTTCAACAAATGGTGCTGGGAAAACTGGAAATCCGTATGTGACAAAATGAAACTGAATCCCTTTCTCTCGCCATGCACAAAAGTTAACTCAAAATGGATCAAAGAGATTGATATCAAATCAGAGACTGTGCACCTGATAGAAGAAAAAGTTGGCTCCAATCTACATACTGTGGGGTCAGGCTCCAAATTCCTCAATAGGACGCCATAGCACAAGAGTTAATAACTAGAATCAACAAATGGGACTTACTCAAACTAAAAAGTTTTTTTTTTTCTCAGCAAGAGAAACAATAAGAGAGGTAAATAGGGAGCCTACATCCTGGTAACAAATTTTTACTCCTCACACTTCAGATAGAGCCCTAATATCCAGAGTATACAAAGAACTCAAAAAATTAAACAATAAGATAACAAATAACCCAATCAACAAATGGGCCAAAGACCTGAACAGACACTTCTCAGAGGAGGACATACAATCAATCAACAAGTATATGAAAAAATGCTCACCATCTCTAGCAGTCAGAGAAATGCAAATCAAAACCACCCTAAGATACCATCTCACTCCAGTAAGATTGGCAGCCATTATGAAGTCAAACAACAAGTGCTGTCAAGGATGTGGGGAAAAGGTACACTTGTACATTGCTGGTGGGACTGCAAATTGGTGCAGCCAATTTGGAAAGCTGTATGGAGATTCCTTGGAAAGCTGGGAATGGAACTACCATTTGACCCAGCTATTGCCCTTCTCAGACTCTTCCCTGAAGACCTTAAAATAGCTTACTACAGGGATACTGCCACATCGATGTTCATGGCAGCACAATTCACAATAGCTAGACTGTGGAACCAACCCAGATGCCCTTCAATAGATGAATGGATAAAAAAAATGTGGCATTTATACACAATGGAGTATTATTCAGCACTAAAAAATGACAAAATCATGGCATTTGCAGGGAAATGGATGGCATGAGAGCAGATTATGCTAAGTGAAGCTAGCCAAGCCCTAAAAAACAAATGCCAAATGTCTTCTTTGATATAATTGGAGCAACTAAGAACAGAGCAGGGAGGAAGAGCATGAGGAAAAGATTAACATTAAACAGAGACATGAGGTGGGAGGGAAAGGGAGAGAGAAGGGAAATTTCATGGAAATGGAAGGAGACCCTCATTGCTATACAAAATTACATATAAGAGGTTGTGAGGGGAAAGGGAAAAAAAACAAGGGAGAGAATTAAATTACAGCAGATGGGGTAGAGAGAGAAGATGGGAGGGGAGCGGAGAGGGATAGTAGAGGATAGGAAAGGTAGCAGAATACAACAGTTACTAATATGGCATTATGTAAAAATGTGGATGTGTAACTGATGTGATTCTACAATCTGTATTTGGGGTAAAAATGGGAGTTCATAACCCACTTGAATCTAATGTATGAAATATGATATGTCAAGAGCTTTGTAATGTTTTGAACAACCAATAAAAAAATAAAAAGGTTTAATTTGAACAAATAAAGTCATCAGTTACTATATAAATAAATAAATAAATAAATAAATGTCTCCAACTACAACTAAAAAATAAATATTTAAAAAATATGGAAAAAAATTCAACTTAACCAGAAAATTAAGTACTACGAAACAACAAAATACCAACTTTAGTTTGGTTGGCAAAAATTAGAAATGAATAATGTGCACCACATCTGTGCCCGTGAAAACATGAATCCTGTTAAGAGAGAACTTGCACTATAAATCATAAGTTCTAAAAATGTCCAACAATTGTACCTGTAGGAATTTCACATCGAATTTAGGAGGGGAAAAATAGGCATATATTTTAAAATATGTGTGTAAGCATTTTCCACATAGCATTATTTATAAGAATGAAAAATTTTTTAAATGTAATTTTTCATCAATAAATAAATGATAAAATAATCTATGGTTAATTCATGCAATTGAATACTATGCTGCCATTTTACATGATAATCTAAAATACTATAAAAGTTTTCAAGACAGTTGGTCAAATGAAAATGTTGATTACAAAATAATATATAGTAAGGTACATATATTTTCACTTTTGTCTGTTTTTTAATTGATACATAATTCTCCATTTTATAGGGCACAATGTAATGATTCAATACATGTTTTCATTATGTAATGAGCAAATTCAGGGTAACTAGCATCTCTATCACCTCATAAATTTATTATTTCTTCATTGTGAGGATGTGTAAAACCCTCTTTTGATTGTTTTGGAATCTTCAATACTGCCATGCAATTAGGACATTAGCACTTGGTATCTTATCTACTTGTAAATTGGTACCCATTGACCATCCTCTCTGCCCAGTCTCTCCTCTCTTTCCCTCTTCCTAATCCCTAGTAACCTCTACTCAATCCTCTACTTTTATGCAGTCAATTTTTTTGGATTCCATGTCTGAGTGTGAACATCAGCATTTCTCTGTGCTTTGGTATGACTGAAGAGTATTCCACTGTGTATATATGCCACATTTATTATTCATTCATCCATTGTTGAACATTCAGGTTAATTCTAAATCTTGGACATTTTGAATAGTGCTGCAGTAAACTTCAATAAACTGAGTTAACATCTCTTGGCTATTTGTCCAGTAGTGGATTTCTGGATCATTTTTATTTATGTAAATAGAAAAAATATGGATAACATCACAAAAATGTTAATAGAATTTGTCTCTTGATTTTGTTTTCATTTTCTGTTGGCTTATCTGGAAAGTCCACAGGTTCAACCATGAGTTATTTATTACATTGGTAATAGGGGAAATTAAATAAAGGGTTATGAATATATGTGCCATTTAAACTCAGATTGATGAAGCAAGACATTTATAAGTTACACTGTAGAGAATAATGGTCCCAACTGATTTATTTCTCCAATTACTATTTAAATTTTCCCCATCAAATCTATGCTTATAAGATTGAGAATTATTCCCAGCTTGTGTTCTCATTATTTTCTTCATATTATAACAGACACTGGAATGGGGAATAAACATGAAAACAATGAAAAAATGTATCCATTTATGGTAGAGAGTTGCCATGAATTTAAGATAGTCATAAATTCTTTGGCATACTTCCCACCAAAAGGCAGAGCTGTTTGACTTCTCCAATCTGTAGTACAGAGGATTTCCTTAGCTTACCAGAGAAGATGACTATATTTGATCAGTGTGAACAACTGAATCCAAAAAACCCCAAACTTCCATATTATTCTCTGAGCCTAGTGTGCCACTTTTTATTCTGTTGAAATAGTAAATGTCTACACAGATCACTATGTGTTAAGCTATAAAATGGAAATAATAATATCTATGTTCCAAGTTCCTCAGGATTATAGTGAGGTTCAAATGAGATGATGTGGGTGGAAACTCCTTCTAAACTTTAAAATGTTCTGTACTTGCACGATGCTGTCATTATCATTATTATTAAGGAATTAGTAAATTATAGATACTGTTGGAACATGTGAGTTTAGCGTTGTCTGATCTTAGGTTATTCATTTAACATCTCAGCAATTTTCTCACCCCTAAAATAAGAGTGTTTACTAAATAATATCTAAAGTTCTTTCCAGTTCTTAAATAATATGACTGCGGTTTTTGAGAAGCGGTATTGCATGTTCTTACCACCCTGTGGTGCAGGGTGTTCAAAGATAAATGTGACTCCACTTGTGCTGCGTAGGAATTTACAATGTAGTTTTTAAGATAACTTGTACTTTTCCACATTTTTATTGGTGCATTATAGTCATATATATTGATGGAATTTGTTACACATTTGTATATGCATACAATGTAACAATATAATTTGGCCAATGTTATTCCTCAGTATTTCCCTTTTCCCTTCCCACCTCCCTCCCCTTTCTTCCTTCCCATCCTAAATTTCTTTTCCTTTTTACTCTCTCGTTTCCACATGTGATAGAACATACAACCATTGATCTTCTGAGTCTGACTTTTTTTTTTGCTGAACATAATGTTCTCAAGTTCCATCCATTTTCCTACAAATGGCATATTTCCATTTCTTCTTTGTGGCTGGATAAAACTCCATTGTATATACGCACCATTTTTTCTTTATCCATTAGTACATTGATAGACACCTAGACTGGTTCCATAGTTTGCGTATCGTGAATTGTGCTGCTATAGACATGTGTATGCATGTATGTGGTATGATAACTTTAATTCTTTAGAATAATCTATTTTTAAAGACAAATAATTCAATATTTTAAATGTAGATTCCCTGGGACCCATGGATTCCTTAGAGGAAATTTTCTAGATACTAAAGCTGAGCATCTTCTGTTTGTTCCTTCAGATCCCTCTGCACTGCTCCCTGCCCTGGCAGCCTGGCCTGTATGAACGGTATCAATGATCTCTTTGCCTCATGGTATCTGACTGGCTTCTTCCAGTTGAGAGACCTAACAAGAGACAGAGGAAGACAGAAGAAACAAAGTATTACTCACCCAGTTGCCTCTCCATAGGTTCACTTTGGGACGTCAAATATACAGTGTCGTTCAAGTTTGTACATGACTCTCTCCTTCTAGTTCTGGAAAAAGCTCTCTCCCTTTTCCCCTTTTGCCCTAGGGATGAAAATGGCTCAGCTGTAACTAATCCTAGAACACTTTACAGTTCCGTTGGTGGTAGGCAGTGATGAATAGAATGTTTGCGTTTTCTCCACCCACACCCCCAGCATACACCCCAAATTAATGTACCTGAATCCTAACACCAACATGATGAGATCAGGAACCTTTCCCCCAATCTCTAAAACTGTAATAAATAAATGTTGTCCAAGTCACCCAGTCTATGGTATTGTTAAAACATCTGCCTTGGCTACTCTCCCTTGGATCACCTGAACTGGAGGACATGAGCTGCCCTGATCTAGAACGTGCTGTAAAAAAGCCCTCATGGCATGGGATCAAGGTCTACCCCAAAACATGGGAGTAATCCTGGAAGCAATTCTTCCATCCCCAGGTCAGATCTTCCCAGGAGCCCACAGCTTTGCTAGTACCTTGACTACAGTCTCATGAAAGTCCTTCAATCAGAGCTACCTAGCTCAGCTCTGCCTGAATTTCTGAACCCTCTTCCATATATATATGAGGTAGTAAATGTTTTAAGCTATAAGGCTTTAGGTGAATTTGTTATGCAGCCATATATAACTAATATACCTTGTGATTTTCCTCACATAATGGCTGTGTGTTTGTAAATAACCCTGCTGTTTTCTTCTTCAAATTATAATAATTTGATTATGCCAACTTTTCCCTGCTAAGATCATAAATAAAATATTTTCAGACATGTAGGAGAAATGAAATACTCTCCTCAGGTTTGTTTCCCCAAAACATAAAAATAGATCACAGCTGAATATAGACATTTCCCTCAATCTTTGAGGACTCAAATTCCCTTGAAAGATTTCAGATTTATTTATTAGGGTGGTAACTGGGGAGATTTGTGTCTTTAAGGATTTAAATGAAAGAACAGTAGAATGAATTCGACCTACTTTTCCTATGTACATATATAAATATACCACAGTGAATTTCACCATCATGTATATCCACAAGACACTAATTAAAAAAAAAAAAAAAACTAAGTAAATAGCAGAAAGATCAGTAGAAAAGCGATCGGGGGAGGCAGGAGGGGAGGGAAAGTGGAAGTATGGGGGACTGAATTAGAACAAATTATATTCCATGCTTTTATAATTTTGTCAACATGAATCCTAACATAATGTGTAACTAAAAAGAACCAATACAAATAAGTGACTTCTTAACTTTAAAATGAGAAATGGAGGTTACAGTTTCTTCTCCAAGAATATCTGGAAGCACTTCAGCACAGCATATCCAGGGTGACAGACTTTAGATTAAAATGGCCATGGGGTGGGTGGGTGTGATACTGTGACACATGTGTTTGTTCTTCATGTTTCCTGGCATGAAACTCCTAAAATCCTTGGAATTCTCAAATCAATAAATGTCTTTTTATGTGCTAATGAGTCGATTGGTGGCTGGGGACCTCTAGGTAGCTTTCCTCTGGGACTGGTCACCAGAGAGACCAAAGCAGGATTAGAGGAGTGGCCTTTGAACCACCCATCCCAACCTCTAGGGAGCAAAAGGGGCTAAAGTGAAGTTGTCCACCAACAACCAATGGTCTAACCAATCATCTCTAAAAACCCAAAGCACAGTGTTCAGAGAGCTTCTGGACAGCTGACCACATGGAGCTTGCTGGAGGGTGATGTGCTCTGAAAGGACAGGAAAGACCCTCCCACATACCTCACCTTACCCACCTCTTCTTCTGGATCCTCTGTAATAACCTTTTATGAGAAATCAGTGAACATCGTTGTTTTCCTGAGTTCTTTCCAGCAAATTAATGGAATCTAAAGCAGGTATTGTAGAAACCCCAACTGTTCACCAGTCAGGCAGAGCACAAGTGAAACAACCGGGGGCTATCTATCACTGGCATTGGAAGTCTTGGGGACTGAGCCATCAAGTGGTGGGATCTGAAGCTCTCTCCAGGCACACAGTGTCAGAACCAAATTCCATTGGAGGACACCCAGCTGGTGTAGCATTTGTTGTTTGGTGTGTGTGTGTGTGTGTGTGTGTGAGAGAGAGAGAGAGAGAGAGAGAGAGAGAGAGAGAGAGAGAGAGAAACCCCACGTATCTGCTATCAGAAGTATGTTGTGAGAGTTTGGTGGGACAAACTGAGTTCAAGGGCTTTTTGGGTTTTTGTTTGTTTTATAGTGGGTTCAGGGATCCTTCAAGGTCCTAGGTAAGGGAAAGAGAATCTATTTTGTGGAAACTTCCATTCTTTATGTGACCTCACAAGACTTGGTAGCCAACAAGTCACTAGAGCTGGAGCTATGGGACATCAGAGATAGACCAGGGCATTATATGATAGAAAGAGCAACAACAAATGGGGACCCTTACTTCTTGGTTGTATAAATCAGACTACTTACCCTTCCTTTGGTCCCCAATCCCCGCACAGATGCCTTAGACTGCAAATGGATTTTTTTTTTTTGACAATCCAGGGAAAGGAGTGGGAAAATCCAGTCAATACTTCAAAGTGACATTTTAAACGTATGATTCATGTATAAAGTTCAATAGCATAAAGAACCTCCCAGGTATCTTTCCCTCACTAGGATCGGGCCCTAAATGTATGAGGAACCCAGCATCCTTACTCCTGGATGACCTCACAGGGTGACAACATCTACTATGACAGCAGATCACAGCAGTCCAAGACTAGGTGGGCAGAAATGGAGTCATCTAGTGAATACCTTGCAATTCCTTGCCAAACAAATGAATAAATGGAGGAGTCAACTGTCATAAAACCACCACGTGAAATGTATGTGAGTATGTGAGAGTGTGTGTCATAGGCTCAGTAGCTCTTACAGCTACTAAAATATGTTCTCTCCTGCAGGTATTGATATATGCCAATATTAATCATAATTCAGTGGCTTGGGAGAGAATGTGACTGAAGTAAGGCTCTGCAGACAAACTGTTCAGTGGTCTCAGCCCAACACTTCTGTGTATGTGTGTTTGACAAAGACTCCCTGGGCAGTGGGATTGGAATATAGCACAGTCTCCCTCTTGCTGGACAGCGTCCACAGATCATGTGTACTCCTTGCTTCTCCCTTTTCTATACTCCATGGTCTACTCATCATCTTACTAAGTAAAAATATATTTTAGAGATATTCAGGTCCTCCACTTGTTATCCACACTTTTGAAATCCTCCAAAACTCTGAAAATAAAACCTTTGGTAAATTGAGGTCATATCCCACCTGAAACAATGTAAACTATTCTTAATCTAGTTGTAATCTTAGTGTGGGAATCATGCTTTCATTTCGCTAATGAGGATATTTGCACAGCACATTATGCTGCGGGTATTCTACAGTATCCTCCATAGGGTATTGCAACTGTATTATGAAAAAGCTCTGAATTCTAAAGTGAATCTGGCCCTTGGGGTTTCAGATTTGTTACAACTCAATTTTTCGAGCTGGAAAAATCATTTTCTGTGGGACAACTTTGGACTTCTCTACCTTGATCCTTTATGTCTTATTATTTACTCTTAACTGTCTAGGAGATCATTATTCTTCCCTTGCTTGTAAGGTTAGGGGCTGTCTCACCGTAATCCCTATAAAGTGACAGAGATGGTGAATAGATCTGAGTAAAGGGGAAGTGGGATCCTAGGAGGGAGGAGTAGGAAGTAGAGGAGCAAACTCTCCATGAAGTATCTGAGCTTCAGGATAAAGAAAGTTCCTTCTTTCTGGCTCCCGGTGACAACAGACAAAGATAATTGCATGAAGCAGGCATAGTGCTTGGGCAACTGAAGCAGCTGGTGAGGAGGGATGGGCACTGTAAGAAAGCTGATCCCAGAAGAGTAAAGAGAAGCGATTTAGCAGAAAGATTTAATATTTTAGAATGCCAAGAAGTCTACTGGGCCAAGAGAGATAGTTGGAAGTGGTGAGCTAGAGGTGGGGGCCCTGGAAAGGCTTTTACATAGGTTCAGGAGAAAGTCTCTAAATGAAAGACTGGAGGGTGAAGAATGGAAGGAAAAAGTCAAAAAGTTCAGAACAGAATCAAAAGGAGGCTGGCTCTGAAGGGATGGGGAGGGGGATAATGTAAGTAGCTGGATGCTTAGTTCCCTAAGCAGATCAGGTTTGAACAGTTTTATTTTTAAAGCTGAAAAGTCTATTTGTCCCAATGTTTAGAAAGCCACTAGACTTTGGTGGTTGGTCTTATGAATCAGTGCATGATCGGCTGCCTTCATTTCCTTGCTATATACTCAATCAAAACAGGTTTCCTTTTAAAACCTTGGTTGCTTTCTCTGAAGAACAGGGGCAATATCACAAACATGGCAGAAATTGTGGTGTTCAGTAAGTGAATGAGATTGTGTTTGGGAAAATTTCTGCCATGTGACAAAAGGTGAAAATGAATGTAAATTACATCTGAATTAAGGTTATTGGGCTCAGAGAGGTTAAGTGTCTCCCCAAGGTTACAAAGCAGTGAAAGAAATGGAATTCTGATGTAGGAGTTCCCCCCTCTCCAATATATCCCTGGAAAGAGGAGAGCATGCAGATTTCCCTGGTACTAGAAAGCAAGGGACAGAATAATTGGGAATGCCTGTCCACACCATTCTGTTGTCCCTTCTATTAATAGAAGATCAATGCTTGGTCTCATATTCAACACCACAATTAAAAGTCTAATTGACAAGACAAACAGATAAGCTTCTCTGGAGGGTGTTTGTCTGATTTGCATAGGTAAACATTAGGAGGCAATTGTTTGATTCAGAAGCGATTGCCCCTCCAACTTGTGGAAGACTGTGCATAAGATTTGTTTATTCTTAATTTGGCCAGAAAATCCTACTTTATGTTTCTAATTGGTACCAGCTGTTGCATCTGCCTTCTCAGATTCATGATTCTGAAACAGCAAGAACACTTCCTGTTGCTGCCAGAGTGAAAAAAAAAAAAAAAGGCTGATACTGAGTCATGGCAAGTGACCTCACATTGAAACTTACAAGTGTGCTCTGATAGGTCAACTGTGTATTTGACAAGCTGGTGTTCACTTTTTATAACCATAGGAAAAAGCATCCAATGTTCTAAATGTTGGATAGACCATATGTGGGCAGGAGGGTGGTTATAATTCTTTGGCTACTTAGTATCTTTTTTTTTTTTTTGGTACTAGGGATTGAAGTCATGGGCCCTGGAACAATGAGCCACATCTCCAGCTCCTATTTTATATTTTATTTAGAGACAGGGTCTCACTGAGTTGCTTAGTGCCTCACCATTTCTGAGGCTGGCTTTGAACTCACGATCCTCCGGCCTCAACATCCTGAGCTGCTGGGATTACAGGTGTGTGCCACAGCACCCAGTGCTACATAGTATCTTTACGACATTCTGAAGATTGCTAAACTTTTATGAATATAGGGGGTTTTAACCTTTAAAATGGAAAATATGTTCCTGTAAAGAGGTTTGCAAAGTGCCTGGAACATGGCAGATACTCAATGTGACATTTCTTCCCTCACACAGAGATACTTTCAGTTGCAAGAGCTGCAAAACTTTTTCACTCAGTTACAGTTGTCTTTCCATTGCCTCTCTGGATCTTCTTCCTATCTGACTTCATCATCAAGGTTCCTTCTCTCTAGAGTAGGGCTTGACCAGGCTTGCTCCCACATAATATTCTTTGTATCTCCCTCCCTCCCCACCCTTCTCTCTCTCTCTCTCTCTCTCTCCCCCTCCCTC
>NW_026000153.1:10454798-10527468 GCF_001458135.2 Marmota marmota marmota | reverse complement strand
CCTCCTGCCCGTTGCTAACAGTGACCTGAGAATAAGCTATGTATTCCCCCCAAATCATGAAATATCAAGGTGTTTACAGAAGGCTATCTCACACACACTAGTAGTAAGACAGGCTAGAGAGAGTTATTATTTCTAAACATTGTCCTTGCTGATCTTTATGATTTATATGGTAGATGGACAAAAACATCCAGGAGTCTTGAATGGAGGTTAGCACACTATCCCACTTTGTTAACAACATATGTAACAAAGTACACTGCATTTATTATTTGTATTTTGAGACAGGGTCTCACTGAGTTGCTTCAACTACTTTGAAATTAGTTCCTATAGGGCTGAGAAAGTAGTTCCTATAGGGCTGAGAGTGTGACCCAGTGGTAGAGTACTTGATTAGCATGCATAAGACCCTGGATCCCTGTATTTGATTCCCAGCACACACGCACGTGCGCGCGCGCACACACACACACACACACACACACACATACAAATACTCTGAAAAGTCACTAGTGCCAATGAGCCTGTGCCAAGGCTGTCATTATCATTAGAGTGCTACTCTGAAAATGCTGTAGTAGTCAATCTCTGAAATTCCCTCTCCTAAGTCCCCCTCCTTGTGTACACATGTGACTTCTTACATCAAAGGAAGGAGCTTATGTTTTCTCCCCTCAAGTCTAGGCTGATTCTGTGGCCACTTTGACCAATACAATATAACAGATCGGACTTCGTGGGTCTTTTGAACCCAGGACTTAAGAGAGCTGGTAGTTTTAGCTCTCTTCTTCTTACCATGCTCATTCCTATATCACTTACATTGACATCCATCTGCCTCCCTAAGAGGAGCCAAGGCCATGTGGAGGTGTAGTGTCATCAGTCCCAGCGATCTCACAGCTGATCTATAGGAGCAATCACCAGTCCTGTGAATGAGCATCTTGTATGGTTCTAGCTCATTTCATCAGTAGATGGCCAGAACCAATATGCCATGCAGCCCAAGGGCCAGTTAGTTGAACCCAGTGAATTCAAGCCCTCTGAAAAATGATAAAATAGGTGTTTATGGTGAATGATTAAGCTTTGGAGTGATCTAATACAGGAATTGAAATAATGATTACCCTTATTCTGGGCAGTCTCACCCTGGAGTTTCATTGGAACTACAATTTTGACTGAATTCTGTAGGATATAATTCTAAAATCTCATAAAGTCTGCCTTTAAATCACAGCCTTTATATCAAGTAATCAGTTTAACTCAAGTTTCACTGATACCACTTAGACAAAACATGTATTGATCTATTTATCTTGTTTTATTTAAAACTAAAATGGGCTCTCCCATTTGGTTCATGTTCACACATTTGGTATACAGACTAAGGAGCAGAGTTACTAGGCTTTGATTTCCTTGATTTATGGGCAATCCTTCCCAGCTTTGTACATCCAGTCCTACCAAAGCACTCAGCATGTGGTTGGTATGCAGAAAAAAAAATTGTCTTATCTGAGGGTTATCCTTTGCTCTGCCCAGAACAAGCTGTCCCCATAGCTGCAAGTGTGTCCCCCATTCCACTTATCAGCAGTCATTTAAGTCAAGTTCTTCCTTCTCACATTTGTTCAATTTTTGTTTTAATGAATCTGAACCATTCCATAGCACTCCAGCCTGACTCAGCAATTTTCAAATTAAATGCTAAATGGCATCTAAAATGCTGTACATGTTTATCTCTGATTAAAACTTAGGATAAGAAAAGTGCTTTAAAACAAACAATAACAAAGCCTTGTAACTCAGTATTTTCTCAGTTTAAAAAATACCGTGGAAAGCCTGGTGCTATGGCACACGACTATACTCCCAGAAGCTATGGAGGCTGAGGCAGGAGAATTTCAAGTTCAAAGTCAGCCTCAGCAACTTAGTGTTGCCATAAGCCACTGAGACCTGTCTCAAAATTAAAACAAAACAAACAAAGTGGAATGGGGATATAGCTAAGTGGTTAAGCACCCCTGGGTTCAATCCCTGGTACTGACCTCCCCCCAAATACAAATGGAAATGTTTTACTATTAGGAAACAACCCAGGAAAAATTAGTCCAACTCTTTCCATTCTGTCTTCTCCAACTACTTCTAATACAGTTTTGACATGCATGCATAAAAATTATAATAACACCTAACATCTAGTAGCTTTTAATAATTAAGCAATTAGAGCTCCTACTATGTGCCAGGTGCCAATCTAAGTGAGTTTTGTTTTTGTTGTTGTTCAACCCACAATAACCTTATGAGAGCTCCATTTTGCTGTGAAGGAGGAAGTTGGAGCACAGAAAGGTTAAACAACGTGTCCAGGATCATAAAATTATGATGCTATGTAGATAGAATTTAAATAGAAGTATTCAAGTTCTAAGTCTAAATAGCTTTAAGAGTCAATACTGAATATCTTAGCCAAAGAAAACAAGAAACTAACAGCCACTGGAAAGGCACTCTTTGTCACTTTGTACCTCTAATAAGAAGTACAGTCATCCAAATGAGAATAGCCATGCCTTTTATGCAGGCGAAAAAAGTCCTGAAAATTGCTCTTATTGTTATCACATACTATGTGAGTATTTAGCATGTGTATAAACATTTATTTAAATTATATGCTTACAAATTATATGCATACATGTATACATGTGTATGTGTGTACATCTACCTATACTTACAGGAGTATCTATAAATATATAGGTAGATATGGATGTGCAGGATGTACCTCAGACATCTATGTGTTCATTATATACTATTCTATGAGGGGAAGAAGACTAAACTAAATTTAATTGAGTCATTAAATAACTTTGTTTCAAACACTTCTTGTTCACTTCATCATTTACCCTAGGCCTTACCTCTTGTTGCAGCTATCTCTATAGAAACAAGTTCTGCACAGGTTTCCACAAGTTTCCTGCAGGTGTAACACAACATCTTCTAACATTGGGCATCTCTGGGACAACAAGCACTTACAAATTAAACTTGAGAAGTGGACATACTATATTGTGACCCTGAACATGAAGGATGGCAGCTAACAGAGAGGTGTTTCCTCCCTTCTTACCCAGCCTGATGATTCAGAGATCCATTTTGAGAAGCTTCTCAAAGGCTCATGGCTTTCAAAGGATCAGTTACCCATTGGGTGAGGAACTTATGGTGCAGGCTGCTGTGAGATTTCCCCCACTCCCATTGAACCCCCTGACTTTACCTCTTCTCTCTGCAATCACGTGCTCCAACAAATCACTCACAAACTTTCACCTCAGATTATGCTTTGGAAGACCCTAGGCTAAGAACAGCTGTATTTAACTTATATTTTCTTTGTTCAATTATCTATTTTATTGGTATAGTAAAAATCAGAACTTCATCATGGAATAGAATATATTTTTGCTTATCAAGGGTCATTGTTTCAAAAAAAATTCCATGGTAAGAAAGTTTTCAGGCTGGGAGGCATTTGCAGGCCAGCAACGGTCTGGTGATCAAAGTCAGTGAAACAGTGATTTATGTCAATGTGTCTGGAAAACAAATTGAAATCATTCTCCAAGCCATATCCTAGTTTCAAGAAAAATTATGTGGTATCACATATAAGTCCTAGAAGGGACATTATGACTTTTAAAGGGCATGTATTTTATTAAATATATAGCATAGCTATTGAAATATTAATGGAGATGCTATTGACTCATACCATGGGGAAAAAATAAGGAAGATAATGGCTGACTGTGGAGTGACATACTGTGATTCCACTGTCAAGTGGAGCTTCTTTTGCTGAATCAAATTAAAAGTCAAGATTCTTCTCTACCTACCAAGCAAATGTTATTTTTTTCCAGTGGCTATTAATAACTTAGGGAGTAGAGAAGGAAAAGAGAGGTCAAATGTCATCGTGAGGCATCTTGGTCATTAATTGCCTGGCATCCTCTAGTGTAGTGATGATATTGGGCACTATTGATATTATCAACTGGGTGATTATTTCTTGTCAGTAGCCATCTAGTGTACTATGGGATGTTTAGCAGCATTCCTGACCTTGACCCATGGGATGCCTCTAGTTTTATCCCCATTCAAGTTAAGACAATCAAAGGCATTGGAAAAAATTTCCAAAAATGTCCCCTGGGTAGCAAAACCCCGCTCCCAGCTGAGAATCTCTGCCTTAGGGCAGTGCAGATGCTGACTGACTGGTGGGGTGGGATGACAGGCAAGGAACAGAGAGGGTCAGAGACTCAGGGCTCTGACTCTGGGCAAGTCACTTAAACCCTATAGGATTCTGTTTCAAGTAGAATGAGGTAAATATGCAGAGAAACAAGTAAAAAGGGAAGAAGATGCCAGGATGGAAATATATAAAGAAGACACAAGAACAGCAAAGGGACTCAAGAGGCTCTGTGTTGACCGTGGTGCAATGTGGACTTTCCTTCAAGATGTGAAATTCATATCTCATTCATCTCTAATAGGTCTTTTGCAAGAGCACTTTCTAAATCAAACAGTTCCACCCAAGTTCCCTGCTGAATGCAGAGCCCACTGAACCTGGTATTCTCTCTACATCTGCTCACTGGACTGACACAGTGAACCTGAGAAGAGCAGCACACAGGCCAATCAGGTTACCTTCTTTAGGAGGATGAACTTCAAAAATATGAACCCAGGGAGAACCAGCAGCACTGGGAGCTAAATCTAAATATTCATGGGAAAACTGAGAATCTAGATGACATGTAAGAAAACGATATAAGAAAGCAGAAACTGTGAGTAAAATATGAATATAGTATGAATGTGAGTAAATCAGAAGTTTATTTATATACAGGTTCACAATTAGCAATAGAGACATGAGGTCAACCACAGATTTCTCGTATCTTTACATGGGACACTCTTTCCTACTTCATATACCATCTTTCAAATATCACCCCAGAGAGGGTGTGCCTGACAGCACAACCCCCACTGACCACACTCTATCACGTTCTTTGTTTTAGTTTCTTCAGGAGACTTATCATCACACGAACACTCTTTGGCATTTATGTGTGGGCTCCTTCTTTCACATCCCTCCTCTCACCCACTAAAAGCACTCATTGAAAGCAGCATCTTAACCACAAGGTTCACCACCACCGAATATGCAGACCCAGAATAATCTCTCATGCAATAGCATTCAAATTATGTTATTTGACGGGAATTAACAATGCACAATTCTATGAAATGGAGATGATACCATGAACCACAAACCCTACTTGGAAACAGTGTTTAATTTTTATGGATTGTTAGTATATGTGTTGTCTATTGATAATAAATACCTTACATTATAAATTTGTTATTTCTCTTGCAACTTTTTCACTCATTCTTCAGAACTATAAGAAACAAAGTATTCTCAATATTGCAAGATAAAAACTAAAAAATACAAGTTGAAATAATACTACCTTTAAGTGGAGTAAAGCAAGCACCCTCCTATTCTTACTTCCTCATTCCCTTCCACATGACAGTATGAGGACTGAGTCCAAGAAATGACAAGAAAAGAGATCTAAGCTACATCATGTACCCGTGTCTTAGTTCATTTTCTGTTGCTATAATAAAATATCTGAGACTTCATAACTTATGAAGAATGAAGGTTTGTTTAGCTCACAGCATGGTGAGGGCCTTCTTGCTGAGACATAACTTGGTAGAGGGCGTCACATGGCAAGAAAAAACAAGTATACTAATTTGAGTCTCTCTTCCTCTTATACCACTTTTATGATCCCATCTAATCCTAACTGCCTCCAAAGGTCTCACATCCAAATACCATTAACATATGAACTTGAGTATTAAATTCCCAACACATGAACTTTTAGGGGAACATATAAAGCACAGCACCACATATAGGCCAATGAATTGGCTTATAAGTGTGCAGATATCTATTTTTATACTAATCATTCTTATTAAAAAGTCCCTGACATGTCGGCATATGGTAGACAAAAAATTCTACCTGTTCCAAACGATCCTCAATTCCTCATAGACCTATTCATTGAAACATGGGATGGATATATTTGATTAGTGTTATGTGTCAATTTGGCTAGGCTACAGTATCTGATTATTTAATCAAATGCTAATCTATATGTTTCTGTAAATATTTTGTACATGTGATTAATATCTAAAATCAGTTGATTTTAAGTAAAGATAATCCTCAATCACATGGGTGGGTCTCATCCAATTAGTAGAAGGCCTTAATTACAAAATCTAAGATTTATCATAGTAGAAATCCTGCCTTAAGACTGCAGCATTACCTCTCACCTGAGTTCCCAGCCTATGGGGCCCGCCCTACACATCTCAGACTTGCCAGTCCCCACAACTGCATGAGCCAATTCCTTGAAATAAATCTCATTCTATATGCTGATACATATGTGCATCCTACTGGTTCTATTTTTCTGGAAAGCTCTGATTACAATATGCGACCACCATGAATGAATTAGAATCTTTTCCCAGAATCTTTTAGAGCTTTTTTCATCTCTGATTGTGAATTTACAAAGTTATGCTAGAGCTCTGAGCATAAGCTCCCCAAAGGGTGAGCTAGTTTGAGAACAAAGAAGCTGACATGCGGTGGCACAGAGGCCAGAGATGGAAGCAGGAAGTCACAGAAAACAGAGAGCACCCCAATTTTGACACAGCAGTTTCTGAGGTCAATCATAACCAGGGTCATCCTGGAAAGGCTTTTTGTGACAGCATATCCTCTTTTGGCTAATGCTTGTTTGAACTGCATAAGCAAGTTATGGGACTGGTAGGAGGTCAGCACTGTGGTTCTAGTTCTTTTTTATTTTTTTTCCTGGATGAATTTCTGGAGACCACTCAGGCAAAGAATCTTGAATCTTTGAAGGTCATCCAGAGTGAAGACTGACAGCACCCATCCTTAATTTCATGCAGAAAAGCTACAGGGGTGCAAGTGAACAGTTGTTACAAGCCTAAATAAATGCCAATGATAAAATCATACTTCAGCTGTACCCTCTTGCAAATGCCCTTTGTCACTTTCTGCCTGAAAGTGACTGAAATAGGTCATGAAAGGTTCATGTTCATACCACAGGATCCCCACTACAGTCACAGCTGACTAAAGCAACACTGAACATTTTACCCAAAGAGTAGCATGGACAGGCAGAGCCCTTGTGAGATGTGTCTCAGAAAGACAGGCTTTGAGACTCAGGTTCAGTTCTTGTAAATTTGGATATTGGCAACCGTGACCCCGAGTTAGAAGTAGAAGATGGCAAATCCAACTCATGATGTGGAGTTGAAGACCTAGCAATTCAAAAAGCATGTGTATCACACAAGGGAAAGAAAAACAGGGGAAGAAGATGCCAAATGGTAAAGATGGAAGAGCTCAGCAGGTATGTGAGAAGCAGGTGCCATGAGGGTGAGGCTATGCAGTGGAGTGAGTTCCACTCCCTGTTTCCATCAGGTTCCATGGTTCTGAGCTCTCTACCAAGTAAAATAAAGCTTCCTTTACCTGAGCTATTCTAAGGTAAGTCTTGGACCCTTACAAATCAACAAGATTTCTTGGAACATGTTTAGTAAGTTTGCAAAGTGCTTCAGGTGGATAGATCCCAGAATACAACATTCTAACTGGTCAGAGAACAGTATTTCTTTTTATTTATTTATTTATTTATTTATTTAGTTAGTTAGTTAGTTAGTTGAAATGGGGGTCTCACTTTGTTGCCCTACTTGGCCTACAACTCCTGGGCTCAAGTGATTCTCCTGCCTCAGTCTCCTGAGTATCAGGTAGCTGAGACTACATGTGTGCCACCATGCTGGCTAGTAATTCATTCATTTTAAATGGCAAAGTTACTTAGCAAAATATGTCCACTTGCAGAATGTTAATTTCAAAGCATCTGCTAATGTTTACACAGAGAAAAAAACTCTCAGAGACCTTTATTTCTTAATTAAATTATTTTCCACTGTGAATATAGAACTGAGATTTTAAGTAAATATAATATCTATGTAAGTTATTAGATGGTCCATAAATCTCAGTTTTGCTCTCTTAAGCATTTTTTTTTAAAAATGAATAACTTCAAAAAACACAATCAGATTTTTGAAGGGAGAAAAACCATCATAATGAAGAAAAGGTAAGAGAGACAAACTCTTTCCAGTCTTAGAGGAAAGTGAGAAAGATTTTGAAAGAAACTGAGAGGGTTTAAAAATTATGCAAATTCAATAATGGGTTATGTTGTCATTACTCCCCTAAATGGGGAACACCAAATTATAATGTCAGTCCAGAAACATAATGTGGAAATCATCAGAGATCAGCACTAACCTGCACAGCTTGGGAATGGCTTTCTCCACAGGTACTTAGTGTCTGACTGTCCATTTTTGCAAGATGGATGAGCGTAGGTGCCATAATAAGGCCAAGACACTCAGTTGTGATAATGGCCCATGAAGACCAAAATGATCCATAAATTATAATTGAACTACAATTCAGTGCAGTCAGCCTGTGACAGATTTCATTCTAGCCACCTCACCCTAAGTTCAAGACTACAGTTGTGAAGGTAAGTCCCAAAAGGCCAGGTTGAGATTTTTGTAAGGAATCCTATACTTATCTTCAACTTCCTTTGTAATTTCTAATCAGAGATATCTGGGGCCAGATCTTTATAAATTTGCATTAGTTAAAGATCCTCCCAGGGAGTAGGTTATCCTAGATTTTAACAGTAAGGGTCAAGTGGTGGCATCTCTGAGAATTATCCACTCATTCATTCTTTTACTCATTCATTCTACAAACATTTGCTTGTTCTTGACCGTGTTGGAAATACAGCCTCCACAAAGGAGGCAGCTATACATAATGTTCTAGGACAGGAGATGGGGTTCTACAGAAATTCCAGTGGGAGAGAGATCTGAAACAATCTGTAAAAGTCAGGAAAAACTTCCTAAATTTGAGGGTGATGAGTCAAGTATTAAAGGATGAGCAGGGGTTGGCCAGGAAAAGGGAGGTGGATGATGTATACCAAGGTCAGGGGACTGAATAAGGCAAGTGATTGTGAGGAAAGGCAGTGTGTGGCATAGGAAAAATCCACATAGCCTCTCTAAAGGCACAGCAGCACTAGTTTAACTTAACCTGGCCAGTGTTGACATCTTTTTTTTTTTTTTTTGCAATTCAATGCCTATTTATATAATAAAATTATATCTTCCCCTGCCACAGAACACAAATCACATTTCTATGACAATACTCCAACAAGTTTAAGCACACAGCGGGAAACTGCCTAGGAAAGATAAAGAAATCTATTCAATAAAGATTTAATTATAAAAGCATTTAACTGCCCAGGTAGCTATCATTACATGGTAGTTCACACTACATTAAACGGAGAGCCTGTTAGGAGGGATGGATTTCCTCTGAACTGAAAGCCACTTATGGAGCACTGAACTGTTAGAAATTTCCATGTCTCAAATGAGTATTTCTTTTTTTTTTCTTTTTTACCCCCAGGGTCACATGACTTTAACGTAGTGCATTAGTAGAAAAGGCCAGCTTCCACTCCCAGACGTGCGCTTGTCCTCAGACTTCACTGCCATGATTTAGAAGATGCAAACAATATTGCCTAATATTATTCTATACATCCATCAGTGTTCAGGAAAACCACTTTAAATTGCTACTTAATTTACACCGTAATGACTGGGTTACAGCTTTAGCAAATTGGCAATTCTGGAAGCAATAATTTTGAAAGCTATAGATGTCTCTGATAGACGCTTGGACTGAACTCAGCGCAGAGACAGTCCCAAACACCTCCATCTCCCATTGCACCAGGTTCTCTGAGTGCCATGGACGCAGAAGAGCAGGAAGGGCTCCCTCCACTTGTAGTTGCAGCTATTGGCACCTAGCACTTTGCGGATTTCCTGCAACATGTCATTGGGGTCCATGGAACTAGTGGTTTTCATGTTCCAGGTGAAGGGCAGAGATCCTTTTGATCAGCAGCATTGTGACTTGAGCCCTTATAGCTCCTGTTCATCTCATACTTGGTTGGAAGCCTTCTTGTGAGTTTTGAAGTTAATTTACTAAAAAAGATTAGTGGAGCCTCTACTTGGAGTCTGGGACAATGGCATAGCTTCCTGGGCCAGGCTGGGCAAGGAAGGAGGGCCTTGTATCTTGCAGTTCGCCAGTTCCTGGGGCTGGCGGTGGAGCGCTAAGACTGGCAGTGCCTATGGGGGAAGCGGATTTGGTCCTGGGTGGTGGCACTGCAAAGTTCCCCTTGCTGACCATTTTCAACAGTCCATACTGTGGGTTGAAGAAATTGTGATTCTCTGATAAGGAATGGTGCTGTTCTCCATGCCATTCTGGATCACTGAATGTCTGCCCACCATGATTCTCTCACGAAAAATTCTGCTGTGTCATCCCTAAAGATGCTGTGCTACTGCTGGGGACAGCAGGGCTTTTCTTGCATTTAGGAATGTCCACTTTGTTGGGGTTACTTGCCTTCCCAAGCATTGGACTGGCTTGAGCAATTGCCTCTCCTCCCACCGCACTGCCACCTCATTTCTAGGAGGGAATTCCATCTTCTTTGAGGTCACTAACAGCAGTGCTTATCTTACTCCTCTTTGGATATGCCCCAACTGAAGGAATAGCTGGTCCAGCATGGTCACTGTAGGCTCTCTGCTTCTGGATTGAAGAAAAGCTTCTCTGCACTTTGTGGGGAGGAGACTGCCTGGTGCTGTTGCTGAGGTCACTGCTTGGCCTTACCTTAGCAAGTGAAAAATTGCTGTTAGAATTGGAGTCACTAGTGTTCAGCTCTGCAGATTTTCTCCCCAACAATAATTATGTAGCTGTGATTTCATCATATTTCATTTTACTGAGAGATTCTTGAATTTTTTCCTGTGAATATCCCACTCCTACCATAATATCTATTCTTTTCTAGTCCAGCTCTGGTTCAACAAAGGGTTCAAGTTCATCTTCCTCATGCCCTGCGTTGAGCCACCCATCCTTCATGATTTGCTCTGGAATACCTAGCTTAATTGGGTTTAGCACCAGAAAGCATTTGAGCAGCTTTTCATAGCCTGTGGATATGTAGAAAGGGATTCTGTATTTCCCTCAAAACTCTCTAAGTTCCTTCCAAGATTCTGCCCCCATAAAGGGAAGCAACCCTTTGACTAGAGTGTACAGAATAATGCCAAGACTCCACTCATCCATGTCCAGCTCATGGTACTTCTAGCTCTGGGAGAATTCTTGGGCTGCATATGGAGGACTCCCACAAAATGTATCTAGTTTAGTGACCAAAGTAAACTCATTGCTAAAACAAAAATCTGCTATTTTAATGTTCATATCTGCATCTAACAACAGATTTTCTGCCTTGAGGTCTCTGTGAACAATCGCTTTTGATGGCAATACTGTACTGCAGACACGATTTGTCTAAATTTAGCTCTTGCTTCTTTTTTTCTTCATTCTTCTGTGTGCAATCACATAGTCAAAAAAATTCACCTCCACTTGCATACTTCATGTTGATTAAGTAGAGTGTTTTTTTTTTTTTTTTAGTGACTTCAAACAACTTCACTATGTTTGGGTGATTTAAAATCTTCATTATTCTTACTTCTCTGAAGAGCTTTTGTAGACTTGTTGGATTCAACTGAGTTTTGTCAATTATTTTTATTGTAGCCTCTCTGCCTGTAAGGATGTGTTATGCCAATTTTACTTTTGCAAAGTTTCCCTTGCTGATCATTTTCAACAGTCCATACTTTCCAAGGTGAGGCTGCTCATCCACACAGGAAGCTATAGGGTTTCTACACCTTGCTCCACAGAGCCCAGTGCAGGAGTTGACTTCTCCTTGTGAGGTGTACATGGTTCTTTATCATTGAATATCTTCAATGTCTTGTGATGAATTTAACAGAAAAAAAATAAACTCCCAAATCTACTCAACTACCAGAGTTAATAAATGCATCTAGGTACCACTGGCAGGCTTAGTAAGGGCTAGGCAAGAAAAGAGGAAACCAGGAAAGAGTTGGAGAAAGAATGTGAAAAGAATGTTATCAAAAATAGCTTCGAATGCCTTCCACAACAAAAGATGCTTGCCCAGTTTAAAATTATCCTTCTGGGTAAGTCTAAGAGCAAAATGTAAATGAGGAGTGATTTGGGTCTACTCATTTCTAAGATTCTCACTCTGCTATGCAGGCAATGCAGTCATAAAGGTACTGATCGCATAAAGAATGGTTATATACACTCTAAGTGGATCCAGGACCTGGGCATTTGACCAGAGGCCCTGTGCCTAATAGAAGAAAAAGTAGGCCCAAGTCTCCATCATGTTGACTTAAGAATCAAATTCCTCAATAAGACTCCTAAAGTGCAAGAAGTAAAATCAATAATTAATAAATGGGATTGTATCCAACTAAAAAGATTTTTCACAGCAAAGGAAACAATCAACAAAATGAAGAGAGAGCCTACAGAATGGGAGAAAATCTTTGCCATCTGCACCTCAGATAGAGCATTAATCTCCAGGATATATAAAGAACTCAAAACACTAATAATAATAATAATAATAATAATAATAATAATAGCCCAATCAATAAATGTGCAAAGGAATTAAACAGATATTTCACAGAAGAAATACAGTCAACAGATACATGAAAAAGATGTTCAACATCTCTAGCAATTAGAGAAATTCAAATTAAAACTACACTGAGATTTAATCTCACTTCAGTCATAATGGCAATTATCAAGAATACAAGTAACAAAAAATGTTGTAAGGGTGTGGGGGAAAAGGTACAGTCATACACTGCAAATTGATGCAACCACTCTGGAAAGCAGTATGGAGATTCCTTAGAACAGTTGGTATGGAATCACCTTTTGATCCATTTTAACCACTCCTCAGCATATCCCCAATGGACTTAAAATCGGCATACTATAGTGACATGGCCACATTAATGTTCATAGCAGCTCAATTTACAATTGCTAAGCTATGGGTATATAACCTGGCTTTCAAAGTATATTTTGAGGGTATAGATGCCCTCAATAGGTGAATGATAAAGAAAACAGGGTATACATGCACAATGGAATGTTACTCAGCCTTAAAGAAGAATGAAATTATGGCATTTGCTTGTAAATGGATGGAAATAGAGGCTAGGAAACAACCCAGGAAAAATTAGACCAACTCTTTCCATTCTGTCTTCTCCCACTACTTCTAATAGTGGAATAAGCCAATCCCCAAGTCCCAAAGGCCAAATGTTCTCTCTGATATGCAGATGCTAACTCACAATGGGGGGTGGGTATCACCAAATTGGACATTGAGGAATGGGAGGAAGGGAGGAGGAATGAGAAAGAGAATGGGAAAGGCAGTATAATGAATTGGACATAACTTTCCTATGTTCATAAATGAACATACCACCAGTGTAACTCCACATCATATACAACCATAAGAATGGGAAGTTATACTCCATGTATATATACATTCTACTGTCATGTATAAACTGATTGACATAAAGATGCAAATAATCCTCAAACTAAAATCCATAAAGTCTTCCTTGATCCAATATAAAATATGAATTCTTCTAAGATTTTTTAACTTTCTTTTTAAAGACCCAAAAAAGCTTATTCAATAAATAGTGTGCATTTTCAATCTCTCCTTCATTCTTGGTTGGCAAGGTTTTCCTAGTGGACATCTTACAGTGCTTGGACTCTGCACCCTGCATGGGTAAAAACAAAACTGCCCATCCCTGGGCTGTCCGAAAGCAGCTGCCAGGAGTCTCCTGCCCAATGTCCTGTGTCTAGATCCTGGTATGGCCCAGGCTCCCCACCAGTTAGGCTCCTCCCACTCTCCCACCCATCACCCACACACACACCCAGTTCAGCTCCAAGGCCTCCATACAGAGCTACCCTAACTTCCATTTTGAAATAACCTCTAGTAGGTTCTTGGGTACTTGCTAACTTCTGTAGTTACAAAATGGAATAAAGCATGAAGCCCTTCCTCCTTGATAAATTAACACCCTTAAAATTATAATCCTGTACTAAAATGAATTCAAATAAAGTCTAAAATGCATGATTATTGAAATACAAATGTCTCTGAAAGCTCCAAGGAAAAAATAAAAACTCAGTAGTGACAGTTTCATAAAAATGTCTTTTGAGCTGGGTCATGGTGAAAACAAAGACTATCTAGGTTGAAAGATGCATGGATTCTGGATAGTATGAAACTAGAATGTTCATTGGCTTGAAGGAGTTAAAAAGGATTAGAACAGTAGATTCTCCAGGAAAGGTTTGCAGGGCTTGGTGGGAAAAGCACAACGTGGCTTTCAAAATATACTAGGAAACTGGTCTTGAAGTTATGTTTCCATGATAGTGTTTTAATGTGGCTTTTACTTTTAGTTTGGATATCTTAATAGTACACATGGAAATTGTGATCCATTCTAGTAGGACAGAGACCCCCACCCCCCACCCAGCAGACCCTTACCATAATTAAGCAGAAATCTCCACATATTTGTAACATAGAAGCTCCTCATCTTGTCAGACAAGAATATCAGCTATCAGCAAAAACCTCTGCAGAAGAGCATTGTGGTGGGTAGTTTCCTCTTTTTGTAAATGTCAGGTTTGGAGGGGAAAAAAAGTGTGAAACCTCTGTCTGGTCTAGAGGATGGAATGAAAAGCACTTGTCATATGAACCTCCAAGCTCCCCAACCCCAACACTATGCATAAAATTCAAAGAATTTCTAGACATTTAGTTCAGTACAGAGGAGGAAATTTTAGGCTCAAGCCCCACTATGGATCCTATAGTCATTAAACCTGCTTCTTGAAAATTCCTCTGGTGTCCAGCTTCTTCTGTCCTACTTCAACTTGACCCACTGTAGAATTCAAGTGCTTTTGAATTCTATAACTAACCTCCTGGAAGCAGAGGACATCTGCCCCTAAGGAACCTGGTTCCATAGTGGGGATCTGAGGGTTTCTGACAACTGTTCTTGCTCAGCTTTCAACCAAATATATCTTGAGAAATCCCTCCTTAGATGGTGAAGTAAGGCAGTAATAACCAAACCTTAAATCCAGCCTTAATTCCCTATGAACTCTAGAAGGCATGATATTGTACCCTGTGGAGTGCCAGTACAGGGCAAGCTGGTGCACCAGAGCAGAGGTATGCAGCAAGGGAAGGAAATACCTGGATTTGTAGGTGGGCAAGCAAGGAAACCAGGTAGAATGGAGGTGGGCTTACCCCAAATTTTGATGAGCTCAGACATAACCCAGGCAATTCCTGTTTATGGGAATATATGCCTTGTGATGGGTAGTGCAGTGTGGGGCATAGGAAGAAGTCAACAATGGCCAGACTATGATTCAGATGTTGCTCCTCCTACTTATAAAACAACAGTCTATTAAAGAACTGGTGGGCCACAGCATCTCATCCTCAAGGAGAGGAAGGGCTTATTGAGAGCAAAGTAGCACCATGGAATCTCACACACAGAATTCAAAAATATAAGAGAGGACACAAGCCTTGTAGATATCAGGAGTGCTTTTCAGGGAAGCTAAGCCATGAGCTCTGGGAAGCAGACTGGCCTGGGGAAAGGAAAAAAGAGGGAATAGCTTCAAGTATGTCCAGAGCTTGCCCCTGCATATCTCTTATGCCACACTTCATTGGCCTATGAGTTGGGAACTCTAATAGGGTTTCAAGGCCAAGGAAAGACTGAAGTCCCAGTTCAAGCAGGAAGTCAAGGAAAGCAAAGACTTCCTGTGCTCTTTGGTTTACCAGAGTCTCAACACATCCACACTGGGGATAACAAATCACCTGAGTCCATGGATTCAACCGCTAATCTCTTCCAGAAACATCCTCACAGATACACTCCCAAATAATATTTATTCTGGGTACCTGATGGTGCAGTCAAATTGAAGCATAAAGTCAACTATTACAGTCAGTGGCACTAGCATGTGGAATCAGTCAATGGAAGAGAAGGGCGCAGAACTAATGATGAGGTAAAAAAAAAAAAAAAAAAAAAGACCTAAGTGCTTTCCTCCGTTGGCTCTGTATTATTGTACAACAGGTCATTCTAAAGCTGTTGTTTAAAACAACAATAATAATAATTTAAGATTTTTGTGGTTTTTGTATGTCAAGGATTCAGGAGCACTGTGGCTCATGAATTCTGGCTCAAAGTGTCTTACAAGATTGCAATCAGAGGTTAGCAGGGACTTCAATTATTGAAGCTTTGACTGAGGCTAAGAATCTACTTGCTCCATGGTGGCTCCGACCCATGGCTGGCAAATTGGTGTTGGCTGATGGTGGAAGGCTTTAGTTCCTCCACATGGACCTCTCCACGGGGTCCTCACACTATGGATACTGACTTTTCTGACAGCGAGCAATCCAAAAGACCAAGGTAGGAGAGACAATGTCTTTTATGATGAGGCTTGTCCACCACATACTATCACTTCTATAGTATTCTACTGATTGCATAGGATAAATTTGCTTCAGCATTGGAAGATATAAACCGAGGGCATGAATATCAAAGAGGAAGATCATTGGGCAGAGTGGGGGCTGTTTCCTTCAGTTTCTAAATATCCATTTACCTATTACTTGTCTACTATACCTCCATGACTTTGCATGTTTCCTTTGCCTGGAATATTCTGCTACATTTTCTTCTCTTTCAAGGGCCAGTCTGAAATTTTGCTTGTCTGAAAAATCATTGCCAACTCTTTCTTGCAAATAAGTACTTCACACACATATCTGTTTTACAGCTTACGTGTTTGTGTTTGTGTGCTTATTAGTCAGCTAATGTCACGTCAAGCACACTTTGGGACTGGCACAGAATTGGCACTCTGTAATGCTAGGCAAATGACAGTGCAAGAATAAGTGCTTATCATCACATCAAAGGGGATTTGAGGCTTATAATTCTCAGTCACCTTCTGACACTTCAATTATTATTCAAAAATTAAAACTGTCTCCTATAAATGGTTGAGAGGGGTACGAAGTACATACTATGTCTTATTTCCATGCAAATTTTGCTAAAAATGATCCTCCTTACTAGTATATTAATTATAAAATTCAAGAGGTCATATGGTCATAAAATTTAAAAGTTAACTAAATATTATTTGTGGAATTTTATTCTTAGATATATCTTCATTTCATCTACCTTTGTCAGGTAAGCCAAATAAATGACAGAGAAACAAAAGCAGTAAAATAAAGTGGGTAAATGTTGGATTGGTTGAATTTTAAACATAAAAGATTTTTGAATTGATGATTTTTCCCAACTACATGCTTTGATTAACTCATGAGAGGATCATGATATATCTTCAACCATTAAGGACTAGTTTGGGTTGGAACCTATTAACTAAAAATGGATGGTAAATTAGGTAGAAGCTTTACTGCCGTTACCCTTTTAACTCTCTCATTGAAAAAGCCTGCTCAGCAAATGGTTTACATAAATACAGTTTCAAGAAAATAAAAAAATTCTTGGAGCAAAAGTGAATTTTAAGAAGAATTGACTCTAGTTTGGCCCAGGACTATGGAATAAAGCAGTATTCAGTGATCTGAGTCAGAGCATCCAGATTCTCTACAGGGGCAACATCTTGGTTTCAGTTTCCTGCTATTCGGAATTTTGGCTGGCCTGACCCAACATAGCACAGTCAATCACCTAATATGAGGAAAGCCACTCTAAACATCTTGGATGAGGCTTTTAACTTCCATGTGCCTCAGTTTTCTTTGTTAAAATATAGAGAATAGTATCCACTCCATAGGGCTGGGCATAGAAAGCATTATGCATTTGTTAAAAATAATATACTCATTCTAACTCCATCCTACCCTTCTGTCCCCACATCTAACATTTTCTGTCTCTCAATACTCCTTTCCTATCTCCAACTCATTACATCTGGCTAACATTTATTTAGTAAATATTTCCTCTGGGAAGTCTTTTCTGATTCCAAATTCCCATGAACAAATTTGCTGTCCTTTCTATGAGTCTTAGCTTTAGATGCTTTATATGAAAATTCATGATTTATAGGAATTGCCTATTCACTCATCTATATTTTCCCATTCAAATAGAGACTCTAAAAAAGACCATTTTGCTCATCATCATGTTGCTGGTACCAACGTAGAACATGATGTATTGCAAGCATGGAATGAGTATGACAGGTATTAGGAAAAGCAGAAGGAGAGGGAGAGAATAAGTAGAGATGGAAGAGAGAAAGAAGGGAGTGAAGGAGGGAAGAAGGCTTTAGACATACAGTTTGTTTCCTGAACCCTGGAGTCTAGAGATAGCAATCCCCATGTGCTGAGCCTACCTTACGATGCATTCCTGCAACCCCTTGTTGTGGCAGGAACCAGAGATATAAACCAAAGGAGAGAGAAACTAAAAAAATCAGATGAGATGATGCCAGGTGGGGATTTATTGTGTCCTCAGAATTTGTGGTTCTAATTGACTACAAATATTGTGTGCAGGGGAAGAAGCAGTGCTTTGCCCACCAAAGAGGCAATCACATCACCCTCATGGTCCGTGCACAGTGCTGGCAACTCCTATGGGAGCTTCCTCTTTGGGTGTGAGATGGCAGCACCATAGTTTCCTAGAACAGACTCAAAACAGATAATAAAGACCAACATCTGTTCTGAGAAATGTTAGTCATCTACATGTAGGAGGTAGGAATGCCAGATCACAAACTCAGGTAAACATTTGAAAAAAAATCACATCTCCTTATTTTATAGATGTCAGCCCAATTTTAATTATAGGACCTGCTTCTTCTCAGGCCTATTGCAAAATGTGACCTCAGTCATCCTCAGGGCAAGCCATGACTCCTGAAATCGGTTGGATTGTTAAGATGGTAGGTAGGTGCCTTTTGTATTTGGTCCTAGGCACTGGAGATGTCAATTGCCTCTGTTTGCCTGGAACATTGGGTAACATCAACTGTGTGCCACCTGCCAATATACCCTAGATAGCACTCCTTTCAGGGTTTTGGTTCATCACCGGGATGCTTCTGGAAGCCAGACTGACTCTCACTGCTACCAGATGCCTGTTGTCTATTGCTCTTTTCCTGCTGCAGCCCAAGACTTTGTGGACTGAAGAGGAGAGCAAAGCTGAGCCTCTCTACCTTCTGATTCTTCAGGTCACTTTGCCTCTACTACTGAATACCTTTCACCCCCTCTTCCAAAACTCTTAGGATCTCCACGAAGCCTTACAAAGTAAATACCAGACATCCTTGCCAGTGACTTTTGTTTTCATGCCTGCCAGTTATCTGTACCTATAAAGCACAGAGCGAATAGTCTGCATGAATGGGCAACCCGAAAACAAAATCAGACTCCGAAAGCCCAAACACATAAATTAATATCTCAAAAATTATTCAGTCATATAAAAATCCCCAAAGCAAGAGATTCACAAATTTTTCCACTTCAGAGAAAAAGAGTAGGAAGAATCATGATCATCTATGATCCTTTATATAATCTTCTTTAGTCTCAAAATTGGGTTACAATGCCCTGACCCTCTGTATGTGGAAGCTGTGTATGGTCTCTGCCTTTTAGCCCACAATTCTATTCCAAGGCTGGACCCAACCTGGGGGTAGGGGGAGGGTATTCAAGGCTAAATTAACTCAGTGCCTCACATGCTTTTTTTTCTGGCAGGCAGCTGCCATTAAGGGGCCCCTTGCTGAGAAAATCCACCCCTTAGTGCCAGCTGCATCCCTGTATTTATGAGTGAGTGAACCTTTTACCAGCATCACTTGGAAGATGCACACGGTATTTCCAATTTTAGAAATATAGTTATTTGGCATCTACCCTTTACCCAGAGCTGATTGAGGGATGTGTTTTCTTTTTACATCAGTGTGCTCTATTGCTCTTGGTGTGAAAAGATGACAGATGCTGATGCTATTACTGTCTGAGTGTGTGAGCAGGCCTGTGAAGGCTGTGAAGGTTTGCTGGAAAGGGGCATGCATGCACAAGCACACACACATGCATATACAAGTGCACACACTCTGGCACTTGCAAATCCATGGGTGGCATAGGTGTAGGCCAGGGTAGACCTTACTAAGTCTGTTTTTTGAGTATCTAAAAGAATCTTTTTCAGGCTTCTCTCTGTGCAACAGTTCCTACTTTTCTGAACTATTTTCTCTTTTTCCTTATGTTGTTGCCTCTTAGAAGAAAGCAACCCAAATAAAAAATGATCTGTTGCATTTTCATCCTAATTGGTTATACCCATCTGTTTAATTGTCTGTTTTCTCAACAAATGCATGTGCCTTTCATTCCATGTCAACCCCAAAGCTTGGCCATAATACATGCCTAAAACCAGAAGCTAATCTTACCAACACTGTTATTTGCATTAGACCTTCCAGTCTTATAGAATTCTAGAATTTTTATACTATTACTTTTAATCTTATACATTAAATACATGTTTGTTCCATGTCTGCTGTGTGCTGGAGATATAGATAGATAGATAGAGAGAGAGAGAGAGATGTAGATATATAGATATAGATAAATGTAAATTATAGATATATTTATGTAAAATGAGATTATATATGTCTTCCTCAACAAGAAGTTGCAAAATTGAAGTTGCTTTCCCTTAGGAAGGGTAAATGACTTTTCTAGATCAGTTGGTGAGAAGTTGGTGAGAAGCAGTTGGTGAGAAGCAGAGTTGGAGTTCAAGTGCGGATCTCCTTGATACTGTAGGCAGCAAAGCAGCACAATCTCACTAAAAACCTGAATTGGTGGGTTTATGAACTTGAGCTAGAAGGAGACTAGAGAATAGCCAGCCTCTTCAACTTTTACATAAGGAAGCTGAAGGCCCAAAACATTAAATAATCCACTAAATTATGTCCCACAATCAGTTAAGGGGCAAGCCTGAGTCTCACTCCTATACTTCTGACAAATAGTTGTGATCCCCCATAGAGAACAAAGAGCTAATGCAGTGGCACCTGTGACATGTACACATTGGATCTTTCATAAAAAGAAGTGAAATAATTAGATTATGAAAACTTTGACCTCATGAGTGGATTAATCCATTGGGTAGATTAATTAATTTGAATGGACTACTGGTGGTAACTATATGTAGGTAGCTGTGATTGAAGAAAGTAGGCCACTAGGGGCATGGCCTTGGAGTATATCTTGTTCCTGGCTCCTCTCCTCCTCCTCCTCCTTCTTTCTCTCCCCCACCCCTGCCTGCCTCCATCTCTATTTTCTGCCTTCCCTGAGCTAAGCAGCTTTCCTCTACCATACCCTCCCATCATGATGCTAGAATATTCTGCCTCATCTCATTGTCCAAAGCAATACTGTCAGCTGACTTTGAACTGAATCTCTGAAACTCCAAGCCAAAGTAAACTTTCTCCTATAAATTATACTTGTCAGGTATTCTGATCACAATGATGCAAAGTTGACTAACAATAAGGTAGAGCTCAGCTCTTAGCACGGAGATAAAGCTATGAGCAAAGAAGTGCTGTCCCTAGTCAAACCGTTCTAAGAGCAGGAGGAAGGAGGAGAAAGTTATGGAAAGGCTTTTTGTTAGATGCTCACTTTCAGCTAAGTCTAACCAGCAGGAAGCAGCAGATCCTGAGGCCTTTTTCTCTGCCACAGCTCCGGAGTCATGACTACCTCCTGTCAGGGCTCAGGTTCATTCTGCCTCTCCTTTGCCATCAAGTCCCTGTTGGAACAGCTTTGTAGTCCCTGGGTTACAGTAGGACAAGAGATTCCTAAAAGCTGTCCTAAAAGTGGGTTACACACCAGCTCTGTGTGCTGATGAAGGGAGCAGGGAGTTAGGAGGACTTCAAGCCAGGACGATGTTTTTGAAGTTGTCTTTTGAAAGGAGGTGGCTACATTTGATCAAATCTAATTCTGGAAGTACCTCCAGTAAGAGGATTATGCACTAGGAATTCTCCTTTGGATTACATTGAATTGTTATAAATGGCAGCATATCTGATATCTTGATTTAAGCCACAAATAAATTTCTGACACATGGTGATTGCATGATTGTCTGGATAATTACCATGTCCTGACTATTTACATGAGCATATTCCATATTGGATGTGTCTGGTTACCATCCTGCTTAAGCCTTCTGAGGCTTCCCATTGCCCCCCCAAAAATTCAGAGCCTTTGGAAAGACTTGCAAGTCTGTGGATGAAACGCCAAACCCCTCCCCAGGATGTCTCCTACCTTTCTGTTTTTCTAGGTTTTATAGATGCTTCTCACATAAATACTGAACAACTAGCTAGGAAGGGAGCTTTGGTGATAGCTTAAAAATATGGATTTGCTATAAATACTTCATATGGTGCTTGATGAACTTTTTAGAAAGATTTCTACAACTTTAGAACAACTCTTAGGGTTGCTGAAGAAAACACAAATCTGAATGGTTATTAAATATTCATTTTGATAAACCACTGAAAAATCCTGAGTTGTTGTGTTCAATATTAGATAGTAGCAAGTGTTTGCTACCCAGTGATCCTGACCTCTACTGAACACTGTTGTGAGCATCCCTGAGTCTGACTTCTCTTCTCTCTTACAATTAAGTTAGTCCATGTGACTGGCTCTTATTAGTGGGAAGTAGGAGGAAGCTGGGTGCACAGTGTACAAGCCAGGCCATCGTCATCTCTTTTCTCCCTTTTACTGCAACTGTGGAAGACTGAATCCCTAAGTTCCCACAAGTTGAGTTCCTAACACTCAAAGAAGACAAAAGAAAGCTTTATCATGCTATGTGATTTAGAGAGTTTTGTTGCCACACTGTAGCCTAGTGTTCCCTACATAATACACCATCCTTTCTTGCCACAGCAGACCTGCCATAGCAGTGCTAGACTGTGGAGGTAATGGTGCACTACCCACAGCCCCTCCTGCAGTATGGAGGCCCTCATTCCCCCACCTCCAGGAACATTGCTTGCCAAGAGCTCAGGAATCTCGCTCAGCCAGAGGGAACTTCCTCTGCCAAGATTATGCTCCCTCTCCAAAAGCAGCCACATCCTATGGCTGACCGTTTAGTGCCTGCAAAGACCAGGCTCCTTTTCCTCAATTTTGAGATTCCCTCTGCAGGGGCTGTCCAGCTGTGGGGCTCCCTAAGGCTCTGTTGAGATTAGCTTTTTCTTCCTGTTCACTCCTACTTTAGAAAAATTATTCCTTTGTTGAATACTCCCCAACAAATTTCCTACTTGAAAATCTGCCTTGGAGTCTGCCACATGGAAACCAGTGACTCTTTCTTGTTCACTAACATACTAGGCTCTCTTATTTGACAGCTACTTTAGTCTGTCCCTTCTGCTTTGAGCAACGCTGCCTCCCCATGCTTGCTGAGTCAATCTGTATTGGCCACTGACATTGTACTTAATGCAAATATTACATCCTCCTTCTCTACTGCTCCTCAACAGACAGCTCCCGATGGTTCTCCATTCTTTCCATACCTTCCTCCATTATGGTATTTTCCCCAGCTCTTGCAGTTATGGACATGGCTGCTGTTTCTGAGACTGTAAACTCATAGAGAGCAGGTCTGAGTTCTCTCTGTAGCTGCAGAGCTTAGCATGATGCCTCCTAAACCAATGTTTCTCAGAGAGAGTCATATTCACCAGGGTTCACTGTCATTGGAGGGTTTGGAGAAATCCAGTATGGTATGATAATTTTTATTGGTATTATTCTGGGTTTGCTCTTTCTGAATTGAGAGATTGGGAAAAACAAGAGTTAATTTGAGTTGTTTTCTTTAGTATTTTTATCATCACTAGTTTCTGCTCCATTTAGCAGGACTCTCTACCTGTAAGCTTCTGAAAGGCAGCCTCCCCACATTAAAAAAAAATTCTAAACTCACTAAGCTTATGCTATGAAGGAGGGGAGAGAGATTAATACCTTTCATAGAGTCTGGTACATGGAAGGGAATGGAAGCTAGTAATTTCACAAGTACTGGGTCTGTGTTTCCTTCCCTGGCAACTAGATGGAGAGGTGGTTGGTAATAGGGTCTGAGAAGGACAAAAGCTCAAAATGAGGACTGTGGTGAGGGTGGTGCACAGAAAGCATAGCAATATGATTAATAGTGAATGTTCTATTAACACAGCAACTTAAAAGTTCAAAGTAATATTTTATTTTGAAGACAAGTGTATGACATTTCTTATACAATAGCGTTTGTCGTTGAATATTCACCCCTAATACATTGATATTTAAAAGGAACTGGGTTTCATTGCTCTGAGGGAGAGAATATTTTTTTAACTGTCTGACTCTCTCTTCACATCCTAGCTAGAGGCCTCAGAGATGAGTAACACTTCCTCAAAGACTTACCAACCCTTCTCCATTCCTTTGTTCTGTTAGAAAACATTTCTGTAACATAAAACAACCATCCCTTTATCTGGCATACTCTACTAACCTCACAAGCATGCATCTGAATATATTTCTCTTGGAGGAGCTTTATTTACAACCTGTCTTGTAATTAAAGATAGGTGGATTTTTACTTCCTAGGAGCTTGAAATATGGGATTTGGGGGTTTTCGATATGTAAATGTTATTTTTGAATGAAAAATACAAATAATTTGCAATGTCTTAGCAAGACTGTTTTGGAAGCATCCACAGCATCTGGTATTTACCACCTGATTATTAATATTGTACATACATGTGTCAAGTATGCTTGAGAAAATAATGAGAGCCCTGACTTTATGGAATATGATTGTTTAGGAGAACAGAGGTTAAATTAGCTACAAATTGAAGATAATTTTATATTATTGAAAACCTATTTAATTTAATTGTAGGGTAGTTCATCCCTGTAAACTCTATTGAGTTATTCATAAATTTACTCCAGAATGCCAAGATAATTAATAGTTTCATGGGGTAAATTAAATGATACCTCCCAAGATTCCAAGAACAAATAAGTTTTGTTCTTTCCTGGGCTGGCTAGATTTGCTCTGTTCTGTGCTCCAAGAGGCTGATCTGTATGGATTATAGTATGGGCTTCCTTGTCCTGTAGGAGAAGACATTTGCCCAGTTGGTGACACTAACAGGAAATTGGGAGGAGAGAGGGATTAGGGCATTGTATTTCCTCCATGTGCCCCTGGTTTACAAGTTGGCAATGGCTTTGTTCCTCTACAGAAAACCACAACTTCCATCCTCCTCCCCTCAACTATAGCCACAGCTCTTTCTAATCAATCCACCCCCTTGACAGACAGCTCTAACATTAGTCACCAAATGTTAATAACCCCATGGGCTTCACCATCCCTTGTCAGTTTTCCCTAACCTTTCCCACATGCTCATAAATAGTCTCTTCAAAAAACCCTCTTCAATTACCCCTATTTTAGTGTGCAGGTACCCTAATGAAATGCCATATTACCCTTAGTACCCATTGGGCTATGCCTACAAAAGGTAGAAGGCAGTGAAAAGGTAAACTTAGAAGACTTCATTGAAAATCTTGGCTTCATATCATATCATGTCAATTATAGCATGTTAAGTTTTAATATTATATCTATATTACTTACATTAACTAACTTCCACATTATAATGGTATTTGTCTCCATTTATTTTCTGAAGGTTTGTAAGTACTCTTAAACTTGTTTTTAGACTGTTGAAATACAGCTTTTTTTTTTTAACACAGGAGTTCTGGGTTTTGACAATGCACTATCCATTTATCTTTGCTCCAGTGCAGCCAACTTTGTTACTATTCATTGTGCTTCTGTGTGGTTCCCTCTCATCAAATCTCTTCTCTATCCTATCTCTGTATCCTCATGCCATACTTTTTTGTGCAGAGTTGGCACCTTTTTTCATTCAACTATCTAGGAAATTCTGAGAGTCTGCTAAATTTTTCAAGTGCCTGCTAAATGCTAGACCCCTCAAAATCTTAATAATTACTCTAATATTACCCTCAATAAAGGCGAATGTAAGAGCCTTTCCTAAAACTTCACTCTCCTCTATGCTTCTGAATCCCTGTGCTTTTTCTGAAGCAATCACATTCCACTTTGCACTGTGAAAGTTGGGACCATACCTGTCTTTGCCATCAGATGAGACCTTCCCTAGGACACACGTACATCCTGATCTTTACCATCTCTTCTGTAAGAACCACATATCAAACACACAGAATACACTTAGTCAATGACTGATGAATCAAAATGAATCACCAACATCACCTTCTCCCAGCCAGCAAATGCCCTGAGAACCTGATCTGATGTAGAAGAATGCTCTGACAGGCTGAGATTTTTGTCAGGTATTTCAGAGTTGAGAACACATGGGTCTGGGCCAATCTGAGCAATTAAGTCTTGATACAAAAAAAAAAAAAAAAGGGGCCTGTCAGAGGAGGTTGGAACACAAATATTGCCTAATCAGAGCTGTCCCAGTCACCAAGTAAGTGCAGTGTTCCCACCTCCTTATCCCTGCTCTTACCACAGCCTTAAATTACTAGTGAGGACAGCTGCAGTCACTCTGAAATTTTCACATAAATTCTGATAAAGTCTAGCCCAAATGCTCTGCTCACACTGTGCTGACTCATATGCCCAAAATATGTCTGACCAGTGAGGCAGAAATAAGTGATACTTATGGGCTTTCAACTATCATCCTCCCCAGTTCTGTTAGTTTTAGGGGAAGATTCTAATTTTGTACATAGGGGGAAAGTGTGTCTACTGAATCCCATCCTGGAGAGACTGAGAGAAGAAAATGTATGGGATTATTTTAAAGGTGAGCACATTTATTTTAAAGTATCATTCCTGTCCTCCAACTCCTGCTCACACCCACCATCACCCCTTCACCATAGAATTGTTTTAACCTAATTGCATCTCAGAATTCTGAAATTTCCTTGTAACACCAGAAATGAGATTAAACATCACTACAAAAATGAAATGAAGAAAAATATCTTCACAGAGACTTGCAGAGAAAATTTTCTTTCTGCTTTTCTATAGGGAATAGGTGTGAAATGACAGAGTAACAGATTTGATTTAGCTTATGCTAGAAATAATGAAAATGGTGTGATTGATCCAGTTTCCCTATCTATACTGGGTTTGAGAAAGGTTACAGCCAATGTTTGCAATTTATTTGCAATAGCAGAGGTCTTTAGAAAGAGTTTTGTCTCATTCTCAATTCCGATACTATTTCATGTTCGTATCCCTCTGGTCTTTTCTTTGTCTTCTGCTTTCATCTTGTCTTGATAGAGTTTCTGTATCTTTGCAGGCTGCTTCAATACTTTATGGAAGAGGGAAAGGCATAGCAAAAAGTTTTAATAATTACTCTATTTGAACGCTTATCTATCCACCTCATGGCAAAATAAAATAAAATCAGTTACAGTTATCCTTGAAGCAGAGACAGAATTCAGGGACATGTAGGATTTAGCCCATGGTCAGCTGACTCCAAGACAGAAACATATAGTGGGCACAGCAGAGGAAAGCTTCTCAGCTCCTGGCCACCAGGCAGCAGAAAGAGAAGGGGCAAGAGAAAGATATACCTTTCCAGGGCATGCCCCCAGTGACCTACCTCCTCCAACTAGGTCCTACCTTCTAGCAGTCCATCCATGATAGATCAATCCACTGATGAAGTCAAGCCCTCAAGATCTAATCCTTGACTAAAGCCCTGCCTCTAAAACTTGCTGCTTTGGGGACCATGCTTTTAACTCATGAGCTTTTGGGACATTCCAGATCCAAAACATAAGAAAAAGTCTCTTAGATACTGACACTGATTAATGCTTTTGAATTAATTCATATATGAAAAATAGAATCCATGACTCTGTTTTAGTACCTTACAATTGACAGCTCAGCTGTGCTAGGCTTTGCTCCTTGTAACTTAAGAGAATAATTTGGAAAACCTAGTATCGTAGAATGCTGTGTTAGTAAGTTTTCTGTTGCTGTGACAAAATACCTGCAAAAATCAGCAGAGAGGAGGAAAGATTTATTTGGGCTCATGGCTTCATAGGTTTCTGTCCACTGGCAGCCGGATCTATTGTTTCTGGAACTATGGTGAGACAGTATATCATAATAGAAGGGCACAGTGTAGGAAAGTTACTCACTTATCATAACCAAGAAGCAGAGAGACCGCAAGAAAGAGGCTAGAACAAGATACCCTTCCAGGGCACAACCCCAGTGATCTATTTTTCCAATAAGCCACACCTTCTATAGTTTCTACCATCTCCCATTAGTCCATTGAACTGTGAACCCAACAGTGAATTTATCCACAGTGATTAACCCATTAGTGAAGTAATGCTAAGGTCAGAACCCTCATGAGCCAACCACTTTCCAAAAGCCCCACCTCTGACTATTTCTGCATTGGGGACTAAGCCTTCAACACATGAACCTTTGGGAATATTCCAGATCCCGTGAGAACAGTGAGAACAGTGCTGCTACTAGAAATCATCTTTGTCGTTATCTGTTCCAAGTATAAAAATGTATGTGCATGTATTTTTTTAAACTTGATTGCAAAATAAGCTTATATTTGGTATAACAAATTGCCCTCAAGTATAAAAATCAGAATGTAAGTCTTATCTGCCTCAATCATACTTCCCAGAATAAGTACCACTAACAGGAGTTTTTATTCATTTATTTATTCATTCATTCAAAAGTATTTATCAAGCACCAATATGTGCTAGACTCTGTGGAAAAGACAAAAATGACTAAATAGACATAGAAAATAATATCAGTTAATGAAAGTAACAATGAGGTCATTGAAGGTCATATTTGGCTGCAGGGGGCAAAGGGAGCAGCAACACCAAGTCCTGCAGGTAGGAGTACACTGGGTGTGTTCAAGGAACAGTGAAAAAGGAGAGAGTACACGAGACAACAGAATTGTCAATGGTAGGCACATCTTAGGTCCTGAGGCATTTGTAAGAAGACTCACATCTTCCTTAAGTGTAAGGAGAGACAGTTGGATGGTTTTTGAATGAGAATATGGCACAAAAAGCTTTTGTGCAGGAAGTCAGGATCTAGGAGGATGACTGCAGGTTAATTTTTTTAATATACATATTTTTTTTAGTTGTAGATGATGAGCACCATACCTTTAATTAATTTATTTATTTTTATGTGGTGCTGAGAATTGAGTCCAGTGCCTCACATGTGCTAGGCAAGCACTGTACCACTGAGCTATAACCCCTGCCTGGCAGGTTAATTTTTAAGGAGGTACCATCCAGAGAGCAGAATTACTGTATGTAAACGTATATGACTGTTTTTGTAGTATTTATGCTTATGACTGTTTCCTTTGCACTAAGCAGCATTAACCACAACAACAACTAATAAAAGACAGATTAGCAGACTCAGTAAGATTAGCTCACATGTTCTGCATTGAGTTCATAGGCAGAGCATGCAAATGAGGCAAAGGGACCCGGGGAAGCTCACACAGATTCCAAAAGACTTCCTCGCCTGCTCCACTAGAACAGGCCACACCTGTTCCTCAGTCAATAAATAATATCTGCAGATATTTTTATAACATCTTTATGTTGAAATAATTTGATGCATAAGGTTTCAAAAATAGCTCAGAGTTCCCATGTACCCTTCAGCTTCCTCTAATGGCAATAATCACACAACCAGAGAAGGTGTCAAAGCCAGGACCTTAGCATACAGGTACCATAAGATTGAGCTAGGTACAGATTTTATTTGTACTTCCTCAGCTGTTAGCTCCTCCCTCTCTCTCTCTCTCTCTCTCTCCCTCCCTCTCTCTCTCTCTCTCTCTCTCTCTCTCTAATTTTTAAAATTATATTTCTAAAATTTACACATAACACTCCATTACCACTCTTTCTTTATTTCTTCTCCCCTCATCACCCAATCTGGGCTCTATCACTCTTCCATTCTCCATTTCTTTGAGATCAATTTTATCTTCCACATGTAAATGAGAGCATGTGATATTTGACTCTTTGTGTCTGGCTTTTCATTTACCTTTCATTCTTTTTTTTAAAATTGTTTTTATTATTATTATTATTTCTTACATCACAATAGAGGAGTACGTTACATTCATATTTTTTAGCATTACAATTCTTAATACAACTTTATACCACAATGTATCAAATCTCTGTTTGTATGCAAGGTATGTTTATTTATGTATATTTGGGGGAAGTATAGCACTATGAAATTTTATCCCATGTATCAGCTTCCCACTGTCCCTTTTCCCGATTTGAATGCTCTCCCTGTAAACATGACATATGAGGACAATCTTGCTGACTCTGATAATTCAACTTCATTAATTTTTGTTACTATTGATATTCTTGCAGGATTTAAGTTTTGGGTTATTAAAGAGTGTCTTTGTAGTGATACACAACTATACCATCTCTACAAAGATACTCCCTGTGCTATTCTTTATATGTTTGATAATAAAAAGTAAGCTTTCATTTTATAAAACCTGAACACAAAGAATATATTTCTATTTGTGCTTCTCTATTTAATATTCAGTTTATTAAAATCTATAAATCTACTTACACAATATTCTAAACATTTAAACATCACAAATGCTTAAATATTTATGCATTTTACACATTGTTTTAAATATTTAAACTTTGTTTTAAAATGCAATTAACCATGTTCCCTAAAGCATACCAATAAAATCGAGTCTAATGTATGAACCTCTTTTAGTTGATTCAATCACCCTAAAAACAGAGATCCTTCACAGGTATCAGCATGATTTTAAAACTTATTTTTATATTTTTTACTTACATTAAAATTAAAATAATGATACTATTTTGAATAATGTATTTTTCTGTGCTTATTTCATAATTTCCCTAGAATTACAATAAATTTTGGCAGACGCAAAAGAAAATATACCATGTCACTCAAATCTACCAAGATTATGTGTTCTAGAATATTAATTAACTGATATTTGGTCATGGCATGCCATATGGTTGTGTCTTCCAGGACCTTTCAAAGTTAGATAAGTACTCATAGAGCTCTCTCTCTCTCTCTCTCTCTCTCTCTCTCTCTCTCTCTCTCTTTTAAATCATCAACCCTCATTTGTAAATAGAATTTTTCAACATCATACTTCAAAAATAACATGGCCAAGAAGAAAAGTTTTGCTTTTTGGCTCCATGAACTGTATTTTAAAATCCATTATCTGCAGGAAATGGCACCAATGTTTGGGCTATTTTGCAAAGAATCAAGCATGTAAACTACCCTATGACCAGCCGTTCCACAATTAGGTATTTTCCCAAGGAAAAAAATGAATATATAATTGTGCACAAAGACTTGTCAACAAATGTTTGTAGCAGCTTTATCTGGAATATTAAAAAACTGGAAATAACCCCAGTGTCCATCACCAGGGGAGTGGATTAACAAATTGCAGCTTATCCACACCATCAATTACTGCTCTGCAAATAAAAATAAACAACTGTTATTAACAAAAAAAATCCATTATCATTTCAACTTTATGCATAATTTTCAATAATTTGTAATAGTCTAGGGAATATTATTATTATTATTATTATTATTATCTGACTTAGGATTTTGTAAGTCAAGAGATGAGAATCTAGTCTTGGAGTCTTGTTTCTATGGAGTCTTGTTTCTGCTTGGATCCTCCCACTCTTCTATCACCTTGGTCTACTCCCTGGAATACTCTTTCTGACTTTTTTCAGTCCTTCCTAGTCTTAATGAATTTATTTCTTTGTTTTCCCAGAAGCAGTCTATTTACTTACAACCCCCCTGATTCCCTTCATTCCCATATACTGTATTAGTGATCCTCCTGAATGGATTCTTCCGGTTAGTATGATAATTTCAAGGTTCATCTCTGCTATAGCTTGTATCATTACTTCATTTCTTTTTATGGCCAAATAATATTCCACTGTATGAATATATAGCATCTTGTCCAATTCACTAGTTGTATGAGCATTTGAGTTGTTTCTTCCTTTTGGATAATATGAACAAAACAGCTATAAACAAAAAAGAAAAATCAAATATGTACCTCATAAGAACAACACTCATTCACTATATAAATCATCCCAGAGATATTCGACTAAAAAAGTAGGCATATACTATTTATCCACCATTTAAATATTTAATTTTAAATCCATCCTTTACTTCATTTTGTTAAAAGCCATTTGCTTTCAGGCTTTGTGATGACAGAATTGCCATAACTGGGTGCATGTGTGTCCCTAAAAGCAAAACTCAGGGTTTTTCTGACAGAATCTTTGTGTTAAAGCAAGGGGTTCTACTGTCAAGGTGACTTTTTCAAGCTGCAAACATAGAGTCAGTGACTCTCCAAGAATCTCTATTTCCTTTTTTTGAAAAAAATTATTGGTTCATAATAATTGTACATATCAGTGTTATTCATAGTGAGTTATTTGTACATGCACATAACATAACTTGATCAGTTTGATTTCCCAGTACCTCCTCTTTCCTCCCCTCTTCTCTCCTCCTTATCCCCTTCCTATATGGTACCAGTCTCCCTTCCATTTTCATGTGATCCCCTTCCCCCTCCTTTCTCTCTAGCTTGCATGTATGAGAGAATGCCTACAGTCTTTGACTTGCTGAGTTGGATTACTTCACTTAACATGATGTGCTCCAGATTCTTGTATTTTCCTGGAAATGACATAATTTAATTTTTATTTATGCTTGAAGAAAACCCCAATATGTATATATACTACATTTTTTTATCCTTTCATCTGTTGATGACACCTAAACTGGTTCCATAACTTGGCTATTGTGAGTTGTGCTGCTATAAACATAGGTATGCATACCTATCTATAGTATATTTTATCCAATTCTATTTCCTTCTAATAACAAATAACACTGAACACTAAAGCTGAACAGCAGACTATTCCTCATGTGAACTGGGGATGAGATGGCACCTGCTCCTGGGCTAGTTTAGCAACAAAAATAAAAGTAGGCATTTCTTTCTACTCATGTGAGTTTGTCATGGACAAAGTTGCATGCTCCTTGTTTTCTATGTAAACAACACTCTTGGATTTGGGCACTATACACACAACTATTGTTGTGTGCAACAGTTCTGTAAACTGATACTTCTATTAAAACAAAAAAAATCACTATTTTTGTGTTTTCTTAGTAAAAATCATTTTTAATTTGTTTTTCATCAACATGCATACCTAGATTTTTAACCTTGTAGAGCTAAAATTGCAACACATTTTCTTACTACTTGTTTCCATGGATCATTTAGAACTTCTAATTTTCTGTTAGCTAGCATTCCATTGCCAGAATTTTAATACAGATGTGCAAATTTGGGTGCATGCAGATAATATATTGGGTTTTTTTGTTAAATGGAATCTTATTTTACTCATTGTACTTTAAAATTATATTTTTTTACTTAGCAATATATTATTATTTTGTTCAATATCAGACATATAGATTTAAATATATACGCTTAAATCCCTGTCTTCAAATTATGCCTACTTTTAATGATTTATGATCATTATAAAGAGATTTCATAGAAAAACATGAAATTCACCCAAAATTTAATTACTTAGGAAAAAAACTATCAGTAAATGTATATTTCTTGTTTTGAATGTGTGCAAATGAAGGCATAAATTAATCTTTGATGGAATATCAAAGCAAGAAAAATTAATTGATTCTAATTAGTTGGTGCCCATCAGGGAAACTTAAGAACCAGGTAACTCCCTAAACCAATGCAGCATTACAGTTTTATAGGGCAAGGAAAAGAGAAGGTTACATGTCCTTTGTTTCTGGCCTGGATTGCACTTTTTTTTTTCATTTTCATTTTAATCTCTAACTGGTAGAAAACATGTGATTGCAGAAGATAGATAAAATTCTGGTTTTTTTTATGCCTCTTGATCAGGATCATTGGTATAATTTCATTACAGAAAATTCTTTTGAGACCTGCTTTTGGAAGCATTGTGAATTGCCAAGAATTGGGGAAAGAGAGGAATTAGGGGGAACAGCAGAGGAGAAAAGAGGAAAAGAGACAAGAATAAAAACAAGGAAAACAAGCATCTGTTGCAATCCATCTACAGGGTCACCTACATTTACTCAATTATGTACACTCAATTATTAAATTAATTTTTATTTAAATTTAATACAAGAAGAAGGAATAAACAAAACTGAAACAACTGACAAACTTTATATCAATGTTTCCTCACAACAGAAATAGATTCTAATATACTCCTCCTAAGGCTCAAAGAAGTCACAATAAGAAAATAATGAAGGACATAAAAACCAAAAATTTCCACTTGTATTTATTTTAGGGAACATTGATTGTCTTCCTGCTAAGGATGAGAAAATTAACATTCTCATATTTCCTCCCACACCCTTCCCACTCTCCTATTGCTGTTAGGAACATCATTACTTCTCACAATAAATTAGCCTAGATCCAAGTGGGATCTCTTTATAATGATCATAAATCATTAAAAGTAGGCATAATTTGAAAACTAAGACAGGGATTTAAAATCTATATACTTAAATCTCCATGTTTGATATTGAACAAAATAGGGTTTTGTAAGTCAAGAGATGAGAATCTCGTCTATGGAGTCTTCTTTCTGCTTGGATTCTCCCACTGTTCTATCACCTTGATCTACTCCTTGGAATACCCGTTCTGACTTTTCCTTCGGTCCTTCCTAGTCTTAATGAATTTAAGTGCAAATTATTTTCATCAGTGCTTTTATTATGAGTCCTCCCTGTTGGAATTATTTATCTGTTTTAAACAAGCACAAAATAAAATTTAGATTGTTTTTGGTAAAGGTTCATGAGATTGTTTTTGTCATCTAAAATGTCATTATTAATCATCTTAATTGAGCATAATAATATTATAGGGCCACAAAAGGCAAACATATTTGAACATTACTAGAACATATTTGACTGGTAGAACGTTGTAAAAGTCCTCTATCTGTGGTTCCTGAGTCCTTAATGACATAGTTATTATGTAAAAGAACTTTTGATTTTATTTATTTTTATTTCATTTCAATTAATTTAATTTCAAATAATTGGTTGAAATTGCATGTGGTTACTTCCTACTGCATTGGAAAGCTCAACTCTAAGAAGAAACAAATAAGATGATCTTCATGACCTAGAGCAGGAATAGATTTCACAAATAGGATACAAAAAGCATGGCACAAAAGAAAGATACCAATAACCTGTGTTATATTAAAAGTAAGAAAATATTTGCGTAAAGATATCATTAAAATAATAGAAGAAAAAACACAGAATGAGAGAATATGGGCAGGATATACAAAGAACCCATGGAATTAAAAAAAAGGACTGGGTGCAGTGGTGCATGCCTATAATCCCAGCAGCTCAGGAGGCTGAATAGGAGGATCTCAAGTTCAAAGCTAGCCTCAGAAATTTATTGAAGTCCTAAGCAAATTAGCAAGAAACCTAGTTCTGGAAAAAAAGGGGGTGGTCCTGGAAATGTGGCTCAGTGATTAAGTGCTCCTGGGTTCAATCCTCAGTTTAAAAAAAAACACACACAGATATCATCCCAAACAAGCAAGGCACCTGATCAAGCAAACACTTGCCTACAAAAGTTATCCAATTGGTTAATAAACATATGAAAATGTACTGGATTTTATTAGTCATAAGGAAAATGAAAACTAAAGCTCAACATATACCAGAAGGGCTAAAGTTAGAAAGACTGATATTATCGAGTGTTGGCAATGTTGCAGAGTAACTTGAACATTACTGATAGATTATCTACTAACAACATTTCTTATGAATGTACATTTCTATTCATAGGTATAAATGGGATGAAATACTTTTATATATACACAAAAACACATTTAAGAATGTCCACAGTATCATTATACATAGTAGCCCAAAACTAGATTAGCTTGAATATCAAGACTAGAATTGTAAATTAGGAAACCTTATACATTCATTCAGTAAAATTTCACCCAACAATGTACATTTATAATTTGTATTTATATGTAATTATAAAAACAAATTTCACCAACACTTGTTGAATGAAAAAAGACAGCCCTAAAAGAATTACTCCACTTACATAAGGTTCAAAGTTGTGTAAAATTAATTTGTAGTGTTAGAGATCTGAATGGTAGTCACCTAGATAAGACAGAGAGGAGGTAGCAGAGAAGTAAAAACCGCCACAACATCACCTTTGTAAATACTGGTAACTTTGTATTTCCTGACCTTGTGAGGGTTACACAGATGTTGACTTCATGATACACTACAAAGAGGGTCATTTAGGTTTTGAATATTTTGCATTGTATGCAATATTCTTCAATAAAAGTATTTTCGAAAGATACTAAAATTTTATCTCCAGAAAACAATTTAGGAATGACCATTTCCTAAAGCAAATGCACTTGTTTTACCAGTTTAACATTTTTATGCATGAAGAAATAAAGACAATTAAGTTTCAGTTTCTTTTTAAGTTCTTAACAATGTACTGTATTTAGCATCTGTGAATTTTTATTCATAGCCTTTTCTCATTTTTCTATGGGGTATTCATCATTTGCATAGATTTATAAGAACATTATTTAGAAAAGACATACACTTATCTGACAAAGAAGTTACAAGTATTTCCCCATTTATCATTTCATTGTATTTATAGTATCATTTTCCATGTCAAAAGTTTTCATTTTTATTTTGTCAATTTCTTCACATAATTTAGTTTACGGTTTCTGAGTTTTTAAATTGCTTATGATAATTTTGTTCCAGAATCACCACCTCTGGGACAGGAGTTCCCTGATTTCTCCTTAGCTAGCAAAGCAATAACACTTCTTTATCCTTTTTCTCAAAACTGTCCTTGTTATCGGATTAGCATCAGGGACAAGGACGGAGATTTCGGGAACAAATTTGGTACCCCAGGTGGGACTCGACAGCAGCCCCTGCTCCAGCATTCTCAGGCTGACCTGGCTTGCAAGGAACCTCACTTCCATGCTGAGGATGCAAGGTCAGGGAGAACTTGTCTAGAGCCAACTGCTGGAGAGTTAGGAGACCAGTGAGCTTGCCTTGGGTAGAACCAGGAAGTTTTTCCTGTGAACAAAGGGAGAGACTGACTGAGGGACTATCCCGGCAGCTGCCTAAGCTCCTTTTGCTTTGGAAACTCCTGCCTACCCTTCCTCAATAAAGTTGTTCCATCATGGTCCACTTTGAGTAAATGGAAACTCAACTTAGGAAGTAGCAACAACTTTAGCCAACTGGTAAGTCCCCTGGTGTGCACGCAGTGACCCTTGATTCCACACACCTGGTTCCTCTTTGTGGGAATCTCTGGTCCCTCTTTGCGGGGACATCTGTGATGTCACTAGTGTAGGAGTCATGGTTAATTGGCACTATAGAATCTAGGGATATTTACTTCCTTCTGGTCTGTTCCAGGCTCTCATCTGTTTGTTGACCTTGGGTTTGTAAATTCTCTCTGGTTGTCTGCCTGTATTTTTGTTTTGTTTGTATCTGTTACTGCCCCTTTTAAGACATGGCCAATATCACACTGATTCTGTAGGTAGTCTCTGGGGAAAGATCATGGCTGGTCAATTTAAAGTTTCCTCTCTGCCATGTTTTTGTGGCTCCTCTCTGGTCATCACTCTCTGTTTCTTTTTTGTACCCTCTTGCAGTTGGAATTCCTCTGTCAGAGGTAAAGTGAGTTGAAGAAAGGGCCCCACCTATAGGTATATGCTTGTCTAAGATAATGTTTTACTGTAATTATCTGGCTTTTGAATAGCTTTTCTGGACTATTATACAATCTTGCTATTGGAGTTGATCCATCAAAGGTAAAGAAAATGGAAGAAATTTGTACATGCAGGTCTGTCTGGTTTAAAGGTTCCCATCTGTCAGTCCTGGTTTTAGTGATCCTCTCTTGTCTGTGTTTTTGTATGTTATTGGCCTTTTAAGATATGAGCCATGCTGCATTGATATTACCAGTAGTCTCTTGAGCAGAGAGATCTTGGCTGAATGGGCCACCTATAGGTATAAGCCCTTCTAAGACACAAATGGTTTACCTGAACACAACCTAGCCTTTGAATGGTTATACTGGATTATTTATTTTTTTATGTATTTTCAGGCTATCCTAGGTTTATGAATTCCTTTTATTCTTTCATATACCTAGCTAATTTTTTAAATTCATTCTAGTTAGTTATATAAGACAGTAGAATGCATTTTGACACATCATATATAAATGGGGTATAACTTGGCATTCTTCTGGTTGTATTTGATGTAGAGTTACAGCAGTCATGCAATCATATAGGAACACAGGGTAATAATCTCCAATTCATTCTACTATCCTTCCTCCCCCCATAACCCTTCCCCTCCATTTACTTCCCTCTGTCTAATCCAAAATACCTCTATTCTTTCCCAGCTCCCTCTCCATTCTTATTGTAAATTAGCATCCACATATCAGAGAAAACATTCAGTTTTTGGTTCTTTGGAATTGGCTTATTTTGCTTAGCATAATATTTTCCAGCTCCATTCATTTACTGGCAAATGCCACAGTTTTGTTCTTCTTTAAGGCTGAGTAATATTCCATTGTGTGTGTGTGTGTGTGTGTATATATATATATATATATATATATATATATATATATATATGGATGAAGAAGTTATGAGATATATATATCTCATAACTTCTTCATCCATTTATCTGTTGAATGGCACCTGGGTTGGTTCCATAATTTAGCTATTGTGAATTAAGCTGCTATAAACATTGATGTGGCTGCATCACTGTCATATGCTGATCTTAAGTCTAAGTCCGTTGGGTATAAACCAAGGAGTGGGATAGCTGGGTCAAATGGTGGTTCCACTCCAAGGTTTGAGAGGAATCTCCATACTGCTTTCCATAATGGGTGTACCAATTTACAGTGTACCTTTTTTCACACATCCTAGCCATCATTTATTGTTGCTTGTATTCTTGATAATTGCCATTCTGACTGAAGTGAGATGAAATCTCAGTGTAGTTTTAATTTGCATTTCTCTAATTGCTAGAGATGTTGCACATTTTTTCATACATTTATTAACCAATTGTATTTCTTCTTCCATGAAGTGTCTGTTCAGTTTCTTTGATCATTTATTGATTGAGTTATTTGGGTTTTTTGCTGCTAAGTTTTTCGAGTTCTTCATATATCCTGGAGATTAATGCTCTATCTAAGTTGCATGTGGTAAAGATTTTCTCCCATTCTATAGGCTCTCTCTTCATGTTATTGATTGTTTCCTTTGCTGTGAAAAAGCTTTTTAGTTTAATTCCATCCCATTTATTGATTCTTGATTTTACTTCTTGCATTTTAGGAGTCTTGTTAAGAAATTCAATTCCTAAGCCGACATGGTGGAGATTTGGACCTACTTTTTCTTCTATCAGTGCAGGTTCTCTACTCTAGTGCCTAAGTCCTTCGTCCACATTGAGTTGAGTTTTGTGTAGGGTGAGAAATAGGGGTTTAATTTCATTTTGCTGCATATGGATATCCACCATTTGTTGAAGAGGTTACCTTTTCCCAGCCTGTTTTTGGTGCCTTTGTCTAGTATAAAACAGCTGTGTTTATGCGGATTTCTCTCTATGTCTTCTATTCTGCACCTTTGGTCTACATATCTATTTTGGTGCCAATACCATGCCATTTTTGTTACTATAGCTCTGTATTATAACTTAAGATCTGGTATTGTGATGCCTCCTGTCTCACTTTTCTTACTAAGTATTTATTTGGCTATTCTGGGTCTCTTAAGTTTTCCAAAAGAATTTCATGATGGTTTTGTCTAGTTCTATGAAGAATGTCATTGAGATTTTAATGGGAATTGCATTAAATCTATATAACACTTTTGGTATTATGGCCACTTTGAAATATTAATTCTGCTTATCCAAAAGCATGAGAGATCTTTCCATCTTCTAAGATTTTCTTAAGGTTCTTTCTTCAGTGTGCTGTAGTTTTCATTATAGAGGTCTTCCACCTCTGTTGTTAGATTGGTTCACAAATATTTTATTTTATTTTTTTGGAAGTTATTGTGAATGGGGTAGTTTTCCTAATTTCTCTTTCATCGATTCATCACTGATGTATAGGAATTTGATTCATGGGTATAATTTTATATCCTGCTACTTTGATGAATTCTATTAGTGCTAAAGTTTTTTGGTAAAATTTTTTTTATTTTATAAATATAGAATCATGTCATTGGCAAATAATGATAGTTTGAGGTTTTTTTTTTCCTATTCATATCCCTTTAATTTGTTTCTTTTAATTGTTCTGGCTAACATTCCAAGGATGTTAATAAAAGTTAATAAAAGTGGTGAAAGATGATATTCTTGTCTTATTCCAGTTATAGAAGGAATGCTTTCAACTTTTCTCCATTTAGAATGATGTTGACCTTAGGTTTAGCATTTGCAATGTTGAGGTATGTTCCTACTCTCCCTAGTTTTTCTAGTATTTTGAACATGATGAGGTACTGCATTTTGTCAAATGTTTTCTTCTGCATCTATTGGGATGATTATATGATTCTTTTGCTTAAGTCTGTTGATGTGATGAATTATGTTTATTGGTTTCCATATGTTGAACCAACTTTATTTACATCTTTGGGATGAATTCCACTCAATCGTGGTGCACTATCTTTTAATATGTTTTTTAATGAAATTTGCCAGAATTTTATTGAGAATTTTTGAATCTATATTCATTAAGGATATTGGTCTGAAGTTTTCTTTCCTTGATATATCTTTGGTTGTGGTATCAGGGTCATACTAGCCTCATAGTCTAAGTTTAGAAGGGGTCCCTCATTTTCTATTTTATGGAATAATTTGAGAAGTGTTTGTGTTAATTCTTCTTTGGAGGTCTTGTAGAACTTGGCTGAGAATCTGTCTGGTCCTGTGCTTTTCTTTATTGGTAGGCTTTTGATGACACCTTCTATTGTATTGCTTGAAATTGATCTGTTTAAATTATGTATATCTTCCTGATACAGTTTTGGTAGTTCATATTATTCTACAAATTTGTCCAATCTCTTCAATATTTTCTATTTTATTGATGTATAAATTTTCACAATTGTTTCTAATTATCTTCTGAATTTTAGTAGTGTCCATCACTAATTTTAATAATTTGAGTTTTCTCTCTCTCTTTGTTAGCATGGCTAAAGGTTTATCAGTTATATTTATTTTTACAAAGAACCAACATTTTGTTTTGTCAATTTTTTAAATTGTTTCTTTGTTTCAAATTCATTGATTTCAGCTCTGATTCTAATTATTTCATGTTTTCTATTGCTTTGGTATTGATTTGATCTTCTATTTCTAGGGCTTTGAGATGTAATTTTAGGTCACTTATTCATTGACTTTCTGTTCTTTTAATGAATGAACCCAATTCAATGAACTTTCCTCTTAGCACTGCCTTCATAGTATCCCAGATGTTTTAATATGTTGTATCACAATTCTCATTTACCTCTAAGTAACTTTTTATCATATTCCTGATTTCTTCTGCTATCCATTAGTAGTTCAGTAGTATATTATTTAGTCTTCAGGTATTACAGTGGCTTCTATTTTTTATTTTATCATTGATTTCTTATTTCATTCCATTATTATATGATAGAATTCAGGGAAGTATCTCTATTTTTTTATATTTAGTAAGAATTGCTTTGTGGCATAATATATGGTCTATTTTAGAGAAGGATCCTTTTGCTACTGAGAACAATGTGTATTCACTTGTTGATGGGTGAAATATTCTATATATTTCTGTTAAGTCTAAATTATTGATTGTATTTTTGAGTTCTACAGTTTTGTTGTTGTTGGTGGTGGTGGTGGTGGTGGTGGGTATTTTTAGTTTTTGTTTGCAAGATCTATCCAGTGGTGAGAGAGGTATGTTAAAGTCACCCAGTATTATTGTGTTGTGGTCTATTTATTCTTGAATTTGAGAAGGGTTTGTTTTTAGAAACTCCATTGTTTGGGGCATAAACATTTACAATTGTTATATCTTGTTGCATAATTCCTTTAAGCGGTGTGAAATGTCCTTCTTTGGCTGGAAGTCCACTTTATCTGATATGATAATGGGAACCCCTGTTTTTATATGAGTGATATGTTTTTTCCCATCCTTTCACCTTCAGTCTGTGGATATCTTTGCCTATAAGGTAGGTCTTTTGGAGACAGCATATGGTTGGGAATTGTTTTTTTTTTTTAATCCAATCTGCAAGTCTGTGTCTTTAGATTGATGAGTTTAGGCCATTAATGTTCAAGGTTATTATTAAGATGTGATTTATATTTCCAGTCATTTTGGTTTATTTCTGATTTTTAATTTGAATTTGTTTCACCATTAATTGACCATTCTTTCAGTGTAGTTCTTTCCTTTGCTGGTTTTCACATTATTTTCATTTCATCTTCATGGAATATTTTTTTTTGAGAATGTTCTGTAGTGTAGGCTTTCTAGTTGTGAATTCTTTTAACTTTTATTTATCTTTGAAGGTTTTTTTATTTCATCTTCAAATCTGACTCTTACTTCTTTATTGGCATCCATTTTCTTTCAGAGTTTGGTATATGTTATTCCAAGACCACTTAGCTTTGAAGGTCTGATTGAGAAATCAGCTGAGATTCAAATTGGTTTCCCCCTATATATAATCTGGAATTTTTCTATGGTAGTCTTTAAAATTCTATCCTTTTTTGTATGTTAGGCATTTGCATTATAATATGCCTAGGAGTGGGTCAGTTGTTTTTTTTGTATATTTGGGGCCCTGTAAGTCTTTTATATTTAATTTTCTATTTCATTCTTTAGGTTTGAGAAATTTTCTGATACTCTTTCATGGAAAATATTGCACATTCCTTTTGGTTTGTATCTCCATACCTTTGTCTATTCTAATACATCTTAAACTTGGTCTTTCCATGTTATCCCATAATTCTTGGAATTTCTGTTCATAATTTCTTAATATCTTCTCTCCATGGTCAACTCCATTTTCATGATTATATATTTTATCTTCATTGAGGTTCTGTCTTCCAAAACTTTGGTCTATTCGTGATGCTTTCCATCGAATTTTTAATTTGACTTATTGATTCCTTCATTTGGGGGATTTTTGCTTTTTTTTTTTTTTGTCAGAATCACTGCTTCTTTATTGAAGTGATCTTTCACTTCCTGTATTTTTTCTCTGATTTTATTTCTTATACTGCCCTTTACTTTGAATATCAGTTTAACTATGTAAGCTTCAAATTACTTTTCTGACATTTCTTGTACTGTGGTGTCAATGGATTCTGTTATTGGAGTATCTTGGTTTGTTTGGGGTGATGTGTTCCCTTGCTTTTTTATGTTGTTTGTGTGTCTACCCATCTAATAGCATGAATGTGAGGCAGTAGAGTTTCTATCCTGTGGACTTATAGTGTCTCTGAATGTTTCCAGTACCTCACCCTAGACCCAGTCACATTGGTGAAGACTATTTGTTGCTTCTGCTGACTGGTGGAGTTTGCAGAAGCTGCAGGCCTCTGCATCCCAGCAGCTTACTGTCAATTTCTTCTTTCTTCAGGATTCTTGTCTCATGAATAAAAAGGTTACATTTGTGCATCCATAATGCTTCAGACAGAAGATTTTCTTCTCATTCTGGATTATTATACAATCTTGAAGTTGAAGTTGGTCTGTCAAGGGTAAAGTATGTACAGGCATTTATGCAGTTACATAATAAGTGGTCTGAAGAGTCAGGAACTAATTTGAAGGTGCCAAAAGGTACTGCTTCTGGTGTGCAGGACTCCAGAAAAAGGGATTAAAAATTATTTCAGTCTTTTAAACCAAGTGCAGTTACTCTCATCATAATTTCCCAGCCTGGCCCCAGACAGCTACAAACCATCTCACTGTGGGTCAAGGACACTAGCCCTAAACTGAGAGAAAAATCCCAGAAAAGCTGCCTGAGCTACTGAAAAGTAGCCTAGTAGAACCAGGCCTCTGCTCTGCCTCCCAGTCCCTTTTGCCCCTGAAGGATGAAGGCTGCTGGTTACAAAGGATGTGGCAGCAGGTTCCAGTACTACCAGTTTATGACCTGGGTACAGGAATAGTCTCCCCTTTAAGACCTAACAGGTGACCCCATTCAGCCATGGGATATTCATCACTGGGGCAAATAAATTCTTGCTATAACAGTATCCCATCAAACTAAATGCCTGGGAGACTGACAGAATAAATAACTGCACCCAGAAAAGAAAAAGAAACTAAGGCCAACCTGTGTTTTGTAGGCAGCTTCTGTAAAGGGATTTTCAAGGAACCCTAAAGAAAAGAATGGAAAGGCCAGGTCTTGAGTCTAGAATTTTTATCCACTTTACAAAGTTGATGAAGATAGCCAAAATTTATTAAATGCTTACTTATGTTAAAAAAGGAAGAAAAGAATGGAAAGGGACTCCTCCATTGAATATCAATTTGCCTACTGTAAGGAAAAGGCCCCAAAGGATCATCTGAGTACAATTAACAGTAGGGAACTCAGTTAAAATTGATAGCATTTTGATAATAATAAGGTAGACAGGTCAGGCTCAAAAATATTCTGTGCTCCAACCCCCTGAATACAACCTGGGAAAAAAATATTAAGACACAATTTCTGTGTATGGCAGATTGTCCAACCCTCTCCTGGGATGAACTTTCATGTTTAAATAACATGCACAGATAACATTCATAAGGATTGTTACAGAATATGAATTTAAGAAAGAGTCTGAAACTAGAAAAGATAAAAGAAATTTATAGAGGTATGGAAATATATTTTAGCATGGAAAATTAGAAGGTAAAAGAAATGTTTCTGAATGAGAAAGTATTTTGTCTGGTGAAGTAATATTCTTGTGCTAAAGTCCAAGATGAATGTGAGAACAAAACTAAGGATGTAAACAAATCATGAATGTCTAAGTAAGTTGCAGAAGGTTTGTGGAAGAAAAATCTCAAACATTTTGTGTTTGTGATTAAATTGGCTATAATTAGCACAAAGTTATTTGAACTTCAATATACCGATATGAAGCAAAGTCTGAAGTATTGATTGGCTCTTATTATGATAATTTTCTTGTGTTGTTTAGGTTTATTACTCAGGGAAACTAAGTCTTAAAGGAATTAGGATTTGTATCTGTTTTAAAGTCTATTAAATAATTAATTTGTAATTGGTTAAATAAACAACTATTATTTTAGGTTATAATAATATAGTAAGTATATGTGACTAGATATAAGTATATATCTGAGAACTATATCTGTCTGAGTCTTGTCCAAGTGTTATGTAAAAGTTTATAAAATGAAAGTTTACTGGCAAGGCAACCAATAAGTGCTCTCTTTTATATATTTATCTGACATAGAAGGGCCACACCGTCACTTGAAGATCTGTCTTTTATGTTTGTTTTGACCAAGTCTATTTCTGATCATTAACACTTTTTCCTCAATGTACAAGAGATTTAAGTCTATCCTTTGACTTTTGCTACTACTACTAACCCATACAGACCTGTAATTATTGTTAGCATACACTATGGTTCTAAACTGTACTTTAAAAGTTAAACATAGTTACATATAAAGTTTAGGGTAGAGCACTTTAATAAGTTGTTGTTCTTCAAACTAAAATAATCTGTAGCAATATCTCAATAACTCTTGCCTTCAGTGTTCTTATAGATTTCTATAGCAAGAAAAAATTTGTTTGGTATTTATTCATGTCATTTGATGTTTTGTAGCTGGTTAAAGTAATTTATTGTCAATAAGCTATATATACAATGTTGTTTTACTCTTCACATTGGAATTGGAATTTAAATTCATTTTTGGAAAATAATAAGGAGACTCTGATCTGTTTAAAGATGAAATTGTCAAACATGGAAGCATTTTGCCACTTTACACAAAATGAAAGTTAAAAGTTCTTTTAGCCTTTGTTTGATTCATTTTCAGTTGTAATGTTGTATTGTGTTATTTGTCAAGAGCCCCACCTTACCTGAGTTGGGGCTATGCCTCTCAGCTTACTGCATGCTATAATGGCCCCCAAAGAGGCTAGACTTCAGCTCATTTAAAGTTGTGTTCAAACAATTGATTTTTATTGTAAAGATTACTGTGATCTCAAAATAAACAGAGGGTATAATATATAACTAAGTAAAGGTTTCCAATTATAAAAATCATTTTTCTTCATTCATAGCTATTTCACAGATTGAATTTCTTTTTGCTCTGTTAATTTCATTTTGTTTTTTCCTTGTAAACTTTAAAATTCTTGCCTTCAGTGTTCTGCAGAGGTTTTGCTTCTAATAGAACGACTTGAGTCAATTTGAGATAACTGTAAGACAGATAGTATATAATGCTGACTTCTAGTACTAATACTAACCCCAATTAAATGAAAGGGGTTAAAATTATGGATATTGTAAAATTATGGATATTGAAGTTATAACCTGTTACTCTCACTTTAAGACTGGTGAAACTGGCCTGCTGAGTGTTTAAAATGAAAAAACTTGGAGACCAAAGTCAAGGAAGTAAAAGGGCCAAGGAAAAAGCAGCCAACATTTTGGTTCTTGCCCTCTAAGGTCAGCCAGGACCCAGAGAAAGACTGAACCCCTGCAACTCTGGTGAGTCTCCCAATGTGCCAATCAGGGAGATTGAGAGGATCCTAGAGAACTGGCAGCCAGCCCATGCACATTCTGCAAAAAGGAGGGTCATTGAGAGGAAAGTGTCCATGATTCTTTCAAGAGACACCACATATGGTAAGCAAAACTCTGGTCCATCCTGGCAGATGGCATCACTTATAGAAGAAAGTTAAAGGAATCAGGAGGCTTTGCATAGTCCCCAAGAGTGATCTCTGAAGAAGCTCAACTGACTCTTCAGAGTAAATAGGAACAAGGTCAGTTTCGACCAACTTGATCTTAAACACCTGGCAGGAGAGCATAGCCTAAGCACAATTCTATGTGGACATTTAAAAGGAAAAACAGTGGTTTTATAAATGCAACTTAAGATGTACACTTGTGTCAACAGTAAGTAAAGCTGGAGGCCATAAAGGAAGGGTTCTTGTATGAGACAGCCTAATAATAATGATCACAAAGGACTCTAGACTCACCAGTTTGTCCTGAGTTAATTTGAGCCAGATCTCATAGACCTACAAATCTTCCTAACCTTTCACATTGATAAACTTGATCTGTTTTTTCACTGATGTGATTATGAGTTATTGTCTTCATGGTTTTCATGGTTGAAATATTAATTGCTTTTGTGCTAATTGTTTACAAAAAAAGTAATGCTTTGCTATGTTGTTTACTGTCATCTTAGCATGATCTCTGCAGTATGTATGCTTTATCCAGTCACCTGCCATCTGCCACTGTGAACTTCTGAACTTCTCTGATGCTAAATACCCTTAACTGTCCACACCCCACTTGACAGAGAATAAGAATTTTGGGTTATTTCCCCAAACTGGGGATGACCTGTCTTCCCCATTTTAGACACCCACAATAAGAACAAAGTAATGCAGACATTGAGGATGATTCCAGAAGATATCATAAATGACTATCTCCCAAATTAACAAGTGAATTAAACTCTTACAGAGAACTCATGGACTGTAGCCTTTGAAACACCTCTTTAAAAGGTGATGGACAGAATTACAGCCTCTGGAGCAGGAGTACCTGTGTTTCTCCTTCACTAGTAAAGCAATAAAACTTCTTTTTCCTTTTTCTCAAAAAAAAAAATTTCCACATCAAAATTATAAAAAATATTTGCATGTATTTTCCCCTAGCATTTTCACAGGCCATTTTTAATTGAAATTTTCTATTCAACTAGAATTTGCTTTTGTTTCTAATGGGATATAATCTAAATCTTTTTTATGTTTCTTTGTGTCTGCCTCAATGCCAATTGTCCAAGCAACATTCATTGCATATATTGCTCATACTGCCTGAACCAATTCAATTACTATTTGTGTGTGTGTGTGTATGTGTAAATGTATGTATCTTAGATTCCCTTAGATATTCGAGTTTGAGTCTCTGCATTCTCTGTTACATTTATTTATATACCTAGTGTTGTTATTATGTTGTGATTATTTAATTACTGTGGTTAATTAGCCTCCGGTGCAGTTACTAAAATATAAAAAATTCATGATTACTGGTTTTGCTCAATGTTTGTCTCCTTCACTCATGTATCTGCCCACTAGGTGGTCATGTGTGTACCTCTCTGTCCACATGGTATCTCATCCTCCAGATCCTCTGCCAGTGCATCCTCTCTCCCGAAGGGTAATCAAATATTTTATGAACTCTATGGTTTCCATGCACATGAAAGTATGTGATGTCAGGTCCTTCTAAGGCATAACCCTCAAACTGGCACCATACTATTTCTGGGGTCCTATTTGTTAATCAAGCCATGAGCTAGTCACACAGCTTAATGTTTCAATGTGGAAATTCAATCAACAAGTGAGTACACAGGGCATGGCTATGAGGAAGCATCTGTTGGGTTCTATTTTTGCAAATTATTTACTAGGGTGGGCATCCTTGTCTTAGTATTGTCTCTAATAGGGATGAATACCTTGGGTCCTTAACTAATGCTTGCTATTTGTTTCTAGCTTTTATCAAGAAAAGGAGTGGGACATCGTGGTACACCCAGTAATCTCAGCAACTCAGGAGCCTGAGGCAGGAGGATTGCAAATTCAAGGCCAGCCTCAGCAACTTTGTCAGACCCTTAGCAACTCAGTGGCAACCTGTCTCAAAATAAAATATAAAAAGAAAGGACTGGGGATTTAGCTCAGTGATAAAATGGCCCTGTGTTCAATTCCCAATACCAAAAAGGGGAGGTATGTGTGTGGAGAGAGAGAAAGATGGGGGGGATGCTCTACAATGCACAAGGGTTTCTTTTGTTTATCAGAATGGTTGCTGAATAATATCACTACAATTTAGAATTTATGAATATGATCTTATTATTTTCTTTGAAAAATATTTGAAAACAAATTCTATGAATCAACTGCCTAACCTTGAACCCTTCTTCTATGTCTGAAATGATCTTCACAGAGTCAAGGTGTGTTATTCTTTAACATACTGCTGGTTTCTATTTGTTACACTTTAATTGAAGAATTTCCCTTTCCTAGTCATACATGATAACAACAACTGTTCATTTTTTGACACATTTCCTACCTCTTCCATTATGCAGATAAGGCAAGGTGTGTGAGTTCAGAGAGGTAAACCAGTGCCTGGAGGAAAGGGTGGCACCTGAACTAGGAATAATGCCCTGTGAGCCCACTCATGAGAAGGTCAGTTTTCTCAAAATAGTCTAGGGCTATGTATTTGGCATTAGGACAATTCTAACATTTTTTGGAATTTCAGAAGTTGAGAAAAGTGTACAGTATAGCTCAGTTGCTATAAGTTATTCAATCAGTTTTCACGTGTAGCTTATCTTTTGCCATATCCTATTAGCCTTTGTGTATAAAAAATATTAATGGTAATATCTCCTTTCTCCCTGGTTATTTTCCCCCAGGGATTCACAAGACTTTAAGCTTCTCCAGGCCTCATTTTGTTAGATTAGAAAGGATTGATCTTATCTAAGTTCTCTCAGGCAGCACATGTCAAGTTCTCTCCTTTGTCTGTCACCTTAAGGGGAGTACCTTATGAACACCTCACTGGCTTCTGTGTGCCTGTGCCTAGAATTACCCCAGCGCAGGAATGCTATAGTGCCAATACCATCCTGCCACTCATGCATAGTATATACATATACACATGTGTTTTGAAATCCGTTTTGCCTACTCTCTAAAATTGAGAAAACCTACAGACTATCTGTGCATCCCCTCAGTGTCAATTCCTGCCTCCTTCTCATTCTTCTCTAGCCTATGGTCCTCATGCAAGTCACCTCCTAGGACCCACCCACTAGTTTATCAGGTACTTTGGGGCCAAACCTGAACTCTAAATTGAGCTCAGAATGGGGTCTCTTCTATGTAAGTATTTTTGCATATTTTTGAGACATTTAGGAGCAAAGAGAAAAATGCCTGGGAATAAATCAATATCAACCTAAGAGGGGTCTCATCATTTTCAGGTGCTCATGTGTGACCCCATATGTGAAGTAGAGGATGAGGCAAATATCTGGTTAGTGGTTTTAATTACACACTTTGGAAGATTCAAACTAAACCTCATGCTTTTTAAAGAAAAAGATATTTTGAAATCATTGAGATTTTACTCAGGTTATGTTTATTGTTTCAAAAAACTAAACTGAAACAAAACAAAACACCAGCAATAACAGAAATAAGATATTTTCAAACAATCTATGAGATTTGGCTTCAAGCCTTTTGTGTAAGATTTTTATCTAAAGCCAAAAGTAGGAGAGAATGCAATTGAATCAATGATTAATTCAGCTAAAAAAGGGAACCATCTTGACTTGAAGTATTTTAAAATATCAAAAAATATTTTTGACATTTAAAACTATCCATAGAACTGAATTGCTTTGAGACAATATTAGATTGAGAACAATTTAGAAAAGAATTGCTTGGCCAAGAAGCTATGAAGACAGGCTGACTTATTATGTACTTGAAAAGACTTTAAAAAGCAGCAATACTTTACCAAGTGTAGTTCCAGCCACCCAAAACATTATGAATTCTTGAAATTGCAAGGAGAAATTACATGTAGATGAAATAAGGCAATTTTTAATATCTGATAAGGATAGCTTTTCAGTACAACATCTGCTTAAAGAGAATAGGGTATTTAGTGAGTAATTTTAGAGCAACTCAGTAACAGTTTTGGAAAAAAAAGAAACATGTGCACTTTTTACAATATACAGAAATAAGCCCCAGGTCTTTGTACATGCTGTTCCAACCACCAGTGTTGCCCTCTTCCTGCTTGTCTGCCTTCCATGTGTGCTCCATAAATATCTCAACCCTTCCCTTGTGGTGTCTTCCTAATTTACTTTAACAAACATAGATGAATTTTATTCTCTGACCCCACCGCATATGTGAAACTGTTCTCTGGCAAGTACCATACAGCACTGTAATCATTTGACCCCCGTTAGTAAGTGTCCAGTTTTTTTTTTTTTTTTCACAATTCTAGTACCTAAACCAGGATTGGCCACAGAATAGGCACCAGAAAAGTCTCTGTTGACATGTCAGCACACAGGATAATATACACACACATTGAAATTCCAAGAATGATTTAGTAAAATGTTTGTGAGGACTAAGTTGATAAAAATAGATTGCAAAAGCATATGCACAATTTGATTATGGCTGTAAAAGAAATAAGGTTTTATAGATTCAAAGTAAAACCATTAAAGTATATGTTTATGTTAGAGCAATTAAAATATTTTCCATTGTATTATTGCCTTTTCAAATATGTTGTTCCAATCACAAATGTCTGCCTTGGGCTTAACATAACTGTAACAAGAGGGTAGAATGAGACTCTGTAACTACTTTCAACCAAAGCACCAGAAGGTAGATATCAGCTTACCAAAATGAGGGAGATGAACCTGTCCACCATTCCTAAATGTAAAATTTATGGAGTTAATGGAAATCCTTCAATTTGTAGATATTTCAATGAGATTACAGGTATTAAAAATCAGAGGTCAGCTTTGGGGAGGAGGTATAGTGATGACACAAACAGTCCCCAACCTAAGATTTTTCAACTTTACAATGCTGCTAAAGTGACAAACATTCAGTAAAAACATACTTTGAATTTGGAATTTTGATCTTTTCCCAGGCTAGTGTTTTGCATTACAATCTTCTCTCTCAATACTGGGCAGTGCCACTGAGCCGTAGCTCCACATTAGCCAAGGGCTCGTGTAGAGAAACTACCAATCCTCTACAGCAGGTTCTGTTGCCAGCATTGTTTTTATTTATAATATTCAGTGTTCAGTAAATCATGTAAGATATTCAACATCTTATTATAAATTAAGCTTTGCATAAGATGATTTTGTCCAACTGCTGGCTAATGTATGTGTTCTGGGCACATTTAAGACAGTGAGACTAAGCTATGTCATTTGGGTAGGCTGGGTGTGTTACAAGCATTTTTGACTTATGATATTTTCAATATTTGGATATATTAGTACATAACCCCATCAAAATTTGAGGTACACATGTGTGTACACATGTGTGTGTGTGTGTGTGTGTGTGTGTGTGAAAGAGAGAGAGAGAGAGAGAGAGAGAGAGAGAGAGAGAGAGAAATCAGTGTGGAGAGACCTATTGTCTTGCTGTGCCTCTTCCTCTTTGGAAGAAGGTTTTGGGCTATCAAAAGGCAAACATGGGCCGCCTGCCTAGAGACCTGCAAGACAGTGGGTCTACTCAGCAAGTATTGAAATTGTGTCTCCTGATGTTGAGACACAGAAGATTCGTACTTCTCTCACAACTAAGAAAAGTAAAGACAGCTGTAGGCTGTTGTGTGAGCCTGATCTAGAAATACTTAGGAAAAGAAAAGGTCTACATACCTGCTGAGATTAGGCTGGTCTTCCAGGGTTTGTGAGGACAACAGCTACATGAGTTTTCCCCTAGTGAGAAGGCCGTGGGTGTTAGCTGGGTGGGATGGACCTCAGTCCTGTCTACTAGGTCCTGATGGGGGGGATAAGGAAACCTCTCCAGGGAGACAGGTGGGGAGTGCATGACATCAGTAGACCTAGGGCTAAGAATGGTGTCTTTCTTGGCCACTGAGACAAAATATGTTTTCCCTGGATCAAGGCAATTACAAGAGAAAGGGTTCTAGTAGGAAGAGTCAGAGAGTCTCCGGAAGCACTTTATGGGAGAAGCAGCCCACTTGTACCAGCTACAGGGCCCACAAAGCACAAAGCCACCCAAACTGGAGATAATCTTGCCCATCTTTCTCCCACAGGCCTTCCCCACTGGGATCTTGTTTGGGATAATGCAACTTCTACTCAGAGAAGTGAGTCTAAATTGGCAGAGGGAAGAAGGTATTATTCTAAGTTAATTTTTCATTATTATGGACTTCATAAATTCAAGATTGAGAGAGTGTACCTCTTAAAGCAAATGTTGCCCCATTTCCTAAAACTGAGCAGGAAGTCATGAGCCTGCAGGGAAAAGATTACCACAGGCAAAGATTATCACCACTGAATAAAGTTAAAGATAAAAATAAAGTTGTATTTTGATTCCAATCCTCATGCTGAGGTTGTTCAATATGTCAGTTGCATAAGGAAAATCTGTCATTCCCCTTTCTTGGCACCCCAGTAAGTCATAAAAGGAAGTTATTCAGGTAGAAAAGTTTGATCACTTTTATTTTTGTTTGAAGTGTGATTTAAACCTTTGTGAACCCTAGAATATCACCGAGCGTAAAAATGGAAGGATATTCATAGGTCATTGCTTCACCCCCTCATTTTACTAAGAAGGAAATTCCCCCGCATAGAGAGTTCTCAAAAGTTGCCCTCAAGGGCACTGCTGATTAATAGCAAAACAACTTGTGACACTCTGCACTTCCTTTTCTGATCAGCTCCAACATTTCCACAGCCTGCTGGAGCTACACCCCCAGTCTGTAAAGAATCTGAAAATAGCAAAGAAGTGGGCAGTTTTTCTAACAATGCTAATCAGAAGTTAGTCTTCTCTAAATGAGTGTCAGAGAGGTTCTTACAAAGCAAGCTTCTAGGGAGTGTAGGAAGTTAATTACCTTCCTCTATAATTCATTAGTCATCATCCTTGTAACTTGAGGCAGTTTGAAATACAACTTGTATTTAGTAACATGGATTCAGAAGACTTTAGATGTAAATATGTCCAAGAGAGCCTCTTCCTGTACTTTATTATCTTCTTCTTTGACAGGCTTAAACAACTTTTAGAACCTATCCTTGTATTTAGTTAAAAACAACAAAACAGCTAAGATTATGAATAGAGAGTGTTTTGATTCAAATTAATAATTACCTAATATGTCTCCTTCAAATTAACATGAAAATAGAGCTTATCTAAGTGGGTTCCTGGGATAATATAAAGTAGGCTTTCAAAAACAGGTTGAGGAAAGAATGATCTGCTGCAAAATGACCCCCTCAGGAGCCTGCAGCAATACTAGTAGATGTGATGCTTTGGGGTATAGCATGTGTCACTAATGGATTCTGGGAAAATGCTAATTTACTATCTGGAAATACAACATCACCATTTCCCAGTGTCTTTTAAGGAGATGACATGGGACCCAGGACAGAGAACTTCCACTGGAGATAGGTTGGATAGAGGAGAAAATTATTCTGAGTAGAGCAAGCTGCCTCAGAAAGGCGGAGAAATAAAGCCCCAGAGAAAGAGAGGGGAAGAAGGAAGGCAGAAAGCTGAAAGAGAAAGAGAGTGCACTTAATGTGATTCAAGACTTTTTAAACAGGGAGCTTCATCCTTAACCCGTTTGACCTTACACTTAAGCTGAAAGTTAAGTCTTCTCATCAGAAAGAGGAAGTGCACCCATACCCATGGGTGGGCTGAAGGCAGTGGCCACAGTCCATGAGCATGAAAAATCCCAAAGCATTTCCAAGCAATAAATAACTGGCAGCAGGCACTCAGCCAACAGATGTGAATTGGTGCCTCTTACTATCAGGCAGTAGGTGATAAACCATACCCAGAGGGCCCCTCCCTCTGGGGACTTCCATTCAATGAGGAAGCATAATCTAACTTAGTCTGCTAAAACTGCCATAACAAAAGACCACAGACTGGGCAGTTTGAGCAACAGACATTTATTATTCATGGTTCTGGAAGATGAAAATCTGAGGACAGGGTATGTGAGCATGTTCTGGTGAGGGCTCTTCTCCTTTCCTGTATATGGCCACTCTCTTGCTATGTGTTCTTGTGGTCTTTCTTCAGTGCATGTACTTAGAGCAAGAAAGCACTCTGGCAACTCTTCCTTTTATTATAAGGCACTAATCCCATCACAAGAGCTCCCCTACTTATGACCTCCTCTATCTCCCAATGCTTCCTTCTCCAAATATCATCACATTGGGGGTTAAGGCTTCAACATATAAATTTTAGGGGGACCCATACATTTAGTCTGTGATGTTCTTAACTTATGAACTTTCAGTTACTACAAATGCAGAGACTGAGCATTTTCTGTTTTAAAATTCACAGATTCAGGCAAATGATGAGTGAAAGTAAAATAAGAGCATAGGATACATAGAAAGGAATCTGAACCTGATTTATAGAAAAAAGACACACTTTGCCATGAAAAAAAAGAAACAACACAATTTGCATAGCTTCTCCTGGCTAAGAATTTCACCAATTCCTAGTAAACAACACATGGAAAACAATCATAAGCTAAATTGCACATTGCTTTTAGTTGATATCTACATATTCAGAATCCTCTGGGCTGCCCAGATAGTCTCAGTATTCTCATCACTATTTCTGGCAGGAAGTCTCTAGCTAATAATCCGCCATCATGGTGCAGAGTTTACATGGTGATCATGCAGTTAATAAGGAGACACTTTTGCCTCCCAATGCTTCTATAGTTCTACCTCTGTGAACCATACCTTTTTGCCATTCATCTTAGAGAAATCTAGTGCAAATCAATATGTAGTTGATATAAATGTCCACGGGGATGGATAATATCAGCAAGGATTACATGTAGAAAGAGAAGAGCAAAGGCACCAAAATAAACTATGGATTATTCTAAGATTTAGCAATATGAAAGAGATCATCTTTCCAGAGAAGTAGGAAAAGCATTTGACAAAAACATACCACTCTTTCATAATAAAAAACACCAAACAAATCTGGAATAAAGGAGAACTTCCTCAGCCCGAGGAAATCTGTTAAAAATGCACAGATAATATCATAATGCATAGTGGATGACCAAAAGCTTCTTTCTTCCTAAATTTCGATGGCAAATAAGAGTAACATGTCTGCTATTACTGCTCCTATTCAAGATTATCCTGCTGGTCCTAATTGAAAAGGAGAAAATAAAACTACTTCTATTCACAGATGACATGCTCTTGTATATATTGTCCATTTTTCATTACTATAAGTAAACCCCTGAAATTGGGTACTATACAAAGAAAATATGTTTATTTGGCTTGCAGTTCTAAAGGTTTGAAGGCATGCTGCAGACTTCATATTGCTCTGGTGTAGGATTCATTGGCAGCATGATACAGTGGATAGCATTGTGGTGGGAGCACATGCAGGAAGAAGAGACCACACAGTGAGAGAGAAAGCTAGAGAGAGAAGAGTCTGGGAGAAGCTAAGCTTGTGTGTTTACAAAAATCCTTTTATGAGAACTAACTAGGGTTAGCTGATGCAGAGGATGACATTGATTCCTTCCTAGGCCAGGACACTTAATGACCTTATTACTTCCCACGAGAGTTTGCCTCTTAAAGATTTCCTACTACCTCCAAACACTGGTACAGTGAGGACCATCCTACCAATACATGAACCTCTGGGGATCACACTCCAACCACATTCAAACCACAGCATAGAAAATCCCAAGGAAACCACACAAAAAAATAAGAGATAATACACATGTTCAACAAGGTTAAAAGATACAAGATCAATACACAAATTTAACTGTATTTGTACTTACAAGCATTGAACAATCTGAAAATCACATCAAGAAATCAATTCTATTTACAATAGTATCAAAAAGAATTAAGTACTTAGGAATACATATAAAAGAAGTAACTCTGAAAGTTCTGAAATTGTTGAAGAAAAATAAAGTTGTGAAAATGGAAAAACAATGTACATTAGTTGGGCATGGTTGTGCAGGCCTATAATCCCAGTGACTCAGGAGGATGAGACAGGAGAATCACAAGTTCAAGGTCAGCCTCAGCAACTTAGGGAGGCTCTAAGCAACTTAGCAAGACTCTGTCTCAAAATAAAACACAAACAGGGCTGGGGATGTGGCTCAGTGATAGCACACCCCTGGGTTTAATCCCTAGTACAAAAAAAAAAGACAATGTATGTTCATGGTTCAAAAAACTTAATATTAAGATGACGATATTCTCCAAATTTATCTACAGATTTATCATATACCTTATTAAATATTCATCCATGTAAATTACAGCCTATAAGAGTCTAGTACCAGAATATATACAGAACTCTTATGGCTCAAAAGTAAAGAGAAATAATACAATTTAAAAATGGGAAAGGGAGCAGGGCACGGTGGTACACACCTGTGATTCCAGCGGCTCTGGAGGCTGAGGCAGGAGGACTGCAAATTCAAAGCCAGCCTCAGCAAAATCGAGGCACTAAGCAACTCAGTGAGACCCTGATAGTAGAATGAAACAGACATTATTATTACTGTGTGTATATATGTGAATGCATGACCAATGTGATTCTGCAACCTGTATACTCAGAAAAATTGAGATATTATATCCCATCTGATTCAAATGTATGATATGTCAAGGTCATTGTACTGTCATGTGTAACTAATTAAAACAAATTAAAAAATAAAAATAAATAAAATAAAATAAAATACAAAATAGAGCTGTGGATATGGCTCAGTGCTTGAGTGCCCTTGAGTTCAATCTCCCTATGCTCCCCCCATAAAAAATGGGGAAAAGTTTTGAATATACAGATAGAATAAGAAAATAGAATATACAACAAGAACATGAAAATGTGCTCGACATTATTTGTCCTTGAGGAAATGCAAATCAAAACCATGAGATAGCACTTCACACTTACTGAAATGGTTATTTTAAAAAGATTTCAAAAATAACAGGTATTAGAAAATATATTGATGGGATGAAGGCTCGTTCACTGCTGGTGGGTGTGTGAAATTATACAGTTGCATCAGAAAACATTCTGGAAATTCCTCAAAAAACTAAACATATGTAGGGCTAGCAGTTTCACTCCATGTCATATATCCAAGAGAATTAAAGGCATATATCTACACAAAATCTTACATGTTAGCATTCATAGTAGTATGATTTATAATAGTCAAATGTGGCTACATCCCAAATTTCAATCAACTTTGGATGAATAAGCTAACGTGCTATATCTTATACAATGGAATTCATTGTAGCATGTGTCACTGACACATGCTACAATGCGAATGAAACTTGAAAATATCGTGCTAAATATGAGAAGCCAGACATAGAGTTCACCCGTTGTATGATTTATCTTATATGAATTGCCCAGAAAAAAATTAATTCATTGTCTGGGGATGCAGCTCAGTGATAGAAAATTTGTCTAACATGTGTTAGGCCCAGGGTGCAATCCCTAGCACTGCAAAATCATCATCATCTTCATCATCATCATCATCATCATCATCATCATCATCATCCATAAACACAGAGGCTAGATCAGTAGATTCCAAGAGGTAGGGGGAAGAAGTTTGGGATAAAGAGTAAAAAAACTTTTGTAGATGATGAAATATTTTTAAATTAAATAGCAGCAATATTTGTACAATTTGTAAATATGCTGAGAACAATCAAATCATACTTTTAGTAATGCATTGCATGGTGTATAATTATATCTCTTGATAAAAACGATACAGTGAAATGATGCAGGGCGGAGAGGGGATGCCTGCAGAGGCAACTTTTTTGTGTAGTTGAAAAATAATGGATGCAAAAGTGGGGGATTTCCTTAGAGTTTAATTACTTAAACAGGAATGAGGCAAAGTCAGGGAATATGGGAATCCTTTTCTGAAATACTCTATTTTCTCAATAGAATATAATGAAAGTCATCATCTAAGAGTGAGACAGGGACTGGGAGTGTAGCTCAGTGGCTACCATGACACGTGCCTACCATGCACGTGTCCCTAGATTCCATCTCTAGTATCTGAAAACAAGAGTGAGGCAGAAAAAGAAACTTGGACAGATTTGAAAAGTGACAGTGTGAATATCAAAGAATAAACTTGGGAAAATGAGAGCATTATTTGACAGGAGTCTGCCTGAGGTAGTGGTCATAAATTTAAGGCATCTTGACTTTGTTTTTCTCCAGTCACATTCAGCCAATTGAAGCAAGTGCAGAGTAGGTGGAGATTTAACCAGGGTTGGCATTTTCCAAAAGAGCATAATATACTATGGAGAGTGTTTATAAGAGCAATTATTATGATGAATCACAGAATCTTAGTGAGATAGCTATAAGAGTGAGAATTGAGGAGGTTAATAGAGAAAGAGTGTTAAGGTTAATGGATTGTTACTGGGGGGTTGAAAAATTATTTGAGTGGGAATACCAGAAAGAGTGGGCTGAAAACTTAGGAAGTAGAGATGATCAGAAAGTTAGATGATAGACATGGAATTTTACAATTATTATTAAAGACAGTACTTAAAGGTCATGTCTTGATATGAGTGACTAAAATAGGTTGGAGGATAAAATCATTATACTAGAGAACCAACAACAGAAATATATCTAAGCCAGGTGTGGTGTCACATGCCTGTAATCCCAGCAGTTCAGGAGGCTGAAGCAAGAGGATCATGAGTTCAAAGCCAGCCTCAACAATTTAGCAAGGCCCTAAGCAATACAGGGAAATCCTGTCTCTAAATAAAATATAAAAAATGGCTGGGGATGTGGCTCAGTAGTTAGGCACCTCTAGGTTCAACCACTGGTACAAATATATATATATATATATTCTGAACCATTAAATGCTTTAACTTAGACAATGTATGCTTGAAGTGGAAAAAAGCTGTACACATTTTAGTCTTTTTCTAATACTAGGAAAAGATGTCTACTGAAGGATACAGAAATGAGGATCAGCACAACAAGTGACTGGAGATTGGAGGGCAAGGGATTTTTAGGATGATGTTAAGACAATTCGGTGATCATGCCTATGGAATCTAGATCATATCAACTTCCCATGTGGGAAGTCATGCCAATAGACTGAGCCAAATGGTGGCCAAACATTCAGATAAATCATGGAATCACTAATTTTCTAGACTCTGACTATGATGTCCTCTCTCTACCCAATATCACATGTCAGCAAGTGTTAGAAGATGAATTAAGGTCTATTTGTGCTTTACTGGAAAATGTGTCCGTAATTTCCTTAGCATTCATTTGTTTTAATAAAGTCTTATCATAGTTGGAGTTAACACATTGGTTCCACTGAAGTATTTTGAGCTTTAAAGAATTTAATTGATGAAATTAGAGAACAAAGTTGTCAAATTGAAGCTGAATATTATAGTATGGATCTGAGATGTTTCCCAAAGGTCATGTGTTGAAGCCTTGATGCCCAACACAGCAATGTCCAGAGGTTGGACTTTGGGAAATAATTGGATCTTTATTGGATTAATCTATTGATAGATAAAAGAACTACTAGAAAGTGGTGGAAACTGTAGGCAGGTGAGGCATAGTTGGAGGAAATAGGTCACTGGAGGCATTCCTTTAGGGATTATGTCTTGTCCTTGTCCCTTGTGTCTGTCTGTCTGTCTGTCTGTCTCTCTCTCCTGTTGCTCTACCACCACACCCTTCTACCATGATATTTCTGCCTCACCTCAGGCCCAAAGCAATGGAGCCAGCTGACCATGGTCTAAACCATGAGCACAAATAGATCTTTCCTCCGTCAAGTTTCAAGTTGTTCATGTCAGGTATTTTGACATGAATGACAATGACAAAAAGCTCACTCACACACTGAAGTTAGACCTGGTGGGCCTTCCTGTTTTGCAGCTAGTTCAGCTGTGAGTGTTCTGACTACCACTTCAGGAGTAATAAGGAAAGCCAAGAGATTAATTCCTTTTATCAGCAAATATAATGGCTTATTTTACAGCATTTAAAAATCGTTTGAATTAAAACTAAGGACAAAGGGAAAAGGGATAAAAAATTTAAAAGTCTTTTGAAGCATTCCTAAAATTCCCAGTCATCATAAAGCATTCAGTCACAACTGAGTTTTGTCAGGCTCTTTCTTGCTTGGTTGTGTGACCTTGGGCCATTTTCCTTACCAATATGAGCCTCAATTTTCTTACCTCAGTAGCATGGTTAGTGGGTTCATGAGACAGTATATTGTTGAGAATATGCTTAAAAGTTTAATTAGACACAATCACATATTTTAAAAGCAGTCAGAAAAAGAAGTGTACCATTATTTTGAATTATAAATGAAGTGTATTATTGCTTATTTTCAAATTAACTAATCTGCATCCAAAATATAACTAGGCTTTCCAAATCTAAATGCTGGCTCTTTAGACTTTTAATCTCACTAGCCATCTGTTATCTCCTACATTGGCTTGGGGATCTCTCGCCCTGCACTCAAAAAAGTGAGTAGTCTTAGAAAGCAAGAGGGCTTTCGTGCTTCTACAGAATTTTTTATCTGGAAATTTAGGATAAATACTGGGAAGGGCAGGATGGGTCAGGCTGAATGGAAACAGGGAATAAAACTAGCCAGTATTTTAAGTTTACTGTCTTTCATCTTTGAATAATTAGGAATAATTTTTAGTATTATACATTAATTCTAGAAGATGCCTTTTCAATGGTAACTGGCATTTCCTTAGAGCCTTTGATGCTTATTACTTCTACACATTCCACAATTATACCCAGTCTGCCATTGCTCTGAATGTTTTAAATGAGATCTTTATGTTGCCCTTGCATGTTCAAGAATGCAATGGGGGAATGGAATTTTGTGCTCAGTCAAATGCACCACTGTCTAGTCAAGTAGGACTGACTCTAAAAATTAGCCCAAGCAATTCTCATTTTCTGGTCTGCTGAATATGGCAAGCAGACCCTCTACAAGAAACTCTCCCCAGCCATTCTTGGAAGGGATTGGCGTCTAAATATCCCTTTATGTGATTAGTTAATATGTATTGATTCCCCAACTGATGTCTTGCTCCCCAGCACTTTTCCCAAGAAGACAGAAGATAACATCTGCATTAGCAAATGGGTCTATGCCAATATCTCCTGTTCAATACTTGGTCTCTAGACAGTGTCTTTCCTTAAAAATATGAAATTATCACATAAATATATACTTACTTTTAAACCCAATGGCTTCCAAGTTTTTCAATTAGCCAATCCACTTATGAGGCAACTGATTCAATGAGAGCACGGAGGATCCCAAGCAATTGAATAAAAATTGGCATCATAGGGTATAATTTATTAAAATAATTTTAGTTCTCTTCTAATTTCCCACCTCCTACTTCTTTTTATTGGGATGTCTGAGTGCTTTGGGGCTTCTTCAGGAATTTTAGTAGAGCTAAAAGCAAAACAAGACTGTGAAGTAATGCCTTTTTTTAAATGTGTAAAAACTGAAGTCCTTTGAGAAGACAATGTTGTGTTTCAGAATGCTAGATAGTTGTTTAAGTTTTTTGAGGGCAAAGAAAGGGAAGTACATTCAAGACCAAGGAAGAGAAAATGCCTAGGATCCCTCTGCAAGGATGGCTGGTTAGTTCATCTGGGAAAGCTAAACCTCACCCAAGCAAGCCAGGAGTGATGCTAAACCTGAAGATTCTCATAGTCATCAAGGGGACCTGATGTCATATCAAAGCAATGTTCTAAGTGTGATGGAAAACCCAGACTTCCTGCATTACTATTGGAATGGGAAGAGATGACAGCTAAACAATGTCTGAAGTTGAATTTTCAACCCTTTCAGACGTGGGTGGATATTTCAACTCAAATGTAAGATGATGTAATGGAAAATCATAAAACGCAATTTTTCCTACACATCTAGACTTATTTTCATTTCCACTATACCAACAATGCACAAAGCTTGGCAAATTTCAAGATTATTTTTTTACCTTAATTAATTTTTTTCCTAAGACTACATATACAAATAAACATTATCAGCCTTGCTTCCTAGATCAGGGATCTAAGATTCAGAGAAGTTGATCAGCTTCCTAAGAAAACATAGCTAACTGGTGGCATCTGCCCTTAAATTGCACGTTCTTTTCAGTATGCCGCTCTGCCTTTCTAACAGGGAAACTAATTCCATTCATTAAGAACTATTGAAGAGATTGCTGGAGTCATTTAAAATACTTCATTTGCTAATGATTAACAATCAAAAAATCAGACGTCAATTACAGGTTTTCAGGGTCCCAGTAAGAAAAATTTATCTGGGTTTTTCTACCCAGAAGCTCCCACACCCAGGTTCCTTCTCAGGCCCTGAGCATTCTTCCCTCTTCAAATAAGATGCCCTTCCTGTTCTATCCATTAGGATTGCAACCACTGCTATGCAGAGCAACAATCTCCCCTCCCTCTTCTTCCTTGTGCCCAAATACAAACACAGGGTTCAGTTTCTTCCTCAAGGAGTTGGCTAATATACAAGGAAAGAGGTAACCAATGACAGTTTATAATAGACAGTTGTTATAACATTCTTATAGCAGAAGTCCTAGCACAGGAAGAAGTCCTTTTAGCCTGAAATCTTCAGCTTTAATTTTGCTTGCCAACAGGAAGACATTATCAAGGTAGACTATTAAGGGCCATCACATTGCCACTGTCCACCAGAGCCCCTCTTGTTTTTATTTCCCAGATGGTCCAACCTAGAATCCATGGCACATCATTTTAACAATGTCATCATTTCCTTCACTTTCCTTTCTTCGTACTTATTAAAAAAAAAAAAAAGCCCTGTGTGAATCTACTGTCCTCCTTTCTTGTGTCCAAACCAGAGCAGCTGAACATGCCCACACAAAATTTCACAACCCAGACAGAGGCTTTTGCTAAAAATTCATGATCTCTCATCTCACAAGAGTTCCCAGTAGTACCCATCAATCCTGCTACATTTCTTCAACGTCTCAATTCCCTAAAAATATACTTCTTTTTTCTCCTGCAAACTTCCAGGCCCTGCCTCTCTCAGACAATGGTCATGCCCAGCGCCACATCAAAAGCACCTGCATCTATCTTCTCCTTCTCTCTGGTCCCATTGGGGAGTAACCTTCTCCTAGTGTGAGGTTCATGTTCCATGTGCATCCTCTTTGTCCTCCAGAGCAAAATCCTTTCAATTTTCTGGACCATAATTTCTTCCTATTAGGAATCATTCTTTTTACATATCATTATATCTGAGCCTCTCCCTCATGACAACACTCCCAACTCCCTCTACCCCCAGAACCCCCTAAATTCCTTGCACCATCATGGCAAAACTTCCAAAGGAAATTTCCATACACACAATCTCTCCCCTTCCCTACCTCCCGTTCCCTCTGAAATGCCAGCCACTGACTATCATCAGATCTTGTCAAGGTCAACAATAATCTTCATGTGGCCAAAAGCAGTGCAAATTGCTTGAGTTTCTTTCCTTCAGCAGTATCAACCCCACAGATGACTCATTCTTGAAACACTACTCCCTGGACTCCCATTCTACCACTTCCTCCTGGCTTGCCTCTTATCTCATTAACCCATAAAGGTCTTCTCCTTTTTCTTTACTGAATAAAGTATCACCTTTACTCAAACTTCTGTCTGGGCTCATTGTTTACTCGCTCTCTCTCTCTCTCTCTCAACTTTTGTCTGAGGTAATATCATCAATACACAAATCTTTAATTATTTGTGATTATATATTTGAATCCCCAAATAGTAGTTCAACTTTGTTGAGCTCCAGACATTAATATTAAACTGCTTTTGCCCGTTGAATTACTTGTCCATAGCTTCCACTGCATCATTTAAGCAAAAAAAAATCCTGCAAATTATTCTGTTTCTTCCCTCTCCTTTTCTGCTAACATGCAATCCATAGTAGAGATTATATATTCTACTCTCAAAATCTTGATTCTTTCTCTCTTTTTATCTCTATTATCATTTTCATCTCTCACCTGAACTTTTTCAACTGCTTACAACAGCCCTCATCCCCATCCCAATTCTGTCCTACTATAATACGCTATCCTAAAAGCAACAACAATAATCCTCTTAAGGCATATATCAGATAATCTGGCCCCTGTGTTCTGAACCCACACAAGTCTTCCCCTTTCATTAAAGGAAACCCCAAATCCTTTTCTGGCCCACAAGCTGAAACTGGTGATCTGACACCCTGTCTGACCCTGTCCCATGTCCTTCTCACACTTTTTCGGTCTGTTCCAGTTCTGCTAAAATTTGAAATCCTCATACAAGGTATATTTTCCCATCAGGGACTCCATAGATGCTGTTCCTTCTGCCATTATCTTTTTCTCTCCAAACTTTGTATTTGACTCTCATATCTGAAAATCAGAGAGGTCTTCCCTGTTGCCCATCTTTTGTGGTTTGAACCTTAAATATCCTCCCCAAAATCCATATGCCAAGAGGCTTGTTTGGGAGGTGAGCCTACTGGAAGGAAGTCAGGTCATTGGGGTTTCACCCTTGGAGGGGATATTGGAACTCTATCCCACTTCTGCTTCTCATTTTGCTTCCTGGCTGCCACAAAGCAAACAACCTCCTCAGCCATATGCTCCTACCATGATATGCTGTGGTGTCACAGGCCCAAAGTCAAGGGGCCAAGTGATCACAGATTGAAAACTCTGAAACTATGAGCCAAAATAAAATTTTCCTCCTTTTAAGTTTGCTTCCTCAGGTACTTTGTCACAGCAATGGAAGTGTCATACCATATAAAATGTTCTCAGCTTCATCTCCTTATTTACTTCTTTCTTTGGATTTATCAGTGTCTGATTATTGTCAGGGTTTTTGTTGTTGTTGTTGTTGTTGTTCAATGATATTACATTGCTCATTTCCACAGAGGTATTCTTCTTCTATGAATACAGAGACCATGATGGTCTTCTTTTGTTCTTGTATCTGCAGTGCTGAGCACTGTGTGGGACATGGAGAAATTGCTTGATGAATACATGTTGACCATGAGAGTAGAACCTCCAATCCAACACTCAGCAGACCAGACCATGGGAAAAAAAAGAGGAGGGGTCAGCTTTGATACTCAACTTGTAAGACAATCAGATCTTCCTTCAGATTCTAACATCTATCTAAAAAATACATGTCTCACTACTATATTATAATCATAATATTCTGATTGTCTATTAAATACAGAGGTGCTTAGAATAGACTTGATAGTAGATTTCCCTTGAGTTCTTGAGCATACAGCTTAGGGAGTTCTGCTATGTCAGATCACATGGATGAAAGTCACTCTTTCAGCAGATTGATTGACATTGATGCTATAACATGTAGGTCAGTCATATCTGAACCATCACATGACCCAATTCCTTGGAATAAATCTCTTTATGTAGGCATCTTCTCCTTTAAAGAACACTCCCTTATACAATGTGTTTATTAAAATTCATAAAAATATACTGCTAAAAATGATTAATCTTCTTATATAAAAATTATACCACAATAAACCTGATTTTTAAAAATAATGAGGATTTTGTTTGAGGATGTAATGAGAAAATAAAATGTGTTTCATGTGTCTCTGTGCAAAGAAACATGAGAGTCAGTCTGCATATACTGATATGCAGTGTGTACCTTTGTAGTATGTGTACTTCTGCATAGGATATGAAGAAGGTATTTGAGTTTGGGGGAAAAAATTCTTAAACCTAAAAGTGAAATGATAAAGAGAAGGTATCTGTTCATAGTCTGCACTAGTTAGGGTATTATTCTCCCACTAACAGGGAAGGTCAGGTCCCAATGTAACAAGATGCCAGCTGATTTTTGTCAGTATGTCAATGAGTGCACTGGGGTAGAAAAATTAAATTAAAAATTAAAAATTAGCATTTGGTGAATATTCTTAATATACAAGATGCTGTGCCAGGTGGTCCAAGACAAATAAAAGTGAATGAAGTATAGCAATGTCCTCAAAGTGCTTACAGTCTAGTAGGGAACATATTAACAACTCCATAAAATCCATAACTCTGAGCACAGAATGCTAAAAGATACCAGGCAAGGAAAAGAATTTTTTTTTGAATGTAAAGAAGGTATCATATCTGGGTAGGAAGACCAAAGAGGACTTCACCCACAAAGTTGCATTTAAGTTGAACCATGATGGAGGAGTAAAATTTTGAGAAGCAGAAAACAGAGATGGTACAAAGAGGGAGATGGTACAGGAGGAAAGAATAATACAAAGGGCGGGGAAGAGTTCAGAACCAGAAAAAAATGGGCTACAAGAAATGGGATCTCCAGTAGGGTCAAAGAAACATGAAGTCCAATTTATTTATTAATTCAATAAACATTTCTTGGGGGCTTTCTATGTGCCAATTTGGCAAGAAGAAAAAGTACATATTAAAAGACAAGAAGAAAAAAAAGTCCAAGGCAAAGAGAGTATGTACACATACTTTTAAATTAGAAATAGCTTTAAAATGTTTCACTTCCATTTGGGAAATGAATGAACCCAGATGTGAAATAGGTCACCCTGCCCTATAAGATCTAATTAAGAATTGCTCAAGTCATCATTCCACACACTATTAAATGTCCAGTGTCTTCCACCAGAGCTTTGCTCATTCCTGAGTTGCTTAGTCATGTCACCTCTGGCTCTGACTGTCTACCACCCCTGGGTTCTTGTTTTCACGCTGTGTCCTGCAGCTGTTTCTTCATCTCTTTCTTCCTTTCCAGCCATCCCTTCTTATCCTCTCAAAAACTGGGCTTCGGCAACTTTATATTCACTCCTGCATCATCAATTTATCCCTTCCTGGCATATTATTCCCTCCATACTATTGTTCTTGCAAACTTGAAATCCCTTGACCTTATATCTGGCCCAGCTACTGCTCTAATTCTATGTTCCCACTCATGGAAAAATACTCAAATTGTACATTTGCAACCTCTCTACTTTTTTTTCCAACCCATTCTCACAATTTATTTAAAACACACACACACACACACACACACACATTTATTAGCAGTTATCAAAATAACATATTCATATAGCTTAATGAGATTAAATCATTGTCCTTTTCATTGGGGTACCCCCTAGCTATCAGTATCCAAGGTTTATTTGGATTCTCAGGTTTTTAGAGGAGATGACCCTAACTAACTCTATGTGTGAAGCAGGGCAGTGGGTCATGTTTGTCAGCAGGCAATCTGTAACAGGCTAGGAAGGCAGTCTGAGGACCCCGATTCCATGTGTAGACTAGCACCAAACACTCTACTTGGTTTAATGTCCCTTATTCTAGAGTCTCAGGTCTTATTTCTTCAGGGGGAAAAAAAAAGATACACTTTGCCTCCCCTGTAGCTTGTGTTTGAGGAGGCTAGAGTTTTCATCATGCTGTATGGAAAGGGGAAGGGAATCTGAATCAGAAGTTCAACTGCTCTGTGTGCAGAACTCCAAACAAGCCCAAGTCTCTTCAGGAAGGCATCCTGAGACTAAGAACTCCATGCAGAGGATGGAGGAGCGAAGATGAAAGTGCTCCACTGCTGTTTTTGACAGAGGCCTGAGCAGGAACCCAGGACTGCTGTCTGCAAAGGTGTTGGCACCAAAGTCCCCACACACCACACACAGGAGAAAACAGGGTTTCTCCTTCCTCCTCCCTTCCAGGTTCCTCTTGTCTCCCATCAGCAGACTTTATCCTTTTGCTCTTTTCAATAATTTTAAAATAAATTATTAAAGCCCCGTATTAAAGTCCCCTTTAAAAAAATTCCTGGAGAGATTTTGGGTATATATTCAAACTAACTGAAAGCAAGGCCTCAAAGAGATATTTGTGTATTCATGTTCACAGGAACATTATTCAAAATAGCCAAAATGTGGAAGTGATCTCCAAGCATCCATTAATAGATAAATGGCTAAGGTAAATACATGTAGCCAAATAATATTCAATCTAAAAAAGGAAGGAGATCTAACATATGCTGCAACATGGATGAACTTTGAGGACATAATTCTAAGTGAAATTAGCTGTCTCACAAAAGGGCAAATACTGGATGATTCCATAGTAAATAGAATCCTAGGGACAGAAAGTAGAATGGTGGTTGCCAGGGGTTGGGTGAAGAGGAGTTATGGTTTAATGGGTGTGGAGTTTCAGTTTTACAAGATGGAAAGAGTAATGGAGATGGATAGTGGTGACATTCATACAGCACTATAAATGTACTTAATATCATTAAACTGTATACTTTAAAACTATTAAGATGGCAAAATTTATGTAATGTATATTTAACCGTTATTTAAAAATTGGAAGAAATCCCAGAGTGGTTTTCATGTCTTGATTGGAGTCTGACGTAAGTGCCCCCTCCCCCAATTCAGTTACTCTGTAACATTTACTGTTTTATTAGACTTCATGGAACTTGGTGCTTTCTGAAATGATCTTGCTTATTTTTCTTTCTTTATTTATTGTCTGCCTTCCTCTCCCCAAAGCCAAGGTGCAGGGTTTTTGTCTACCTTATTGATCTCTGTATCACTAGTACTTAGAATAAATCTTGCTTCATAGCAGATTTCAATAAACGTTTGCTGAGAATGAACACACATAAAAGTGAAAATGAGATTTAGACTTAGACACCTTTCCTGATTTCCACATATAATTTTTTTTAAAAATCAACAGAATTTCTTTGGGCCATATTGACTTTACGGAGATGGAGATGGTTACTGTCCATTCTCTCATCTTCCAATCCCCCTAACCCCACCTTCATTTGGGACCCATCTGTCTTAGTTCATTCCTTGGAAAAACAGTTTGCTTCTCTCTAATCTGGGCTCCCAAATCCACCTGGGACTTACCTTTGTAGATCCAAACACTGATCACTATCCTCCCTTACCCAGACCCCCACCTTCTAGGTGTATCCCCCTGCCCTTCCTGCACTGATAAGGTAGCAGCAGATATGTTTAATTTCTTCACTGATGTGACCTGTGCTTCTTTTAGAAGGCAAAATATCTACAAGTTAGGTTTAAAACAAACAAAATAAATAAATATTGCTTTTAGGTAGATATGAAATTTAGGAATGTGTCCTCAGATATAGAGGACAGTGACAAGTAAGGGTACTCCTCCCTCAACTCCATCAAACACCACACTTTAAGGGGAATAAAATATATAGAAATATAAAGCTAGCTAAACTCCCTAGCTATATTCTCTAAGTGCATATGCACACTACAAATTCAAATTTAAGGAGGAGTAAAAATAGTGGGCCTATTATATGACCTACATGCCTGCTGTCTCTTGCTTCAGAAAAAAAAAATCACTTTAAATTATTTCTAAACACAGAAAAATAACTCAAGGATAATGTTTGTACATATGGGTTTATTACAGATCTCGATGGAAAAGATACAATCCTGGACTTAATTTAAATGCACATTGCTCAGAAAATTCAGCCTTGGGGAGTCACCTTCAGACAAGGTCAGAGTCAGAAGCTCCTTGTGGCTGGTTAGTCATTGCCAAGGCCACTCAGAGGCCTGAGGCAGGCGGAGGCGGACAGAAAAGAAGGGGACCAGGACAGACAGAATCCGGGCACAGCAGAGGAGAGAAAAGTACAAAAGAAAGTTAAGGATATTTGACTGTCACCAGCCATCTCTTCGGGTACAATTTACTGTCTTAGCCATGGGTCAGCCTGGTCGCAAATAGTCTAAAGCTATGGCGGGCAGCAGAGCACGTCGGTGGGTCCCCTGCGCTTCAGACGCACAGAGCAGCCATGCTCGCGCAGCTGCGCTTTGTCGCTCAGAGGCTGGGGCTTGCGGGCGTGATCCGGGCTGGGCTAGTGTTTCTCATCCTAGAGTGCGCTGGAAAGCTTGGAGGAAAGTCACTGCTTTATTTGCATAATTGTCATTATTCCGTCCTCATCGCCTCTTTTAATGAGAGTTGAAATTTTAAATAGAGAATTTTGTTAATCAAACCAACTCCTTGCTTAGGGAAGGAAACAAGGTCAATGAGCTGTGGCTGTAATCAAGTCCCAGTTCTTAGCTAAAGCAAGGGGATACTGTGGGCAAGTCTCCCCCTAGTGGACAAATGGCATCACCTTTCACTCCCAAGGACTCGTGGGTGAGTCAGAATTCACTGAGAATAGCCAAGAGAATCAGGAACCTGCTGGGGAGAGGAGACACAGTGGTTATCATGATACGTGTTTATGTCTTAGATTCTCAGGTTTTCTTTTTAGTGGGAGAGCAAACTGAGTGAAGCTTTTACACATCATTTGAGAGTGTTTACCCTTGAAGAGTTTGTTCTTCATTACTTGAGTATAACCACATGTCTATCTTATACAGTCTTTGATAAACTACCATGCTCTAAGACTGGTTTTGAAAGGCCTAAGTCACTTTTGAGAGGCACTGCTTGGTGACAAACCAAGAAGGACTGTGGCAAAGACCAGAGAAAGACTAGCTGATCCTGTTTTCATGAGCAAAATAAGTCCCCATGCCTTGTCACATGCAGAGTGGCATGTCAGCAATCTCTTCAGACTGGCAGATTTCTTGTGTTGTCCTTAGCCTCCTCTGTCAACTGTATTCCTGTTCAAGCCAACAGAGGTGCCTTCAGTCCTTCAGTGAAATAGACTGGGCAAGTTGTCTGTGTCCTAGACTGACCAGACTCTATAGTGTTGACCAGTTTTCTTCAGGCTTCTCAAGCTGTTCTTGGCTTTTACTGAGAAAGCTTAGATAAAAAAAATCTACGAAACAGACTTCAAAAAAATTCTGGGATCCTGACATGTATAGAAAATGTATCTGTATGTTGTATGTGTAGTTATAAATTTTTTTCCTCTTTTCTTAAAGTTGACTTTTTAAAAAAAATAAATGACAGCAGAATGCATTACAATTCTTATTACACATATACAGCTCAATTTTTTATATCTCTGGTTGCACTGTAAATTTATACTTGTACCCCTGTGTATTTTTGTCTTTCTGAATAAAATCTTGCAGACCTGGAATTCATCCAATTATCAAAGTATCTGTGACCCACGAACATTATAAGTCACTGATAAAAAGACTCATTCTAGTGGTAAAAGAAGCTACAGCAATGACTGGGTACCAGAACTGTGGTATCAGAATGCTTTAGTTAAAACACAACTGTGAATCCTTAGGAAAGTAAAGTAATCTCCCCAAGGCTTAGTTTTCTCATCTATACAATGTGAATCATAATATATAGTTAAAATAATAGCACTTAAATCACTGAATTAATGTAGCAATTAAATAATGTATAAAATAAACTTTGTACCTTACTTGATAAATATTAATTTCTTAATAGTAGAGTTTAGCCTTCATTATTATAATGAAAATAAATTGTGAAATGTTAGGGTCTTTAAAATTCCAGTGTGGGTATCTTTTATGTTCTAATTTTTTTTAAAAAAATATTTAGATAACAGGTTATTTTTGCCTACGATAGGAAAATAAGTAATCTCAGAAAAACTTAAGTTTGGCTCCATGTAGAGTAATGAGTGAACTAGATCACAGAGTCATATGATCTTTTTAAAAAGTAGAAACCTGAATTATTACCAGTCATATCTCCTTTAATTCCCTTTTATAGATAAAATGGTCCCACTGAATCATTAAAGATTCAGGTCATACTGATGCTATAGCCATAATGCAGGACCTTGACTTTTAATTCTAAGCTGGTGTTATCACAGCTCTCAGGCCTTGTCAGCTTTGTCTTTCCTTGTTTTCTCCTTCCCTGTTCATCAGATTCTCAAAAGTCCATAAAAGGTAAGACTGAAAGTGACAGACCTGTGGAAAATGTAACATCTGTAAGGACGATGCAAAAGTCCCCGGTTTCCTGGACCCTTTCCAAAAACTGGTCTTCTTCCTCTGAGACTTGGTGCATCACAACCTCACAGTGTTATAGTGCACATCCCATTCTGCTTCTCTGTTTGTCCCACTAGATTTCAAACTTCTTGAAGACAGGAAAAAATGGCCTTGCAGCTAATAGAATCTGACCAAATGATATTTCACAAAGGAAAGGGCAGAGAATACAAATAAATCAGCTTTCGAAATGTTCTTTATTTCATGATGAACTTGAGCCTAAAAAACTCCAGAGTACCCAAGAAACAACATTACTCATTTCTTCTCTCCTGAATCAGCTGGTCAGACTGTGATGACCAAGGTCAGCAGGACAGGAAGGCTAGAGAACAAAATCCAGGACCCATTCATACTTTGGAGATAGGACTCAAAAACTTCAAGGGCAAAAGAGAAACATTCAAGTCTGAAAATGGAATATATGGCAGGAGCCAGTTCATAGGGTTGTGATGAAAGCTTAGTTAATGGACCTGGTACCCAGACCTAGACCTAGACCTCAAGTGAAAGCAGAGCAGGACCTGGGGCCTTGCTTGATCCTCACCCCTGAGACTGCACAGGTGCTGAAGGAGGGAGTGGAAGCTATAGCTCTGAAGCCTGGAGGCCCTGAGGGCAGAAGTCAAATGGAAGTCTCACCTCCCCAGTGTACTGGCTTATGCTGCTGTTTCTCAGCTTGTCCTCTTCACTGCACCTCTGGTTAGGCCACAAAAGGAGAGAGATGGTCACCCCTTTGCCATAGCAACTTGTCCAGGTGGAGCAAGGGTTCTTAGCCTGGGTTTGAGCAATTCTTTGACTCCTCCGGAAGAAAACACAAAAAAGGAAGGGATCCTGGCATTTATGCATAGGTTTCTTGGGATTTTCTAAGGAATCAGGACCCATATGATGCAAATGATGTCTGCTTTAGGACTTGTCAATTCTTCACTTTTCCCTAACCCCCCCCCCCCCC
>NW_026000153.1:10444040-10454774 GCF_001458135.2 Marmota marmota marmota | reverse complement strand
AGAAGAATCATATTCCATTCAGAGCCATTCCTCAGAAGGAAGTATTTTTCCACTGAGCTTGTGGGGCAATAGAGAAACCAGACTTCCCTTGTGTCATACAGTAGAGGCATAGACATCGGTCCCTGGGGAGGACACTCTGAAATTGCAGCAAATTTAAAGCTATCAGCAGAGGATGCCAGATATTTGGAGACATAGACTGCTTGAGAATCCTAAAGGAGCTTACATAATTCACAAACCTGAGAGAAAAAAAAAAAAAGCACAGTGCCAACTCTGACCCCATGTTGATCCCTTGACATAACAGACACAGTAGCTTAAGGAAAGTTTGACTGATATGTTGACTGGTGATCATTAGGAAAGAAAGGTGATTAATTCCCTTTCAAATCAGGTTTTGGTCTTGACAGTGGATAGCAACAACTTGCCTTATTTTATCTTTGAATTATCTGGAGACCTGATTTTCAGTAGCTACAGAGAGCAGGCAATGAATCTGTCTGTTTGACCAAAGGAACACATATCTCAGAACAAAGGAGCATCATCAAGATTCTGCTGTTCAACGATGGAAAATTTACAGAGTGTTGTTTGAGGTTCAGGGGTTAATTAAACACCAAGAGTTATCTGAGAGAAGCGAACAAGTTATCTTCCATGGAACCTACATCTATTCTAGCCTGTGGTAAATTATACCCGTTGCTGGGCCACACAGGAGCCCAGGAGTAACAAAGGCATAGATGCTGTAAATGCCAGTGAGGTTTTACATATGCAAATAAGCAGATTTTGAAACAGGACACAATTATGTACCTCTTGTGTTTGATACCCAAGTCGGCACTATCACCACTCCATCCTCCCGGTTTCCTGCATAAAATCCATTATAATCCAGGACCCCCATGTCTTAATAGAGAAAGAAAGTAAATGTCAGTGGAAATAGAGACCATTAACCGTGAACTTGAGAAGATGCTGTCTCAAAGGATGTCAAGTGCAGACAGGGTATAATGGCTGTAAGAGACACTGCTGATTATGTGCCTACTAGCCATTATCTCTTCTTTTTTGCTACCAGACAACCTTTTTTTTCCTGAAATGTTAAAGAATAGTTACATTTTCTAACTTTTTTCAAGCTAGAAATGATAACACAGCACAAAAATTTCCCAAAGGTGCTAATTCGGTTAATATGTGCACTTTGACCTTTGCTTCCTTCTTCCTGGAATAGAAACAAGATGCCAAAGGTGGAGTAGCCAGCTAGCATCCACCAGGAGAAGTACTTGGGTCCTTAATGGAATCATGGAGTCATCACATCAGACCTGGTCTCTCTGACTGATCTTTTTTGTCATGTGAGAAAAAAATACATCCATGATTATTAATAGTCTCTGACTGATTGAAAAAAATTTTTTTTACTTGCAGCCAAATGCACCCTCGATAGATATAATGTCTCTATTCTTCGTATGCTTTGAGAGGCTCCCCCTGAAACCTAGGTGCAAATCTAAGGATAGGAGAAATCCAGTGAGACTAATATTTTCTACTCTTGATTATCAAGTTGAAGAAGACTGTTTCTGGTACTAGATGAGACAGAGCTCAAGAAGGAAAATTAATTTTCATTTTAGAAGAAAAGGAAGAGTTATTTTGTACATTTATTCTATAGCTTCTGCAATTCATATGTGCTAGAAAAGCATAGGCATGATATAATACTATGATTTCATTTAAGTTTTCCTCTTTCACTATTAGAGACATCTACTTTTTTTTTTTTCCCTAGGCCCCTCCCATCCTTCCTCACTGTCTGGAGGCCCACCTTATTCTCTCTACCAAGAGCTTCCTCTAGCTTCCTTTTCTCCTTATCCTGGGGTCAGACATCACTGTCATATAACGGATGAGCTGAAATATTCAATATTTTTATTCATTTATTAGGTAGAATAATTCAGCCTCCATGTTTCTTATTCTTCCATCTCTTCTATTTTATAGTGAAACATTATTACTATGCTTTCCTGAATCAAATGAGAGGTCTCTTGGTTTGGCACTTTAGCTTTCCTTTAGAAACTTCCTGAATCTCTGATCAAGTACTTAGAATACTTTCCTCCTCCCATCTATGACCTTAAGTGTAAGGTGGTGAAGGAAAGGGATGCACTGGAATTTGTATTCTTTTATATTCAAAAATAAACTCCATGGAGGTTAGGGGGTTTCACACTCTGATTAGAGAGATTTACATAGACCCTGTCAGCAAAACAGGCTCAAGAATTAAGGATTGAGAAGTACTATTTAAATGTTAAGAAAAACACAGAAAGAGTTATTGGAGTTCCACTTCTCACCAACTTTATGCCAAAAGCCAGAGCTTTCCTCCATGTGTCTCCAGTAGCTTCCTAAGGACCATCGCTCTTTTTCTGCCTCAATTTTTCATACTAAGGATGGCTCCAGTCTCAGGCATAGGATGACATTTCTTCTATGTTAGTGGCATTCCAATTTATCCTGCATTCATGATCAGAGTTCCTTTTCCTGTTGGAGTGCCTTGTGTTGGTCAGCTTTCTGTAACTGTACAAAATACCTGAGATAAATCAACTTAAAAGAGGACAGACTTATTTTGATTCAGAGTTTCAGTGATTATCACTGGGCTCCTTTGTTTCTGGGTCTATAGTGAGGCAGAAAATCATGGCAGGAAGCATGTGGTAGAGCTTATGGAAATCAGGAAGCAAGAGGAGAAAAAAAGAAAGGAAGGGATCAGTAACCAAATATGCCCTTCAAATATGCACCCTCATAACCTACTTCCTCCAACTAGGCCTCACCTCCTTAAGTGTCCACCATCTCCAACTAGACCATGAAGCTTTGAATCTATCTAAGGATCATGAGGTCACTTCCCCCAAGGTCCCACCTCTGAATACTACTGCAGTGGAGACCAAGCTTTGGAAGTATATTTCAAATTCAGACCATAACAATGACCAGTTGCCTGACACTTATCACCAGTGGACCCAGTTGTGCCCCAGTCTTTCTTCTCAATGACTACAGTCGCTGTGTCCTGGACCCTGTGGAGAAGCAGGTGAGTTCCTTGATAAAGTTCAGAGCAGAGCACTTACAGAAAGGGTCCTCTCTACTCTGTCCTCCCCCACCCAACACACACCCCCACCATACACACACACACAAACTGCAGCAAGAATATCCTGCTCCAAGCTGGACTACTGCCTCTCTTGGATTGAATTATCACATTTCTCTTCCCTCTTCCAGGAAGTATCAGCAAACCTTAGCCATGGCTGTTGCTATTAAGTGTCGGTGTAGAAGAATGGTGAAAACAGGGACTTACAAGCACACGAAGTAGAGTTTAAATCCCAACTGGCTGCTTAAGCTGAGGAACAAGTACTAGATTGGAACTAGGGTTGACATGTCATAAGTGCTTATTCAATTGGCATTTCAAATGATGCATCTCTCTCCTTTCTGATTTTTCAGATCTGGGAAGCCAAAAGTTCTTTCTTCATGTATTTCCTGCTCATCACTCCCACTCCCTCTGCTGATTCCATTGTTTTATCTACTATGATTAAAAAAAAAAAAAATCACGTCTTACCTCTGGTCCCATCTTCAGGCAGGTTTTCATCTCTCCCTAGCAGGCTGGATCTTGAAACTCTTTCTGTCTCTTCCTTGGTAATTTTTTTTTTCTGATCTCATTCATCCCAGTATCTAACACAAGAAATAATGTTACACATAAAAAAAAAAAATCCATTCCTGGAATACAGTGGCTATGTTCTCCCCTCAGTTAGTCTGATGATGCTAAAGCAACAGAGGTGCTCTTACCATGGTTGTGGAAAAGAAGGTAAAGCACAAACTGAGAAATCACAGACACCTCCAATTATGACAGGCTTTGTAAAAGAGATGCAAAAAGAAACCATGGAATTCAGACAGAAAAGGCGACCATGTAAAGTGTCACTTGAGATAGACTTTGAAAAACAGGTAGAATTTTAACACATGAAAAATGGATGGGGAAGGCAGTCCAGGAAGAAGGTAAATCAAGAGTGAAATGTCAGAAATTGAAAATTATGAAGCATATTCAGTTTGGCTGAATCAGGAACTAAATTTCTATATTATCCAAGTAAAGGTTAGCCTCAGATATTAATGTCTACTTGGGTCTTTGTCCTTTATGTGTCTCATTCAATATAATTGGAAGCCAGAGAAAGGCTCTATGGGAAAATGGAAAAACATTGAATTGAGGCTGAAAAACCAACTGTGAGAACTAGAAACATGGGCGCTGGCTAAATTTTCTCTGCAGAGACTATTGTATTCTAGCAAATGGAACATTACTATAATGTCCATATAATCTTACTTTGATATATGCATCCATATAGGACATACATACATTTAAAATATACAATTCAGGTTTTTTTGGAGGGGCTGCTAGTGGTTGAACTCAGGGGCACTCAAGCACTGAGTCATATCCCTAGCCCTATTTTGTATTTTAATTAGAGACAGGGTCTCACTGAGTTGCTTAGTGCCTCACTGTTGCTGAGGCTGGCTTTGAACTCACAATCTTCCTACCTTAGCCTCCTGAGGCACTGGGATTATAGGTATGCACCATGCTGCCTGGCCAATTTATATATATATACATGATCTCATATATATAGGTATTTGACTATATATATATACATATATATATATAGTTATTCATTTTTGTACATGCAGGCATATATATATATATATACACACATACATGTATGTATATATACTGTACATATGTGTCTATACATATGTATGTATATATATATATAAACACACACAGTACACACAGATACAAAGATGTAACTAGAATTATATATGCTTATGTGTTTATGTTTCATTAATGAGATGAGGAAAATTTAAATTCTTTTTTATTTTCTAAAGGTTCTGCTTCAAACACGCTATTTTTATAATCAGAAAAATAAATAAAATTTTCAAAAACAAGATGAAATTTAAAATGACAACCCTTAAATTTTATCCTTCTCAACTTGCCTTAATTTGCAAATATTCAGTGAAGTTTTCTGGTTTGAACTGGAAATCCAGGTTTGGAATAAATGCACCATTAAAAAACAAAACAAAAGTACCTTGTTCTGTTTAATGCTTGGCTTGGTAATGTCAGGGAGCTTGTGGAAATAAAAATAACATTAGCTAAATAAGATTTTACTGATAGCGGAAAGACTGTAATGAGCCCCCTCTAGGTTGCATTTTCAGAGCAGACAAATGAAATCTTTAAAATCCAAATTTAACAATACCCCTGAGATTCCTGCCAACTCCAGAGCTGGAAATTGAGAAGAGAGATGGCAAGCTTTGGGGCCTCTATTCTCCCTTTACCCCTTCCCCAACACACTTGAGGTCATCTCTGACTCCATGACAGATCTGAGCCTGGTGAGTTCACATCCTGGTTGCCTATCCTTCCTGCTCCTCTCTGACTTCACACACCTGAGGAATGCTATACCTGCAGCTTGAGTCTTCATAGTACTGAAGCAATCCTGAAGTTTGCCATTTATTGCTCAAGTAGAATCAGAAAGAATTAATGAGTTAAAGAGGAGAAGCAAACAAGATGGAAGGTAATCTTATCACATACCCTTGATGGTCTTGATGAAGACTTTAGCTCTATTCCAAAAGTCGAAGGAAGCCAGTTGACAACTTCAGCAAGGTGGGGAGCCAGGTGATAGAGTTGAAGGCCATGCTCACTGCTCTATGGAGAATTAACTGGAATGACAGAATGGAAGCAGGCTTACCAACTTGGTGACAGTGGTTTAGGAAGGAGAGAGTATGCCACATACATGTGTAAATAAATATCTATGTATATATGTAGGTATATGCACATACTTATACATACCACATTCATGTAGAAATCTCTATAAAATGCCTGTCTGTTTACCTGAAATGAAATGGCCTTCATAATGTGCCCTTACATAGGTTCTTTGTAAAAATTATTTTCTCATCTATTCTAAAAATCACTTTTGACAGTCCTATTTCATTGAATTGGATGTGCTCTAGTTTTTTAAACTAGTTTCTTCCAGTTATTTGTTTCTAGTTTCTATTGTTAAAGACAATAATTTTAAAGACATCTTTGCCAAGAGAGTGTTGAGCATTTCTGATTATTTCTTTAGCATTTTCATTAGAAGTAGAACTGGGTCGAAGGTAATATTCTTTTTAAAGGCTGTAATATAGAATGTGACACTGCCCTTCACAATGTTTATCTGACTTATACTTCTATGAGAAGTGGATGGAGTTACCCATTTCCACATAATCCCCTCACATAATTTTAATTTGCCAGTTTGATGGACAAAAATATTGTAGATATTTTAGTTACTACTTTTTTATTATTGGTGAGGCTAAATGCAGTTGGCTTTCTGTATCTGTTGTACCCATGGATTCGAAAATTCCTTTTCTCATTGCAAAAACTAAAATTGCATGTATCAAACATGTATGATCTTCTTTTTATGTCATTATTCCCTAAACAATACAGGATAATAACTATTTACATAGAATTTACATTAAATTTGGCAATATAATTAATCTAGAAATGAATTCAAGTATATGGGAAAAGATACATAGGTTATATGCAAATATCATGTAATTTCATATAAGATACTTAAAGCATCTGAGTATTTTGGTATCTGCAGAGGTCCTGGAACAAATCTCCCACAGATATGGAGAGATATTGCATATTATATATCTCTATAATATATTTTTCTGTGATTTGTCTTTAAAGTAAAACACAGAGTTAAGGGTCATAAAAGTTTTCTTATATTATGGATTTCAGAATGTACATTATATACAAACACTTCCCAGTGAGTACATTTTCTGTTATTTGAGTCATTTCTTAGATCTATATGAAATCTCAATTGTTGCACAATATCTAACACATGGAGGAGCTCCTCAGACGGTGTAAATAAAGGCAAGTGTTCTGAAGGTTCACATTGCTATCTGCTGTGAGAAACATGGTGTCTAATGAATGGTTCTGGAACACTGGCCAATCCCATGTAGATCTCAATGAAAAATTAATTGAACAATCAGAGTTTGTGGTTCTCTAGTGAAGGAAGGATATCCACATGAGTGGACAGGCCATGTGGGTGAGCAAGTGGTATCCCCAGGAGACTTGTTACAGAAAATACATCTTTCACAGTGATATCAAGAAATGGATTAAATCAGCCATGGAGGCACACATGTGAAGAAAGGAATCATGCCCACGTTTTATTGACAAAACATCAAAAATATAAGAATTTAATCTTTTTAAATTCTCATGATTTAGTAAATGTAAAAGCTGAGAGCCTGGGAAGTAAAATAAATGAACAATTTGTGTTTTTCACTTCCAAATTTTAGTTTTAAGCTTTTATTGACTCCACATCAAATAGGTAAATTATTCTTGAAGTTCCAACTTGGAGTCTGAATAGCTTTATACTTTAATCCTATACAGCTTAAATTGAGGCAGGGATGAGGCTAGTGGGCTGTGTGCTTTTTTTAATGAATATGAAAAAGGTGAAATTCCTTTTCTCATCTATTTTTCCCTTTTGAATTTTGTGATTTAATTGGAAATGAAACAGTTGATATTGTATGGTTCTTATTCCTTTAAATACTAGCAAAACACAGGTCCCTACTAGAGCACTGGGTTAGGAGACAAAGTCAGACCTCTGCTGTTGACATCTCCCAGTGGACCACTGGGCCCCCCAAGGACATTGTTTAAACAATATTGCACATCAGTTCACGTGATAGAAAAATGTATTGTGCTAGGACTCTGTGATGTGTTTAGCCCCAGGGGGAATATAATACAACCCCAAAAGGATGGAGTCTTTTGGCAAAAAAAAAAAAAATCATATGCATTAATCACTTTCTGTGTATAAGATTTTCTATTTGTGTTTCCTATGTTTTATTGCTGCTAATTCTGTAAGATGCATACACATATCTCCATTTCTCCTAATAAAGAAACTGAGGCTTAGAGAAATTAAATAGCAGGCTAGAAGTCTTACACTTTAAGTCTGTGTCATTTGCAACTCTATACATTTTGTATTGGCTATCCATGTTCTAGATTTCGGAATCTGGGGGGAAATCTTCAATTCATCCAATCCCAGCTACGACATCAAAGAGGGAAAGAGTTCTACAGACTGTTTAGCTCAGCTCTTCTCAGGTAACATATGGAGGTCCAGAATCTTAGGCTGAGTTCCCTGGAAGCAGAGCCTAAGATGAAAATTTATTTAAGGAAATAAGAGAGATCAGGAAGAGGAGTTTGGCATTATGTGGGGGCTTGGACTCCCTGGCTGACAGCCAGCACTAGCTTTCAGACCTGTGAGTGGGGTCATTTCAGATGATCATACCCCTGCTGAGCCTCCCTTGTCCAGACCAAGTAGAGCAGAAGTGAGCCATCCCCACTAAACTCTGCCCAAATTCCTAACCCCAAGAACCAAGGGCAATGTCATGACATTTGTCTTTGACACTAAATTTTAGGCATTGCTTTTTTGTAGTAATAGAAAGTGAAACATCTCCAAAGCCTATATTTGGGAGAACAATTCGTTAAAGCAAAAATTGGCTAATTTTTCTAGCAAAAGTGTATGCATCCTGGGTAGGACAAAATATGTCAGAATTACTAGGATGCAAGACCTTGAACCTGGTGCAGAAGCTCTACAGCCTTTTCTGGGAGAATAGTGCATTATCTTGATATTCTCTCAGTTCCTTTTCCTGAAATTTAGCTTCAAGAGAGAGCACTGAGAGGGCCTGCCTGGTTAGAGGCCCATCTATTTCCCCCAGGATAGAGTGCCCTTCGATCAAATGCTTGGTCCACGGAAGGTACACCTCAAATCATGCACCCATGAGCTGCTGAAGGCATCCTGGTGGAAGTATTCTGAGGAAATGGGCTATTACATCATGTTCCTCCAAACCCTAAACCTTCCTAAGTCTTTTCCTTTCTGAAGTCTGCTTAGGTAATTTCTTTTTATATTCAAATCCTGTCTTTCAATAAATGCCTTTAGTGCTTAAAATCTAAAAACCTTAACTAATATATAAATCCTGAAAGCAGCCTTATAATATAGTTCTGATTTAACACATGAGGAAACTGCAACCTCAGGAAGTTTAATTTAGTTTCTCAAGATATAGAACCAGAACCAAAGCTCCCAGGCATTGTGGTTTTTAGTCCAAGGCCTTTCCTTTACTCCCAAGGGGAGGCTGTATTTCGGATGGAATTTTCTTTTTTCAGATGGGGACAGTGAAATCAAAGACCACAGAAAAGGTGTGTTAACATCTTGAGGTATCACCCACCCAAATCCAGACCTGAAATACTGATGCTACTCAATATTCAGCCTCATTTTAGAGACCCTTAATCTGTGGCTAAAAACCTTAACTATTTTACTAAGTTAAACTTTGGGCTTTGAATCAATAACTAAGAAATATATCTGCTTTTCCCACCAATTCACTCTTGATGATTAATAAGAATCCAGTTTATAAAAAAATACTTACTTGGGAAAGCTATGAGACAAAGACCTAGGGGTAGGTCGACTAGATGTTCTTAAAGCCCACAGAATAAAATGATCTACATTTTCAACAATAAGCCACTATACATGCATTTACTTCCATGATTAAATCAATTTCTGCTTTCTTTCACTCTGAAGTCTCCAGTTACAGGTGTCATTCCTCTATTTTCTCTGCTCAAAGTAGTTCTTTTCTTTATTTCTCATTGCTTGATTTACTAAGAAGATGCATTTTCCAAACCTAAGATATATTCCCTTTTCCACATCATGTTTTGGTATTTACTGCATCCATACTCCTTGTGTTTTATGGGCAGTGGTTATATTACTTTTTAATTTGGAATCATTTTGGCAATTAAATATGGCTTCTAGTATTGTTATTTTCCACCTATTCTTTCAGTTTCACAATCACATTTTTACTGGTAGCCATAAATCTTTTCCTCCTTTACTTGCTTTACAGTTCATAAGGTAGTAATAAAACACAAGAAATTTTTTTTTATTTATTCATTTCTTCAACAGATACTAATGAAGAAAAGTCTATGTAGTAGGAAGTTCCTGGGCTTAGAACCACAATGAATGAGTCAACATCCCTCTCAGCCTTTCTTTATAAAATATTCTGTAATGGAAGAGAGGAATCAAACCATCTAGGGCATCGTGAAGGATGAGATACATCCAAGTGATACCTTCCAAAAAGAAAACTCACTATACTAAGACAATGAAAACACTCAGTGACCTTAAACGTCATGGAGGGCAGAAGAGCTATACTGGAATCAGAAGACCTAAGCTTTGGATCCAGTTCTACTAAAGCCACTGTTTTTGAGAACAGGTAATCCACTTAGCCACTCTAAGCTTTAGTGTCTGGAAAATTAAGAAGATGGATTAGACAGTTTCTAAATTTCCCTCCAGTTTTAAAATTCTATGAACAAAAAGCAAGGTAAAACTCCTCCAATTCCTAACCTGAAAGAACAGAATAGAATTAGGAAAATGAAAATTAAGGATAGTTTTGAGATGTGGTTCCCCTTAGTAAAAACTTAATGGAATATGAAACTGTTCTCAAAGCAGAGAGATTAAAGTGTTCCTGGTGTAAGATATTTTAAAATAAATCTTGCCCAAGTTTCATGGCATATACTATCAGAATCCTAACAAAGCCTTTGAAAACAAGTAAGCAGGTAAAGGAATGAAACAGAGATAAATGGACTTTTTTCTTTCTGGAATATCTATCATTACACAAAAGAATTGCAGCAGTAGTTCTCAGAAATACACCAGTCTTTGCTTCTTTAAAACATACACACACACACACACAAAAAAAAAAAAAAAG
>NW_026000153.1:10427298-10444019 GCF_001458135.2 Marmota marmota marmota | reverse complement strand
CACACAAAAAAAAAAAAAAAGTGATGGTAGAATAGATTTGTAAAGTGTTCACTTAGAGTGACAAATTTGCAAATAAATTATTTTTCCCCCCACACGGAAGACTGCAGCTTCAGGACATCAAATGTGTCTGCTGCCTTGTACAGCACATCCAACTGTTAAGTTAGGGAGACACAGGAGTGAGTAATATGTCAATATAATAATAAGCCTGAGTGACAAAGTAATCGAATATGAAGAAAACATTTTTTGGAGCACAGTGGTAACAGCTGCAATAAGGCATGAGATAAATTGTGCAGGATCCATTTAGCTCAGGAGACCCAAGTGAGAATCCACAGCAGGAGTCGAACATGGGCTTATGTTTTGTCAAAGTTCAAGGACTGAGGAAAACTCCCCAAGCAGCAGAGGAAAAGAACAGAGGGACGAAATGAACTCAGGAAAGCAAAGCTTGTTTGAAGGCATGTGAGTGACCGGGATCACGGAGGTAGCACAGGGAGAGAATGGATGAGTCAGACCAGAGGTGGAACATAAGATTTCCATAATGTTATTTTACCCTCTTTTTAGAATTCAATGTTCCTCTTCAGAAATATGCACTGTGACCCCCCAAATGAGCCCACGTCGAGCTTTGCAGGAGAAACATGAATTGGTTCCAAAAAGGCAGAGGGAGGAAAATTGAAAGTAGATGTCCAAAAACGTGGCCTCAAGTGTAGACAGCTGTGAAATAAAGCAGAGGACTGAAAGTCTCCAACTGTAAGAAAATATATTCTCCAAAGTGCAAAACTCTGTTAACATATAAGTGAGACAACAGCAATGTTATGCCTTAATGGAACTGAATTCAAGTTTAAACAAACATCAAGGCAGTTAGACTTTTTCAGTCAGGTCAGAAAATTCAAATGGATGACTCCCCTGGTAGCAATATCTCAGACACCCTATCCATGAGATGTATTTCATATCTGCTATGTTAACTTTTAGGCTTTTCTATTTGTAAAATGGCCAGCACCGAATTGAGGTGAGACTTCACTAAACCTTAACAGAGATGTATGAGGCACACTGGAATCCGGGGATGAAATGAAACAAATGTACAAAAAACAATCTTACAGAAAGATAGGACTTTCCCCCCGTGCTCTGCACAAATGGGGATGTTTTAAAGTAGCATGCATTGAAATCAAAAAGAAAGATGATGTGAGACCACGGATGCAGGACCCAGCCCAAGCATATACCTTATATATAAGCCCAGTGGGTCTGGCCAAAAATTCATGTGCACAAGACACCTGGAAGCATAGAAAAATAGGGCAATCAGAAGAAAAAAAATTGATATTTTGGAAGCATACGGAAATGGTAGGTTTTTTTGCTTGACACAGTTTTCTGTGGAAGCTGTTACTGACATTTTCCATATAAGTAAACTGAGGCTTAGAGAGCTTTCGAGTTTAACCAGCGCTGCACTAGCTGGAAGGTAAATCTGCACCCAGGTCTTATAACACCAAGTCCCTTTCTTCTTTTCTCCTTTTTTCTTTCTTTCTCTATGGAGTCTGTGGGTGCAGGAGGATTAGGACATTATTCAAGGGGTTTTATAATGAAATACCCTAAGATATTTGATATAAAATTTATGTAATCATAATTAAGGAAGTCTCGATTCATACTTTCAGACATGTACCTCCAGAGGCAGGCGGGACACCAGAAAAACTCATGTGTTCTACCCAGAGGACATAGTGTGGGTAGGAAAGAGAAAGGAAGGAGACTCACCTTTATTAAGCACCAACTATGTGCAGACATGGAGCGTGGTACTTCACGTATTTCTTGTAATCCCACCCTGAGGAGTAGGTTTTATGGTTTCTATTTTATAGGTTTCATTTTATAGTAGAGGAAACCGAGGATAAGAATTGAGAAATATTTCCAACATTACCTAGCTAGAAGGCCATGGAGCCAAGTTTAAAACAAGTGGGATCGACGTCAAAACCACAGACTTCCTCTCTACCGTGTTGCCTCACAGCACATCTATGCAAGCTGTACAGACTTCAAAATGCTTTCATGTATCTAATTTCACTTAAGCAGAAGCACAAGGCTCCTAGTTGGGAGCTGAGCCTTGGTAGAGACTTTGGGAACGGTCACCCTGTAACCAGAGAGAAGAAGAAAATCTGGATGGGAAAAGGAGAAGGATCCAGTTCCTTCTCCGGAAACCAGATTCTGCATGGAAAGGAGAAGCACACCATGTCCCTTCAGCAGTGTACCCCTTCTTTTTCCTGGCCTGTCCCCTGTGTAAGAAGTCAGCACCAAATGCAGATTCCAGAGCTCATTTCAAGTAGCAACCTCATTTCAAATTTCAAATAGATCCTGCAGTGACGAGAGAGCACCCCTCATTTGTGGGGTGCAGCATTCTCTCTCCAGAGGACAGGGACTGCACTGTGCCCAATATAAAACAGTATCCCTGTTTACCAACCTGCAGTCCAATTGGAGACTGTATTTTTTTTTTCCCATGGGGAGGATCAGAAAATAACTACCTTGCACTTTATGGCCTAGAATAGAAATGTTGATTTACTAAATAACCCTGAATAGACACAGAGAGATACTTTTGCCTCCTCACTCCAAACTCATCCCCCCATCCTCTCATCTTTTGCCAACACACTATATTGTGCTGATTAACAAAACAAAATGGAGAAATGAATCAGTGCTCTGCATAGATCAGACAAACAAGTATTCGCTTTGCAAAAGCCTTGGGCTGATTAAAGTTAGCTGCTGTTATCACCTCAAAACATTTGTGGACTAACATAAGAAATGTTATTATTTCTCATTCATATTGCAGTCAGAAGAGGGTCAGGTAAAGCATTTGAATGCTTGATGTTTTTCTCCACACACTAACCCCGGCAACCAAGTTCCTACATTTTGTGGTCCCCTCTTGTGGCTTCCAGGTCACCCTGGATTTTATCAATTTAGCTATGAAGGGGAATGAGGATGGGATGTGGGGAAAACAGTGGTGCTTAAACAACCCAGCCCAGCAGCCTAAACATGTCACTTCTCACATTTTATTGGCCAGAGATAGTCATGTGACCAATCTGACTGTAAAAGAGGCCGGGATATGAAGAAAGGCATGAACACCATATATCTGTTTTACTCTTGCTGCATAAAATATACTGACCCCTCTCCAGGAAACATAACACAGAGACCTAACAGGACCTGCATTGTCGCTCAGTATTTTTCTATTAATACCCAGTTCTTTTTTGCAGGCCCACATGTAGCTCTTCTTGGTCTGGCAACCTATGAACTGGAAAAACAAATTCTTTCCCCTCTCCTGCCTAGTATTCAATACTGGAGCAAGGAAAAAGGAAATGTAATCATAGTTTTCATTCAAAAAGTAGAAGACAATGATGCCACAGCTGTTGGTCCATCACACTTAAAGACTGACTCTGGGCAGATACCGGAGGGCTCCTATTGGTGGGTGGGTGTTGTCCTTTCTGATTCTGCTGTCTACCTAAAGTCCACTGTCCATCAAAACTAGGGCTCCTTGTGGGAGGAGCCTCTCTGAACATTTTTCTCCTTCTCCTCTACAGTGAGGAAGGATTGGGGTGCATCTCCTCCTTTGGGGCTACACAGCCATTGAAGCCTGCCTACTTCATGAAAGTTTGGAAGTCCAAGATGGATTTAAGGACACCATAATCAGAACCCCCCTATAGTCAGAACCCTCTATATCTGTCAGTTCTTCATCCATTGATTCAAGCATGTACATATGATGTGCTGTGTAGTAAGGCATTCAGTTATGGCATCTGTGCCATGTACAGACTTATTTTCCATGTCATTATTTCTTAAAAGTACACTTCAACAACTACTTACATAGCATTTATTTTGTATTAGGTATTATAAATAGCCAAAGGTGAGTTAAATATACAAGAGGATATATGTATGTTATGTGCAAATACCTCACATTTTATACAAGGAAACTGAGCACCTGCCTATTTTGATATTTGGAACCAACCCTGCACAGATTCAGAGGAAAAACTCAGATTCTCTAGCAAGATGGTTTCCTCAAAAACTTAGTAGACTTTTAATTGATCTGTCTCTAGTAACATTCTTCCCTTATACTTTTCTTCCCTGTGCCAATAGCCACACCTAAAGAGTAACCACCTTTCCCAATTTAACCAGGAATGAATAGTTCCCTAGAATTCAGGGGTCTGGGTCATGAAACTTTACCCAGAGATGCTGGGTGGAGTTGGTGAGCCTAGTTTTTCAAGTCCACAAATTTCTTTCCTCCCACTCATAGATCTCTCCTTCGCAACTTAATAGCAGTTACCCAGAGGCCATCTGGGGCAATCAGTGGGAAGACCACACACTGAGAATTATTAATAGGTCTTTATCACTCAAGCATTTCTAAATTTCATCTCTTGATGTTCAGCTATGCTATTTCTATTTCCTTTCATATCTTGCTTGTACACCAGCAAATTCTTTCCAGAGCTCATCTTTTTATAGCATACCTTGATAACTGCAACCAATAATAGCCAATGCAAATTATCCCCATAAACAGCTATAATGCTTCCTAACCACTTTTTCTACAGTCAGCAGACACGTGACTTACCGCCTCCATTATCACAGCCAACAATTTTGTTAAATGTTCTGCTGCCAAGTGTAGCAAGAATCCTGATCATCCTGGCCTCTGATTTAGTTTCCTTTCCTAGTGGTCATTTAACCGTTCAGCCAATGTCTCCTATTTTGGAGATTTTTATGGCAACATTTCATTTCAACACATCAATTTCCTTATTTGTTGTAGTTGATAGAGTAAGCAGCTGTATCAATTACTCTCCACATTGCTATGATTTAATGACAGGTTTTTTTCTCATTCACATCACAGACTAAGGCTGGTCACATGGCACTTTCCTAAATGCTGGCCCAGAGAGTCAGCTTTTTTTTCCAAGTCTCTCCACCACATTGTGGCCTCACAGTTGCAGTGGCTTCTTAGAGCTAGTGTTCAGGGGGAGGCAGTATGCAAGAGGCAGAGCAGGTACTTAACACTCATCCTTCCAGCTCATATTATATTGGAAAGAAAACTCAATAGCAAGAGGGGCTTGAAAAAGGAGGAGATGGAGATGGGGGTCTCCCCTTCTCATAGTACACTGTGAAGAGCTTTGGTTTATACTAAGGACACCTCAGGTCCTGTCTATTCTTGAGGTTCAGGCCCCTTTATCTTTTCACGTTCTGAAGGGGACAATCCCTTTTTTTCATTCATAATTGCTACCACTACCTCCAACCCTCAAGACTTCACAGTTTCACATGTCAAGAAGGACATTTTCTCCTTACTTCTCATTTCCTCATACACCTCAAAGATGCGCTTATAGACCTTTCTAAGACTGGCTTCTAATCAACAACCAGAGGGAACAAAAGAAAGTCATGGAAGCAGCCATGTGGGAGTCTTAAAAGTATCCACAAGTTTGATGTTGTGTATGGTTTGATGTTGTTAGAACTGTAGAATCCAGTAGTTGCAGGACACTAAATAAACGTACAGAAAAAAAATCCAGTATCATTTCTATATACCAGTAGCAAACTATCTAAATAAGAAACAAAAAGAAACAATGTCGTTTATAACAGCTACACACAAAAACAAATACCTAGGGAAAAAATGTAACCAAGGAGATTAAAGATCTCTATAATGAAAACTATAGAACACTGATACAAGAAATTGAAGAAGACACAAATAAATTGGAAAATATAACATGTTCATGGATAAGAAGAATTAATATTTTTAAAAGGTTCATACTACTCAAAACAATCCACAGATTCAAAGTAATCCATATCAAAATACCAATGTTATTTTCTCAACAACAATGAAGCCAATTATTGAAAAAAAACATCTGGACAGTTATACACACGAAGGAGGATGCTATCAGATTTCTTCCTTCTCCACAGGAAAATTAAATAAAGGTAGAACTTTCAATGGCTACTAGAAAACTCCCTAGAACAGTTTCTACACTAGTATGTAACAAAAATGCTGCTTTATTTAGCAAATGGTCCCCAGCTGTTGCCCATGGTGATAACAGCTTATTGTACCAAGCTGAGCTTTTTCTATCCACCAGGCCTCATTGTGTTTTACACATATAAACCTATGTAATTGTCACACAACTCTATGTTATGAATATTCCATTTCACAGACTTTTTAAAATATGGCAGAGAAATGATAAGCGGCTTGCCCAAGTTCATAGAGTAGTAAGTTGATGGAAGTAGAAATAGTATCTAGAGTAACTACAGAGTTCAGACTCATTAGCATGTAATATTAATACAAGACCTTTAAAATGGGATGATTCACTTCATACTTCTCGTCTTGGCTAGGTTTGAAGAAGAGGTGATTACCCATCATGCATGGATTTGATGCTTTCTCCAAAAAATAATTTAAATAGCCTCATCTCTGAGCTCACCACCTGTTCAAAAAGCACCTGTACTTCTTTGAGCTCTTATTAAAATTCAAATTAGACAAATTTTATATAATTATTGATTTTATATCTGCCTCCACCACATACCAATACTTCCCAGCACTCAGCAAGGTGTGATCCTCAGGTCATGTGCAAAAGATTCATTTCAATTAATTTTTTAAAAATGTTAATTTGTGGAACCCACACTTAACTGTTTGGTTCAGAATATTTGGGATGAAAGCTCAGGAACTTGTGTTTTATACAAGGACATAGGTTATTGGTAGGCACTCTAAAAATCTGATTATAAATGCTTTACACAAGCAGTTCTAAAAAGGGTGTAGTGTCCACAAACCAGCAGCAAGAGTATCACCTGGAAACTTGTTAGAAATGCAAATTGCTTGTCCCTTCCCAGAAAGTCAAAGGACATTTTATTTTATGGACACTTCATGTGATTCTGACATACTAAAGCATGAGAAAAATTGTAGATCACAATCAGCTCCAGGAAGAGAATTTTGTGGTTTCACACAAATTCTAGAATTTTTTTTTCTATTCTTGTGAAGAATATCATTGGTATTTTGAACAATAGTAGATGCTCTGTCTTACAAGCTAGAAGTTTCAGAATAAGAAAGAGAGACCAGTGATGCAGCCCCAGTCTGAGTCTGATGACCTGACACCCACTGGAGAGCCATTGGCACAAGTCCCTGCTCAAAGGCTGAAAGTCTGGAGTAAAATGTTCACATACAATAGCAGCAGCAAAAAAACACAACTTACAGGGTCAAGTACTCACACAGTGCTTCCACCTAGGCCCCAGCCTATTAAATGGTGCTGTCTACATTCCGCACAATTTGCTGACCTATGCCAGTCTTCTCGGGAAACACCTCATACCCCACACCCAGAAATGTGCTTTGCCAATTTTCTAGGTATCTTTTAATCCAAGCAAATTGACAAACAAGATTAAACATCACAGAGGAATTTGAATGTTTTCATCACGAATAAAGCACAAATGGATAAATTATAGATATGCTGAATATCCTGATTTGATCATTACACATTGGACTGTACGCTATAGATATGTATCAATTAAAAATAAAACTTAAATGAATAAAAATTAAAAGAATGAATGAATATTTAAAATGGAGTGCTGAGGAAAGAATCCAAAATTCTAGCATTGAGTTAAAGTTATGATTTTGCTATGAAATCATCAAACATCAGCTATCTACCCTGATCATACATTGGAAATATAATTCATTCTCTCTCTCTATTCTTTCTCTCTCTCTCTCTCTCTCTCTCTCTCCTTTTATTGACAGGAGGTTAATAAAATTATTCAAACCATTGGTTTTATGACTTAAGCTAGTATCTTAGTAATTTAAAAATACAATCTGGGTGACTTTTTTGTTTGATTTTTTTTTTCTTGTGGAGTGTAAAACAAATAGAAGATTGGTAGGAAATAAATCTTAGAAGTCATTGATAATTTGGAGAGTCTGGGGTCACTACATGTGCACAAATTCTTGCTATCATAATGTGATATCAAATTTAGAAACAGCTTACCTCATTATATAGGCTTAGATGGTGGGGGAGGAGAGTAGCATAGGTTTAAAATTCTGCTGTCATATATACCTAATTAAAACTAATTAATTAATTAATTAAAAATTAAAATAAAATACTAGCTCAAGCCAGAGGGAAATACTAACAATATTTTGGCCGGCTAACATACACATTTATATTTATATAAGTACTATATGTAGGTATGTTTATGTATCTGTGGCTGTAGATATATATACAGATGCACAAAATATTTTATAAAAATCCCTTTAGGTGATGGTATTTCCTTATTATCATTTTTTAAAAAGCACCTGATTATTTGAAAGTGTGAACATCTCTTGATTTCAATGGACAATTATTTTGTTTTTAGTGAGGAGAATATTTTTAATGCCTCATTGACTATGTGTATTTCTGCAGTTAATTATGAATAGTTTTACATATTTTTCAACTGATATACTTTACATATTTGAATTGACATTTAAATATATTTTCTAGGGATTATAATATCTTTATATATTTCTGATGCTAATTCTGCATTTGGGCATGGTTGACTAGAACAACTTTGTTAATCCCTAGGAGAGAGACTGTGGCTTGCTCACCTCAACCATCTCTGCTTCTGTGAAGTGTCCTTTTCTTTCTTCCACCCCAGGTAGAAGGTGTCTCTTCCAGCCTTACCTCACTGTGCCAATTTCCCACCTCCATCCCCTTTCTTCTTCACTTATACAGGCACAGGTCTCTACCTCGGTGGTCTGGATCACATGAAAACTCCACACACAGACACACAGGAAAAATCAATCCAACTTATTCAAATACAGACTGTCAACAAGTTTCAAATTCTAGGTTCCAAGACTCCTGTTCTTCGTGTATATCAGTACAATCAAATAGATAAGTAACTCTCGAAATGTATTCCATGGATCCTTTGTGAGCTGAGTAAGTTAAGGATGAATCATCTACAATTCCACAGATTTTTACCTTAACTAAAAATGTCTCATGAGTAATACGTTCAGTTATTAAAAATTTGCTAAAATTGACAAGTTCAAATTCTAATAAGATGCTCATTGAAATCCTATTTGCACAAACACAGATCATTGGAACTACTTCAATACTTAGAAATGGTGCTTTATTTTCATCAAATCATTAGTGTTGTCTTGAGTGATCCCTGAGTTTCAATTCCTTTGATTTTTGCATCATAAATTCGTATTATCCTGCCTGACTGTTGGATAACTGTTCAATCCTACAGCATATTCTGAAGCATATTTAAATCAACAATACCTTTTACTTATTCCAGAAGGACTCATGAATACAAAAATCATCTCCAGTTTTGTTCATTTTATCTTCAGTCCCTAATACAATTTCGTATGTAAGAGCTGCTCAGTAAATATTGAAGTAATGAACCAAAGTATGTTTTACCTCATGCCTCATAACTGAAGTGGAGTCTGGTGGACATCTGTTGTTTGGGCTTCCTGCCATCATTCCTTTGGTGTATTACTCAATGGTGTAGGTCTTGTGAGGAGTCAGAATTCTGCCTCCAATACCTTAGCTTTCAATGTAGGCCTATGAATTAGTATCTACATTTGCCTAGGATGTTGATTCTTGAAGGAATAGCATAAAGGTAGAGAAATGATGGATGTTATGGCTTTAATATGGTTTAAGTATGTACCCTAGAAGTTCATGTGCTGGCAATTTGGACCTCAATGGGGTGATGTTTGGAGGCACTGTTAAGCAGTGAGGCCAGTGAAAGGTAGTTAGGTCATTGGGAGTGCTGCCCTCAGAAAGGATTAATGTAGTTCTCATGGGATCCTCATTTACTCCCTTGAGAGCAAATTCTTATATAAACGGTAAGCCTAGTCTTTAAATCCCTCTTGATTCCTGTCTTGACATGTGACATCCTTTCTCACTCACATACACTCCCACCCTGATTTCATCTGCCATGTTGTAATGCAGCTGGAAAACCCCCACCAGAGCCAAGCAGATGGGGGTGCTCAACTTTGCATTCTCAACTTCCAAAACTGTAAACTAAATAAATCTCTTTTCTTTATAAAGTACCCAGTCTCTGTTATTTTCTTATAGCAATAGAAAATAGAATAGTGCAGTAAAAGAATCTTTATGGTGATAACAGGAGCATCAGCAATCTGTTTGTCTTGTCAGTGGATAAGTGCTAGTAAGCCTATTCCTGTGAAATGGCCTTAACTGGTAATTTGAGGTCCTTCCTTCCTTCTTTTCTTCCTTTCTTCCTTCCCTTTCCTTTTCCTTCCCTTCTCTTTCCTTTCTTCCTTCTTTCTGTCCCTTTTGTTCTCTTTAGAGTCACTTGAACATTGGATTTTGCCTATTTTATAAGCCTGATTCTCCTGTCTTTTTTGGGGAAGGAGAGGGGGCCAAATATCCTCCTCATTTATTTTTTCTACTTAAGTCCCTCTGAAAAGTTGCTGTTGTTTCACAATTAAGAATCCTTATATGAGAAAAAAATGATACTATTAATGAATAAAATCCTTTCTGGGGGGAAGAAAGAGATTGATTATTAAGCTAAGGTAAATTCTTAGTATTCACAGATTCTAATCTTGCAGCCCAAAGCATTCTGCAATAACATGTGTATTGAATTTCAAAAATCAAATAATATATCTATTCAAGACAACACATGGTGAGAAATTACTGTTACTGCAATAGAAGGTCACTTTGAGCATGAAATATACATGGATTCTCCATGGAGGCCACCAAGACTTCCTGAGGAGGTCATAGAAACAGATACCCCTCCACTTCCATACAGACTGTTTCTTAAATTGATTTTCCTGGGAAGGTGCAGAAGGTCAAGAGATCACTCCAGTTCTCGTGCCTCATATCTTTTTTATTTTTGCAATTGGCTTTCTTCTATCTTATAAGAGAAAGGCCTGCATCTCACATCCTATTCCCAAACGACATACTGTGGTGCATTGCACCAGAGAGCAATGGGAATAGTAATAATAAAATAATGCATTCACCATATAAAAAGGCAGGTAGAATAATTGGTAGGAATCTATTCTTCCTTTACCCAAAACACTATAAGCCTGCAGAAACATTATTTGAACAGTATTTGCCTACTTTTTAGATCAAAGTGTGTTAGAAACTAGATACTGAAGCTCATTTTTGAATAGTAATTGACTTGCTTCATTCTGCAGTGAAAGTCAAAGAACGCACTGCTTCTGTGGAAGTCTTGTAACTGAAAAACAAAAGAAACACTTTAGCCAGACAAAAACTTTTGGCAAGATTGTTAACCTTGTTCTTCTGTCTTGAAAAAGAATTCAGAGATGAAATGGTTTTTCACAAGGACAAACTTTAGTACATAAGTTGAAAATTAAAAATAAAATCATAGATTTTTGCTGCAAAATCAAACTGATTAGGCTTTATTATGCAATAATATGCAATTCTGAAGGTTTAAATATGTTAAAAAGATGCATGATAAAATACTGTGCTGACAACACTGTACTAAAATTATTTATTTTTATGTCCCCAACCATTCCATCCAAATCACATTGGATTAAACAAAGTGACTCTAGTGAAAAAGTGATGGAAATATTTAGTAGAATTTTTAAACCTTCATAAAATCTTAAGAAAGTGAATGATTTCAATGACTAGATAGCAAATTCTTTTGTTACAGTCCAATATTTCGACTCTAAAACATTGAGAAAGGTCTAATAAAATTGTCAATTGATAGATTATTAAAAATAATTTTACAATAATACTGACTATGACATAGAACTTTGAAGATATTCAAATAAATGTACATGTGTATATGACAACGACAACAAACTAGGAAAAAACTTGATACTGAAACATTTATCATTCTGTCACATTTATCATTCTGTCACCAATGAGCTGATATTAGTGTGTATCAGTAGAGTCAAGCTGATGATCAGCTTACTTCCACACTGGTTACTACATAGCTAGTGCCCCACTATGAGTTCCTCCAGGATGACACAATTATGTATAATCAGTGTTCGTCCTGAACCAGTTCTGAAATATTTTAATATACTTGGGATAATATGTCTCCAAGATTTGGCAAAGAATCCCAGCCCATTATTTCATTAATATACATATTTCAGAATAAAAATAAGAACAATCTCATTCATAAACTGTAAAGCAATTATTGCTTTAGACAACTTTTAACAATTGCTGTTAAACAAACTATGATCGGTGAGTGGGAAACTGGATATTCAAATAGTGCTGCAGTAATGATACCACTAAGTATTTTAGATAAATGGAAAATAGATGACAATAGAGGATCAAGCTATCATCATTTTGTTTCAGCGATCAATTTTAGTATCTCTAACTTGGTAAACCAGATGTCAGGTCTCTTCCTGTTTGTGATACACCAGGATTTATATGCTACCCCTCAAGTGGACTATATGTAAAAATTTTCATGTATAACTCTTAGGCTTGATTTCTATAAAGCCAAATGATATCATGAAGTGTAAATCTGAAAAATCCAGAGCCTAATATACCCTCATGAATAATTAACCCAATACCTTCACAAAAACCTGTTATTAAAAAAGTTTGTGCTGGATTAAAGAAACAAAGTAAATAACTATAAAACAAGTTGTTCTGGATTTAGTGGTGGCTTGAACAAACCACTCTGAAGATTATTTAAAGATTGTCTTTGGAGACTATCTTAGTTAATTTTATGCAGGTATGATAGAATACTGCAGAATGGGTAACTTATGACAAACAGAAATTCATTTGGCTTATTGTTCTTGAGGCAGAGAATTTTAAGAGCATGAGGGTGGCATCTAGTGAGGGCCTTCTTGCTAAAAGGTGGGAGGCAGATGAGGGTGAACGCAAGAGTATGAGAGGACCAAACCTGCTTTTACAACAAACTCACTCTTTGAGTAAGAAAATTACCCCATAATAACTGCTTTAATCTATTCCCAAGGGCATGGGCCTCATGACCTAGGCCATAGGGCCTAGTTAGAAGAGTTGGGTCACTGGGGGCAGGACTTTGGATGGTATATTTTTGTCCCTGGCCCTTCCTCCCTCCTTGACCTTCTCCTTCCAGTCATCATGAGGTGAGTAGTTTTGCTCTGCCACTCTCTCCTCATGGTGTTTTATCTTACCACAGCCCCAGAAACGACTGAGACAAGTGACCATGGACTGAAAGTCCGAAACCATGAGCCAAAATAAGTTTTTCCTCCTCTAAGTTTATTTTTCTCAGATATTTTGTCACAACAACAGAAAGCTGACTAACACAAAGAGTGACTGAAACAAAAAGTTTAGCACAACATCTTCACTTTCAAAAAGAAGAGTGTTTTGGATTGTTACAATTATCTTTGAATGTATGACCTTACAAACGCAATAAAAGTGTTTTAAGTTCTTAGTCCCAAATCCAGTTTGTCTTACATGCTTGCAAATTATAACAGTTCTGCCCATTACTCTTGACATAGATTCTATAGCCATGATTTAGTATTATTTTCAACATTTGTCCTGCTTATAAAATAGCATATGTTCATTAAGGAAACTTGAGAATGTGGGGAAAAAAACAGAAAATGGTATACATAACCCAAAGTCCAGAAATATTTATTTACCAGGATCTCAATATATTTGTGTTGTTTTCATTATTAATAATTTATTAAACATAATGATAACACTATCTGCAGGAATGTTTTTAATGCTTACTGACCCTTCATAGGAAAGCTTAAAATTTAATTTAATTGATTTTCTACTATTATTACAGAGAAGTATGACAGAAAAGCAATCAATTAAATGATTTTAAAGCACATAAAACTGTTATATTATGACAAATCATGGGCATAAAGCATAATAGCTATATGAGTTTGAGGAGGAAAAAACTATGTGAAATTTATGATTGCTAATACCTTTTTGTATATTTTTAAAATGGATTATGAAAGTTATCAAATTGCTGTGATATTTTTATTTCACTGAGTATATGAAAATACTAACAATAATTTTAGTTTAAAATACCAATATTTACAATATGTAAAATGTCAATATTTATTTTCCAATATTTATAACACTGGAAATTATTAAAATTTTACATAATTATTAAAAGTTTATGTTGAAAAATGTAAGCTATTTGTTTAGACTATGTGAAATTAAGTATATTATTTTCAAATATCTTGGCAACACCATAAAAATGTTGAAGCACATTACAATATAATTCTATACAGGAAATGGGGGATTCAAGATCTGCCAGTGTAGTGACCACGTCTAACAGTTCTGAACGGCTTGAAGCACACATTCTGAAATTCTGGGTTCAAGGAATGGACTTAATTCAGGACTACCTTAGTCTTGCTAAAATAATGTCAACTGTTTTAGCTTTAGGGATAGACAGCTGAAAACCATCTTTGTTTGTATGATCTTGCACATGGCTGAATTCAACATCAGTTAAATCTACAGCCTCTACCAAACTCTCTGTGCAAGTCAGATCATTGATCATAAAAAAATAGGAATGCATTTGAGAACATGAGGAATTTAGAAAACTCTTCACTTACAATTATGAACCTCTTTTGCCTGCTGAAGCAACCTCTCTGCTTTAACTGATAGCAGAATTCCCACACTGCATCCCAAATTCATGAATGAAGCTGTTATGGTACAAGGGCAAGGCAAAAGTTCTGAAGCCCCCCTTCATGCCAAAGAAATTAAAACAAGACTGCATCACTGTGTGAATTAGCTTAGTGCCATTTTCAGTCTTAAAATTTGCAGGAGAAGCAATTCTCCTTACATTCCCAATTATCTAAAGTTAAATATGTAGAAGTTTTATTGGTCTATTATAAGGCTGATCACAGGGAATGACTTCAATTACAGCTAAGAATTAAAGAAAGGAATATAGACCTGATACCTGGCATACAATTATTATATTGGCAAATGTTTCTTCTGCTTCCCATTAGAGAGAAATAACCAGAATCTCTATGCTTTTACCTGATAGGGATAGCAGTAGATTTTGCCTCAGGGTTACATCTCCTCTGAAGATATGTGCTACAATTTATGGAGAACCTTACTATTCTACCAATTTGCAAACCAATAATTACATTTGTCTATTATACAGATAAAATCATTTAAAGGGTATTGCTTTTATTAGGAGATACAGCAATAACTGTGAATAGGGAGGGAGGAGATGGGCCATTTAGAATAGGCCCATGGGAAGATGGCCATTTAGAATTCCTCATTTCACTAAGTAAACAGACATGAAAGGGGTTACAGATACTGCAGTTATGAATCATAATTATCAATAAACAAATAAATCTAGAAATGCTATGCATACAATTTCTGAGAAGAATATAGATGCAACTCAATTGATATTGTCACATAACTAAATCTAGCAGTAAATTAATAGAAAATTACTACTGTGCTATATATGAAGAAGAGAGTTCGAGGGACTCAAATCTGTTAGTGATGAACGTTTGGATTATTCCCCTGGCTAAAGAGCACTAATCATCCAATGAAAGCAAAGAGGAAATAAACTAGGTTTAAAGAGCAAGAAAGTACAGGTACCAGGCAGCCACAGCCTCAGGATCACCTGCCTGAAAGTATAGCCTACCAGAAATCTCTTCCTTATTATAATGCTTATACCCATTTATATGATATATCTAAATTCAAGTTGGTTTCATTTCTTTCTCCCAGTCTTCATTCTTCATGGTGAATCTCACAATTGAATTCACACTTGGGAAATATCAAGACTTACTGTGAAAGAAACAGGACAAAAGCAATCATAACCTGGAGATTCTAGACTTGGAGTTATATCCAACACTAGATAGAACTCAGCTGTCTCCTTTGGGGGAAGTGGTAAGTCTCTTCTTTTGGGAGGAGAGTTTATAGGACAGCAGAATGTTGCTTTACCTCTTGACATACAGGAAATCAATAAGACCAGTTGCTCCCCTTTCCTACTTCCTGGCACCTAGAGAGGAGAAGAATTCAATTGCTGCTTCCATTTGAAAGATGGTGATATGGATGAGAATTATTCACAGCAATAGTGATGTTCAAAGTTCAGCTGTCAATCAATATCAAGTGTTCAGGGTGACGTCACAGATGATAGCATCATGAGACTCCTTTCACCCTGTGAACTTGACCTCTTCTGAGGGTGATTCTGTAAGACTTGCCAAGAGATTTTGAGCTATTTGATATTATTTCAGTATGTTCATTAATTTCTAAGATTATCCAGCATCAGTGTCCATTGTTTAAAACCAAAATTCATGATCAGGAAGAGATGTATCTAATGCAGATCATTTGAAAGAATTACTGGACAATGAAATTACAATGTTCTTACATTTATCTCTCAAATGTGGAAATACATCAGGAATCAGGGATGTGCACTCTTCTATCTCATGATAGGTCTTCTTCCTCCAAAGGAAGAATGTCTCATAACTATTTTCCAGACTTTTCCTAGTCCAAGAAATGAAAAATCAAACTTGCCATTTTGATTTAAAAATATATACTTATGAATTATATAATTATATTTTATTTATTATAATTACATAATTTTGTTAAGAGTATTTTATCTATTTATAATCCCAATATATTTCTTTTTCTATACAGTGCTTATCTACATTTGATACAAGTTGAACATCCATAATCCAAACTCCAAAATCTGAAATGTTCCAAAATTCAAAGCTTTTTGAGAGTCAACATGATACCTCAAGCAGAAAATTCTACAGCTGACCTTGTGTGATGAGTCACAGTCAAATTGCAGGCACACTAAAAATATTGTATAAAATTACCTTCAGGCTATGCGTATACGGTGTATATAGAAACAAACAAATTTCATGTTGAGACTGAGTTCTATCCCCAAGATATCTCATTATATATATATAT
>NW_026000153.1:10419436-10427273 GCF_001458135.2 Marmota marmota marmota | reverse complement strand
ATATAATATAATTATATATATATATGCAAATGTTCCAAAATCTGAAAAAAGAATTCTGAAATCTAAAACATTTCTGGTGCCAAGTGTTTCAGATAAGGGATACTTGACCTGTAGGCATTTTTTATACTGGATTATTTGTCTTTTTATTACCATCATCTCTTGAAGCTTATGAAATGTGAGCAGAAGTGATATGGGTTACCTCCAAGCCGGATGCCTTTGCCTGTCTGCCAGGTTCTTATAAGTAGCACAGTGAATTCTGAAACAGCAAGAATGGGACCAAGTTGCTGATTGCAGTTTGCCAATTACAAAAGCTCATTTTGAACTCTACGTGCATAAGAAATAGACTTCTGCTATTGTTTTGCATTGAGCCATTTTGCATTTGCCATTTGTTTATTACCACAGTTGGACTCACCCTAGCTAGAAAATCTCTTCAGCATTAAATATACAAGATTGAAGCTAAAACATCATAAACATATGGATAACAGCTCCACCAAAGAAATTTATTTCCTTCACCAATATCTCTGCATAAGCAGGATGCTGAATTTAGGCAGATTTTATCCTCAATTTCCACACTGTCTACATTGGGGAGATATATATATGTATATGGTTTGAAGAGCTATTCTCATATTCTCAGTAACTGGCAGGACATTTGCTTTAAACAGCATCTTTATGTCCATTCTGGGGTGTTTTTGTTGTTGTTGTTATTGTTGTTGTTTATTTAGTTTTATTTTTGTTTTTTCCATGATTCTGACTGCAGCAAACCAGTCACAGGCAAAACAACTCAAGACAGCAGAATAAACATTCATTGCCACATTGCCACATTGCCCTCTTGGAATTGCCTCTGTGTTCAAATTACAGTGTTGATCTATCAGAAAATCCAAATATCTTCCTAGTGAAAATTTAAAGAGGCAAAAATTTTTCCACAAAGCAGCTACATATTGACTTGGAAAAAAGACCCCCTAGTGGTTCTCTTTCCTTAGGGAATGCACATTCCTAGAGCTGTGGATGTTCTGGTGAGGGGAGTTGCTCTATCCCTAGCTAGTTCATACTTAGAAGTGGAGCAGAACCATTGTTCAAAGTCACATTGTGTTCTGAACACTTCCTGGGCCCTTGTAAGAATGCAGGGCCTACAAGTGATATGAGGGTCTTGTTTGTTTCCTGGAGACTGCTTGATCATGGAACCATGTTACGTTTCCTGCCATAAAAAGATCCAGAAATAAAGCCACCCAGTGAAAGAGATCTGAATCTTGTGCAAGAACACACACCCCATCCTGCCCCTGTGTCCACCTTGATGGGATCTTAATCAAATGCAGTCCTGCTATTTGTTTGCTGCCACAACAGTCTCTTTGTCCTCTGACTTCCTCCTTTGCACCACTTTAAGGCAGAATGCATCACATGGTGTTCTGACTCTTATTTTCTTTACATTCCCTACAAGACTGTAGTTTCTTTGGGGGCAGGCAGCCATACCCATCTTTGCATGCTTGGTACTTACCTCAGTGCCTAGAGGAACTAAAGACTCATTCCTAGGCCTTCAAAAAATCTATAGCAAATGAGCAAATGTACAGTTAATCACATCAGATGTTTCCATATGGGTGGTGGATATACCCAGGAGAGTCACAGACACAGAGTTGGTGGAACTTGTACATGAAGGATCTTTCAACATTCTTCCCTGATCTCAGAGCCATTTGACTTGCATGTAGAGCATAGTCATTTGGAAGAATGGCCTTCAAGTCCCTGAGAGTTACTTTCTTTCCATATAATCTCCCCTAAGATCTACACTGAGTGTCCTGGGGCCTGCTGAGCTCTCAGTGTGGGAGACAACTCAGACCTTCACTCCAGTCACAATTCAGTAAGTATCAGAAAAGACTCTTATCAATTCCACAAAGGAAATGAGACACATGAGCTACTTGCCCATTGACCCTATGTTCTCACTGTCCCATTGGGCTTTTCTGCTCAATGCCCGGGCAGGCAGTCCTCCATTGCAGTTCTGGTTTTGTAGGAAGACTCGCTCAGGAGAGAGTCCTTTATGGAATCACAGCTCTGGAGGGTTAACAGTGGAATAGTTGGTCAGGCACACAGCAAGGTCCGGAACACATAAGAATTAGCCCTTTGCCTCATGTTCCTGCCATGGTTTGCATCCACAAAGGACCAAGAATTTGTGAGTGAGGTCATCTACTCTTGCAAATTTAATCCCTTACAGTTTTCATGGGGACAGGTGCTTTGGTCCTGAGTTATGCAGCTGCTCCATGACCCCTTGTGGTCACTTGTCGCATAGTCAGTGAAATAGACTCTGGATCAGACTTGCCTCCTCTCAAAACCTTGAACCCATTCTTCCCCTTGCTCAGGGCCTGCCTGTCAGTTCATCTGGTCCCTTTTCTTTATATATAGTGAGCTAGCAAAAAGGGAAGCACCTCAAACCTTTCCACTGTCACAAGCACCCTCTTCATAGTAGCTCCTATATTTATGCTCAGGTTCCTTTTTCTTTCTCTGCCTGTACATTTCATGCCTTAGAGATCAGTATGACTGAAGAGTGGAGGTGAGGAAAGAATATAAGGAAAGTAGTCTTCCCTCCACCCCCAGGAACACATAGTCAGGCTCCGCTATAAGTTTAAAACAGTGAGAGTGGCAAGCAGGAAGCCAAAAGGCCTTGAATGCCTCCGTGACCTACCTGCAAATGGAAGTTGGAAGACAGTCCCCACCAGACACTGAAGAGTGGTCATGCATCTGAGGTACTTACTCTCATCCAAGCCTTTTCTGTCAAGCCTCCTTCTCCTTGGGTTTGAATGTCCAAGATTGCATCCTGGTGATTCTGGAAACTCAAGAGTGCATAAATTCAGTCCAGAGGCTTAAAAAGAATGAAAGATAAATTCATAATTTGGTAGTCATTAATATTAATTCAATTAACATAGGAAGGAAAAAAGAAAAGGCCTTTTGAGAAAGAAGCAGCATCAAATATCCCCAGAGAAATTAAGCAGGATAAAGATGAAAGGCAACCATAAGGAGCCGATTATTGTCGACACCCCATTGTGGCCTGAGCTAGTCCGTCATTCAGAAGGCATGGGGAAAATATCAATGAATGTATACTTGTGCTTTTAATACAAATCTAGATTTGTAATATGTTCTTTTGAGGAGAGGAAATGGCAATCGTTGTCAATCTATGAGCCAATGGTCACAAAAGTAAAATAAGTCTGACACTGAGCAGGAAAAGTAAATGTGTAAACTGGTCAGACACACCAGTGTCAGAGACCATGGAGAATATGAGCTGTATCTCAAGGCTGTACATTTAATTTGAGCTATTTTTTTCAAATGAACAAAAGTGGCTTCTGCCACTCTGCTGGTCAAATGTAGTATATGAGTGAGTCATTTTTAGCCTATGACTTCTAAAGACCCCCAGTCTGGACGGTGGCAGATTCCCAGATTTTCTATTGGAAATTGACCCATTCTTATTTCAGGTGCCAGATATACAATCGCTGGAAAATAGCATTTAACTTAAAATATTAGATTTTCTATAAATAAAAAGGGGAAATATTTTCAGACTTCTCAAAAGAATGGCATATCTCTTCTCTTCAGGGCCTCAGCTGTTCTCTGGGTGAGACCATCTGCATCTCTCAGCAGTCCACAGACTTGGGCACCACCCCGTCCTCACATCTCTCCAAATCCTGGTGCCAGAATGATTTACCAAAGCACCCACCTGATTCAAAAGAATTTTCTGTTTCTTGATTGGCTACAGATTCAAGTACAGACTCTATGCATAATATATTTCCAAGGCCTTTTGCAGCTACCAAACTTCAAAGATTTTTATAAGAAGCACATTTTCTTTTTTTCACACTTAACATCTCTGAAATCACTTTGTGTCTTAAATTCCCCAGTGGCCATGTGGCAGTTGTGATGTGATTGCCACTGCCCGAGGACGCATATCAGAACTTGCAGAATGGGTGTCAGCAGCTTAGAGGGAACTCTGAGACAACAGTGGAGCACTCCTTTAGAAATGCCACAGCACAGTGCTCTTGGTGGCACAGAGGACAAAACTGTGTGGAAATGCAAATCTTCTTATGACTCTTGATTCAAGATGTTGAAAGCAATGGAGTCTGAGGCATTTTTGATCCAGTTTATTTTGCTTTTATTTTCTTTCCTATTTATGCATGAGAGTGATATATCATGCCTAATTCTGAAAGAGTTCCTCTAACACAATAAGGTAAATATTTTAAGCATCATGTTTTAGTCAATTGGTTTCTTTCTGAGTGTTATATGAAATAATGGTCCACTTTGCAGTGGATGGGATTTTTTTTAATTCAATTCCTCTTCTCTCCCTCTGCACCACTTTATACCAACTCAACTCTCACCACTCTAGTTGTTCCTACATGAGAGATAGGTACTTTTATTTGTTCGTTCCATTTATTCTACTGGAATCTTGTTAGCACTAATCTAATCTCCACCAGTTGAAATTCTAGACATTCTTTAAGAGCCAATGTAAATATAATTTACTTCAAGAAATCTTTCCCATATCACTCACTCACTACAATCTCCTCCAAGCCCTATAATTCCACAATGCTTGTACACTTATTGCACTTAAGATATGATCACCTCTTTGGAACTCCTCCCATGGCTTTGGCACAAATTGTAGGCACTTTAGCAAAGGTTGTCACAGTGAATCATTGCAATAATCTTTTGAGTAGAAATGAGTCCTCATTCTTCAGATTTGATGAACTAAAATTTAGAGAGAATAGGGCTGGGATTGTGGCTCAGTGGTAGTGTGCTTGCCTAGCACGTGTGAAGCACTGGGTCTGATTCTCAGCACTACATAAAATAAATAAGTAAAATAAAGTCATTGTGTCCATCTACAACTAAAAATATTTTCTAAAAATTTAGAGAGAGTAGTTAACTTATATACTTCCATATTCTTCGAAGGTGGTACACCTGAGACTTTTGGTCTAAATTCCATTCTATCATTGAATGCCAGCTTCCTTTTCTCAGAACCCTCCCATTCTCATCTGCATATGAAGTATACTGCATTGAATTTAAATAAATATGAAATGCCAATATCATTCAAATCTAAATTTCCTTGAAAATATAATCCAAATTTTATGAGAAAAACAAGTTAAAGTATTTTAAATTATACCTTTTTGTTATCAGGCTGATATTCTTTATTAAACACCATTTGTTTAGGAAAAATTAGAATTATGTTTTATTGTAAGAAATGAAATAGAGATGCTTAGCCTCAGAAACACTATGATTATTTTTCTTGTTCCTCTTGTTATTTTCTTAAGAAATAATGCAGAACTGCTGAAACTTAACTATAACAACATTTCATATTCATAGTATTAAAATGTAAGAAGAAAATTTCTCACTGATGCTAGTGGGGAGAGTTGATGATGGCAAAACATAAACAACATTTCCTTCCTTATGAAGAATGAAAGAATTGTTTTTTCCCAAATAAGAGGAGCAAGAGCAACCAGTAAAATCTTGAAACCTAACAATCCAAATCACAGTTTAGATGTGCCCTAATTTTACGACCTTGGATAAGTTATTTAATTTTGTTGAACATCAGTAACCTCATTCATATGATGATTATTAATATAAATATATATCATGGTGCTCTTTTAGTACCCACTGCTAATTGGTACGTAAGTTCAAGGTATTATTATCTTTATAGAAAACAGGACAACATTTGGCTATACCCAGAAAAAGGGTTGTGATATAAGTGGATTATTGTTTTTTTAAACAAGAAAAGTTCCTGTTGCTATGTAAATAACAGATAGGAAGGGGACAAGAGTTGGATAATGACAAAAAAAAGACTGTGGCTTTCCAAGTAAGAGATTATGGTGGCCTCACACCTGGATTACAGCAGTAAAAGCGTTCTGAGGATTGGCAATTGAGAAGATTTTAGAAGACAGAACCCATGATCCCTATAGTGTGATGTTTGGTTGTGAGCAGAACCAAGAATAACCTCTAGTTCTGTGGATTGACCAACTGGTGATGTTAGTATTATTAATGAGTTGGGGAAGACTGAAGGGAAATGGATAGGAGGTCAGGCTGGGCAGTGCAAGTGGAAGAAAAATTTCAATTATAGAACAGGAGTGTGCTTATAAAAATTAATAGCACAGTTTTCAAAACCAAAGTTCTCACATTTATTTATTTGGAGATTTCCTAATCACTGTGTACATCTGACATGTTGGTCCAGGTAAAGAATATTTTCTCTTCCCTTTCCCTTGCCACATAGGTGACAAGTAATGCCTCAGAGACTGTCATATCAACTGATTCTCTTCCAGGAAACTTTTGATTTTTCCTTCTCCTCTTGCAGGTATTTATTAACTCTAGAGCTGAGTCCGACATATTGACTAAGCCTGGAAATCTCCCCACAATATTCCCTGCAGGAATGATAATTCTGATCCAGAAACTTAGGTCCTTATAGTGTGTTGGCCCCTTTGTCCTAGGAAGCAATGACTCCTTTTAGGACCTAGAAAGTTTGATTATGTCACTTGTCATGCAAAAACACTTCCCAAACTCATACCTTTCTCCATAGCCTCTCAGAATCATTCTCTCAACAAAACCTCTATTGTTAGTTTAAAAAAAAAAACTCTTTCCTGATTGATTTATGAACATAAATTCAATTGTTACCTTATGGTCACAGTTGCAATTTCTGTTTTACCTTGCATTTACAATAGTCACCATAACAACTGCATCTGAAGGTCTCAAGCTTCCCCTCCCAGGAATTTTCCAAGCAGTTAGTCCGAATGACCATGATTGATGAGAGGTGGAACAGGATGACCTCTAAGTAGACTTCTCCTCTCAGACTCTGTGGATTACACATTTAATACTTTGCAGAAAACCAAAAGTGCTTGCTACTCACATTGACTATTCTAATTTACTGAAGTTTTATAGTTCCACCCACATTTTATTTGATCTTATTCAGCTGAAGGGCTGAATAAGCAGAAATGGCCTTGGATTTACTATGAAACAAGCTATTGCTGCCAGCTTTCATTTAAAAAGAGTGCGCCGTGCAAAGGTATCTGACACATACAGGGAGTGGCTTGCTCCAAATGAACATCTCTTGAGGAGGTGGTGTGCTCTGATAGGACAGGCTATAGCCTTAGGTTACTGCCTTAATTCTGGCACTAGCTAACTGACTCAATCTAAAGAGGACACCTCATATCTGTAATTCTCAAATTCCTCATATGGAAAATAAGAGTTCAACTAGATCAACACCTGTTCTCAACCTCTGTTCTATTGCCATCTGGGGTCAGATAATTCTCTGTTGTGAAGACCTACCCTGCACATTATAGGGTGTTTGGCAGTATCCTTAGGACTGGAGGGCATTAGCACCCTCCCTCCCCAGATTGTGACAATCAACAATGTTTCCAGACATTAGCAAGTATCCCTTGGGGGCAATTGCCCTGGTTTATAAATAGATGACTATAGGAGAAAATGTTTAAAATCTAAGTGTGATAAGTCAGGAAGCCCTCCATTTTCATTGGTGTCTATTATAAAAGATTTTTTTTTTTTTTTGAGAATTTTAATGTTTATTTTTTAGTTTTTTTTTTTTTTTTTTTTTGGAATTTTTATTGGAATTTTTATTTTCTTTTTTTTTTTTTTAATTTTTTATTGTGGGTTGTTCAAAACGTTACAAATTTCTTGGCATATCATATTTGACACTTTGATTCAAGTGGGTTATGAACTCCCACCTTCACCCCATACACAGATTGCAGAATCACATCAGTTACACATCCATTGATTTACAAATTGCCATCCTAGTGTCTGTTGTGCTCCGCTGCCTTTCCCATCCTCCACCCTCCCCCCTCCCCACCTCTCCCCTCCCCTCCCCTCCTCTCTCTCTACC
>NW_026000153.1:10367786-10414933 GCF_001458135.2 Marmota marmota marmota | reverse complement strand
TATATATATATATATATATATATATATATATATGAAGGGATGCTGAAAGAAGAGATTCTAAAATATGTGAGATGTAGCTGAGCTATACTCACAGATAAAAAACACATTTTAGCTATCTCCAACCCAAATTTTGCAGCAGAAGAGACTGATTGATTTGTCCAAGTCTCCCCCATATTTAACACCCCACCTCGTGATCATATTAGGGTCTTGAAAGCACTTCTGTCTGATGAACTGGGAGTGGATTAAATTCTCTCCTGGACTGAGACAGTAAAGACATTATGTCTCCTTCATCTCTCTTCCTACTCTGACAGCCACTGTCACCAGAGTTTAAGATGACACAACCATAAGACAGAAAGTCGCCAGGCTTTTCATTTGTGACAAATATGACTTTGTCAAGCTCAGCCACTGGAGTCTGTCTGTGATAGCCGCCTTAATTACTCAACTATTAGAAAGTTGTAAGAATATAGTCAGAAAAGAATTAGAGGAGTAAGAGGAAGAAAATAAAATAAGCATAAGTCAATGAATTAAAAAGGAGTAAGGCTGAACATTTTTCATTTAAATCTTTAATCAAATAAGCAAATCTAATCAAGAATTAATGTAAGACATAAATCATCATTAGTATTAGTTTCCTGGGGCTGCCATAACAAATTACCACAAACTGGGTGACTGAAGACAGAAATTCATTTTCTCACTATCCTGAAGTCTCGACGTTTCAAATAAAGGTGTTGGCAGGGCCTTGCTGTCTCTGAAGGCTCTGGAAGTATTTTGTAGATTGAACATTAATGTCTCCCAAAAATTCTTATGTTGAAGTCCCAACACCCAATTTGATGGTTAAGAGGTAAAGTTATTGGGAGGCAATTATATGACAAAGACAAAGACTTCATTAATGGTATTAGTCCTATAAGGAAAGACAGAGGGGCTGATTACTAGAGTACTTGCCTAGCAAGCTCTAGGTTTGGACCCTAGCGCTGAGAGAGAGAGAGAGAGAGGAGAAGAAGAAGGAGGAGGAGGGGGTGGGGGAATGGGAGAGGCAAGAAGATGGTGAGGGAAGAAACTCAAGTTTGTGTCCTCCCTCTCTCCTTTCTACCATGCGAGGACATGGAAAGATGATAGCCACCCGTAACCCAGGAAAAGGGCTCTCACCAAGAACCCAACCACACTGGCAGCCTGATCTCAGACATTCAGGCTCCACAAATGGGAGAAATAAATGTTTATTGTTTAATCCACCCAGTCTATGGTATTTTAATTCATCAGCCTGAGCTGACTAAGAGGATGCTCCCCTGTCACTCCTCTCATTTCTGGTGGTTGCTAGTAATGTTTCTCTTCTCTTGGTTTGTGACTGTCAAGCAGCTGCCAGGCACAAACCTAATCTCTGCCTCTATTTTTAGGTTAGTGTCTCTGCTTTCATTCTTCTTGTGTTTGTATCTTTGTGTCTTCTCCGGGACACCAGTCATATTGTACCTGTGCCCCTTCTGAATCTAGCATTTACCTTAGTTATTACATCTACAAAACATTATTTCCCAGTAAAGTCACATTCCTGGGTTTCTGGGCTTAGGGCTTCAATATATCTTTTTGGAAGATACCCACAGCAGAAGGATTATAGTGACATGGAACAGATTTGAAAAATCATGAGACTATGCCAATGCACCTAAAAATACAATAAGATATATAATTTTCTAGAATGCTGTTACCACACCTAACCTAGGAAGTAGCAAAACCACCTGGATCAGTGTGGTCAGAACTTCAGGGACACAAGGAATGCCTCGTCCAACTCCTTGAGAATTTTGAACATAGGATTATTGGTTTCTAAAAGCTGCAAATTAAAATCGGAGCAGGTATTTCTGCAAATTTTCCTTGAATGGCTTTAAGGTTTAGACAAATTGACTAGAATATGACACAACATGGTAATATGACTGGTAGAAAACAATTATTTTAAAAGATGACTATGATTTAGTCTTTTAACTGGAGTCTTAGAGTTGTCCACTGATGAATTAAGAAAGGAACTCTGGGATAAGGATCACAGGAATAAATGAAATTGTCTAGGATGAACATAACCCTGTTCTATGGTTTAGATGTGTTTATTTCCTCCAAATATTCATATACTGGAGGCATGAAATCCAGTGTGACAATGTGAAAGGTTGTGAAATCTTATTAAGAGGTGAAGCCTACTGGAAGTACTATTAAGGGAACTGTCCTTGGAAGAGATTATGGGACCCTGAGTTAGTTCTCATGAGAGTCAAAAGAATGAACCTGACTCGAGTTGTATTCTGGTTCCCTGTCTTGTGATGCTTATGATGTGATCTTTTACTCCCATACATAGTACAGCCATGACACCATTGCTCTTAGGCCTTCACCAGAGGCCCAACCAATCAATGGAGCTGCCTGATATTAGACTTTCTTCCTTTAAAACTGTGAGCTAAATCAACCTATTTCCTTAATAAAGTAAATCTGCCTCTGGTATTTTGCCATAGTAATCAAAAACTGATGAATACACCCCTGCAACATGACTATAGGTAGGATCTGGAGAGGACATATCCAATGAGAAATGTTTTGTTAAGAAATTGTCAGTGAGAAACAAAAAACTTTTAAAATGGCATTTTATCACTTCTTATAGCGGCCTATGGTCACATTAACTTTCCCATAGTCGCATATCATAGCATGTTAATCACTCTACTAAATCACTTAGAATTAGATTTGTGATGTTTTTTCCCATTTTGTAAATGAAAAATAATAATCATGGAGTGCCAGTGACTTTGGGTGGCTCCATAAATTAGTCATACACACTCCTTCCCATTGTGGGAAGGATATTTCCCACATAATTCCCCACTCCACTGAAGCTGGACATGGCCATATGACCTACCTTCAGTGATGGGATATAGATGTGTGTGCCAATGCAAAGAAATAAGGCAGGTGGTGTTACAGAAAGCAATTCTTTATGAAAGAATGTCAAAGAATATAAAATATGGAGAGAGTGAAAAAAATAGAAATATTGCCATTTTCAAATAATAATAATCAACACAGGCTTGGCCATTTCATGAGCTAACCAACCTGGACCTTCAAAAAATGTGCATTCCCTTAACAAAGACCAAACCAACAAAGTGAAAGGAACTATTCTAGATCAAGGGAGAATAAGCAGGAATGACAACAAAATGCAATAAATGATCTTTTATCAGATTCTGAACTCAAAACACACCGAGAAAACAATAAACAAAACAATGCTATAATGAACATTGTTGGGAAAAAATAGAGAAATTTTATTATTCGACTTTTGTTTCTATGTTCAATGGCTCGACTGAGGTATAGTTCTGTATTATATAAATGAATGTTTTTTATTCTTAAGAGAAACACCATGAAGGTTTAAGAAGTGAAATGTCACAATGTCTATAATATATTTTTAAATCGGATCAAGAGAAAGGAAAAAAAACAACTGGGTGTGGTAGCTGTAATCCTAGTGAGTCAAGAGGTAGAGACAGGAGGATCACAAGTTTGAGACCAACCTCAGCAATGTATTGAGACCCTAATCAGCTGAGTGACACCCTATCTCAAAATTTAAAAACTAAAAGAAAAGAAACAAAAGCTGGGGATATAGCTCAGTGGTAACTTGGTGAAGTGCCCAGTACAGAAAGAAAGAAAGAAAGAAAGAAAGAAAGAAAGAAAGAAAGAAAGAAAGAAAATGAAAAGAAAGAAAAAAATCACATACATGTATCAAGAGAGGTACAAAGCAAATTAGCAAAATATGTAAATTACTGAATCTAGCTGAAGAGTATTTATGGTCCTATTCTTTCAATTTTTCTGAGGGTTTCAAAATTTTCATAATAAAAAATTAAGGACAGAAAAGGAAAAAAGAGAAATTGCTAATAGACTAATTAGAACAATAATGCTGATTCTGAATATGAAGGATGAAGGTAACACTCCACCACAACACCCCCTCATAGACACACACACACACACACACACACACACACACACACACACTCTGATTTCTTTTGTTCTTAAGTTAGCACTGTGTCTATTCTCTCTTTTACAGCTAGAAACTAAATTCCAAGAATCCCTTCCATACTAGTTATTTAAGTCACCACATCCTGGGTAGCTTAAACAGCAGAAGTTTATTTTCTCATGATTCTGAAGGCTGAAAGTCCAAGGTAAAGGTGCTGGCAGGCTCTGTCTTTCCTCTGCCTCTCTCCTGGCTTGCAGGTAAACTGCTGTGTCCCCACTTGAGCTTTCCTCTGTGCACACACACACCCTTGGTGTCTCTTTCCTTTTTTATAACACCACTCTCAGTGGATAGGGCCACCCATATGTCCTATTTGACCTTAATTGCCCCTTCAAAGACCTTACCTCCAATTATAATTCCATTGTGAAGTATGAGGGGTTAGGGCTTCACCATGTAACCTTGGAGGGACCCTGTTCCACTCCTTCCTAGATTAGACTCTGACACAGGAAAGAATGGGTGATATTTGGGGGGAGAAAATTAAACAGAATCAACATCCTTGGAAGTACCTTTTGTTATCCAGCAGTGGTGGCCTCACAGATCTCTTCATGACCTTCCTCTTTGTGATCATGCCAGGCCACTCAAAATCACAGTGGCTTCTTGGACTTTTCCACCCACCCCTATGCTTGAGACTGAAGTCATTAGTCAATTTTTTGGCTGATTTTCTAACCATAGTCTTTCAGACTTCCAGCAGCCCCTCAACTCTACCCACATAGATGTAAACTCCAATTCCTATACTAAATCTCTGTTCTCCTAATAATTCTATATTAAATCCCTATTCTCCTAATAATTCTATATTAAATCTCTATTCTCCTAATAATTCTATATTAAATCTCTATTCACCTAATATATATGGTAATGGCTGTGTGTTTATAGTAATATATATTCATATATACACTCCCTTGAAATATATTCTAAACCCCTTGGAATTTCTTCAGTGGCTAGAGATAATAGCAGCACTTTTTGTCATTCATTACAATCCCTTCTCATACTTTAATTTATGCTAATGAAATGAGTCCTGTGGCCCTAGAGAGCTTCAGGATAATGGCTATTTGTCAGGGGAATCAACTATGTGATTAAAGGGTTGGAACTTTCTCCATCCACAACCACCCCAGACCTCCAGAAAAGGTCTGCTGTTCTGCTGCACAGTGGGGGTGACAATAGGTAAAAACAATGTACAGCTTAATTCTTCTTTCTTTTTCCTTTGGCACTGGGGATTGAAACCAGGGTTGTCTTTTTGTGAGCAAGGTCTCACTATGTTGCTGAGACTAGCCTCAAACTAGTGATCCTCCTACCTCAGTCTCCCAAGTAGTGGGGCTTACATGCATGCACCACTGTAGCTGGCTGTACAGCACATTTCAAAATAGGTAGAAGAGAGGATCCTGAATGTTCTCACCACAAAAAAAGTGATGTTTGAGGTGCTAAATATGTAGACTAGCAGATTTGATCAGAATGCATACATATATCAAAATACCACATCATGCCCCTTAAATACATACACTTATTATGTGTCAAATAGAAGTAAAATTTTAAAAAGAACTACTCAACTAATCATCACTTAAGTATCTTATTTGGAATCCAATTAAAACAAACTAAATATTGTTAATAAAATATTTTCTATGATAACTGGGTAATACTTTGGAAAATAATAAGAATTTGGATATTTGATTATATTAAAATTATTGTTGGTATTTTCAATGTGATAACTGCATTATGATTCTTCTTAAATTTTTATTATCTAGAAGATTATGGTAAAATGTTTACATTATGTTTAGGATTGGGTTGTCTACATCCTCAGGAGGCAGAAGGATAGTACGTGAGGAAAGATGTGAAGTGAGGATGATTTTGTACTGCTAATTGTTGAAGCTGGTGATGTGCACATGTAAGTTCATTAAACCAGTCTCTATAATTTTGCATATGTTTGGAAATTTTTCTCAAACTTTCTACTGAAATGATGTTTGTAAAAAGGCAGATGGTGTCAGATAAGCTACCAAAATTTCTAAGACCGTTACATAAAGGCACAAAAGTGTATTCATTGATGATTGCTCACCTGCCTCTGCTAGCAAGCATGATGCATTTACACAGGTACAGACCCTCCTCTTAAAGAATAAAAGATTCTTGACAGTGATAGTGGCATGTTGAGAATGCAGAATTCAACCAAGAGTATGCTGATAAGAGAGAGTCAAATGTACAATTTTATTCATTCTAATGTTAAGGTGCTATTTATAATACTTTATTTGTATAAGACTAGAAATAACAGCAAAGTACTAAGCTAGAGATACATTTAAATCTTCAGCATATAGAGGTAACTGTGTTAGTTTGCTATTGTGTCAGATTCCTTCAAGCATAGTGACCTAAAATAACACATACTTATTAGTTGAGGGTTCTGTAGGTCTATTGGCAGAGCATGGCTGGGATCTCTATTTGGAATCTCACAAGTCTGAATTCAAGTTGTCACCTTGAGTTTCTCTCTCATCCGGAGGTGCTGGGGGAAATTTTTTTTTCTTTACAAACTCATTCTTCTAGTTGACAAAATTCAATTCCTTGTGATTGTAGGACTGAGATCCCTATTTCCATGCACTATAAGCTGGAGGTTGCTATCATCTCTTAGAGACCCCCCATAGTCCTTGCTATATGGTCTTCTCTGTCTTTAAGATAAAAACTGTGCATCAGATCTTGAAATATCTGACTTCCCTTTTGGAGACCATGCAGAGAAAATGGTCTACTTTTGATGGATTCCTGTAAGTAGCCCATTAAAGTTCCATTGGGACCTCAATTACATTGGCAAACTTTTGTTAGAATGAATAGATGAAGAAGATATGTGCACATTAAAGGCCAAGAGTATTGAAGAGCATCTTAGAATTAAACGTACTACAGTATCAGAGCTAAGGGGTAGAGATATGTTAGTCTCCTAGGGCAGCCCCAACAAATTACCACCCACTGAGTAACATGAAAAACACAAAAGTATTTCTTCATAGTTGTGAATATTAGATATCTAAAAGTAAGATATTGCAGGGATTGCTTCCTCTGAGACTCAGAGTCAAATCCCTCATTTCTAGTGGTGGTCGTTAATCCTTAGTGTCCCTTGGATGGCAGCTGTATCACTCCAACCAGCCTCTTTCATCACATGTCCCTGTGGGCTCAGCCCAAATGTCCTTCTTCTTTTGAGGACATCAGTCATATTGATAAAAACTTGCTCTAATGACTCACTGACTCGGTTGTAATGACCTCATTTCCATATTAATCACATGTGTAGCCATTGTGGGTTATGACTTCAATATAACATTTGTGGGGCCAAATTTTAACCCATAACAGGAGGAAAGGTAAAGGGTGAGGGAAAACAGATGTAGTTGAGTCCTTGGACATTCCAATATTTATAGGATGGGAAGTGAAGAATGATCTGGCAGAGGATAGGAAGGAAACATGAATAATGTAGAATCTTGGAAAACGACTGAACATGCTTCAATAAGAGAGTATGATGAACTTTGTCAAAGCAGCTAATAATTTGAATAAGGACTGAGAATTGAATTAGGAAGATGGGAGCTGTTGGTGACTTTTAAAAAGCAATTACAGTGAATATGGTTGTACCAAAATATAATTAGAGTAAGCTATAAAAAAGAATGGGAAATCAGAACAAGTAAACAGATAATATAAACCTTCATCTAATTTTTGTCAATGAATAAGCTGACTTTCTGATACTATGTATCAATCATGCTTACATTTGAAAATATGATAACACTCTAAAAAATGGATCCAATTCTGCCAGTCTGACCTAGAATTTCCAGCCAATATGTTAAAATAGAAAGCATGTATCAGAGCTGTTTATTAGAGAAAATAAAAAATATAGTTTCTACAGTAATAAGATTAGATACCTAGAAATGATAACAGAATTCACTAAAAAATCTGCAACTTCTATGATAAAAATAGAGTGGCCCAAATGCAAAATCACTACCCACAGGTGAATAGCTGTTATATATATGCAATTATAGATTAGAAAATAAAAAGGGAAATTCTGTTTGGAATAGCAGTGGTATGTATAAGTATACCTATTAGGTCCTTAGGCCAAAAAAACTTCATTTTGAAAATCAGCATCTGCCCACTCAGGAATGACCTTCCCATTAGGACCACTCCCAAAGACTCCCTAACTACCAAAACCACAGCAAAGGTGCCAAATAATAGTCATAGAACCCGATGGGTAATTTTTTTAACTATTCCCTAGTACATGACTATATAGTTAAGAAGTTTTTTCCAGCAGGCTGCTGTGCCTTGCAGAAGGGCGCCTGGCAGATATTCTCTGTCAACAAACCTTTGCTTGAATTCAGAGATGTGTCTCTTGTGGATATTTGCACCAGCTACCCTAACAACACCAATGTGTATAAATATACCTATTTGTGCATATATAATACATACTTGGAAATGTTCATGATACATAAGATGAAATTATTAAGGTATATGTATTTTCTGAAGAAAGGTAAAAGTTTAGTCAATTTTAATAAATAAAAATTATGCTTGAGTTGGTGGGAAGAAGGATATCAATGGCCTGGAGGGAATTCATTGGAGTACAACTATACAAAAAGAAAAAGAAATGCTAATCTTTGGATCAGGTTATTTTTTATTATGAAACATGTAGAGTTTTGTATGCCATTAAATCATCCAACTTTATATTTTTTTTAAATGTTGAATACTGAAATAATCTTATATGGCTTATTCATATCCATGGTTTCCTCACCTGACTGTATAAAAAGATAATTTGGGAGAGCTTTAAATAAGTATCAATGACTATATCCATAAATTCGCATTTAATTGGGATTGGGTGGCCTGGGCATTGATATTTTTAAGCCATCTTTTTTTTTTTTTTTTTTGGTACAGAGGATTGATCCCAGGCAGGGGCACCCCACCACTGAGTCACATCACCAGATCTTTTTATTTACTTTTTAAAATTTGAGGCAGGTTCTTACTAAGTTACTTAGGACCACATTAAGTTGCTGAGGCTGGCTTTGAATTTATAATCCTCCTACCTCAGTCTACCCAGTCACTGGGATTATAGGCATGCACCACCATGCCCGGCTAAGGAATCTTTTTGAGATGCCCTTTGCTTCCATCTATGAAAGAGTAGTTCTGTAGACAAACTGAGAACTATTTAAACTGTGTACAAGACAAATATAGCCCTCAGTATTTGACGCCATTGTTGAACAATTAAAGCAACTAAGACTTAAGAAAAGTTCTAAAAAGATGAGGAGTACATTGAGGCAAGAAGTTGGGGCTTTTGTTGCTTTGTTTGGGGTATGTGTTTTATTTTGGTATATTTTTGGGTTTTGTTTTATTACTCTGTTGGCATTTACCAATTCATGTTAGGACATAGCATCCAAATGAAAGTTAGTCACCTAGTCCTACAGCCATTCCTCTGGGTTGCAAAGCAAAAACAAAAACAAAATAGAAATGAAAATCACATAGAAGAGAACCCAAAATGAGTGCCATTCCCTTTTAAGGCATTTACCAATTCTTAAATGGTGCTTGAGATTAAGGCAGGGTATGGAGAGAGATGGAGTTGGAAGTAGTGCTAGAAATCAGCTGAGAAGCTAAAAAGCTAAAGAGAAACTTGGACAGCCTCATGGTATGGGAGAGACTGAAATTGGAGTGGGACCTACTAAAGAAGTCAGGTCATTTTAAGTGTCTTATAGGCTTTTAGTTGAGACCTCCAAAAAAGCAAAGTCCTAGGGCTAAGGACAATCAGAAAGTATATGAGCCCTCACAGAACCTAAATCATGGTAATTGCAGGTTAGATTAAGATAATATGTCTGTATTCTATTTAACTGCCAGAATAATATTAGATTCACACTGGAGGAAGATAAAATCTCCCAAAGCCACATACTATTTTTCATGGATAATGTCTGGCATATGAATTAATAGACATGCCAGGAAACTAGACCAAATGACTAAAAGGCAAGAGAAGAAAAAAAAAATAGAAACAGACCCTAGGTGAGCATGACATTGAAGTCTTCAGACATAGGTTTTAAAACAGTAACAATTAATGTCTCAAGAAGAAGGTTATTAGTTCCTGTGAACTAAAATATTTGGGAAAGAATCAAATGGAAATTCTAGAACCACGGATATAATACTAAAATGAAGAATTTGATAGATGAGTGTATCAGAAGATTAGACAACCAGAGGAAAGAATTTGGAAAGTAGTCAGTAGAAAACATGGAAATTGAAACATATACAAATAAAAAATAAACAGTGGAAAATAAAGGATAATAAAACTAAAATGGAATATGGTAAAAATGTCTAACATGTAATTGCTACCAAAGTGAAGAGAGAATGAAGCAGAAGACATGCCTGAAGAAAAGTTGGCCAAGGATTGTCTGGAATTAAAGAAATATAAAGTCGCAGATTCAAGAATCTCTTTAAACCTAAATAGGATAAAGAGAGAAAAGCATATCCAGGCACTACATGATAACATTGCGAAATTCAAAAGACAAAGAGAAAATCTTAAAAGCTGTCAGATAAAAAGGACACATGAACTTCTAACATCAGCAAAAAGACTGATGCTTGAAATTTTTTTTAATAGAAACAACAGATGCCACCAGATAAGAGAGTGACATGTGTACAGGCAGGGAAGAAAGAAAATAGACTCTTTAATCAACAAAAACTGAGGGAATTCATTGCAGTAGGACTGTACCAAAATAAATAGAAATACCGAAGAGATCTTATCAGGTAGAAAAGAATTCCAGATGGAAGTAAGTAAATGCAAGGAGGAGTGGATAGCTTACAGCAGAGGGGTGTACATGCATGAAATGAGTATTCCTTTTCAAATGATCTTTTGGGAGTACAAAAAAAATGTTAAACTGCAAATCAGTGCAACCATTTTGGAAAACAGTGTGGAGATTCCTCAAAAAACTGGGAATGGAACCACCACATGGCCCAGCTATCTCACTCCTTTGTATTTATCCAAAAAATCTAAAATAAGTCTACTATAGTAATACAGCCACATCAGTGTTTATAGTAGCACATTTCACAACAGCCAAATTATGGAACTAGCCTAAATGCTCATCAATAAATGGAAAGATCAAGAAAATGTGGTAAATATGCACAACGGAGTTTTACTCAGCCATAAAGAAGAATAAAATTATGGCATTTGCTGGTAAGTGGATGACATGGGAAACATCATGCTACATGAAATAAGCCAAACTCAGAAAATCAAAGGTTGAATATTTTCTGTCATATGTGGAAGCTAGAGCAATAAGAAAGGAAAGAAGGCATTTGGGATGGGTAGAGATAGGATGTCACAAAGATAAAAGGAAGATCAGTGGAGCAGAGAAGATTGAGATGGAGGAATGGAGGAGGAACAGAAAAGAAAAAGAAAATGTGGGATGAATTTGACAAAATCACATTATAAGATTATATGAATATACCACAGAGAATTTCACCTTTTTGTATAAGTAGAAAGTACCAAGAGTAGAAGGAAAAAAATAGGGAAGGAAGAGGGGAGGAAGGGGTGGGGGAATGGGTATTAAAATCAAATTCTGTGCATATAGGATTTAGTCAAAGTGAGCCCAACTATTATGTATAACTATAAGGCTGAAAAAAAAAAAAGTTGTGACTGACACCAGGAGCACAAAAGTTGGGAAAGAGTTAAGATGAAAATGTTGTAAGGTGCTTGTATTATCTGGTCATTGATAAAGGCACAAATTAAAGGTAGATTCTATGAAATCAGTGATGTATGACAGGGTAGCCACTAAGAGAAGAATAAAAGCCATATAACTAACAAGCTAATAGAATTGGAAATGTGAATCTAAAATATATTTGATTAAAAAGTCAGCAGCAAAGAGAAAAAAAAAAACTCCTAATAGGGAAAAGAGAAAATAATAGTAAAATGGCATATTGAAATTCAAATGTCAGCAATTATATTTGATGTATATAGACTAAATTTTCTCAACAAAAGAACTGAATTATACATAATATAATCATTAATATATAATTGTGTTATTAATATACATTTATATTATTTGTAATTATATAAATTATATTATGTGATTATTATCTAATTATATTAATATATTTATAGTTTATATATAATAATGTTTGTATATAATTAATATTAATATATTTATATTATAATTCAGTTCTTTCAGTGGGCTCTATAATCATAAATATAACATTGACTTTAAAAAAGAGGACAAAGTAATAGATATTTATTTATAACCATTTGGATGAAGTTCAAAAACAAGCAAGAAAACTTTAAGGTGAGGCAAGGATGGTGGTGATTCCCCCCTGAGTGGGAGGGTAATGGCTGGGAAGGGGCTCCAGGGAGGCTCAGGGTGCTGGTAATGTTTTGCACCTTGATCCAGGCGTTGTGTAGAAGAGGGCTATTGTATAAGTACTCATGGAGATGTACACATAAGATTTCTCAATATTGCTGGGTACATATTTTTATTTTAAAATTTAAAAAGAAAAGAGTATCTTCAGGAAATTCCAATGTGGCTCAGAATTGAGGCTTGCAGAGCTCTGTGGTCCTAGATGGTTCACGGGTGTTTGCTCAAACTGACTGCTGGATATGGTCCCCACTACTCACTGAACTAACTGTAACCAGGGTGATTCAGGGTATATTTTGGATACTCCAAATACCACTGGGCATAGCAATTCTGAGGGATCCCTTGTCTGAATGCAGATATGGAATCTCACCTCTTCTCTTTACCTTTCATTTCATTCTGAATGCAGATATATATATATGAAATCTCACCTCTTTTTCTCTTTACCTTTCACAATTATTCTACTAGAAAACATTAGACTAAATCAAAAGTCTGGCCATTATATCAGTTCCTCTTAGATTAACTCAGGTGTTTTTACCCAGAAACAGGAAAGTCATAGGGTTCTAAGACTTATAGTACTAAACCTCTACAACTTTAATCTTGTCCAAAGTTTTCCAACTGAAAACATTGCTTCCTCCTCTCCCATTCATTTGGCTCCTTTTTATGTTCCTGATCAAAGACTTCAAGGAGATACGGCCTAATTCTGATACAAAGTGGTGGGAGGAGTCCCTATTTCTGACCACAGATACAGGATTTATACAGGAAGCAAATGCTTTGGGTTAATATGTATAAAGATTTAGGAAAAAGTCTCCTCAAGAACAATTAATAGCCCACATATTTATTTTGCAAATGTGTTTGACACTGCAAACTTGAAATGCTTTGGACCGGTGCAGCAACTGAACAGATCTAGCCAGTCTTCAAAAATGAGCAAAGGATTCCAACAGAACTGGCCCAGTTCCCTGCCATGACATGATTAATGCACTTGTTGATACCTATATTTGCTGAAGTTGCCACTGGGTTTCCTCTCCCTGTGCTTGAGAATAGGGAAGACTCCTGGCAGAAAAAAAAATGTGCTTTGTGTTTCTGCTTAGGTTTATTTATTTACATTATGATAAATCGCACTGCGCTTTGGGAAATTGAAATGGTACGTGTTCAAATAAAAGAATAACAGAGTGGAAGAACACAATGTGGGAAACAGCAGGAGCATCCTAAGATAAAAGGGAGAAACAAAAATGGCAAAGGTTTTTTAGAAGAATTAATTCCCTTTCCATCATCTAAACAAAAATGTATCATCTAGGATCCACAGGGAAAGATGAAGTTTGTATAATGCTCATGTTCAAAGCAGTTTGGTGTGATGAATAGACCCCTAGGATCCACCACTAGGCAACATTGTGGTCCTGAGTAAATTATTTTGTCTTTCAGTGCCTCGGCTCCCAAATTTGCTACAACAGAGCGATCTAGGTAGAAAGAACTCACACGGAGGGCTTACACGTGCCAGTCAGCGTTCTAAGTGCTTTGCATGCTACCCCCCCCAATCATCACAACGAGACAACTGATACTCGTACCTTACATCTCTACCTTTCAGATGGGGACACTGAGGCCCATCAGGGGTAGCTGACATACCCAGGGCCATATGGCTACTGTCAGAGAGTGCATTCAAATGTGGACTGTTGAGCTCAGCGTCAGTGCTCTCCTAAGCATCAAACTCCTCTGTCACTTCACTTAAGTTGCTCCTCTGGTCCCCTAGCTGCCACCAGGATGAAGTTCAGCTTCTGGCCCTGGGAACCTCAGCATCCCACCTGCCACCCTCAGAGATTCTCCTCATGCACTCCCTGAGCATCCCCGGAGCCATTTCATGTTGGTACTTTGTGATTACTCCCACTCTGCCAAGGTTGCTTTTCCGCTTTACTACCCACCCTCTCTGATCTGCTTTATAGACTCCTACATTTCCTTCTAGTCCTTGGAAAACTGTTATTTCACTTCAGGAGTGTCCTTGACTTCCCTGGGCAGGTCACTCCTTCCAAAGTTCCCACATAACTTCTCCTGGAGTGTTTGTCACTCGCCATTTCGTAATTTAATGTATGAATCTGTCTCTTCTGTCAGACCATAGATCAGAGATAATGGCTTTCTTCTCTACCAATCTAAGGAAATAATGGTACCACCCAGAGCCCTGTGTTGATAAGGATTCTGAGGCCACATTTGAACTCAAAATGTTAAATGCAGACGTTAGAAGGTCAAGGGCCTTATCTGACTTTTACACCCTGATATTACCAGTGCCTTGCTCAGTGTGAGCACACAGTAGACAATGTTTGCATAAATAAGTGATAGATTAGCATCTGCTGAAGTAAAGGAGGCAAAACTGGTGAATATTTTACTGCCTTATGTTAGTCTGTGAGATCTTCAGGGGTAGAAACCACATCTTATTTATCTTAGTATCCTCAATGCCTCATTTAGTGCATTGAACAAACTATCATTGCTAAGTAAATGCATGGTCAAGGGAAATGGCATAAAGCCCAGAGATTCTGTGCTGAAGATAGGGAGTAAATAAAGCTGGCCATGTGACTCACTCTCTCCTCTTACCTTTAATGAACCAAATGGAAAACAAAGAAAGTGATGTTTTCTGTGGTTCAAGATGTGTGGCTCACTTGTCCCTGTACTGTGAAATGGCAACAGGTCCACTTGAGGGTCACAGTGAAGAGCAAGTTGGCAGCTTCCAGAGGTGACTGGGAGGTTGGGAGCCAGACTTTGCTCTTGTTGTTTTCTCTTTAAGTAGAAGAATTATTGTCACTTGCTTACAGTTGCGCCTCCTCTCCCAGCTCTGTTTACCTCAAATTTGGTGTGGGGTGAATATCCAGGTTTTGTCCCTGAAAAATTTTTAAAATTGCAGGTTCTATAAGAACCTCTGTAGGTCCTTTGGATTTGAGGAGTTATTAATTTAATTATGTTTTGAGTTTCCTGTCTCCAAATTGTCATATAACAAGGAAAGATAGTTTAGTCCAAAAAGGGATAAATGGCGGAAATATATTTTCAGCTTCTATGAGGAACCAAGACCAGGAGGGAAACTTCCCTTCAAGATACCAACTTAATGTGTCTCCTGGAATGTTTACCCATCAGCTGACTTTGGATCCTACTCTTTGGAAGGAACCAGAAAGTCTCAGTAGAAAAGGTAGAAGACCCGAAAGAAAAGATCATAAAGGGGTTCTGGCCAATGAAACAACCCCTGGGTAACACCAAGGGCCAGGAGCACGGTGCTGGGTCTATGTCATGCCAAGAATATAACTGGTGGAAGAAATCAACGTGAGCTCTGAGAACAGGTTCTATTTTCAGACCTGCTCAAAAAAGCTCTTTCTGAGGAGACGTGAACAATAAATTTTACTAGTCACAGAAAAAAAGTGGAAAGTGACTTTTTTTGGTTGTTTCAATTTACTGAAATTGGAATGAATTGATCTAAAAAATAACTTGGTGGCATTCTTTGAGAGTCTCTGGAAAAGTTTGTCATAAAACCAAAGATATCTTGGGGAGGGCAAGTGCTTCCTGTTTTCCAATCTCTCTCTAGGACTTATAAGGAAGTCCCTGTGGAATCTAGAGCAGAGCTCCCTCAATGGAACTTTCTGCAATGAAGGAAATGTTCTGTGTTTGCATTGCTGACTGTAGCAGCCTGAGTCACATATGGAACATTTCAACAATAGCTAGAATGGCTTTATCTTATTCTTCTCTTCGAAATGAGCTTTATAATCTAGCCAGGCAAATTTTCTTCTTTCCCCACAAAATACACATTTATTTACAACTTCATGCCATGTTTTCAAATCAACTCTGGTTATAAATTCTGGACCCTGTGGAGTTGTGTGTCAAAAGCAGTACTGAACAGAGAGAAGCCATTTTTTCCATCTACTTTTCATTGTCTTTCTGGACCAACCTGAGTCCATAGCACCTGCTATCTCCCTCTTCAAGCCAACTGTTACCCAAAGAGCTTCCTTGACCCTTAAGAGCCCTACTGATTAGGCTTGCTCAGCCTCTTATATTGTTGTGATTACTCTCCCTTTTCTATGCTTCAACTTATCCCTCCTCTACTTCCCTACCTTGGGGTCTCTGTATATAATAATCTCACCTATGTTCCTCCTTTTACAAAAAGAGATGCAGAGAGAAGAATTGACACGAGTCAGCCCTCATAGTGGGTGAGCAGCAGTTCTCCTGGAGAGTTAACTCTCCTATTGAAATCCTACCCCTATACTCAAGGTCCATCTCTAGGGCCCCTTACTTGTTAGGCCAACTCTGGTGGCTTTTTTACCCATGAATAACCCTTTCTGTGAGTTCTTCTAGCAAAATACCAACTGTACCCATTTTGTCACAGTATGCACTGTAACATTCCTCTGTTCTTTTGAATGTAGAAGATCAGAAAGTAGAGATCACCCCTTTAACTGTCTTTCCACATAGTGCCATGAATCAGAGTGATGGTCAATAATATTGTTGAAAGATTAAAAATAAAAAAAGACAACTCTTGCAGGAATGTGGGTCATTAATAGACCACTTTCCTAGCACATGCAAGATCAGAAAGAAAGTAAGAAATTAAGATAGAAAGAGACATAGAAGGAAGAAAGGAAGGAAGGGAGGGAGGGAGGGGAATAAATTTCTGTCTCCCAACCTCCAAAATTGGAAATATCTTCCATTTCTCCATTAAAACCCTCCAAATTTGTATTACTTCATTTTTTCATAACTAGAAGGATATACCCAAGGTGAGATAACTTGAAAAAGAAAAGGGTTTATTTAGCTCACAGTTCTGAAGGTTGAAGGGCAGGGCACTAGCATTGGCTCATCTCTGTTCCCTCATGGCAGATGGCACCACAACAGTGGATCACCTGTGGGAGAAGATCACATCTCAATATGAAAACTCAGAGATGGACTGGGGTCCCACAGTCTCTTCCAACCCCTACCCATGATCCAGGGATATTCCACTAGGCCCCATGTTTTAAATGGACACTCTGGGAATCAGAGGAAGGAAGGAGGGAGGGAGATAGAGGCAGGGAGGGAGGGACCGAGAAAGGGACGGAGGAAGGGAGAGAGGAAGGAAGGAGAATAAATTTCTGTCTCCCAACCTCCAAAATTGGAAATATCTTCCATTTCTCCATGAAAACCCTCCAAATTTGTATTACTTAATTTTTTAAAACTAGAAGGATATACCCAAGGTGAGATAACTTGAAAAAGAAAAGGGAAGAAGGAAGGAAGGAAAGAAAGAAAGAGAGAGAGAAGCACTTGTCTTGGCTTTTAACATATTGTCATGAACCCCAAAGAGATAGTAGGTAATCACATAAATGCTTCTCCTTTCAGATTAACTGTAGAAGAGAAATATTTGTATAAATTTCCTTTGTGTTTAAATCTGCTTTTGATAGACCATGACCAGGCACCTATGTAAAAATTAAAGTTTTTTAGTCTATGTTTCCAATACATGAGTCAAAAAATTCAATTCAGTGAGCATTTATTAAATTCAAGGACCTTATACTACAGTTTAAAGGACAATACTTTCACACATGAAAGAGATTGAGATTAATATGGCAGAATATAATTTAATTTGAGTGTTTATTGAATGCCCACTATAAACCATAAAAATGTGTAACTCTGAACTATTCAAGGTTGGTCACAGCTAAAGTTACTAAGGATCAACATGGTGAGAATTAAAAGAGCTTATATAGAAATTAGCAAGGCTGATAGGAGGAAGGGGAGGGGGAGTCAGCTAAGGAATGATGTTTATGTGAAAATCCATTGAATCTGAATAGATTTAGGGCAGAATTGAGGTTATTTACAAAGAAGTTGTGGGAATTTTTTATTATTCCCATGTTAGGACCAATCATCCCTGACCAGGAGGTTGAGACTGGACTGGATACCCATGCAATGGGGAACTACACTAAATTTCCAAATAGCAGAGAGACATGCGGAGGTGTCAAACAAGGGCTGGGGGAGGACTCATATTGTTCCAGGAATGAATTAATGTATGTTCCAACTCTAGTGGGTCAATGGCAATAAAGAGCAAGAGATTATTCAATTTTAAGAAAATTTATTGGAATAATTCAGACACATGGCTTTATGGATACTGATATGGTTTAAACATATGTTGTCCCCTAAGGGTTCCTGTGTTGGAGGTTTGGTTCCCAGAGTGTCCATTTAAGAAATGGGGCCTAGTGGAATATCCCTGGATCATGGGTAGGGGTTGGAAGGGATTGTGGGACCCCAGTCCATCTCTGAGTTTTTATATTGAGATGTGATCTTCTCCCACTGTTGTGGTGCCATCTACCATGAGGGAACAGAGATGAGCCAATGCTAATGCTCTGCCCTTCAACCTTCAGAACTGTGAGCTAAATAAACCCTTTTCTTTTTCAAGTTATCTCACATTGGGTATATCCTAGTTATGTAAAATGAAGTAATACAAATTTGGAGGGTTTTAATGGAGAAATGGAAGATATTTCCAATTTTGGAGGTTGGGAGACAGAAATTTATCCCACATATAAAATAAGAATCAAGAGAGGTGGGGAGTTAATATGTTAAGAATGGGAGATATTGAGTGTAAAAGAAAAATGGACCTTCAAATAGAGGTGCTATATGAATTTCAGAATAGGGAACTAGAATGAGACTTAGGTGTCAGAATGAAAATAGTGGTTTTCATAACCAAAAGACTACTACTACTTTATGAATTGCCCATCCATAAGGGTTCAGTTTGAACTGAGAACTAATCCTAAGCAGAGAGTAAGATGAAATGTCTCATGCACATCAAAGGGAAGACCAGGTGTTGGGGAATGAGACTGGGGAGAAGAGACATCTACTCTATTCACTCTGTGACTCTCATGTGAATTCCCATAAAGTAGTTTGGGTTTCCAAATTCTTACATACATGAGTCCTGAGCACTTGTAACAGGGAACACAACAGTGTCACCAGAACAATTCCTGGGGCTTCACACCTCATTCCCCTGCTCCTCCACCATACACTCACCTCCCTGTCTTCTGATGGAGTGTTAAGGTGACTTGCTTCTTTATCCATGGTGGTCACTGATGTCCTCTTCTACCAGAGAGGGAGAATCTCTATGTCACTGCCCAGTAACTTCTCCTCAATGATGATGTTGTCACTCCAAAACCAAGACACATGCTTCTGATAGTTTCTATATGGGTGCCATCCACTTCTTTCCTGGTCTATGGGATTGCTTTATGAAGACATCTGGGTCACCCAGTTCTGCCATTTTTCCAACAATGAGAACTGATACTGTAGCCATGGTTGGCACCTCAATGGTGTCACTTCCAACTGATCATAGTCCTTTTTTGCCATTTCTAGCCACACTGTTCTACCTAAGATGAAAGTAGACCCTTCCAGCTTCTAGTTTTATAGTTTATTACAGACCTCCACACAAAGACCATGCTATTTAGCTCTTCATAAGTTATCTTCAGATTCTTACAAGGAACCTGAGACAAAAATCTCACTCAAGTGAAAGAACAATATGTGTGGTATTTGGGGCCATACCCAAGATCGTTCCTCTCCTCTTGTTGCCCCATATACAGTGTTAGCACTGGATTTTCTCCAGACTTAGGGTAATTTCAGTACTTAGCTAAAGGCCTACTCAGGAGGTTAAGGATGTGCCTTTTATTGCACTTATCACCTGCAGTGTCTGTTGTCAGATTGTACACAATTATTTCCTCTTCCCAAAGACTCATGGACTTCATCTGTAAACAGAATTATAGAGGCCCATGTGATATGCCATATAGGTCACTCGGCTTAGTCACACACTAACACATATTCCAGAGCCCTCACTCCAATAATAGGAAGAAGAGTGAAAGTAATCACAGGCCCTACTTCAGGCAAATGTTTTCTTTCAGTAACAAGAGCCATGTGTTTCAAGAGATAGAACCAGCAATTACACAGAATTGTTTGTCCAAATCCAGTTGCCTAATCTTATGTAAAACATATCCCATTTTCTTTGAAATCCCTGATATGAACTGGAAATTAGTTTAGGACAATCAGTTTCAAATAGAGATTAAATCATTCATTGTCCTAGTTGAGAACAAAAATCCCTTGGTCAGGGCTTCAAATCATTTCCAGTCATTTATAAAAGACAAAACATTGCTACTTTGATAACGCTGCTGATCATTTCAAGCTGGCTTTCATGAGAGTGAAAATAATATTGGTTCCAGCATACAATCTGATAGCTCGATAGATCCATTTTTTCCCTACTGCCAGTAAAATAATAGCTTGGAAAAGAGCAAAGGAGAAAATAAATTCAAACTATAAGTTATGAGAATAAGTTGGACCATATCATCTCTCTGAGAATATGATTGATTTGGCTGATCATCTATCAAGAAATGCATCAATATGCAGCAGCAGTGAATTCTGATATTTTTCTCTGACACAGTATGAATTGTAAAAGACAGAAAAACACTAAGAGACACACACACACACACATATATTATATATTTTCAATTGATTAGCCACCTNTAATATATGTGTGTGTGTGTGTACATAATTCATGTATCATCATTTGACACCAATTGGAAATAGAAAGTTCTATACTAAATTGTTCTTGCAATTTTTTATACACCATGTCTAGGTTAAAAAAAAAAAAACAGCTGGCTCAAACTCAGAATTTAAATCATAGCAAGACTTTTGAATCTTTATTTTACTTAAAAGGTCATGGCTTTAAATGTTGTTCTGAGAACCTGCCATAGAATTCAGAATGAAAAGGCAAAAAGAGATAGAAAAAGGAGTCAAGTGGACAAGAGCCCTGAGTGTTCCCAATGTGACCATCAAGACGTTACTGGTGGAATTCATGCAATTACGTGTGGAGCCAGTGTATTGTGAGAATTAAATGTAAACATTTCTGCAGTTGGTGGTGTGAGATGGAGCAGAGAGTACTATATTCATAGCTGCTTTGAATCTATGACATTTATAATCCTGTAACGTCATATTTATCCCTGAAATCTCTGCAAGATTCATTATACACTCCACAAATTTTACCAGGAAATATATTTAATTCTGAGCTTGTCACCCTTTTACATACTCTTCTCTGACATGTGCAAGATCAAGTCAAAACCTCCTTGCACAGCTTAGAAGATCAGTCACCATCTGCTACTATTTTTCTAGGCTTATCTTTCTGGCACCACCCTACCCCATTACATAAACCCTCCACACCAACTGTGTTAATGTGCTTGTAGTTTCCTAATCAGGCTTAGCTATTTTCTACGTGGGTGTGTTCTCAGATGTGAGTCTCTCTGCTTGAAAATACCCTCCACCCTACAGTCAGTGTTCCAGTGCAATGCTGAATTCTCCAATACTTGGCAGGCTTCTCTCAGCAGATATTGTCAAGGTTCTCTTTGCACAGTTCAGCCAAGTGGCACTGTCTCCCTCTGCTGAACAAACCCCAACATTTCACCTATAACCTGGCCAACCAAGTAATGCTCTCTCTAGGCTACTCAAATACCCTCAGACTGATGCCACTGGAGCTTGGCTAGGGCTCTAGCATCTGTGGGAAGTTTGGATGCTCCTGACTATATCTGAGAGAGGCTGCCTCTTGGATCAAAGCAAAATGAAGCATTCAGACACATCACATCAGCATGGCATAGCAAACTTAAAGGCCTGGGAGGAAAAGGAGATCTAGACTTAATCCATTAAGGTGGAAGTCAGAGAAACAAAATGAGCCTAGAGGTTAATACCCAGTCAGAATCATGCCTTGAGCCACAACCTGCAGCTTTACCCACAACTATGGGCTCAGGTGAGACCTGGCAGCTTGGAGAAATAGCAAAATCTGGGATCAAATGACACAGATTAGAGAAATTCAAGAAATTCAAATGACTTGTTAAGTAGCTATGATCTTGCTGGGCACAGTGGTGCACTCCTGTAATCCCAGCAGCTCAGGAGGATGAGACAGGAGGATCACAAGTTCAAAGCCAGTCTTAGCAACTTAGTGAGGCCCTAAGCAACTCAGTGAGACCCTGTTTCTAATAAAATATAAAAAGGACTGGGGATGTGGCTCAGTGATTAAGTCCCCCTGGGTTCAATCCCTGATACCAAAAGAAAAAAAATGTAGCTGTGATCTTAATTCAAACGCAGTCACTCAGCATGCACAGTGATTATAGTGATTATCTTCTTTTAGGTCTAGTTGATACCCTGGAGCATATATTTCCTAATGTTTATGCTGCCTTTCTTAAAATTTGGTTGGAAAAGTCCTAAGGTGCTAAGTCTTAAAACTGTGTTGAATGTTATATGTTATTGTGACACCTAAGATTACAAAAATTTCATTTCCTTAAATATTATGATGTAGACACCTTTTAAATTCTGAAATATAAGGGGAGAAACATTGTTGGAGTTGGGGCAGACTGGCCAAGTCTCATATTAAAACTTAAAGGAAATGTAAGTCTAAAGGAATGTAAGCATGAGGGAAATATAAGCTAAGCCCCCAGCTCACACTCCTGCTGCTTAGGTTCCCCGAGAAGCTAAATGTGCTTTGTTTCAATATTCTGATGTCAGTTGACATCAGTAAGTGATTGTTGATGTCAGCTCAATATTCTGTGTTTCTCACAATGCTGAAAGCATCCTCAGAGGGCAGCTTCACAGGCCTCTTTGTGGCATCCTGAGGATGGAGCAAAGGCCATCCTTAACTTCATCAGAACGGCAACACTTCTGGTAGAAATGGGAAATTTGGCTTCATATTAGTACACGTTCTGAAGGTTGTCTCAAATATGTCAACAGTGATAACCTTCCACTGAATATAAACGTACATGCCTGACCTTATGTTTTTCTAGACTCATAATTGGACCAGGGCTCGTTTTGTGGGTTAAAGACAAGAGTCAAAGGAGGAATGATCAAATAGTTTTGGTAATATTCTGTTATCACTTTTTCAGTTATTGTTTTGAAAAGTAGGGTCAGTAAGTCAGAGGATGCAAGCATGACAATGTGACATACAGGCAGAATTTAGGAAAGAATTCAGCAGAATCCATCTAGAATTGTAAGAAGCCTAAATTTTACTATAACACTATTATCCTCTCCCAAACACTCATATATAGTAAATACTTGCTGGTAGACTGGGGTTTTCTGGTAACTGAGAATCAAGGCAGCTGAGAGGAATGAGCTATGGATCTAGTGAATAAAATCATGGGAGCCCACATTTCATCTGATAATTGAGGATCCCCTTTCTTCTCTACTTCATCATTTAAGGACAGCATAGGAACTTCCTGGATCTAAGTCCCTTACCTTGTTTTGTTCAAAGACCATACTTTTGATGAAGTTCAAATTTTAATATGTCTACTAAGATTTACTGCCACCAGAATGTTGACATTCTGTTGAGTCCTTCTCATCACCAACCTGTTAGACCTAAACCCTGTATGTCTCGTATGATTTCTCTCTTCCACAGAACATTTCTCTAAGTCCTCAAAGCCATTAGCCAAGCAGGTGATTAGATACCCCTTTCTCCCAGCCACTTATGCTACTTGCCGTGGTAGCAATGGGTGACTTGGAAGTTCTGAGACTAACACTCTGTGGAGCAGGAGGGATTTTAAGGATGACTCTTCCACCCATCTAGTACGTTTTTTGCAAGTGTTAACCCTGAAGCCTCATCAAGAAGTGCATTGTATAATTCAACTATTTTTTGTTTGACTGCTATTATTCTTCCTTACAATTTTGAGGAGAAATCTATCTGGAAAACGATGTAGTAGCCTGCCATCATCTTGCATTGATCTTTCCCTGGCCTCTGATTTCGTATAACAGCAGTGAAGCGGCTTTGACAGAGGATACTGATATCTTTAATGCATTTGCTCTTTAACAACAATATGAGGGTCAAGGTTGATGGAAACAACTATGTGATGGATAAACAACAATCAGGACAGTCAGAAACAGAACTGTCCTCACTCTGGTTCTTTTTAACATATATTTTAGCAATTGGATCCTACTTTCAGTTTGTGATTGAGAGATAGGTATATGTACATTCTTTTTTCTTTGCTGGTTTATGTCTCATGATGAAATACATGTGATCCTGATATATAATTCGCATTGTTATCTGATTATTGATAGCAACCTTAAGCCAAAATCATTAGGCTGGGCAGATATCCCCTCAGATTCACCAGATGTCTATTCATTTTTTCCTAATGAAAGGTTGTTATTCAGTTGGACCCACAGTGTATATTAACCCTACAGGGTTTACTGAGAAGTGCATTGCTTAATTCAAATTTCTATTTTGTATGCAAAAATTACTGGCAAGTGCCTAACGCTCAGTAAATAGAGGCATCAGGATGACAAGGGTGATTGCGGCAATGATGACAACAGCACTGACATTAGCCTCCTTAGCTGTGAAGTGAGCTGCCCTCAAAAGAGTGAAAACTTCAAAGGCACAATGCGAAGCATCAAAATTAACCCTTGCCTCAAAAAGTTTAATATGTGTTTTTGATATCCAGAGCGATGCAACAGAAACAGCCGCTGTGTAGTTGGATTCATTTGGGGATGACTTACAAAATTATTCACAATCAGACAGACTTGTAGTCAGTATCTGACAGCAACTGAAAATGTGTCTCCTTAGATGTTTTCTAGAGGGATCTAATTAAAAGAATAGGTGGGTTTTTTTCCCCCAACCAAGAACACAGAATGCCTGGCCTAGATCTGAGAGGAAGCAGTAGGAGGCTGCAGGCAGGTAGAGTCACATAATGAGGGCTGAGTGAGGGGAGCATCCTGCAGAGGCCCTCTCTAGTGAGAGAGGGGGCTGCACTGACAGCAACAGGAAGTATGATTTGCTGAGAGGAATGGGATCTCTCCATGGTGCTCACTAGTAAGTCATGGAGATAACAGAACCGGGGCAGCTTTATGGGTACAACTTTCCACGAATCGGGTAATTAGCTTTATTAACTATCACTGAATCTATATTTCCTTTTCTGAGCACTCTCAGAAACATCTAAATTATAAGACAAGCACCATTATCATTAAATTGTATTAAGTGTAACTAACAGAAATAACTTAGGATGCATGGTGAACATTAAGTGCCTCTGGGTGAATTAGAGGCACCAAACTTTCTTGCTGATCTGTGCATTTAAATCCTTATTCCTTGTCCATAATTGTGGATGTTATATAGTAACTTTGATGATAAATAAATTTAAAATGCTGATAACCTAGTCAGTGCTCGACTTTTATATGCATCACTTGATTTAAACCTCATATTAATTCTACAGTATAGGTTCTATCATTAGCTATATACGTATATATGGAATAATGAAAAGAAGCACAGAGAGGTTAAATAATCTTCCCAAAATGTACAGTTGATGATTGACATGATGAGGACAACAGTTCAGTGGCTTGAATTTAGAGGCTGAACTGCTAAACATAGTGTCATGTCTCTCTGGACACAGAACTAACAGTCTGAATGAGTGCTAGCCCATGGTGGCAACATCCCAATTTCCTAGCTGTCCAAGAATGTCTCTGAATGCTTTTGTCAGAGCTTCCCTAAAGGTCAGCACTTCCACAGATTTCACCCTGATGCTGCCCATGCTATGACATGGCATTAGGCAAAAAATTCTGATTCACTGCCAGCATAACTGCCATCTCTCAGCCACCTTCCAGATATCAAGGGCAAACTGATGTTGGTTGCCTGGTGTCCTTTCTCAGCCTTTGATGCAGCACTGTTGAATCCTTGTGGAATCTGCTGAGGGAAGGGTACACAATCCCTTTGTAATCCAGTTCCCCCCAAGCCTTTCCTTTCTTTCCACACAAGAGATGTCCTTGGCCTGCTTGTTGCAAACAATCCTTCAGGTCTCAAACACTTTGTGCATAATTCTAGATATCTAAGATGTCCACCTGTAGTGTTAAGCAATAAACTAGTTTCTTAAGCAATTTTGATATCTCCCATACAAATGTTGGCCACTGTTACTTAATTAAGGTAGAAAGAATGCTAGGAAATGGACATTGATTAAGCATTATTTTGTGCCAGGAATTCTCTTAGACAATATATCAATCAAGGTTGGAAAGGGTAAATCAAACAATGTTTGTAGTTTCTATTACAATATTATCATTTCACTGATAAGGAAAGGGATGCTCAGAGTGATGAAGGCACTAACCCTTTCATACAACTAATAAATTATGGCACAAAGAATAAATTCCAAGTCAGCTTCATTTCAAACCCATTCTCTAGCATTTACACCTGTTCTTCGTATACGGTAATGAGCACATGCATTCCCTGGGGGTCTTGTTAAAAATGCAGGTCCTGATTCAAAAGTTCTGGAGTGAGGCCCAAGATTCTGTATTTGTGACACACTTCCAGATGAGAATATGGTGATCTGTAGATTGCACTTTATGTAGTGACACTCTACAATGTTCTGCTAAATGTGAGAGAGTCGCCGTCAGGCCAGCACATTCCAAATGTCACAAATCCTACCCCAGTGAGTCTAAAGGAATGCATTTGAACTTGAGCAGGACACATGAAATGCAGCAAAGTATTTTCCAAAGCATGCTCTTTGGATGGCCTGCACAGAAGTCTCTGGAGTGCTTGCTAAATGCAACATTCTGGACAGCACCCAGCTCCACCGGATTGGATTAGTGGAAAATAGGACCTGAGAAGCTGCATTAATGACAAGCTCCCCAGGCTCTTCTAATCCCCATTCAAGTTTGAGAAAAGCTGCAGTGGCCTCAGCACTGTACAGATTGGAAGAAAAATGATGAACACCAACATTGAGTGGGAAAGGTCTTCAGACAAAGGAAGTCAGATGACATCTCCCTGGAAGCAAAAGAATCATTTTGCTCTATGGTGTAAAAGGTGAGGTTAAAGCAGAAAGGGTGAGTCATAAAGTTTTAGAATTGGAAGAAATCCAACAGTTTAGATATTGACAATGAAAATTACTTCCAACATCCTGGGGAGGAGACTATCTCAGCTCCTTATAAGGAAGGAGTCATACTCACCAATAAAAGATTGGCAGATACTACATATTGAACTGATAGACACATAACATGCTTTCTTGGCAGTGCCAGTGGAAAAGAGGAATAGAAATAAGCTCTTATTTGTGTAGTATGTTCTCCATGTGTGTTAATACTCATGACATAAGCCACTCATGCATCATCTTAGAGGCTATAAATAGGCAAAAATGATTGGGTAGCAGCCTACAAGTGAGCATGCCAACTCCAACAAATAGCAGACATGCCAGGGATAACCTCTCATCTTTTACTTCATGACTAGACTTTCCAACCAACCTCAAAGCTTCTAGACATGACTGTGCAATAAAATCCCCAAGGAGGCCCTACTCCAGACCAACTGAGTCAGAAGCTTCATAATGGGCCTGGAAATCTATATTTTTAAAATCATTAGTATAAGTGATTCTTATGCAATTAAACTATGGAATCATGTTTGGGAACTATTCAACTAGATTATGTAGTTAAAAAGAAAAAAAAGGAGTTTTTTACTCCACAAAGGGACATGTGAAATGGGAAAAAGTGTAAAGATAGGGACCAGGAACCTTTTCTCAGTATGGGAATGGTGACAGGTGCATTTAGGGTCTTCCCTGAAGTTTCTCTTTTTCCTGGAATGTTGACTCTTGGAAGTGGAAAACTTTATAAGAGATCTTCTTTTGAGGATATTGGTCAAAAGAAAGCATAGCTCAGAATGTAAAAGGTTTTATTAGCAAATTTTTTAAGGTTAAGGGACAAATTTAAAATTTCTATAGTTATAAGATAAGGAGAAAGTGGAGGGTATTGCTGCAATTTGGGATTCAGGATCAACTCTTGGTCTGGGTCCTTACTGGTGGTGTAGCTAAGTCAACTAACCTCTGAGATGTTCCGTCACCTCATCTGAAGAAGGTAAAAGCTGTGTTGAGAAGACAACATGAGAAAAGATGAGTGAACATGGAACACATAGTAGGTGCTCTCTGTGGATTCATTGCAATCTAATCTGAGTTTCCTCAGAAGGCAGGAAGGGAGATGGGAGAAACAGAAAGCTGGAAACAGGAGATTCCCTACACCTTCTGGCAAGATCCAAAGTAGCTCAGTCACTGGGATCCAGCCTTCTGTGAGTGGACCTGGTCTTCCACACTGGGCAGCAAACCAAGCAATGTGATTGAGACTTCTCCAGAAAGTGTCTTCAGGATGTGGTGTCTGAAATTCTGTCATTTCACCATGTGGAGACTGTCCCTTAAAACTTCTCTTCTTGTGTTTCTCTTTGAATAAATCCCTGATTAGCCAATTTTATTCTAATTTTATTTACCTGTACTTTTGACCATAGAAACCATAATAACACTGGTCACAGGTTGGCTATTGTGGGGCACTGTAGAGGGAGGATTCATCAAGGGAGAAAGGGGCATAGGAAAGGAAGGTGAGAGGAGCTGAAGCCAAGTTCTGCTGAATTATTGTCTTTCCCATGTCATAAAGCACGTCACATGGGGAGATGAACTCAGGGTGCCTAGGAAGGGTGAGAGGTTTGCTACCCAGAGGAATCTGTTTGAGTTTGGAATCACTCCCTTTCAATGGAGCAGGAAGCCCCTCTCAATGAATAGGGAACCTGGTTGTGAAAGCATACTTAGAAAGGAGGTAAATGTTCCTCATTAGATTAAGGGGAAATCATTTTAGTAGGAGGAAAATGTGCTATTCATGAGACTATTCTGTTATCTCTTGAAGTAAATAAAGTCTCCCTGTACAGAAGTATATTTGCTCTTAGGTGACTCACCAGGAAATCTACTGTGGTTCTCACTGATTCCCTGACTCCCACTGTTGGACAGAAACATCCTAAACAGGTGAAGGGGGCTCCACTTATCCACGCTGCACTAAGCCTTTTTTTCCTTTTGAGAGATTAGCTGCCCAGTTATCAGTAATCTCTCCTCTCTTCCCCAAGGCTCAGGACAACTGTAAACACGGATGACTTTTCTTCTTCAATCAGATTCCCTAGGAGAATGAATCACAGAAGAAAGATGCAACAGAATATAATGAAAAAATGTGGAATGCTTTGCAACCAAAGATGGACAAAATTTTTGGATTTCTATCATGGTAGAAGAACTTGTAGTAGTTCTCATGGAATCATGGAGGCTCATTACCCTCTTCAAAATGGAGACAGGGAAAGCCTTTTTTTTTTTTTTTTTGCCATTCTTAGATCATTTCATGCCAACTCCAAGGTGCATGGGGTTTACTGAGCTAGGTCATGCCTGGCCCTTTCAACTCCTGAGTTGCACACATCCTGGCAGATGGACTGGGTAGAGACAGAGTTGGCACTGCCCACCACAGGGTACTTACCCCACTACTTCCAGATTTGTCTGGGATCCTGTTGCTGTGCTTGGTCCAACTTGCCTCCACCCTCAGGCAGAGTGAAATCTCTTTCAAGAGCAGCTGTCACTCCTGGAAACCTGTCTTCTCTCATGTTTCTCCCTTGACCCCCATAATCTACCTGGGCACAATATGTGCACAGAATTCAGCTCTTATTTTGTTGCCATTCTCTTCTTGCACCTTCTCTACAAATCACCAATGCAAACAGGTATAGGAGAGTACATTATTACATCAAACCCAAACCATTTCCTCACAGATAGATCCTTTGTTGCATTAAAGGAAACGACAGTCTTTATCAGTTGTTGTGGTTTAGATATGCCTTGTCCCCCAAAACTAAAGTATGAGACAATGCAAGAAAGTTTAGATGTTAAATGATTGGATTATGAGAATCACAATCCCAATCATCAATCCACTTGAATGCATTAATCCACTTGAATGGATTAACAATGACAACTGTAGGCAGGTAGGGTATGGCTGGAGGAGATAGGTCACTGGGGCTGTGGCTTTGGAGTTCATATTCTGTCCTTGGTGAGTGGAGTATGTTTTTTTTTCTCTCCTCCTCCTCCTCCTCCTCTCTGTCTCTCTCTCCTTCCTGTTTGCCATGTCCTGCTGCTTTTTTTTTACCACACCCTTCCAGCATGATGTTTTTCTCTCTCTTTGGGCCCACAACAATGAAGTCAGCCATTTAAGGACTAAAGCTTCTGAAACCTTGAAAATCAAATAATCTTTTCCTCTTCTAACTGTTCTTATTAGGTTGTTTGCTTGTTTGTTTATACTGGGGATTGAACTCAGGGGGCACTTAACCACTTAACCGTATCCCCAGCCCTTTTTTGTATCTTATTTAGAGACAGGGTCTCACTGATTTGCTTAGGGCCTTGCTAAGTTGCTGAGGCTGGCTTTGAACTCATTATCTTCTTCCTTAGCCTCCAAGCTGCTTCTTATTTCGTCTTTTAGTCACAGTGATGGAAAAGCTGACTAAAACAACAATACTGAAATGAGAATGGAATCATCCAAATGCTAGAGATATAATTTAATATAATATTGAGAAAAGATTGTTTGAGGGAGGTATTGGTGAACCCAAGACTCACCTTTCGCAAAGGGAACTGTGTAGGGGAGAAGTGGGTGGTACTTTTCACAGGACTCATCCTAACTAACACTCCCACCCGAGAGGAGCAGGGGTTGGAGGTGAAAGAAGCTATTGCATGGTTGCTGAGAAGCAAAAGATAATAACATCTCTGGGAAGTATGCCAAGGCCAATGCGGGAAGTAGCTAACTGCAGCACTCACTAACAGCTTATTCCTGAGCAGAGAGCAGGCTTGGTAAAACAGAGCAGCTCCTACTGCAGCCAAGACAGGTAAAAAGGGAGCATTGCCCTAGCTAACTTTAACTCAAAAAACAAATTCTTCAGTACATAGTGCTGTACCTCTGATTCAAGTTCTCTTCCTACTTCCAATAGCCAAAGTCACAGACAATGTCTATAGATAGTCTATCTAAAGTTTCCTTTCCCCATTTCTATGGACCTGAATTATTTGACATTAACACAGTCATCAGGGGAGACCACCTCATCTTCTTAACTGAACTAAAATGATATGATGTCTCACCTGATAAGTTTGAGCCAAGAAACAGAAATCTTCCTGTGTAGTTAAGACATTAGGTCAAAAGAAACATACACGTTAAGACTAAGCATGGCCCTGTTGAGGTCATGAAAATCATTGTTCAAATCTCCCATTGAACTTTGTCCCCAGCTTCTATGCCTCCACAGCCTCCAAGCCTTCACATTGAGGCACCTTTCCCCCAGGGCTACTCCAACCAGTGATAATGAACTGGTTGTTCATTGGAAGCCCATTCAAGGAAGATACCAGACTCGTTAGCAGGTAATTTGACTAGGCTCCCAAATGTTCTTAGAACTTTACCACAAACTTAGATTCTCCACCCACTTCTTCTTCTGTCTCCTGAACAGGTGTCAGACCTTGTGGTGGAGAGGCAGTCACCACCTGCTCCTGCTCCTGCTCCATCAAAGGCATTTTCCCTAAAATCCTTCTGCATGTCTGTTCCTACCTTTGAATGGGCTCAAAAGAAAATCTTGACTAATATGCACATGAAAACAAAATATGAGAAAAGTCATCAAGTTTTGAAGGAAATTGCATCACTATCAAAAGGCTAGCCCAAGATGAGGCAAAATTACATATTACATTCAGATGATAAATACAATGGCTTTGGGAGTTTCCAATAGAGACAAGAGAAATATGCTGAATCATAGAAGCTATCAATCTAGTTAATCTAAACACTGGCTTGTTCTTGCAGAATTTGGGGGTGGGGATATATTTAAAAGATAAAGAGAATAGACCCTGACAGCCAGTGAATGCATTATAAGTAAGCCCAGAAAAAGGAGATAGCAGAGACAAGATAGAATTAATCATTAAAGAAGGAAAAAAGACATTTTCCCTGATCCTCCAAGATTAAACATGTCACCTTCCTGCTTAAGATTCTACAATTCAAGCAGCACAAGAAGCCATCAGAGCTAAAAGCCATGTTCTCAATTGCCCAAGTCTCTGAGAAAGAAATGGTCCTGGAAGACCCTGACTTGAACTCTAGCTTCTGCCAGTCATGCTCTTTGTTAGCTTAGGAGCAAAGAACCACTTACAGCTGGACTAATTTATGATTTCTGGTCAATCATTCTTCCAGCTGCAACGTTGCTAGGAAACCTATCTCTAAAATTATCTATTAAGTGACATAGCATGATCATCAGGTACAAGCTGCCAAGTCACAATAAAATACATGATCTCAATTTGATGTGCTATAATCTAGATCAGACTGGAAAGTTAGAGGCTGTGATTTTATAGTTTCATTTAAAACTAGGTGATGGCTTTTCTTTTTATTAAATTTAATATTGAAAGTCAAAGTGTATCTTCTTAACAATCCTCCTGATAAGACTTTGTACATGTTGGTAAAATACATGACTGACTCCTTGGGGACAGGGCAAAGTATTGGATAATAAAAATATCACCACTTTAATTTACTCACTGCTCAGTCACATGTATGCTCCCTATGGAATTAATGATATCACCACAGTTGCATCCAGACCTTAACAGAATCCTACCATCATACCTTTTTGATGAAAATGAAGATAGGATATATTCAGCATCCTTTGCTCCCAGTAAAGAGAGATCTTAGTGTTAATCATTGGTGTTTTTAGTGCCCGTTCTTATCCCTTTGGTGGAAAGACAAAACCAAACAGAATGCAAATTTAGGCTACTATGGTCTAGTCATTACCAACCACTATCAATGCAAAAATTATATTAAAACATGTATGTCTCATTTCACACACCTCAGTACCCATAATCACTATGGTACAGGCACTGGATTCTGATTTTAATGAATTAACAATTTTCTATCTTTTAATAGAGTATATTAAAATCCCATATTATTGGACTTGATACATATTTGTAATGATTTTCTGTGAATGAAATATCCTAATTAAGAAATAGCTAATAGCACATACACTGCAGAAACATTATTGATTTTCAAAGAATTAGAACAAAATCAATTCAACACAAAAAGAATCCGGAAAAAAATTAATATATTGCAATCATGTTCTAGAATGAACTTTTTAAACCCTGTCTTATTTCATTTTAATAAATATTTTTAAATAATTTTTATTTCATCAAGTTATTTTCTTTTTCTCAAAATGTTATGAAATTTGAATATTTAAGAAGGAAAGGGAGGAAGAGAATTGTATGAAGTGTTTTATGATTTATTAAGATTTGAGTACTAGTTCTTCCTTTTTAATGTATAGAAAAGTAAGAGGAAAAAAAGGGGAGTTGACATTAGGGGGTAAGGAAAAGCTCAGAAAGTAGTATCCCTTTGATTTACAGCCAAACTATAGAATTTCAGAAAGCAAAATTGCCCTCTAGTGTTAAAAAATCAGGTCATGCCTTGATGGTATATATGTATATAGTGGCATATTATAGAAGAGATACCATCATTTTTATAGGAGTGATTGAAAGGAAGGTTTGACCTTGATGAACCCCTCTAAGTGAATATTGAAATGTTCCAGTCACCATCTCTTCCAGTTCTCTAGTTTCTGGACTGTACCATCTATACAATAGTTTCAAACGGTGTGAATATCACCTCTGTATTTGAAAGGGGTAGAAACCAGCAGCAGCCCAGTCCAACACTGCTAATTCACTACACCAGAGCCATGGGAGTTAAATGTTTTAAGCTGCAAATGACAGCCAACTTGAGCTGGCTGAAGCAAAGAAATGGAAAGGTTTACACAAGTATAATCTAGATGTAAGCAGACTCCCCTCCCATGCCACTTGACAATTATCTCTTTCTTCTGTACTCATTCTTGTACCAGTTCCTTTTGGGTTATCAAGATAGCTTTGGGTGGGGGGGGGACAGCTACATGGCTGGGGATATAACTCAGTGGCAAAGGACTTATCTAGCATTCACCAAGCCCTGGGTTCAATCCCCACGACTGGAAAAAGAAAAAAAAAAAACTACAGCAATATTTGGCCTATATGAATCCACAGTATCATCTAGAGGAAGAAAAGTCTTCTATCTCTGAGGGTCTGTCTAAATATAACAAAGTTTTCCCTAGAAACAATAAATAATCTTCTACTTGGGTCCTTTGGCCTGTATTGAAGACCAATACATGTTCTTGAACCAATCCCAATGTCATGCATTGATTTGGATTTGGAATTATGTCTAATTCCCATTTGTTGGATGGTCAATTAGTTTCATAGACCCCAGTGGTTAATGGTATTAGACCACTGGTGCTCAGGTTTGTGTGTGCCTCAGGATCTCCTGGGTTTAACTCCAGAAGTTTCTGATTCAGTAGTCTTGGGTGAAAACAGAGGATTTGCATTCCCCAAGATTTTCCCAGTGATATTAATACTTCCAGCCCTAGAACCAAAACTGGAAAACGCTGGATTCAACCTAGCAAGAAGCATCAGTTATCTCTCTAAATGCCTTTGGTGCCACAAAACAAGAAAGGAATAAAAAGGATGCAAAGGGTCAACTTTTTCACATCTGTATTGACTGTGAGGAGTCCGCATATGCTTGGCATGAGTTTTTGTTCCCTATAATCAACTGCTAATGTAAGTACCTCTAGCACAGCACAACAGAAGTTATCTCTCTTCCTACCTCCTCTTCAGGTCCCTTGTTCCCACATAAGCATGCACAAAGTACCAAGGAGGGTACTGGCTCTTCTGCTGTTCCTGTAGGATGGGTAGGGGGCCTGTGTATGTGTGTATGGGGGTTTAGTTGTTTAGCTCAGAGTTCTTCCAGTTACTTCTATACCTGGAAGTAACTAACAAAGGGAAAACCTTGAGATACATTTCCAGTAGATACCTCACTCTGGAGCAAGTTCTGGTATTTAGGTGTGGAAAACAAAAACACATTGACAAGGTATTTGAGTGAAGGCATCCAGGACTAAGTCAACATTCTCCTGGCTGAATACTTTATGTAAGGTTCATGAGCAAGACCTTGTATAATAAGGTGTCAGTATAATATTAAATGAATGTAGAGGGAACTTTTTCCTTTTAATGGCAACTTTCTTAATAAATGCTTCAATCACAGTATAGAGAACATTGCAATTTATCATAAAATTACTATGATATGAGTGATCTCTTTCCTCCTAATGCATGGGTCCTGGTCTGGGAAGGGAACATGTCAGCTGGGAGTGAAGTAGGAATTCATCACTGTTCCCAGCCTCCCTCTTTGTCTATTCTTTGCTTAAAATATTTGATGTAGAAGCTGCAGGAGACAGTGGAAATGAATCACCTCCAAGCCCTCCATGACGGCAATGAATTATACCCATGAGAAATGATTGCATCTAAGGCAGGCAGGAGGGCCAGTTCAGGCAATCACAGTGCAATTACAGCACTAGGCCAAACAGTGCCAGGCCAGGCCAGATGACATATGACTCTTCTGAAAGAGAACAGGGTAAGAGTCCTTGGCAGTGATGACTAAAGCTTCCTTTTGATCATCAAACATCAAATTGGATTTTCTCAAGAATGAGGTGAAGCACTTCTGTGAAGTTACTTAAACCATGTGGTGTGCTGAAGTAGCCACTTACTAAATGGTGCAGGTCAAAGAAAAGAGAAAAGCAAACCTAGAGAAGGCCTGGTTATTGTTCTCTCTGGACTGCCTCCAGTAGTTCTTAGAGTACCAGAGGCAAGAACAAATGGAAATACAAGAAATGGATGCTGACTGATGGCTTGCCTTGACGGGAATGGCCTTGAACATCTTGCCCAGCATATGCTATTTGAGAGAAAGGAGTGAGATCAGATACGCAGGTCTATTGATTAAAACCCCAGCAAACTGGGAAGGACTGCAAAGATGGCTGTCTCAATAGAACAAAAGGAGAGTCAAAGGGAAAGAAGGGAGAGAAGCACAAGGATGTCGGTAGCCAAGATGAAAGTGTGGGCAGCCCAGCTCCTAAGGGCTGTGGGGCTCAGTGTTTGGGGGGGCGAATTTTATATATTCATTGACCATAACCAATATTGTATTAAGACAGTTTCAGCTCAGTGGAAAACAGCTTTCTTTTGAATGGTCCTTTGTCATAATATGGAAGGAAAGAGAAGATGGAATGTTCTGCTTAACAGTGAAACAGAAATCTTAAATATTTCATAGGAGGTGAGGGCTTGGGGGATTAGGAGGAGCAGAGAGAACTCTCATGAGAAAAAGGAGAGCCAGTAGGAAGCCGAGTCTCATAAGGAGGTACATGCCAGGAAAATTTTCTCTGGTTTTTAGGATGGCAAATAAAGTATTAGAAATAGGAGCTCCTGACACGCAATTTGACGTTGCTTCCTGTTTTGTGCTGTAAACACTCGGATATCCCCCACATATTTTCACTACAAATGTATCAGACACAGCCTGCCTTGTATTAGTGATGGTTTGGGGGAATAATAAAAAATGTGCTATGTCCACATTGGGTGAAGTCGGTGGACCTCCTGCCCCAGCTGCAGATGTATGAGTTAATGAAATACCAAGGCGGAAGAGGAAATCTCCAATGCGACAGCCAGGGATTGATAAATATTTGCAAAATATTAGCTACACATAGATCTTTTGCAGTTGTTTTATTGTAAGTAAACATTTTGGTAGTACCCCTGGAGGTAGGAATGACCCTTAAACTTTAAAAGTGATATGGTTAAGAAACCAGGAACACTTTCAAGAATATCTCACTGAAGTGACATATTGTGATCATGCCTTTAAGTAGTGACAAGGGGGAAATCATTTTCAGCCCCAGGTCCTTGTCTGGAAATACTGTCCTATTAAAGTGGGTAAAATCCTTTTAGCTGCCTTGGCTTGGGCAGAAAGTAAAGCAGTATCATTAGAGCACAGGGTGACAGACTATGTCCTCAAAGAGATAGAAAGCTTCAGGACTTGAAGTTATGGTTACCAATACCCAGGACAGTTAGCAAGCAAGCATTCTTAACTGCTCCAGTTTAAGAATGAACAAATAAAGAGACACGTGGGCAGCTATAGACGAGGTACATTCCATAACTAGGAAAAGGGGGTTCTGAAAAAGAAAGAGAGAGAGAGAGAGAGAGAGAGAGAGAGAGAGAGAGAGAGAGACCAACTTTGGGACAAGAGGAAGAATAGAAACAAAAAAGCTCAAAAGAAATCAAGGAATACTAGAATAGGGCAGATCAGACCACAAAAGAGGTTTTTGCAATTCTTCATGGGAATTTAGAAATTCATATCAGAAGCTACACCAAGGCTCATTTATAAATTATTGCATTATTTTGCTTAAATTGTGTGCATAGTGGATTTTTTATATAGTTCTCATTCTGTTAACAAAATGTAGGTTGTGTTATTGTTAACCAATTGCCTGTGTTCTTATCATAAATGCTTGGATTGCAAAAGCATTCCAAGTATTTATATAAACAGACATCTTTTGGACATCATGGCTTATAACCCCCATGCCCATTTACACTCACAGATGAGCTCATTAGTATAGAAGATTCTGGGCTTAATCTGAGCATAAAAGATAGGTTAAGTCATTTTTTTTCTCTATGCCCAAACTAAAAGTATAAGTTTACCCATTGAGAGAGAAAAAGTAAGTACATATTTTAAAATTAAGGAATAAAATGCTAATAAAAGAAATTAATATGATTTGTGGAAATCTTGTTACCAGTAGTTTTTGCTTCTTAAAATTATTGACTGTCCTTCAGGGAAGAAAGACTGCAGAGGGGAAATCAGACTTTAAGGAAACTAAACCTTCAATTTCTAAAATAAGATAAAGAAAGTATTGCCAAATACACTTTCTCAACAAAGATTAGTTAAAAGAAAAATCTAGGAAAAAAGTGAACAAAGGATATAAGTAGGCAATTTATAATAAACAAAATACAAATGGCTAAGAAACACACAGGGAAAAAACATTTAAGCTCATCACTAAGTGAGAAATGTAAATGCATACAAAATACCATCTTACAGATCTCAAGCTGGCAAAGTTTAAACAGAATGAAAATGCCTATTATTGGTAAGGGTGTGGGGAAACCAGCTTTTCCAAGCACTGTGGCGTAAGTGGCACCTGGACAGCTTTCTGGAAGGAGCGTTGGCTTCTGTGTTGAAAAACATCGAATGCACATAAGTTTTGGCCCCATAATCCTGCATCTAGGAATGCTTCACAAGAAAGCAATCAGATGAGCCAGTAAAGTATATATACATTGCATCATCTTACAGGATGATTTAGTTGTTTCAAGTTACAACAATGAAAATTATTTGAGCAAATTATGATGCATTGATACAATGAAATGTTAATTCAGCCACTTAAAGTTGTGATTAAATAGATTTTATTGAAATGAAAATGTTTTCAATATATCATTACCTATGCAATATGGAGTTTTAAGTGTAAAACCTTTTTTTTTCTTTTACACACCGCAACACATAGACATACACATGTACACATATACACATGGAAGAGAAAACATGGAAAGAATTTATAGTAAAATATTATCAATGGTCTGTTATATCTGTGAGGTGAAGCTGTTTATTTTTTCCTTAGGATTTATCTGTACTGTTTCTTTTTTATAATAAACATAAATTACTTATCTAAGATCCATAATAAAAAAGAAAAACAGTACATTCTTCAACTTCCATCAAAGGAAGTTTGGATTCTTTTGTAGATAAATTAGTGTTGTTATTATTATTGGTGATTTTCTTAGTAACAACAAAATTAGTACCAAAACCTTTTTATAGTCATACACTATCTGTATCCAAATAGGCCTATTAAGATCTAAATATCTTTCACTTTCATCTTCATAACAAGCTAGAAGGAGGACTAAAGGCTATTATTATATTATAAATGGAGAAAATGAGGCACAGGTAGGCAGTGAAATTTTCCTTTGAGTTTAAAGAAGAATTAGAAACAGCTCGGAGAAAAATAATTCCCCCAGACTTTGTTTTGAATAAAAATTGAGTTCCCACAGACGTTTACTTTTATCATCAGTGCATCTTCAACATCATGTTCCTTTGGCCAGAAAAAGGAATTCTTTTATTTTTTACTATTGCAGTGCTTGGAACTGAATCCAGTGTCTTGCACATGCCAGGCAAGCACTCCATCACTGAGTTCCTTTGGGTTTTAAAAGCTTCCTCCACACACCAGGAATGTGTATGCATCTGGAAGGCACTGGCACTGGTGTGTGTCATATCTTACTAATGCATGGGATAGATACTCTATAGTTGTCCTCTTAGCCCAGTCTGTCCTCAGAAGAATACTTCTCCTTCCACCAGAATGAAAACGTCCCTAACAGGAAGGCTTTAGCAACACTCATGGAGGAAAAAAACAAAGAATCAGACATGTTCACATTTGAATCTTAACATCTCTGAATCTGACTTTTCCCCACAACAAAGTGAAGCTAACTAATATTGATGATAATTTTATGTGTCAGCTTGATTGGGCTAAGGGGTGCCCAGATAGCTGGTAAAATATTACTTCTGCTGTGACTGTGAGGGTGTTTCTGGAAAAGACTAGCATTTGGATCAGTAGACTAAGTAAAGAAGATCCCCCCACCAACATGGGAAGGTGTCATCCAAGATGTTGAGGGCTTGGGTAGAAGAAGGTGGAAGAATAAAATATTATGTCTCTCTTCTTGGGCTGTGACATCTATCTTCTTCTGACCTTGGACATCAAAGCCCTGAGTCTTAGAATTTCTGTCTCATGACTTACACCAGCAGCCCCCCTACTCTTCATTCCCAGCCCATTTGCCTCAGCTTGGGAGTTAAATCATCATCTGATTCTGCAGTTGTAGATGGTATATTTATGAGACTTCTTACCCTCCTTAATCAAGTGAGCCAATTCTCATAATAAATCTATTTATTTATCTAACATTTATCTAATCTATCTCTTACTGACTCTGGAGAACTCTGACTCATATACTGGGGAAAAAGAGATAAGTTCCTCAAGCACTCCAAATTCAGTGGGCACATGGTGGGAACCCAACAAAAATTAGCCCTCCCTCCCTCCCCAGACTTCTATACCCTCAGTTACTTGCAATTGCACTCCCTGAGGAATGCCCACAATTCTAAACCCAGATGAGAGGGATCTTAGTGGAGGAGGACAGATCATGAGTCATAAGGTTTAAGCTTAAACACTGGTATTTTCACCTCTCTCCGAGGAAGCCCAATCCATTTAGGAAGAGTTCCTAACTGCTTGCCAAATATATCACTAGAGACTCTGTGTCCCTAAACTCTGGATCATTGATCACGTTTCTGCTCTCGTACACACACACAATATGCACCATCTCCCAATTTGCTTCCCAGGCCACACTCCCAGCCTGTGGCCTGCTTCCAGCTGCTTGTGCTCCCAGCTTGCTCTGGTTCCTCTTCTGACTGGTGACAAGAGCTAAGCCCAGGCCATAGATAAGCTCAGGACTACTGCAGCCAGTTCACCACACACCCATGGACGACTTAGGAAGCTGGTGAGGATCCGACTCCTCTGCCCTTGGACGGGAAAGGATTCTACTGATTTTGTGAGAAAGACTCCCAAAACCTCAAGTAAGCACCACAACACAGGGAAGTGCCTGGGAAGCTCCACCCTACAGAAACACGGTTCTGTCTGTTACATGGACGGTCAGGGCTGATAGGAGGCAGAACCCGATTCCAACACAGGAGAGAGCTATAGCGTGCAGGCAAGGCCTGTGGCCTTGCAGGGAACAGAGGAGAAAAATGGCTCCATATTGTGACAACGTTCTCTCTGCACTTCACTGTCCAGCTTTCACATTGCCTTCTCCGGTTTCTTCAAATCGGCATAATCTGAACAACAGTCATGACAAATTGTTGAAGGACCCAAGAGGGATTGTGCCTACCCACAATCCCCTCTTCCCCAATCAAAGAGAAAATAAAACCAGGCTATCTCTTGAAAGCAGTTCTAGAACTGGGGGGCGGAGATGGGGATTTCTTGATATCTTAGTCCCAGAACCTTCTCATAAACAATGATCCTTTCTTGCTGATGTACAAGGGAGTGTACAGAGAGCCAGCTCTGTAACAGGGGTGACACAAGGATAAGCATGACCTCAGAGGTGACTGGGAGGTCAGGGTTGATGCTCTCAAGTACACCAAATGACTCTCTGACTCAAGCATCTCTCTAAACACACACACACACACACACACACACACACACACACACACACACACACACACCTCACCCATCAGGACTGCAATAGCTGCCTACAGTAGACTTTCCTCTCATGGCACTATCTTCTCTACTCCCAAATAAGACTTATCATAGAGCTAACAGAGGCCTAAATAAAAAGGACATGCTAATTGAATCAAGTAACTTTGAGGAGCCCAAGCAGTTTCTACATACAAAATTTATATGCTGAAATTATCCAGCAAGGAAATCCTAAACAAGTGAGGCTATTTCTGGCATATTCTCACTCCACTTGCTCTCCCTGGTGAATATACTTGATTTAGTCTAATGTCAGCACCCTTAGGCTAGAGACTATCCCAAGCCAAGTGCCTCCATAGGCACAGTTCTCAGTTACTCACAGCTTGTAAATATTAGTGCAATGGTATTACACCATTTGTGATATACCATGACCTGTGAAAATTCAGATTTAACTGGAAGAAGTATAATAGCTAACAACAGTAAAAGGCTAAATTTCACTTTTCGGAAACAAGCCAGAATCGATTAAATGGGCAGATTGGTTTTGACAGCTCATAGCTTGAGTGTCACGAAATAAACAACACTGGCTAATGTGTTCTGTCATGGAAGACCAAGCAGATGATATTTCATGCTTTTTAGAAATGACTGAAGATTATAAAGCAGCACACTAAAAAAATCAAAATATTCTCTGGTTCATCCCACCCAAAGCCTAATGAAGTCCAGTTGAACCAAAAATCACTTTTTAGTCTATTCCACTCATATACCCATCCACCCATCCAGTCATCTCCTACCCATCCATCAAACCAAAAACTAGCCATGTGCATGTCTCACATTAAGAAAAAAAAAAAACTATGAGTCACATAGGACCTTGCTCCCCCCATCATCTCCCTTCTCTTCTCCACACCTTCATGCCATGACTTGTGACTCAAGACTACCAGGGAGATGGGCACTGGAACCCTGGTCAATCAGGGGCAGCTTCTCAGAATCACTGTAGAATCAGAAATCAGGTAGGATCATTACTAAGAAACCAAACCAGAAGCATGTCTACATCCAGCATTGGAGTCTCTAGGACAATGACATCAGAAGCTGGATTTAGATCAGGATGAAGCAACAAGTAATTAAAGGCCAAAGAAGAGAGTCACATGCTGTGGAGTATGAAGGAAACAAACTCATCACAGAATTTTTATTATTATAAATGATTCTTTTTGAGTTACACTATGCTTATCTCAAAGATTTCCTGTCAGTTCAAGGTATTTTTACTTAATTTTGGTAATGAAAGGAAAAGGAAAATAGAAAGTTTTTTTTTTCTAAATATACATTAATACAATGAGTTGAGATCAAGGCAAACTTGGTCAACCATGGGAAACTTCTATATATGAGTAATTTTTAAAACAATATGCAAAGAACAAAGTACATGCCACCAAAGTTCAGTAACAGCTTTTTAAAATGAATTGCTTTCATTTGCTTCCTATTATAACTAACCCAAAGATCATTCTGATTTGCTGATTTGTTGCAGGATCTTCAGATTCTAACAGCTTGGATGGGAGCCAGATGTGTTCGATAGGCAACCTTCCAGGACTTGACGTTCATTACCAATGCGGAAGCAAAAACTGAGACTCGAAAAAGACAGCCGGAGCAGTTGGGGTGATTTTTTTAAAAATAAGTGTATATTCAGGGAGTTTAGAGGACATTCTGTCTGTATTTCCCAAATTTCAGTAGCTAAGCAATGAGACAGGTATGAATTTCCATCTGAGCTCTGTGCCTCGCCCAGATGGAATCTCAGCACAGCATGTGTCAGGTGAGCATGATGATTCCTGCCCACGGAAGTGTTCTCCACACAGCTATAGGGGTGCTGGGGGCATGATGTCATCTCAAAGGAAGACTGCAGAAGCTGTGTTGAAGCTGCATGTGTATCTTACCCTTTCTACATTGATTTTCTCTTCGTTGAATGCTGGACTTGCTGGGGAGACTAAAGCCCTTCCATGTTACCCTTTGTCCACTGTAAGGTTCAGTAAACTTATGAGAAGAGCCAGATAGTAAGTACTGGGTTGTGCAGTCACTCAACAACTATTTAGTGCTGCATTGGGGTACAAAGGCAGCCAAACACAATATATAACCAAATGAGTGTGGCTGTGTTCCAATAAATATTTATATGCACAATACATAGCAAACTAGGTTTTATCTGGACCATACTTTGTGGGCTCCAAATGAGAAAGAATATACATATATGAGATACATAGTGTATATTCATTTAGGAGATTATATATATATATATATATATATATATATATATATATATATATATGTAGTTATTTTGACAACGTTTGACATATAAGACATGTTCCATAAATATTTCCCTGGCTGTTTTATTTTGACAGCATCCATGACTCAAAAAGCCTATTTATTCACTCAACAAATTTTGTTTTAGTGCTTTCTGTATGCCAGGATCTATTCTAGTCACCAGGATACAACAATGAATAAGATGAAGTGCCTACTTGTATAGAAGTTATAATGGGAAAATGAGGAAGGAAGAAAAGGTGAGAGAAAGAAAGGGGAGGAAGAAAGTTATCAGGCCATGATAAGTGCTATGCTGACAATAAATAGGATGCTAAGCAAGTAAAAAAATGATGACATAGCATTTTGGTAGGTTTAGAGCAAACATCTCAGAGCAGGAGACACTTTGCAGGAATCTCAAAGAAGAGAAGGATCATCCATGCCAAGATCAGGGGGAAACGTTCCAGAGAGTAAACAATGAGAAGGAGCACTGTAGGTACAAAGAACACATCCCCAGGAGCACACACATATATGTGTACACACACACACATAGGTAAAACTAATTTCAAAGTAGATTTTTACTTAACCCAGTATATTCTAAATATTATTATTTCAGCATGCTATTGTTATACAAGGTATTAATATTTTCTATTCTTTTTTTCATACAAAGTCTTCTAAATCTGGTATGCATTTTGCATTTCTAGCACAACTCCATATGAACCATTTCAAGTACTCAATAGCTACCTGTGGCTAATGACTTCCAAAAGTACAACATTGGAGAATCAGAAGTTTGTAAGGGAGGAAAAGGAGCTTAGATTGTTACTCTACATCATTGGGGAGTTGAGCAAAGAGTGATATGATCTAATTTATATTTATGGAACAATATTCTTGTGGATGGTTCTGTGGAGAATGAATTAAAGAAAGGCAGAGGCGAAGGATGGAAGAGGAGCAGTTGGGAGGAGATCAACCTGGCTAGGTGAGGGGAAGGGTTGGCTTGGATTGGAATAGTGGAGGTGGCAGAGGAGATGCAGAGGATGGATTTGAGATGTTGATCCCAAGATGGTGTGATGTTTGTGTAAGGCCTAGAGATTTTAGTGTTGGATTTAGCACCTCTGTCACAGCCACACAGGAACACAGGTCTTGAGCATGACTCCCATTCCACCATGTTGAGTAATGCAATAAGGACTCTGCTAGTCTTTCCTGACAGAAAGGTCCTCAATACCAAGGTCAAACAATAATGAATGAATGAAACTTGGTGGTGGCATGGCTCTATAACTATGTGAGCAAACTAAAAACTACTGGATTGACATGTGAATCATATCTTAATAAAGTTTTTTAAATAAAAAAGAATGATGAATGAAGAGAAATTAGGGCAGGGAAGACTTGCATTGAAACTGAAACAGCAGTAAGAAGAACCCATAGCCTATATTAGTACTGGCCTAAAATTCCCCTCTCAGCTGCCCTCTTTCCCTGTGCCAACCTGGGACCTGCTGTAGAAGTCTAAATTTCTTGGGATCCTGCCCCTATTACCTTACCTGTCCCACAAGCACTCTACCCAATATTTCTCACCTTTTTTTTTTTGTTTTGTTTTACTCCCTTCTAAAAGAAGCAGCAGATATCTCCAACTGACCCATCTCCAGTTCCGGCTGCTTCCCTGACCGAGTCCCAGCCTGTGATACTCAAAGCAAGATAAGGGCCACAGGAAGAAGGGCGCTACTGGAAGAGAGTCCTGGGCAGCTGAGATGAATCCAAGCAGGGAGGAAGCCAGAAAAGGAGCCACAGCTGAAGCAAGGAGCAGACTTAAATAATCCACAAAGCAAATATCACAAGACTAATCATAACAAAAACAGGCCTCATGTTTATGTGACACTTCACAATTTGCTGTAGGTTTTGTTGTTGTTGTTGTTGTTTTTATTCTGTGTAATCTTCAGAAAGAACCACAAGGTACCCATTTTTTAAAACATTTTCTAGAAAGGAAGCTGAGGCTAACTTATTGTTCCCAACTTACTGTGCCCGTCTTTTGCTGTTGTGTTATATTGTTCAAGACCACACAGCCTGGCTCCAAACGAATCCCTCACTTTCCATCTCACCCATGCCAAAGTAGCAGTGCGTCCACTCAGCCGTGACAAGGAGCCATGCATCAGAAGTGCATAACCCGTGGCTCAGTCTCCCACCCAGTGCGTGTGGAAGTCATTTAGGTCATGCCCTGTGGACATCAGGAATCTTTCCTTTGTTGGTGCCTCTTTGTATTTGAGCTTCAGACAATACATTGAAGTGAATGAATGATTTCTCTGGACCAAGGATATCAGTAGCATCTGGGATCACTCCTAGGAGGGGGAATTTGGCCAGAGCAGGATGGAAAATGTTTTCCATTGTAGTTTATTGAAATATTTCCAAGTTAAGTTGACCAAGCTTGAAACGCCTTAGAAAGACCATCAAAAAATCTAATGCCTTAAGAGAAAAAGGCAGTTAAGGTACATGAGCTATTTATTTCCTTTTATTTGTATTTCTTGTCTGGATCTAAATCAGAAAAGATTTTTACATATACTTGTGCTGTATTGTCTCCATCATCACAGAAGTGGCACATGAAAATAAATTAACATATGCCAATGCAGCACTTAATGTGTGGGAGGTGCTAAATGTTTTAACCTTACTTCTGATAACAACTCTACAGGTAAGGGCTCCACAATTATTCCACATTATGAGGAAGAAAGAGGAAGAGGACCAAGGTAACTGGCATTTATTGAGTGATACCCTGGTCCCCTAGTGAGGGAAGCATCATGTGTGCCCTGAACCATCACACTGAATCTTGTCACAATGCTGTTGAGTACACCTGCATTTCACAGATGGGTAAACTGACTTAGAGAGAAAACTCCCCAGAGTTCACAGTCATGTGTGGTGGAGACAGGATTCAAACCCAGGTCTTTCTAGGACATTCCACTATTGCTCCACTAGCTCCTTGTGATTGGGACTCTCATGAAAACCAATTTTGTGACATGGACTGAGAGACACAATTATGTTTAAATGTATGAACAATGATACTTTCCTTTTATTGCCTTGCATTAATATGGCTCACTATTCATTGGATTGTGTAATGGGCATTTATTGAGTGCCTAATGTATACAGATTATGTATACATCATAATTTTCCCTCTATCTAGTTCTTAAAATCACCCAATTTGGTCATTTCTAGTATAGGGGGATTCTGTTCTCCTGGACTCAGGCTTGGCACAGCTGAGAGAAGGGAAATATTTATTAACCACAGGCTTCATGACAGGCTTGGTGTGTGGCACCAGCTATGCCTCTAATGCTCATGACAACCCCGTAAAATAGGCATTCCTATGAGCTCTTTACGATATTCAGTTCTTAAGAATAGAAATTTAAAAAAAAGAAATGTTGTGTTCGCCGAAAACTGAAAAATAAATATTGAAATTCTCTCTCTCTCTCTCTCTCTCTCTCTCTCTCTCTCTCTCTCTCTCTCTCCCTCCCCTCTCTCTCTCTCAAAAAAAAAATTTTAAAAAGAATAGAAATTAAGACTCCGGTAGCTAAAGCAAAAGAACTATAAAGCATCAAATCTTACTAAAGTAATATGTATACTATTTCCAATGTCTACCAAGTAAAAATTAGCAACAACAACAAAATCAAAGCTGATATTGAGAGCTCTGGTCATCTCAAGGTCTAAGCTACTTATGATATCTACTCCCCCCCCCCCC
>NW_026000153.1:10330697-10367531 GCF_001458135.2 Marmota marmota marmota | reverse complement strand
GAGGAGCCAATCAGCTAGATGTTGCTGGGGCCGCTGTGAGCCAATCATCAGCCGGCAGCTGGAAGTTTGCTGGCAGCTGGAAGTTTGCTGGGGCCCCTTTGGCTGTGGCTCTCAACATATATATAGCTTTTGAGTGGGGTTCTAAAATGGGAAACTTCCTAAGATACACACAAAATGGAAGGAGAGGAAGTGAGAAAAAGAAGGGGAGAAATAGGCCAAGCATTACTTATCTGCCTTGCTGTGGGCCTTCCAGAATTCAAAGGACCAAACTGGTGGCATTTGTCCTTCAACGGACCAGGACTTGGGCAAGGGAAAGAGCTCAGTGCATTTGCCTGTCTGCCCTCTTCAGCTCCATGCAAGCCTCATTCTCAGAACTCTCCTTACACCTCCACTTCTTCTTCTCCCAACTTGCATTTCTTCTCTTTCCAACCTCTGGCACAGGTACATTTATTGAGCTCTTTATGCCAGAGACCAATTATACTCATTCACTCACTCATTTATATGCTTATTCATGAAATACTTTCTTAGTTTAATGTGCTGGGTGCTGGGGACACACACAGATAGCCTTGCAACAGACCTAGGGCTTATACTAGGACATTTTCCATTTTACTATGCCTTCTTTTCCAAGAGCAGATGGTCAGAGGCCAAAGGGACAGCTGGTGTCTTCAGGATTCAAACAGGTTTTAAACCCTCCTTTCATTTTTAAATAGGATATTTTTCTTTCATCCCCCTGCAAGAAGCCATTTACTCTGAAATTTATTCATGCTCAAATATTCACCACTTGACCAATAATAATTAAAACATACTAGGCGCCAAAGATCAGTACGATGCAGTGTAAGATACATAAGCTCCAGAGCTGGACAGCTGGACCTCCCTGCTTCCTTGGCTTGCAGCACCTCTACTTCCTCCACTGTAAAATGGGGCAGGTAATAAGACCCACCTCACAGACTCATTTGGAGAATTTAATACCCTAATCATAATCATAGTTACACACCTAATACATTCAATAAAATGGTAATTATTATTACCACTATGTATGCCACTCACCCTATGAAAGAAAATCAGACAAAAATTTACAAAGGAACCTTGAGAAGACACACATCACACAAAAACAGAAGAGAAAATTGTCTCTGGGTGGCAACTCTGGGTGGCAACTATGATATGTCTCAATTCAGCCCCCAGGAGCAAGGGTAAGACCCTACCCAGGCCCCTAGATTGCTGCCCCTTATTGGAAGGGGGATTCTCTCCAGCAGCTTGGAACACTCCTGCTTGGAGCCACCTCATTTTCTGCCTGAATGAACATTATGCATAATTGATCACCCTGCAGAGCCCATACCTGAGAAAGCTGTTAGTGCAATAATTCACCTTGTGAGCTTGCATAAAACAGATGTGACTCCCACAAGCTGCTTGAACATCCATTAGTCCATGAGATGCTGCATCTGATGGCTCTAAAAGAAGCAGCCAGAGCATGCCCCTGAATGAAGAAGCGGGTGAACACACCACCTCTCGGAAGAACACCCAAGACGGGCAGGTTTTATGAGCAGGGAATGAACTTCTCCCTCTGGAGTAGAAAATGTGCCCTTTCAGCTTATAAGGATAAAGTTTAGTAAATGACATTGCCAGAAAAAGAAATTTTCCCTAAGGAAACTGAAAGAGAATGCCAGTGTTCCAAGTGGGGTCAATTTAGTCATTTAGATGCTAAATAGTAACGTAAATATGGGTAAGTGAAATTACTAGACTATTTTAAACTCTGGCATTGGGACAAATAGAAAGAGAGGAGGAGTGAGAGGTGATAGCAGGACCCAGGGAGTCATCTCAGAGAAAGGACTTCTGAACAGAGGAAAATCATGTAGAAAACACCTGCCAGAATTCATTCACCTCTCACCTGTCACCCATGGGCTTCTGCAACAGGTGCATTTAAAGAGTCACTCATTCATTCATCTAAACAATTATCTGTCAATGTTTTAAAGAGTCCTTTCCCATTTGATATCCTTGCCTGTGTGTTTGTATAGTAGCAGAAAAGAACAGAAAGGACCAGAGTAAAGGTGTTCAGTCTATGAAATTCTACAAGTACTCAAACACTGAAACTCTAGAGACTAGAAGTCCTTGTTGAAGTCTCTGACCCAGAGACAGTCTAGGTCAGGAAGGCTTGCCTCTGAGCCAGGACAGACCCCAGCCTTTTCTTTCTGCCTTGTTGGCTATGGGTTTCTCCCTTGGTGAGAGACTTAGGAGGCAAAACCCAAAGGGTGCCATATTTAGGGCTCTGCATGTGCATTTGTATAATATTCCTATGGTTTTGCTGTACACATGTGTTTATACATAGTTTGTTGGTCTGTCTGACTGTGTTTTGATGGAATGAGGATCTCAAGTTGGACTCTACAAGCCAAAGCAGCCACAGTCTATTGCACAGTAAACTGTGTTAGTTTGTCCCATGGTGTGAGTTTAGTTCTTCTCAACCAACACTTTTGTGCTTTTTACAGAGCCCTTTTGGTGCATAGATAGTGTTTGTTCTATTTATAATTCCTCTTTCCCTCTTTGCCACTGCTGTGACTGTCCTGTAAGGAGTGTGTACTGCCCGCCCCACTGACAGTGGGTTTGGCCATATAATCAGCTTTGGCCAAAAGAACATAGATAGAAGTGCCAGTGTGTTTCAAGCTGGGACTTTAAAAATTCCACACAGTCCTCGTGTACTCTTGTGAACTATCGTCCGCTAAGGAAAGCATGACCCAGTGAGACTTCAGCATGAGTCTCAGAACAACTACACTGCGGAGACCATCTGAACTCAACCTACAGCCTAAATCCAAGTTCAGCTGAGCCTTCAAGAGCACCTGGAGAGTCGCCAGCCAGCTCAAAGGCCTGTGAGTAAGAAATAAGCGCATGTTGGTATTTGAGCATTTGTTACACACAATCATTGTAGCAAACATTGTAGAGACAAGGCCCAAGTTAGAAATACTTCATATAATACCGAGGCTAATTGCAACCCATTGATAATTGTACTCAAGTTCATGGTGTCCAAAGTGGAGGGGCCAATCAAGTAACTTCCTTCTCCTGACTGTGGCTGTATCTGGCTGACCATGCTACATTTTTATTTTTTACTTTTTGTACTAAGGATTGAATCCAGGGGTACTTAACCACTGGGCCGCATTCCCAACCCTTTCTGTATTTTATTTAAAGACAAGGTCTGGCTGAGTTGCTAAGTACCTCGCTAAGTTGTTGAGGCTGGCTTCAAACTCTGATCCACCTGTCTCAGCCACCCTAGTCGCTGGGAATATAGGCGAGCAAATAGCACCAGGCGCTGTGCTACATTTTATATAAGTATCTGAAGTCCAGAATTCAGGATAGCATTCCTGTTTTCTATTGTCTTAGTCCATTTAGACTGCTGTAACAAAATACATTCAACTGAGTAATTTATGAACAACAAAAATGTATTGCTCACAGTTCTGGAAACTTGGAAGTCCAAGGTCAAGCAACAGCAGATTCATGTCTGGCTAGGGCTCATTCTCCATAGATGGCAGCTTCTGTGTGTCCTCACACGGTAGAAGGGAAAGGGGCAAGCAGGCTCCCTCTCAAGATGAAGGTGCTGGCACATTTGAGTCTGGTGAGAACTCACTTCCTGGATCGTAGAAGGGTACCTTCTATCCATGTGTGCTTACATGATAGAATGGGAAAGAAGACTCTCTGGGGCCTCTTTCACCAGGGCACTAACCCACTAATCACATCCCAAAAGTGCCACTTCTTAATTCCATCTCATTTGGTGATTAGATTTCAACATATGATCAGGGGTAAGGGCTTATAAGCATTTAGAACAAAACAGCTATGATCAAGGAAACCTCAGAAAACTATTTACAGGAGCTATTTACTTCCTTGTTAACAGTAAGATACCATTTGTGCAGTGCTTACTGCTAAGTCTTTTATATGTATTATCTCATTTAATCCTCAAAATTACTAATTGAGATTCTTATTCTTATTCTAAAGCACAAAGAGGTTACAAAAAGCCTCCAAAGCCATACAAGTATAAGCAGGGAAGCCTTAAACACAGACTGCCGACTTCCAAGGTATATAAAACTGCTCCCTTTTGGAACCTATGACATTGAATGGGGCTTAAGGACTTCATTAACACCTCTTTACCCTCCACCACCCTTAGTCATATAAGAGTCTTCCTCTCACCTTTACTCCTCATCAAACTTCATAGATTGAGGATGGGATCAGGACACAGGTTTGTGGAGAGCACAGGTAAAGAGATGCCATGGGCTGTCCTTATGTAATAAATCCCAGGTTCTAGCAGCCCTGCTTATAACAGGGAGGGGGCTCATGAGCTGGCACTCCTGTGGGACACCTGGGTGTGGGTCACCACTGGCTTCATCCTTATCTTTCTGGGTTCTCAGTGTAGTCACAGTTGTCTGTTCTGTACTGGTTTGGTTTGGTTTGGTTTGTCATGAGCTTTCTTTTCTTTTCCAGAAAAGACTGTTTCTTAAAATTTTCCCTTTAGGTGTTCAATATCCCTTGCTTCCATTTTTCTCTTACCACTCTTATAACTTCATCTATTTTTCTTTGGTTTATAGTCTTTGTTTTTCTGCTCTCAAAATTCCTTAAGGGCTTCTGAGGGCTTTTTATAGCTCTTCCATCTTCTCAGGATGCAATGAAAGGCATATTTCACTCAGGTGGATCTGACATTGTAGTTGGAAAGGAAGTGATCCCTTCTGAGATGGTTTAACCAAAAGGAAAAAGAAAAACAAAATTTCAAAATTATAAAGGTAATACATGTTCATTGTAGAAAATTGGAAATATAAGTAACTACAATAAATAGAAAAAACACTCACAAATCATCCCAACCTCCAGAGATTACTGCCTTTGGTTAATATGTTAATATTTTGATATATTTCCTGCCAGCCTTTTAAATGCATTTTAACATAATCTTGATTTTACAGTCATGAAATTTAGCAGCTTTCTTTCTCATTTAATATTATAATGTAAACAGTTTCCTTCCAAATCTGTAAAAAATTATTAGAACAGCACTTGCCAATGTATGCCAAGGACAATTGGTTTCTAAAAATATCCCTCCAAAATATGGAGACCATGGTCAAATAGGTTTGCAAGAAAATGTTTGCAAAAGGGACCCATCCTAGAGATTCATAGTGCATATCAGCTCATTTAAATATTTGAAAAGCTGTGCAGTAAATAAATCGGCCTCATTTTATTTACCCAGTATTTCTCAAAGACATTTGTGCATGCATCCCAATTTTTGAAGGGTCAACTATTCATGTCTCACAAGGCTGGTGCTTCCTGGGCCAGCAGTCCAGACTGGACTAATGAGGGTCTGGAGGATTTCTAATCAGATGCCCCTTAAAGATCTCACTTGAAATCAGTCATTGGTTTAGAGCTAAGTCTCCAAGCTCCAAAACTGCGAAGTTTCCACTAAACTTTGCAGAAAAAAATCTAGCAGAAGTCAAAAGAAGAAATGAAAGCGTATATGGATTTAACACAAATTCCTAAAGAAAAAAGATGAATAAGTAATTAATAAACTAATAACTAATTAGTAATCAACCCATTTCACATGGCATTTTGACATCCCAGCCGCCAGGCATGCTAGGTCCCTTTTTATTTATCTTCTCACATCACTCTCATCCATCACAGATCTGGTTGATTTTATGGTCATGAAATTTAGTAGCTTGCTTTCTCATTTAATATTATAATGTAAAATTACTGTGCCCATTGTACAGGTGGGAAGAAACTGAGAGACTGATTAAAGAGCACATCTAATGAAAGGCAGAGCAAAGATATGAACTCAGGCCTTCTGCCTGAAACCACACTCTTTCCACAGTATGTACTCAGCTGCGGTCCCCTCTGCTCATCACAGCCAGCGTAATTACTTTCAGTGTACAATTAAAACTAGTGGTCCAGAGGTAAAATGTTTCCTTCTAATGCCATTAACCATCTTCTCAGTCATTCAATTATGTCCCAGCACAGAATTGCTCTTTTCAACCTTATCTTTTAATAGCAGCATCCTCCAAATGCATCTCAGGGTCCTGCACATTTGGATCATAAGCTAAATCTCTGTCCCACACATTAAGATCACTTCACTTAATATAGTGAATTTCAGGCCTTTTATTGGATAGATTAAAAGGTGATGTGAATGCAAAATTAGGTATCTATTTTAACAAGGAACACTGAACAGCAGATCATAGACCATCTCCCCATTAAAGGAGAAGAATTAGCAATGGTTTGACAAGGTCAGTGGGCTTCATTAGGAAAAGATAGAGAAAAGGAAATTGGAATTCATTGAACTATCTTGAGTCAAATGCTTTGTATATGCTACCTCACTCACTCTTTATAGCCATCTCTGAGATAATTACCAGTATATCCATTACACAGATAGGGAAACTGAGAGTCACTGAAGGAGCTCCTTGTCCAGGTCCAAGCACATAGAGAGGGATCAATTTAAGAGTAAGCAACATTCTCCCAGCATATGAAGCCATGTGTTTATATTCTGAGCATGGTGGCTCTCACATCCACCCATCACTTCCAAAGGAAGTGGGCCCAGATATAGCCCTAACCAAGGGGGGTTTGTTATATATTGGCTGCTGAAGACAATAATGCATTTGCCTGGAACAGTGCTGGCTTACTCCTCTTACTATGTCACAATTATTAATAGCACCTCCTTCCCCTTTCAAAATTGTCCCAACTTGGAAGATAAATTATAAAAACCCTCAAATGGAATGAATGGTCCCATCCCCTAGGAGTAAAAAAATCAATAGCAAAAATCTAAGGGAGAGTCCAACTACTATTCCAAAAATAAAATTATAAAGTACAGTCCATGGTTAATTTAAAGCATCCTCCCTTGCTCAAAACTATAAATGTAGCAACCTGGTTAAGACTGAAATGGTGAGTGAATTTGTTTTGAGGAACAGGAAAGCAAGAGAAGAGATGGAGAAGCAACATTTCACCACATCCCAACTGGAGGGAAGAGGGTCCATGGAACACAGAGGGGGAGGGAGGAGAAGGAGTCCTGCTAAGGCCTGGGGAGCCTAGGAAACCCACTTAGCCCTGAGAAGGAGCCCTGCTGAGTTGAGAAGTCAGGGCAGGGCCTCTACCTCAAGCCTGTGGCTACTGGAGAAACAGGTGGAAATTCTCTAACAAGATCTGGGAGAAAGCTATATGCTCATGGGACAACCCAAACAAGTACCCAGGGAGCCCCAATGTCAGAGGAAGTTAGCATGGGGTAACAGAAAGCTAAGGGGATAAAAATGCATGAGTAGAAATGCAGGGAAATGTTAAATTCCCAAACTCAACCATCAGCCCAGAGGGTTGATGTAGTAATGGGCAGTGAAGAAATGTCAGAAGAAACTGATTCCAAGTTACCCATTAGTTAGATCAATAACTGAGTCCTCCTGACTTTCAACAAAGACTAGAACTCAGAATTTTGTTTCATTTCTTTTCCCTTCCTTTTTTTAGTTGTTTGATGCTTTAATGAAAAAAAAAATCCTCAAGCTGTTTCACATATTAAATTCCTATTTCATTTACCTTATGTTTAGATCTGGAATGTCACATGAAAAGCATGACATTTTTGAAATCAGCTTTTTGAAAGCTGATCCCCAGTGCAGCAAGAGGTGGGGCTTTTAGATAATGACTGGGGCTCTGACCGCATCAGTAGGTTAATTTATTTGCTGGATTGATCCATTCATTAATAGCTGAATGGACTACTGGGTGATAATGCAGGACATGACTGGAAGAATAGTCACTAGGATGTGGCTTAGACATTTTCTTGTTCCTGGCTCCTGTGTGTGTGTGTGTGTGTGTGTGTGTGTCCTGGCTGCCATGAGCTGAGAAACTTTCCTTCACCACACCCTTCCTCCATGAAGTTTTGCTTCACCACTGGCCCAAAGCAGAGCAGTCAGCTGATCATGAAACTGTGATTCAAAATAAACCTTTCCTCATCTAAGATGTCATGTACTTTGGTTCCAGTGACAACAAGTTGACTAACACCTTTTAATTTTTCTCCTTTTGGAACATATTAATAAAGCCCCAATATAAGGTAACCCATAGAATAATTGAGCACCCCTGCTCAATTATAATTCACCACCCCTGCTCTTTTGTGGCAGGGAGCATGTCCATGCAGTATAAACCACAGTTATTACAGCTGCTCTTATGGCCAGGGGTTGGCCTGGTTATAATGGGGCTCACTGTATGAGAGATGTTACTGAATAGTCTCATGTTTCCCTCTTTCTGTCTCTCCTTCCCTCTCTCGTTATAGCTCATGCTGACCAGTGAATTCTAGAACTCAACCTCCTGGGCCTTTCACCTAGTAGGACAGTTAGAGACAAATGAATAGTAAGAAAAGGTGCATTCCTAGATTCTGAAAGTCTGAATTATGTCTGTAATAGCTCTGTGCTCTAGCCCCTCCTTCAATCCCCATCAAGTATCCTTACATCTTGATGTATCTGAGATCAACTGCAAGCTCCCTAGAAAAGTGCACATGCTATCAGGGTCAACATCATAGGTAGACTGGCATTATCTGTTGTTGGTTGGAGAGAGGGGAGATACAATGGAAAGCCTAAGCTAAGAAAGGCAAAAAAGTATCATCCTAAAAATTAAATCCAGGAGACTTGTAGTAATGATCTGATACATGGTGTTGAGAGGATTCTGAGGGTCATCAGGAAAGGATTGCTCCATTAGCCAAGTCAACCATAAGTGCCATCAGTGAAAGCAGTGAACCTAGCATAAGTGCCACAGGATGTCACTATAACTAACTTCTAAGCCTTTTGCTCTTCATTCTGGAATGCATCTGGTAGGACATCTCTGGAATGCAGTTCTGGTAGGACAAGACCAGTGATGATCTCTTCATGACAAAGAAGAAAGAAGTTGGAGAGAAAGTCCTTAAAATTAACAGTCAATTCCACACACAAAGACCCCCTCTACAATGAGAGAACAATGAGCTGATCCCATTTCACAGTGAAGAACAAGGCCAAGCTAACGGAGAGCACCATGTGCAAATCTCAACAAGTCTCATCTTCAGGACAGATGGGCTGTGGCTCAGAGTCAAGACCCAGATTGACCTCCAGCCTGATTCTCATGAGGCTGCTGAGTCCTTAGAAGAGAGCTGTAATGAAGAGAAGAATCAAAGAAATGCTTGGCTATCAAAGGCAGTGCTGCTTCATGATTCATGAAAAGGAAGCTCCATTCTACTGTCTCAGAATGGGGCCAATTGGATTGGCAAAGAGAATCCACCTGGTTTCCCAGAACGCAAAGGAGAGAGGCACTCAACAGAAACAGTGCCCAGCATCCACACCTGGCTAGGTATTTGTAGATGGTCACCATAGCAACCAGTAGCCAGAAGGCCACCAGAAGGAAAAGCAGAGTGTGCAAGCCACCTCAGGAATGCTCTCTATGGGCCCAAAATATGGATTTGGAGAAGTTGGTTTGCCAGGATCCACCAGTAGGAGCCAGTTGCAGAATTAGCATCTGGACTGGATTGCCGTGGCTAATGTATCATGCCCCACAGCCAACGTCCAGCATCTCTGTCCCCATGTCCCCGGCCCCGGGGTGGCGGTCAACTCTGTGCTTTCCATCCTATCTTCTGAGCACTGGCCAAGCCTGTCCTCAACCTAGGCTTTTCCATTCTAACCCCTGTGTTTCTAGAAAAGCCTCTCAGGGTTTTCTCTTTTCCCTTCGCCTGAGGGGCCTGGCCAAGGCAGTCAGTGTGTCCCTCTTAAACCAGTGGGAGGGAGGAAATACTTCACAGGGCTGATTAGGAGTGAAGTGAATGATTCTGTGGAAATATTTAATTCACTCTTGGCAAGCCACACCACCACGCCTGGAAAAACAGAGCTGCCATGTCACTGTCCCTCAACAGCCATGATTTGCTGCTCTCCTCCGGACACTGATTCATTGGGGCCATAGAACAAAGATGGAAAGAGAGGTAAAGCTGAGGCTTCTCAGCAATCTGGAAGTAGTGACAATGAGGCCTGTGAGGGACATTGTTAGCAGGACAGGGGCAGCAGGGAGAGAGCTGGCTCCAGGCCAGTGGCCTGGGTTAGCAATCAGACAGAATGGAAGCCGCGTGGATCCTACTTACCCAGGCGCTGCGGGATATGCTGGCTTGGGCCTGCTTTGGCAGAGATCTGAGCACTGCCCCTTTGGGATCCTTCTGTGAGGTTCTTTCTTCCTATGCATGAATATGATCCTAGCTCCAAATGGAAGACTGATCATTGTTAGCCCTCCTTGCCTCCCTACCCACCACTAAGGGAAAGCGGAATTGATGTATTCACCACTCAGTGTGGCATTTCACCTAGAACAGAATTGTCTGATGTTCGAAATATTTGCAGTTGCCACTGCAGGTGGGCCTGGCAGCCTGAATTCAGCATCAGCAGTTTCATAGCCTGAGTCCCCATCTCTCCTGTCAAATAGACCCTGCTGAGGGATCAGAGTTCCCTGTCCTGTGGAGAGCTGACCTACAGAATCAACCCAGCCCTCCAGCTGGCCTCCAACCATAGAAGGGAGTTGGCACATGACATGAAACAGATTTGCTCTCCCAGCGTTGGCCACTACATGAGCTTCGTGTTGCCTCTGCTGCTATAGTTGATTGGCTTCATCTGGCAAGGAAAGAGCAACCAACTCAAAATTGAGCAGCTGGAGTGGCAGAATCCCTGGCATTGCCCCAGATACTTACCACATCCAAACTAGCTTGGCTGAGCACACCAGGCCCTGCAGCCTGCTCTCTAGTATCTCCCCTTCTGAGTCCTCTGACCATGGGCTTCTGCTACTAGTCCTCCTGGTAACCTGTCCTCAGCCTGGCCCATACCTTCTGGGATACACACTGAGGCAGTGGTTGTCCTGGTTCTGACAGCTCCCAGTACAGAGCTGAGCCTAACAAGGAACAGGGAGCTTGTGTATCCACAAGGGGAACAGACTACTAGGAGCCACAGATTGGGTACAATATTGGTAAAAATTGTTTTAGGGGGAGGCCTGCCTTCTTCACTCATTTATTCCTTTATTCTTTGATGAAATACTCAGGTTTTAGCCTTTTCTGTGCAAGTCAAGATCTGTGAAGGAAATTAGGATACTAAAATGAAAAGACCTGGCCTCTGTTCTAGAAGAGTCAGAGAAATCCCATACAATGCCTAGCCCTACACTAAGTTCTCTTCTTTCTCCCATGCTGCAGTCCCAGAGACTAGGCATCCCCAGGCTCTTTCTTTTGGCCCTTCCCTGGTTAGCCACTGTCCAGTGACCCCTGGAAGATCCCTCTGGAGCTGGGCACTGACAGAGTGGCCTTTGCAAATCTCACTGGGTCCTGAAAAGGTCAATGTATAGATGGGTTTGCTGATCACTACAGGGAAACAGCTGGAAAGAAAGGCAATATGCAAACACAGTTAGGGATAGACATTTAATCATAATTTCTTCAACTATCTTAGTCCCTGGTTGGTGTATACCAACTCCTCCTATGGTACCTAAAGTCCCTCTGGATGTCTTTCTTCCAAATAACTTTGATTTCTGAACCTTACTACCTTCCTAGCTCACTTCCTGAGTATTATGCATCTTTTCCCCAGGGTCAGACTAGAAAACCCTTGTTCTCAATTCAGATTGAAAGACTTTCCCCAGACCCTTATTTATTAATACAGAGCACAGAAGAAGAGTAAGTGAAGGCAGAAGATAGGCATTAACAGCCAGGTAGCCCATGGTAATGAGGACGTGAGAGGGAGGGGAGGGAGGGGGAAAGAGGTTTTAGGGGAAGAAAGCCACAAGGGAAAGTGACAGGTTCTCAAAAAAGACATTCTTATTTGGCAATCTTGCTGGAGCCAATTCTGACTACCTCAGTGCTTGTTTCCTTTCCTGTAAAGAGTGCAGAAAGCACCATCTCCTCTCTTTGATTTCTTGTGAGAAGGAGCTAATGAAAGTGGAGACGTGACAGGGGCAGGGGAGGGGGAGGCTGGGGGGACAGAGGCTCTTCAGAGCAGAGCCTGGAGGGCAGAACACTGCTGCAAATTAGGTTCCATCAAAACAGTTCCAAGTGAGAAAGACAATGTTGTTTCCTCATTAGTGGTTTTTGTCTGTGATAATTAAACCTCCACATTTGATTCCAGATAACCACCTCTCCTTTGACTTCATTCCTTGAGTTCAGTGAATTGGAGAAGGGAAAGGGGGATGGAAGAAGAATTAACTCAGAAAACCTTTGTTGTGGTGGATGTCTGTCAGGATTAGAATAGAACTTGGTAAGGGCTGCAGTGGGCCAGGGAGCGTTAGACATACAGCTTCCAAAATCTGCTCTCTGGGGGACTTTAATCTCCCAAGAAAAAAGGCTTAAGCCCCAAATACCAAGGGAAGTTCAATGTCTCTTCTATCCCAAAATACATACACAAGCGGTAAAGATTTCAGAGAACTTTCCAAGGCCTTTTACTCACTGGGCACCTGCTTGCTGTGAACTTGAAGGGCTAGCTAAGCCCTTGGCACCTACTCACGGTCTCAGCCCCCACACCTCTCTGCCTGGGCTAGTCCCACATGCCCACAGTAGCCTTTCCTCTCCAGTTCACCTATACTTGCACATTCCACAATTGTATGAGGGCTTAAAGATATAAAGAAGGTTCCAACACCTAATTTTTATGCTACAAAGTTTCTCTCTGATGATATTCCATCTTGAGTCCTGGCCTCTCACCACATTTTTATGATCCCGCTTTTTAGGACTCATTGGATTATTTTTTAATTTCCAGGGTATAGCCCACAATTTTTGGTGTAACTCTTGATATAAAATAAATTGCATCTTTGCTTTCTCTTTTCTCTCCTATCTAAAATAGCCCATTGTTTACTCTAAAGATCCTTTAAGGAGTTTTCCTATGTAAAAAGAATGTACCTCCTGAGAAAAGACAGTGTCTTAGTTCTTGTGAGACAGGGTCTCATTGAGTTGTTTAGTACCTCGCTTTTGCTGAGGCTGGCTTTGAATTCCCCATCTTCCTGCCTCAGCCTCCCATGAAGGAGGATTATAGGTGTGGGCCACCATGCCCAGCTAGTCAGTTCAGACTATAACAGAAGGCCATAGACTGATGGCTTAAACAGCAGACCTTCATCTCTCACAGTTGTGATGCTGAGGAGCCCAGGTAAAGACACTGGTAGATCCAGGGTTTGGTGAGGGCCAACTTCCTAGTTTGCAGACAGGTTTTCTTGCTGTATCCTCCCATGGTCAAAAGAAACTTCATGTCTCTCATGTATCTTCTTATAAGGACACTAACCCTATGATTTTACAACTGTAAGGGGCTCCACCCTCATGATATAATCATGTTCCAAACACCCTACCTCCTAATAGCATGACATTGGTGATTAGTTTCTTAAATGTGAAGGAGGGGGATGCAAACACTCAGATCAATGCATTTTCTCCAAGCCCCCAAATTCATATCCTTCTCAAATGCAAAATACATACACTCCATCCAGATAGGCCCAAAGTCATAACCAGTTCAGAATCAATTCTAAGGTCTAAAGTCCAGAGTCTTAGCTAAATATAATTTATAAATAAGATACAGGTAAACTGGAGATATGATTCATCCTGAGACAAGTTGCTCTCCAGCTCTGAATCTATAAAATTAAACATGTAATTGAATATAAACACAGGAGACAGTCCTGTTCCAAAAGGGATAAATAAGAAAGAAGAAAAGGATAATAGGTCTTCAGCACGTCTACAACACTGAGTGACTTTCTGAAGTTAGATGCTCTTCCCTCCAGATCCAATGGGTTAGAAGTCCTGCCTTCCAGATCCATTAGGGCAATGGCACTGACCTAACAGCTTTGGGCAGCCTCACCCCTACAATAGCCTCTGCAGTGCCCCACCTCCTCAATGGATCTGTGCTTGAGTCAGATGCCCAAGGTTGTCCTCACCCAGCCTCCAGCTGGAATCACACTACAATAGCTCTACTGGTCTGTGGTCACAGGGACCAGCTCCACTTCCATGGCTCTAGTGTGCATTTCCCTAAAAAGAACTCTCTACAGAGGTCTCACTCTCATGCCAGTTCTCTGCCTGGGCTCTACAGTTCACTAGGGCATCCTTTGAAATCTAGGTAAAGGCAACCACATCCTCACAGTTTTTCTGGGTGCATTGCACATTATACCTGGCCCTCTGGTGCTATACCTGAGGCACCAAGAAGTTCCGTAATGGAATGCAGGAAGCACAGTCTTGAGGTAGCACCTGGAAGCAAGTGCCAAGTTTAAATGCAGATGTCCACAGGCCCTTTGAAAATGTTCTATCTCCCAGGCTCTAGATGTCTAGGCCTCTGTTGAGAAGGATCAGGCTTATCATCTCCAAAATGCTATCTAGATCATTCTTCCACTGTCTTGCACATTTCGTCCTGACTTCTGTTAGGTGCCAGGTCCATACTAATCTCTTATCACAGGGACACCTGGCCACATTCTTGGTGTTCTTTCTGGAAAATGCTTTCACTTTACTTTCAATATGGATAATCGAAGAATTTTCCAAAAGCTTAAGTTTTGCTTCCCTTCTGAATAACAATTCCATCTTTAAACCAGTGTGTGCTTCAATGATGCTAAGAAATATCTTCAGCTGAATATTGAATTTCATCACTCACAAATTCTGCTTTCCACAAAACATGAGTAAGAACGCTATTTAGCCAACTTCTTTAACACTTTATAATAAAAATACCTTTCCTCAAGTTTTAAATAACACATTTCTTATTTCCATCCCATCAAAATGGCCTTTACTGTCAATATGTCTACAACATTCTGTTCACAGCCACTTTGGTATTTGCTAAGATTAAGGCTTTTGCTATAGTTCTCCTTTTCCAAGCCTCCATCAGAATCACTCTTTAAGGTTCATTCACAACCATGTAGGCTTTTCTTAGCATGCACTTCAAAAATCTTCTCTACCCATGATCCAGTTCCAAAATCTCTTGCACATTTTAGGTATTTATTACATAAGAACTCTATCTTCCCTATATTTTCATAGCCCATTCAAGCTGCTAAAGTAAAAAGACCTGAACAAAATGTTCTATAAATAACAGAAATTTGTTTCTCAAAGTACTTTTTTTTAATATACTAGAAGTTGAATCCAGGGCCTCATGCATAGTAGGTAAGTACTCTGCTGCTTAGCTCTATTCCAGTATCTATTTCTCACAGTTCTAAAGACTGGAGACTTCCCTCCAAGTCACCAGCATAGTTGGTCTCATGAGGGTCCACTTTGTGGCCATAGAAAGGTACCTTCTCACCGTGATCTCGCATGAAACAAGGCAGTTCTCTAGGGCATCTTTTATATAGGCATTAATTCCATCCATAAGGTCTTAGAGGCCTAGGGACCTCTTAATACAATCACATTAATGATTAGGTCCCATTGTGTGATTTTTTTTGAGTGAAACAAACATTCAGATCATAACAGAGACATGGCCCTCCCTTTAACTGTCTAGCAAGGGAAGACTCAAAAATGCACAGTATCCTCAGTCTCCTTGCTCACCTGATGAGATACAGAAAGACCCAGGAAAACCTCTCTCCTCTTTAATTAATACCAATGTGACATCATCTATTTGCCATTTGGCGGTTACTTCAGATTTCTCTATTTGAAAGTGACATGGAAAGACTGGGTCAGGTAGAGGAAGAAACAGACTCCCTAATGACAAGAAGCATAGAGGAGGTCAAATAAGGCTCCATCAATCTCTGGGTGAAAACAGATGAAATGCTCAAATTGTTTATTTTGAGGATGGTTTTTTAAATGGGCTATTTATAAAGGTGTGAATGGAGGTAGGAAAATTACAAGGAATCATGTAATACCCCAGATCTAGTCAATGCAGGCAATGTTAACCAACAAAAGACCTGAAGGAGCACAGTGGGACAATAACTAGACCCAGAAAGAGTCTAATGGAGAAAGCCTGGTGACAGGAGCTATGATCTTCAGCTGAAGGACAAGAATAAAGATGAGGAGTAAATACCCAGACCTTATTTCCCTCATCCTCCTAAGTCTTTTGACAGTCCTATATTTGCCAAATCCACTCTGGAGACAGAGGAAAAAGGATCCTATTGATACAAACTTCCATGTCAAGAATAGTGTGGAGGATAAACATGAATTTGCAAATTTACTAGGTAGAGAATGTGTGGTAGCCCAGCACAGAGGTCTTGATGGACCATGCACGATCCCATTAGGAAATGAAAAGCACCTGTTAGCTGAGAATAACAGAATAGACTAGAAGCAGAGATATCCTAAGAGATCATGCAACTGATGAGAAAGAGAGGAAGTAGTGTCAGTCTCCACAAGTTTAGCAGTTTCATAGCCCTGTATCCTTTATAAGCCCTGGCTGAAGTAGGTCTCTATTCCTGGACTATTAACCAATATTCTGGTGGCTGTGGTAGGCAGTTCCAGCATGACTGTCAATCATCTTTGCCCTTGTGCATTCCCTTTCCCTTAAGCTAGACCTTAGTGACTTACTTCCAAAATGCAAACTGTAGCAGAAATAGTGAATGTCATCTGTAAGGATTATTACATTATAATAGACTAGGTTATCAAAGAATCTTGAGGTTATAAATGACTCCTACCTACTCTTTTAATTGCCTTCTCTTATCTCTAGCTGGCTCTGGGGAAGCAGGCTGCCATGTTGTGATTTGCTTGGAGGAAAATCCACATGGCAAGAAACGAAGGCAACCTCATAACTGAGCCTCTCAGAGCAATGGTCTCTGAGGAACTAAATGCTGCTGAAGTGTATATCTCATGAAGCAGATCTTTCCTCAGCTGAGCCTTGAGATTGGCTGCGGCCCTGGGGCTGACACCTTGATTGCAGCTCCTATGAGATGATAAAAGTCATTGATTTAAGCCAATAGGTTTTGAAGTAAGTTGTTACACAGCAGTAGATGACTGATACACTCGCAGAAGATAATTTTTGTCTCTTAATGAGAGTTCTTAGTCCTTAGTGTGCTGACAGGCTGAGTTGGAGATTCCAAGAACATAGCACACTACTATGTGACACTACGTGACTATGGCATCTGTCAGAATCACTTAGGTAAATGGAAGATTCCTTTTCTTTCCAGTCATGGATGAATTCCATGCTGAGGGCCCTTCTACATCCTATCCTGTTTCCTAGACTAAGTTGCACATCTCAAAACTCATAGGACCCTCTCTTCTACCTTTAGTTACTCTTCACACTCTGGCTACTTTGTTGTCTCTTTGTTAAATGGACTTGGAAATTTTTTTCCAAAATTTCATGAGTTGTGGGACCTTCATCTCATGTAGTTTCACTTCCAAATTGCTCCTGTTCCAACACATATGGAAATGATGACTTGCATTATTTCATAAATACTTTCATTCTTCCTTTCTAACTTAATCCCTCCATTAGGTTCAACACATATATTTCAGAATGGTAATTCTAGAAGGAGAGGTGAGTGGGGAGTTCATCTAGAAAAAAATCAGGGACAACATTTTTTGTATCCTTTGAATCCAAATCATTTCAGGAACTCTTAATATTTTGGGAAAAAAAGAGAAAATTTTAATGATAACCAGGATGTTATTTTAAATGCTTCTTTGTTTATATTTCTATGATTTGAGTTATCCGTGCTTGCTTTTTCTTTCCTTCCATGGGAAGAGAGCTGACAAGCTATAAATAAATAAAAAAAAACTCTCTGCAACAAATATATTACAAAGAAGGATGTTAAAAATAATCTCTTTAAAGCACTTCCATGTACCTAGTGATAGATATACAATAGAAATGCTTTGTTTATCTAGTTTCACCATATTTTAAACAATCTATAATCCTGAGAGAAAGATTTCCTGGCTCTTGAATACATAAAGAATGAAAAATTGAGTGGAAGTCATAATACTTAAGTTGTGATCCCAACATTGTTGCTAATCGGTATGTAACCAGCAAGGTAATTAATGAGAGGTCTTAGTCCTTAATTAATTTTCTTGTTAAAAAGTAAAAATGTTATTGCACAGCATTATTGAGGGAACTAAGAGAGGTACTGACATAAAGCACTGGACATATAACATATAAGCATAAAATTATATTTTTGAACCTGAGGAAGTTATTTGGGTGAAAGTTTTAATGAACGTTAAGGGTGGTAGGAATTCAGCTCATCATTTTGGAGTCAATTTCCTCATTTATATATATAACATCACTCTTTGAGCAAATTTACAAAACTGAGTGCAATTGTAACCAACAATCGAAAAGATATTGTATGGTTCTTGATACGTTGGTTTGACATTTGTCAAAACAGTGGTTCAGCAACTCCATAAGCTGAAAGAGATTCCAAGTAGATAAAACATTTTAAAAATAGAACTGTAAAAGTACTAGAAGAGCTGGCCATGATATGTAAAACAAATGAGAACTCCGAAATGTGGAGATAAGAAAGCAGACCGGCTAGGTAGGGTCCTTGGGGCCCAAGGTACGGTAATGATGAGTTCCCTGGGCTTTCTGCTTGCCTAATGTAGAGATGTAGAGACTAGCAACTCAAAAATGCCAATAGGAACAGATCAAAAATGCCTAAGAAATGCCTTTTGTCTTTACCTTCAACCAAGAAAGGGGCAACAAGGGAGAAAATAACTGCTGTATTCAATAGAATTTGACAAATAACAATAATAATTATTATTATTATTTGACCTCCATCCCATCAGCAAATATCAGCTGGGAACCCTTGGCTTCTACACTTACTGGGCCATAGTGAGGTTTCCTTGGGAGGGTGGGATTTCTTCTGTGGTGGTATCAGAGAAGACTGAGTAAGGGGTAGGACTTTTCTGTCCACCTGCTGGTAGTGAGAAGCTTCCCACATAAGTCAGTGGACCAGTAGGTAAATGACCCCCTCTCTCACACAGGTTGATGTCAGCAGCCCTAGTAGAAAGCCTGAAGTTGTACTTCTGGTCTTCCACGGTAACAAGGTGGCCCTACCCTCTAGGTGTCAGTGGAGGATGAGTGGGGAACATGGACCTCCCTACCCAGTAGTAACAAAGTGCCACCTCACTTCCTCTGAAACTCAATGTCAGGGGAAGTCAGGTGTTATGAACACAATTGAATCTCCTGTCCGTAATTTCTTAATATCCTAACTGAAGCCCTAACCCTCTTACTTCAGAATGTGATTATAATTGCAGATAGGGCCTTTCAAAAAGTAATTAAGTTCAAAGGAGGCTGTTAGGATGCATCCTAATCTAATGTGACTGATGTCCTTGTAAAGAAGAAATGAGAGCACACAGACATGCAGAGTGTCTATGTGCACACCATGAGAAGAGTCAACAAATGGCCAGATGCGTGCAAGAAAAGAAGAGAAGCTTCAGTGGAAAAAAACCGGTCAGCACTTTGATCTTGGAACTCTAGCTTCCAGGACTGTTAAGAAATAAAATAAAACATCACCCAGTCTGTGTTATTTGATTATGGTAGACCTGGCAAGCTAGTACACTAGCTAAAACAGAAAGTTTAAATAAATGTCTCTTAATAGAGTGCCCAAAATGTCCAGGACACAATTTAAAGTCACTCAACATACTCAGAAACTGGAAAATCTCAAATGATGAGAGACGAAAATCAACAGATGACAGCACTGAGGTGACACAGATGTTGGAATAATTTGATGAGAATTTTAAAACATCCATTATAAAAATGCCTTGATGAACAACTAAGAACATACTTGAAATAACAATAAAATGATTTAAAATAGAAAATCTCAGCAAGGGAAAGGAAGATACAAAGAAAATATGAATTGGAAATTTTAATAATGAAAGATACAAAAAGAGAAATTTGAAAAGGAGCTCAGAAGGCAGAACCATAGAAATCAACCAATCAAGGCTTTAGAGACCTGTGGGATTATCACAAAAAAATCTAACTTTCTTGTTACCCTATTACCAAAAGGAGAAGGGAAAGAGAATGAACCTGAAAAATAATAAAACTTTTAAAAAAGGAAGGACTAAAATTTTTTAACTTCAGCAAATAACATAAATTAGATTCAATAAACTAATGAATTTCAAGCAAGATAAAACTAAAGCAATGCACATGAAGATACATTGCAATCAAACTTCTGAAAACAAGAGAAAGAAGCAACCTTGAAAGCAAAGTCAGGAGAGAAACAATTTTTATGATGACAGATTTTACTTATCAAAGTATAGAGACCAGGGGTCAGAGGGTGGCACATTTTTCAAATGATGGGGAAGAAAAAAATAAAATACTGCCTCCAGCCAAAACACACACACACACACACACACACAAAACTTCAGAAAGTAAGGAGAAATAAAAGTAATTTCAGATGGAGAAAAACTAAGAAAATTTGTCACTAGTAAATCTGTAAGTATGGCTTAAAGAAGTTCTTGAAATAATGTACTTTAGTGGAATTGTTAAAATGTAAATACAAGTAGTCTATACCATTTATTTGACAATCTCAAATGAGAAAGTTATAGAAATGGAAAACAGATTAGTGGTTTCCAGGGATTAAGGATGTTGTGGTGGTGGGTGGGGATAGGTGTGACTACAAAGGAGTAGCACAAGGGAGATCCTTGTGGTGATAGAATAGCTAGGTATCTTAATTGCTCCAATGGTTAACCAAGCCTAGACATGTGATAAAGTAAGTATAAAAATATATACTTTCAGTTTCCTGGTTTTGATATTATACTAGTTATATAAAATATAACCATCAAGGGAAGCTAGGTAAAAGATACACAGGACCTCTCTCATAATATTTTTGAAAGTTTCCTTGAGTCTGTTTTGAATCTGTAATTATTTCAAAATAAAATCTTTTTCCTTAAGAATAGTAGAAGAAAAATAAGAAAATGCAATTATTTCATGAGTTTGTTAAATGGGTTGGCCTTCCTAGGCTAACGTAAGAGAACAGATTTATATTCTTCCACAACTGCCTTCAAACAAGCTCTGTGGTTTTCCTTTAGCTCCCTATTTGCCATCATATTGAGCAGGTCCCTGAGGGGGTTTAAGTTTTATTAAAACATCCCTTCCAATCTAACTTAAAACTCTATTTACTCATTCAATTCAAAGCTCTCAAAGCTCTCCTTCCCTCTCCCTCTCCCAACTTGAACTTGACCTGACTCCCCTCTCAGACAGTAGCTGTGCTCCCTAACTGTCTTTGATTTGGGTGACTCTGGGTCAAGTGGGAAAGACAAATAGAAATAGCAAAAAGGTTTTAATAAGAGCATCAAAGGTCCTTTCCAACATAACCAGGCCTATTTGTAGTAAACTCATAGATACAGAAGGCTTTCTAGCATGGCAGGCATCCACATTCCAGGCCTTTCTTGTGAGAACACAATAACTAAACCCCAGCCCCTCTCCAGCAAGGACTTCTGGGCTGAACAATTCCCTGACTGCTCTCTTACAGTATTCTCTCATTTCCATGTAGCACTACACCCTGCTGATTCCACATTCGGGTCTGCAGCTGGAAAATGACCCAGAGGGCTTTAGGAGGAGTGCTATTTCACTGTAAGGTATTGGCTCTTTCCTCTCTAACTAGAAAGGGCAATCAAGAAGGTAGAGTGTGCCTCTGAGGCTTTATTTCTCCCCTCCCTGGGCAACCACCGAATTCCTAAACCCCACAGCCCAGCACTTTCAATTTCTTCTTTGGCATCCTCTTGTACAGTTTCTTGTGTTCAGGCTCTGACAATGGTGACTGAAGGCTCTGTCCTTCTTCACCTGCCCCACCCTCAGTTAATAAGCAAAAGGCTTGAACTCAGGAGAATATCTCCTTCTTTGTGGGTCACACTGTTGGGACTTCATACTCGTCGTATAAATCATCTGAGTCAAATAGATTTTTAATTCCTGGCTTTGTCAGCTACTTGCTGCATGGATTTGGGGATGTCGCTCCACCTCTCTAACCCACGTTTAGTGTATCTAGAAAGGATAAGGTCACCAGCAAATGAGCAATTCACATAGCATGGCCCCAAGAATGCTAATATCTTATCAGAGGTTTCCAGATCTCAGTCCTGTGTCCATAGCTTTTGAGGTACAAATGTTCTCTGGCAAATAAAAACCATCCATTTCTTTATCTAGGATTTTCAATTTACTCCAGTGGAGACGTTTAACCTGTCTGTGATCCTCCTTACACACACCTTCCAGAGAAAATGCAAGGGAGAGAAAACATAGAACGTAAAGGGATTCCTGTCAAGCCATTCCTTAATTTGATGTAGTCTTTCACCTGAGTTTACATGAGGTTTTGTCCTTCTGTGATCTTTGTCTACATTTAAGTTTAAATTTTTTTTTGTTTTAAACATCCCCAGACTTGTGGAAGCACCTGCTAAAAGAAGTAATAAACTCCTTCATTAAAAAAATTATATATATATATATATATATGTGTGTGTGTGTGTGTGTGTGTGTGTGTGTACACACACACAAACACAAGTCAGCAAAGTTTAAAAAAAAGGCACCCAACCTGCCAGAATTCATCTCTTAGAAATGACAATAGAAGTTGCTTCAGACTTTAAAGCATCTAAATTGTAAGTGGTTCAACCATTTTTAAAGGGCAGGGGAGAGGGTAGTGAAAAGAGGTATCCAATCTCATTAAAATTCTCACAATGATTTAATGAGGATGGATTGTCTTCATTTTACAGTCCATGAAACAAGGGTTTGGAAAGATTAAGCAACTTTCTCAAGGTCACACTACACATTAAAGGGAACTTGGAATATAAAGCCAGTTTTCTTTGCAAATCCTGTGCTCTCAGCGTGAGTTGCAAGAGTCCCTTGATACTACCAGGAGTAGGTAGAAGTGCTATGATTAGGGAAAGAAAACCAAAATCAAATGAAAACAAAGAATCGTCTCTGTTGTAGATATTGGAAAATGATGGGCAAGACTAAATAGGAACAAAAATATCTTAAGAGAACAGTCCTTTGGGACTCTTCCAGGGATGGAAAATGGGCTCCAGATGACCCCTCCTGCATCCACCCCACCCTACTTTTATTTTTATCCTTGCTCTCTGTGTGATTTGAACTCATTTAAAGTCCCCCATCCCTGCCTATTTCTAGCATGGGAAACATGCTAAGGGCAGTTCTAGGCTCTGCTTTAATTTCCCAGATTAGGGAAGTGCCATCTGAGGAGTCACTGCCTGTCTCCTCTGTACTTTATCTTCTATGATCACAGGGAGAGAATCTCACGAATCCAGGACTTCCCACTTGTTGTTTCATCTATTTGTCCTGAAGTGGCACCCCCTTTCTCCACAGAAAAGTCTTAACTGGGCTTCTCCAGAAACCTTCACCATGGCTGATTTTAGGACTGTCAGCAAAAAAGTCTCTGCAAAAGAGTTCGATGTAGATAACCTTCCTATTTTCTTGTGGCCCTGTTTTACTTGGGTACTGGCCGGGAAGATACCAGCACTCCAGGTGCTGGATACCCCTTACTAGTTTTTCACAAACATATCCAGTATAGTACTTTGTACAAATGTGCAAACAAGGCCTCTGGCCTTGAGATGGGCTTCACAGAGATGTCTACATTTTTAAGATAAGTTACCAACTGGGCTCCATGGTAACAGCTGGCAGGGGGAAGACAAAAAGGGGAGAAGAAGCTCTCCTCTCCTCAGGTGTTGTCCTTGAAGTGTTAACTTGCCCTGAACAATGATTTTATGTGAATTTCTGCAGACTGTGAACTTCTGAGCCCCTCCCCTTACATACTGGGTATAAAACTCTGAAACTACCTGAACTCGGGGTTCAGGGGTTAATTGATTACAGCAATAGCTGTGCGCTTCTGAATCTGGCTGCAGCCAAATAAAACCGTTTCCTGCTATCTTGGGTGCCTTGCCTCATTAGTCCTACAACAGTCCCAACAACCCATGCAGTTGATGGAACACAGAGAACACACCCATGGCATTGGAAAGTATTCTTTCAGCAATTGTCTAAAAAATGTGTATTGAGAATTTCTTTAGGTTAGGCATTTTTAAAGTAACATAAATTAATGTAACCCAAACTCTGCTCCATATAAAAGACTAAAAACCTGAGGCTTACTGAGGGTTAAGACAGTTGCTAGCATAAGCATCAAATTTACGGAGCACAAATCAGAACTTGGGCCAATCAGGTTCCCAATGTGTGGATTTTTCTGCTATTTCAGAGATCTTTAAATTTTATCTGTAGATGTTCAGATAGTAAATATTTTAGGCTCCACAGGCCATATTATCTCTGTCACAATGACGAGTTCTGCTTCCTCACATATTGAAGTTTGAACATTAGAGAAGCACATGGAGGCAAGCATATAAAGCAGGGTTTATTCAAAAAGGGGTAACATAAACTTCTCTAAGGAGGGAGAAGGAGGCCATAGCTGGTATCCTGTTATCCCCAGAAGCGAGGTGTTCTGCCCTTTTTATATGTCCTAGGCTTCCTTTGTTCTCCTGTCCTCTTTCCCTTATTTTTCTCCTTCCTGTGTCTGTGACTAGGCCCAGGAATGCTTGGTGGGATGGCCAAAAGGTGGGAACCAGGTGGGCTGAAGGGGGAAAAGCAGGATGGAGTAGCTCAGGACACTTTAATCAACAACTTCATAGTCCCTGTAGGAAGGGGCAATTCCTGGGACAAGTCACCTTAGCAACAGGTTGGAGCAAGGCAGGATCTTGATAAGGGTGAAGGAAGGGCTTTGAAGGAATTAACAGTTCAATCCCTCAGAGGGACAGAACTTTGCAAGTGTCCTGTAGGATCCTGTTGTTTTGGTTTGTGTTGTAGTGCTAGAATCAAGATGATGAGAAACTAATGTGACTCCATCTTTGAGAAACCAGCCTCTACCTCAGAGCAAAGCCTGTCCAAGGAAAGGGGCGTGACCCTTGTCCTTGGAAAAACCCACAGGGCACTCCTAAGCACATACCCACCCTGCTGAGTTGTTTGTCTGTAAATAACAGGAGAGGTCTGAGGTGCCAGGTGTCCCTGACTCAGTTAGGCTAGGTGAGGACCCATAGCAACCCCCCTAGCAACCTCCAATCAGCATTAGACAGGGAAAATACCTGGAATGCCAGGTGACCCCCCAGTAGTTTATGGTGGTTGATAACATGTTGGGAAACCATGTAGTTTAGCACATACACCCCTCATGGCCTAAACCAATCAGTTCAAAGGAATCCCCCTCTTGTACTAACCAGTCAAGCTTACCCAACTTGTTCCCACCAGTGAATGTGCTAATCACTGTTAAGAGTTGTTGTTTGATTTTCCTGCGGTATGGAATGATTTGCTGTGTGATGTTGTGACGCATAGAGTATCCCCCCAAAACCTATAAAATCTCACTGAACAAAGGACCGGGACTCACTCCCTGAAACCACTGCGTCGGGAACGGTTGTGAGTCCAGGCTCGAGCTTGCAATAAAGACTCTTGTGTGATTGCATCGGATTCGGCTCTTGGAGGTCTATTGGGGTCCCACAAATCTGGCATAACAATGACAGCATGACCAAGAAGAAGATGCCAGCCATGAGTACCTCAACTCTGGGGTATTCTTGCCAACACCACCCAGAGAATTTGGAGAATATGTACATTTTTCTCTTCTTCTCCAAGAATATAACTATTTAGAACCATGATGTCCATGAGCGCCCCAATCACCAGCCTTCTCTTAGCATAAATATGCAGTTTCTATTTGGAGAATAACACACATGCATTTCTGTGATTCGCTCAAAATTGGCCTCCTTGATCCAACCTGAATCGATTTACCTATCTATACTGACTGCCTAATTCTGGCTTCACAGAGACACCTCGATAGTGGAGACAGGGTATTAGAAAGAAGCCACTAGGAGAAGATGAGGAGACAAATCCTGTCCCTGTTTACAATAAATCCTATTACCATGGCAACTCTCCCACTGAAGATTTATCACCATGACAGTTCCCACCACTGAGGACTTACCACTATGATAACTCCTTTCACAGGTTCAAATTTTAAAATGGAGGTAAAGTGGGCAGTATTCTAATTAGGTCTTCTAAAGTAACCGAGGAGGGGAGGGGAAGTGGAAAATATTCTAATCAGGTATCATAAGATAAACAATGGGGTAAGATCTTCAATCAGGTCCATATAGGAAAGAGAGCACCCCATAGTTTAGGATGTAAGACCCTAATTTCCAGATATTAGGGCCTTGAGCCTTTTACCACTCTACCTAATGGAATGCTGTCTCCATCTTTAGGAAATCTGTACTTTATCTGTTACTTCTGTGTGTCTTCTCAATTCCTTGTTCAGGACATCAAGGACCTGGACTTCAACTGGACATCCAAACAATCACACTTTTCCTTCAAAAGCAGCTCTATACCACTTGTCAGGAATGAGCATAACTGTGTCTTTATTTACAAAAACTGGTAATGAGTTAAATTCAACCACCAGACAGTGTTTTCCCATCCCCAAAGAAGACCTAAGTCTTGGTTCACATAGTATCAGTTTCCCTAGCCAGGTCCTCGTATTTCTCCATCATCACTTCCTAAACCCAACACCAGATACCTTCTTGTCTCTCTTCCTTCTTGTCCTGATGCCTTTATGCCTTTATGCAAAAGCTAGAAATCTGAAGTCTGCACTGAATTGTACATCTATCTTCTATTAGATTAAAATTTATTAGAGTTACAGAAATGCATGTGTGTTACTCCCCAAATAGAAACTACATATTTATGCTAAGAGAAGACTGGTGATTGGAGCGTTCATGGACATCATAGTTCTAAATAGTTATATTCTTGGAGAAGAAGAGGAAAATGAACATATTCTCCAAATTTTCTGTGTGGTGTTGGTGTTTCGGCAAGAATACCCCAGAGTTGAGGTAGCCATGACTGGTGTCTTCTTCTTGGTCATGCTGTCATCTTGGTCCTAGCACTCCAACACAAACCAAAAGGACAGGATCCTACAGGACACTTGCAAAGTTCTGTACCCTTCTGCCTTTCCATTGGTGTTTGTGTACACACACACACACACACACACACACACACATATATGTGTCTGATTAAATTGGTATAACACCCTCCCTTCCAGAGGATCCTCACTGAGTAGAGAGTTTTTGTCTACTGTGTGCCAGATGCCTCTCTGGGTACTAGAAATGTGTCTAGAATGAGGTGAGAGATTGAACCGCATAAATACCTGAAGGAAGAACATTCTAGAAAAAGGAATCACAAGCTCAAAGGCCCTAAAGTAGGAATATGCTTGGCACCCCAGCGAAGAAGCCATATGACTGACGTAGAGTAGAAGAAGGGTAGAGAAGCACATGATGAGCTCATAAAGTCCACTTATGCTGCTGTGACAAAATACCCAAGATTGGGCAATTGATAGAGAATAGAAATCTATTGTTTACAGTTCTGGAAACTAGAAAGTCCAAGATCAAGGCATTAGCAGATTTGGTGTCAGGTGACAGTCTGGTCTTTGCTTTCAACATGGTATCTTAAAGGCTGCTTCCTTTAAGGAAGGAAAGACAATGTACCTTCGGGAGGGGGGGGGGGACAAAGGAGGAAAACTCATCCCCTTAAGCCCTTTCAGAAGGTGCTAATGCATTGTGGGGGCTCTGCCTAATCACTACCTAAAGGCCCTACCTTTTAATATTGTCCCATAAGGCCTTAGGTTTTAATATAAATTTTGGAGTGAACACAAATACTCAATCATAGCAGAAAGGGAGGAAGAGACCAAAACATGCAAAGCATTTGTAGATTTTTGGAAAGGACTGGGGTTTTTATTCTGAATGGCAATTGGATTTTGAGAAGGGGAAAGACATACTATGGCATGGGTTTTTAAACACCGGCTTCCTGCTGTGGGTGTGGTGCATGTAGTGGGGGGGATGGGGAAAAAAGTACAGATGGAAGTGGAAGTACCATAGGAAATGAGTACCATAATGAGGAAACAGGTATTATAATCCAGATGTTGATAGTTTGGGTCAGGGTGGTAACTGTGGGGATGGCAAGAGAGGGCCAGATTCTGGATGTATTTTAAAAGTCGGGTTGACAAAAGTTCCCCATGAGTGAAATGTGAGGTGAAGACAAAGTTCAGAGTCAACGATGACTCTCAGAAATTGCACCCTCTCACATCCTATCCACCAACACTTCCAACAGTTACTGTGGCAACAAGTTACCGTGGGTGCAGCCTGGCAGCACCTTGGCCTCAGCTGCATCCTTGCCTCATACCTGAGAACTTCTCAGTCCCTCTATGGGACTCTTGCCGGTTCATACATTCAGATTCTTGCACAAGCCTGGAAGATCCAGGAAGTCAGCCTCGGGGGCAAGTTTGACAGAGGAGGGTTTAGAGCATATGGATAATCCAGAGATTTAAAGAGTGTGTACTGGAGGAACTGAGCCCCTAGGTGCCTATAGTAGTAACTGGCTTAATTATGCTTCCTTGAGTTGGATGACCCTCTTTCCATTTTCTTCTTCCCAATAGCTATGGTTCCCTGGGTTTCCTTTCCAAATAAACTCAAAACTCCCAAAATATCAAAGAGTTAGGTTGGGTATAAGAAAATTTGAGTTGCTTAATAGATCCATTGGTCTTCAAAGGTCAATGAGCTGGGACATGGCAGGCACACCAACTTCAAGTAACACATATCCATAATACATATGCGTGCCCCTCTGTCCCTTGATGGTTGATTTCTTCTTGGCCTTCAGAAGGAACAGAAGAGGAGGCAATGAACAGTGGAAGAAGCAAACAGGAGGCTTTCCTGTCTTGCGATGAATAGAGGAACAGTCACATTAGCAGGGAGGCTTGATGTAGGTCAGCGGGGCCCTTCATTAAGATCCCCCATGAGGTCTCAAGGAAGAAGAAAGAAAAGTGGGATGGGAGCCAGTTGGAGAAGGAAAGGCATAGAGGATGAGCAGCTTTGTCCCCAGGGGGCCTTGAGGCTCCACTGACAGCCCTGGCCGTGCCCCCAGACTGAGCCTGGATTTCCAAGACACTGCAGAGACAGGACATGGCTTTTGTTTTCATTTCCATTTAATTTGCTTAAATGAAAATAGCTATTACTGAGCAGTTACATATCCCCATGTGCTTCAGGGATGCTGTCCCCATTCCTTTTGTTATCCCCATTTGGAAAATTCACCCATAAAAGCATTAGATCTGCCTGCATTGTATGTGGAAATCTGCAATGTCATCCTTTGTGCAAGGGATAAAAATTCGCCCTGGGGTACCAATTTTAATAAGGCTTAATTAGACCAATTTGTAGTAAGCTGAGGTTTCCACTCTGCAATTTGACAAGCAGCTTGAGCTGTTCACTACATTTTTATGTTCAGGAATTTCTATGTCTCATACAAAAGGTCAAATGGAACATAAAATCCCATCCAAAAGACTCCTAAAGGAATAGTGAATATCTGCTGTCATTGTGTGTTTCATTTTGTTTTATTTTTTAGAATGTCCTTATTGATGCTAAAAGGGTGATCATGGGAAACCCAAACAATACAGATACTCTCATACAGTCCAGTCACCCAACAAGGCTCAGGAGGGAACAAAGAACTGGTCATCTCCTATTCAGTTCTTGATAGTAGCTCATGTCCCTCTTTCCCTTAGAGTTGAAAAATGACTTCACAGTCAATAAAGATCACAATAACTAAAAGTCATGTGAAATCAACTTGGAAGATAAGCCATCTTTTCTAGTAATGAGAATACATTTTATTCTGTTAGCTTTCTGTCACTATAATAAAATGCCTGAGATAATCAGTTTATGAAAAGGTTTATTTTGGCTCACAGTTTTGGAGGTTCCAGTACATTATCAGTTGGCCCTGTGATTTGGGCCCATGGCAAAACAGAATTTATGGTGGTACCATATAGTAGAACAAACCCACTCACCTCATGGCCAACAAAAGAGGAAGAAGTAGGGACTGACGTCCCACAATCCCCCTTGAGGGGCATATCTCCAATCACCAATCCCCACCAGTTAAATGTTTTACCACCTCCATATTGTACTATTCTGGGGACCAAGCCTTTAACACTTGAATCTTTGGGGAACATTCAAGATCCAAACTGTAGCATATATTATCCTTGGACAGAAAAACCGTTTGCTTGAATTATATTATCTTTAAGATATACAACAAGTTGATGTCACCAAGTTGCACTTCAATGCCACATTTCTAAAATTTCATTCAGGACTCTTCGGAGGAAAAGCATTATACATCTTACTCCAGTGAATTTATGACATGGGAAATTCTAGACATTTTATCAAAAAAATGGAAAGAATGTTCTACAGCCCAAAGAGGTTCCAAAGGGCCTGCAAGCAAACAGAGCCAGTCCTCTATGCTACCCACTAGGTAGTATCTACATTGCTTGGGGCAACAAAAGGCCCACCTGCCTCACAAATATTTCCCCCTGGTCAGATACAATACCTAAATGTCTACATGAGACTGGACCATTGGTTAAAGATGTTAAATGCCAACCCTAAGATAAGAAAATTTAAAACTCGGTGCTTTGTAGACATCCAAACAGCTCAAATAGATTGTTGGCAAATTGGCTCTTGTGGAAATAGAATCTAGGTCAACTTCAATTTTTAAAAGTGCTAACAAAGAACTGGAGCATAAAATGCCACCAGGAGGGCAGGCCAGTTTGGAATGGGATGGCACAGATGGTGGAGAAAAGCACAGGGTAACTCCACTTGGAAGGAGACGAAAGTAAGAGAGGATGCTGAACGATGTAGGAAAGGTCCACCTAGAGAGAGAAGTGGGGCACAAGTTAGTGGCTGACATGACAAAATTGTTCTGATTTCTGTTGGGAAATCTCAGGAAGGTACACTGGGATGGTGAGCTCCAGTTGGAGAAGTTTCCTTGAGCCTGGATGCTCAGTTCTAACTGCTGATCACTTCTGCTGAAAATGCGAAAGCCCTGAGTCTGTGAGGGAAGCCATATCCCCTCTCTACCGGAGACCTTACTCTCTGCATAGAAAAATGAGGCCAGTCCTATATGCCTACTGGGCATTAGTAGTGACAGATCCCCAAGCATGTATGCACCATGCCCTGACCTATGGCAGACTGGCTGAAGCACCTACCCACTACCCAAAGTCCAGACATCAAATCCAGCCTGGCCCACACACTCTCCAACTTCCATCCAGCCAATCTCTATGGTAAGAAGACCAGACAAGCTGGAAGTTTGCCTCTACTCCCAACAGAGTAGCCATCTGGAGGACAGATCATAGCTTTGATGGAGCACAGAGGCTGCTTTTTAGATATGGGGAGCCTATTCACATGTGTCATAAAAGACACATTCTTGCAAACAATGTGGGTCAGGCCATGTGGTTCATAGGAAAAGTCTCAGGACTGGATTTTATTTCCTTCCAATTATTTGAAAGCAATGTAGATGAAGCCATGTCTACACAACGCTTGCATGAAGCAGCCCTTCTCACACTGGGATGCAAAAATACCCACCTGGTTGTATTAGCTCTATCTTTGCTGTGTGCCCCACAGCCTCCTCCTGTCTCCTGTTGGGTCTCTTATTTCATAGCAAAATGAATGGTGAGTTTAAGCTTGGAGGAGCAGAAACAAATGAGGTTGCATACATTTCTGATGTACAGATAGTAAATGTTAAATCATATGGGATAAATAATATGCATATATATTATTTAGACAAGCATTTCAATACACTTGCTTTCACAAAACAGTCTAAATAAGTTAGCCATATGAATAATAAATCATGGAACCAATTTTAAGGAAAACAAGTTTTGCTTTGGAAAATTGCATTCAAAATGCATGCACTTAGAATCAACTGAATCAACTGGATGTGGAAAATTTAACATTCAGTAAGTTAGATTAGATAGAATTTGAATCTGATGAAATGTAAAATACTAAAAATTTGAGAATAATTTTTATTTTACCCAAATTTGGAAGAATAAAAAAGCATTGATATGTGGATAGCATATTTCTCCTTGACATTTATGTAGTTTTCTTCCAAAGTAAAACAAAGGAAATAAATAGCAGTTTCAGAGAGATGATGGAAAAAGCCTTCCCTCTTTTACTTCTTTCTTCACTCTCAAACGAAGACAGAAGCTGATAGCTTTACTGGCCCTCTGGAGCAGTCCAGGCACAGCAAACTCCTGCCGGCTTGATTGTACATTTCAGTTCCATGAGGAGGTTTTTCCATCTACCATCTTTGTTTTCCTTAACCCAACCATTCTGTGTCCCAAACCAATGAAAAGCAAAGAAGGGGCAAAGCACCAACACCTGGAATTACTGGTGGTCTCAACAGGCAAGCCTGTTTGGGGTCTGATTGGGGTGGCTAATGTGTTGGAAAGATTCTCCCCAGAGCATCTCAGAAAATCAGAGAGTCAAGATGGTTGTGTGGATCCACCGTGGAAGCAAAATCACTCAGGCTGAACTGCTCTATGAAAACAAGTGTTCCTAAATATCATCTCATGAAACATGTGTACACTTATGCAGCTCCGTGGTACAGTACATGCCTAGCATGCATAAGGGCCTGCGTTCCATCATCCCTAGCACTGGGGAAAAAAATGGAGAATGCTTTCCAGTGTGATCAAACAGTCTGTCCTATGTCCTCCCAAAGGTTTTAGGGATGTGTTTGGAGTGGCAGATGTTGTGGATAAACCTCTCTTTTAATCAGCTCTCCTCCTTCCAGCTTTTGTGTTCTTATCACAGCCAGTTAGTTCTGAGAACAAGTGAAGTGAGCAAACAAGGTTAGTAAGAGGGTCCCCCAGGTCTGACTGTCTTCAAGAGTTTGCAGAATGGGAATTCATACTGAGTGGAGAGGATCCTTTGAATTGCCTTCTTCACAGAAGTGTTTGCAGGATTGGGGAAGAGCACATCACATCACAGACTCACGTCACCACACAGCCAGCTCCGCACAGGGAGGGCCATTGGCCAGCCTCCTGCCTCTGTCTGCTCCCTTAACACCCATTTAAACATCAAAAGGAGCTGTTCGGGATCCAATTCTTTAAATTACACATAGGAACGTGGTGCAAATGACAGTGTAACAAATGGTATTTATATTCTTGGAGCCAAAGTGAAACTTTTTCATACTGAGAACATTTCCTAAAACTCCAAATTCTGCTCCCGGATGACCTGCCAGGGGAATTACTTAATAAGCCCAGTTCCAGGGAGAGGAAGCAGAAAGGCAGCTTATGTAAGCTTTTCAGGCCCAAGATGGGTTATGAAACAAGTGGCTAGAAAAGGACAGAATTGTTTGACAGAACTTTGGGTGAGCTGTGATTCCAAGTCTTTTACCCACAGGTGTGACGAGAGCTGGTGACACTATTAGGACCAGCTGTTTGGACTCTAAGAATCTACTATCCAGCAGCCCATAGCTGAGCAAGTCAAGAAAGCAGCGTGAGATGTGTGCACGTTGGCTCAGTGCTCTCTCAGCACACCATGCTAAGGGTCCGCAAGGTACTCCACACCACACGCAGGACACGGAAAGTCAGAAGAAACACTAGCTCAAAGCCTTCTCCCTCTACCTTCCCTCCCCAGATGTTCAGAACACAGATCAAGAAAACTGAAGCCCCCTTGGGACAGTAGGCAAGGAGGCTTATAAAAAAAATGCTTCAAGCCCTGTTTGTGCATAATCCACTAGAAATCAAGGGAGGTTTGCAGAGACCTTTCAGGGTGATGAGTTGAATTGCCATAGCTCGAAATCTCTGTAAATCTTTTCATATCTCAGCAATGTCAAAAGCCCACCGTTCCCTGTACATCTGTGCTATCTGCTAGTGTCCCTTCTTATCCACATAGGTCCCTGTGCCTTAAATGCCCGGGCATGTTCCATCCCTTCCAACACACAGACACACACACACACACACACCTTTGCTTAGGTAAAGTCTATTTAGGCTACTGAAACTCATCTAAGTAGTCATTTTATCTGGTAAGCTTTCCTTAACACATTCCCAAACAAAAACTTCAAAATGGGTGTCCTGGGGCTCCCAGCTATGCCTCTCTGGTTTACCAGAAATGATTCTTCCTAGAGTGTGATTGTCCTAGGAAGGACCTTGTCTTAATCCTAACATTCAGAATGACTGTTGAATTAAACCAAACAGAGCCTATGAGGAAACCTTCTGGTTGACAAAAGAAATCACTGTCAATCTGCTCCCCACCCATGCTCCCATGTGGGAGATTGACACCACCTCCACCCAGTCACTCTAGCCAGCGACTGACTTATCCTCTATCAGATTGGTCACAAAGTTCTTCCCTTTCTATCTCCTTCCTCTCTGGTGTGAGGCCCTTAAGATGTCCAGGTGAGACATGATGAGCTCTTTTTGATTAAAAATCCCATCTCCATTTCTGCCAGCAATCTCACTGAGATACCCTCTTTAGCAGATCTGCCCTTGAGAAGACCTTTCTATCTAGTACCTCAGCCCCTGCGAAGATGGTTAGGAAATGAGTGACAGGGATACTGTCACTTCTTTCACTCCTGGGACAGACAGGTATGCCTCTAGCTGTCTATTTACCACAGTCCCCAGACAGATGTGGTTTTCTGAATGCACCACAACATAAAAAGTGTTAGGAAGTACTGCCCTAAAGAATAAAACCCAGGATCCTTAGCATGACTGAGAGTTCCCCCAAGACCCCAGCTCTCTGACACCCTCTCCAGCTACATCTCACAGCTACATCATCGTACATAAACTTCCCTTCATGCCACACAGCCCATGGCACAGCCCAGGCATAGAACAGTTCCCAGCCTCAGCACTTTGATCTCCCTCTGCCTGGGATACCTTTCCCAATTTTCAAGACTCCTCTCTCTATATAAATCCCCCTCTGCTCCCCCACATTCACCTTTGCAAAGCTAGCTTGCTCACAATTAATCTGAAAGGAAATCACAAAAAGATGGATCTCGTGCATGGTTTAGCTGAATCCAAGGCAGAGACATGACTCTAAAACCAGAAAGATCTCCTTACAGGAATAAATGCCTGTACTCCTAATTCAGGGTTAGCATAATCACCAGCATTAGTTTACTTTCCCTGTTGATTCCTTCGAGACCACATGAACACTACCTTTTTTTTTTTTTTTTTTTTTTCAGAATTAAAACCCTGGTTCCCAAAAAGGTCTGTTTGTTGGGATTTAGAACTGGAGTCTATTTTTGCTTGTTCTTAAGAGTAATGTTTGAGGAGAGAGCTAATTAAAATGTCCTGGTGCCTGTCCCCCACGGCAGCCTCCATCTCCCTCACCTCGTACTTCCCAAGCACACATCCTGATAACTTGTCAGATCCAGATAAATGTGAGTGACAAAGAGTGGCAATGGGAACAGAAACTCAGCAAGGCTCAAACTCAACATGTTCCACGCAGAACCGTTGCAATCCCAAAACCTCATATTCACCAGGTTTTGTTTATTTATTCGAGAAAAATTTCCTGTCTTTCTGCCAGATTATTATTCTTAATTAGGGGAATGTATTCCTGGGTGTTTGCTACATTATTGTTTATCCCTTTTCGTATGTCTCAAAGATTTCATAATGAGAAAGAGATTTCCCATCAAAATGGTTTATTTATGTGTAGCAAAAGCTGGGAAAGAGTTTACCCACTGGCCTTTCTTGTTCTTTGGGGAGGTGTCCTCTCTAGGGTTGCTGCTCAGCTGCTCAGGAAACAGCGGATTAGGAGTGGGCCAGACCTTTCCCTGGAAGAGGGTGATTCTCCATCTGCCACTGTTTTAATAAAAATTGCTATCATCAAGGTCAAAGGGCCATTTTTTTTTTTTTGCTAGTTTAAAACTTTAGGTCAGGATACGCAAACATTCCTACTTTCGCAGGGAGATGGGAGAGAATTTACTTAGGCTGAGTCCCAGTTGGAATTGTAATTTTTGCCTGTGCTTCATCAAGAGTGCTTGTTTGTCATCAAATTCAATAATCACAGCTAATAGCTTGATCAGAGTAGGGATTGTATATACAGAGCAGTATTAGCCTGTGTTTGAAGTCTATATATACCATGAAGCCCACCTAACTGTTAACCAGGATTATGCACATTAAAAGGAGAAGTAGAATATTTTTTTTGTTTGTTTCAAGTCTGTAGGAGTTAGGTCTGGGGAACATCCCATATGAACAAAACATGTCCACTGTCATTGAAGTGTCTCCACTATGATCAGTCCTTAGATAGTCATTGCTTAGTTGGGTCAAAAACAGACAATGTAGATAACCACTCAACTGATTCCCTCAGCCACCCCATTAGTCAGCTGCCACAGTATTGGCAGGTTGAATGATTCTCTGTCCTCTATAAATTTCTTCCTGCATTAGGAATTTTAAAAAATGTACAGAGGTTAAGCTAACCCCTGATAAGGTATATCATACAAGCTTATAATGAAGCCATCCAAAATGATGGAATTAGTCCCCCCAGAATAGTCTTTACCATCCATCCACCATGGTTGGCCATGATTCAAGTGTTGGGAAAGATGATGGTTAGCCTTATTGGGTAGAGTCACTCAGTCCACTGATGAATCATGAGTAATAAATAAACATCCACAATTTGCTTTCCTGCATCGTTTCCTTCCTGCAGCTCTCTTTTAATAAGTAAAACTCAGATGAACTGGAAAGGGGTTTATTGTCAACCTAAAAGAATCTGTACTTTTTACAGAAGGTAGAAACCAGCCAGAAGAGGTCAACTTTTCCTTTCATAGGAAAGCAGAGAATAAATGAGATTAAAAGTGGGAAAGAGTTTGCAAGCCTTAGGGGCGGGGCCTCTGATTAGTGCTTCATTTGCTCACTAGTGGCCAGGAACGAGGTGGGTGTCCAGGTCTCCTGCTTCCCACTATGCCACACAGCCTCTTTACATTACAGATAATCAAAAGTGTAGCCCAAATGTGTCAACAACATGTATAAGGTAACAAACTACAACTGAAATCCAGAGCACCTAAATGAAAGTCCTGTTTCCAAGTGTGGCACTGAAGCAAGGACCGGGCTTCCTTGGGCCCAGACAATTGGGTAGATAGAACCTAAGCAAATCAGTGATAAAACCCAAAGTGCCAATGCCCTAGCCAATCACTACACTCTCTGCACTTTTTTCAGTCTTCTCAAACAACTAGGAATGCTCCAATAAAAAAATCCAAATTAGTGCCTTAGCTGTTATGAATATATATATATATATAT
>NW_026000153.1:10218466-10330687 GCF_001458135.2 Marmota marmota marmota | reverse complement strand
GATGTGTATAAGAGACAGATATATATATATATATATATATATATATAAAAGGAATACACATGTCTTTGATTAGTGAGGGTAATACTGTAACTACCAAAAACTTGAGTGTTTTCTATTATTTATTAATAATACTCTTTATGAAAATAAGCTAACTTGGGTTGTATAAATTACATGTAAATAAAACTATTAAACATTAACCAACCCAGGGGCTAGGATTGTGGCTCAGTGGTAGAGCGCTTGCCTCGCACTTATGAGATACTGGGATTGATCCTTAGCACCACATAAAAACAAATAAATAAAATTGTGCCCATTTACAACAACAAAAATTATTTTTTAAAAAATTGACCAGGCTGGTATTGATATAGCTTTATAAAGTACAGTGCAGGAAATCTAGAAAGAGAAAGCACACTGGTTTAAATCTTAAGCCCTTTATTTACTATAATGGAGAACATTTTAGTTTTAGACATAAGTGGGTTTTGTTTTTATTGACATTTTCACTTATTCAAAAAACAAAACTCGGGAAAATCACATGGTGACTGGTAGTAATGTATAAGTAAATTAGAGCAAATATATAGACCATTCTTTGGAGTGATGTTAAATCAGCTGGTCAATAATTTTTTTTCCTGTATAATAATTATGACATATTAATAGTCATCAAATAGCATTGGACAGGAATCCTTTAGAAATAGTTAAAGGCTTTCATTTTATATACAGAATAGTCACAAATGTCGATGGCCTACATCTACTCATTGAATTTGAGATTCAGAGAAATGGATATTCTTTGAATGTTGCACAACAATTCTCCAAATATCTCCTCATGCTCAAAAGAATTAACATGTTATCCAGATACCCCTTAATCTCTATGCATGACATATAAATGGTCACATCCATCACACACACATATATAATTAGGAGACTCAAGGAATATGCAAAGATGGCAAGAAATTACTTGAGTCTTTGGTTATGCCCTAGTGACAAATATTTATTTCCTGGCAACTAGCCAATTTTGGAAACAATATCAGACCATGACCCAATAAAATCTAAAAGCCCATCCCTTGCTTTGCATGCACCATTAGGGCCTGTTACCAATCTCCTGCCATCTCTCTCCGGCATACATTCCTTTCTTAGAAACATGAAATGCCCCCAGATAAACGTACTCTTCTCCAAAGAAACACATTTCTCACTCAATTATAAATCCTGACTCAAAGCTGAAATTAATGCAGGCAGGCAATCGATGGTTCTTAGAAAACGTCCTTAAAAATGACAAATGTATGAGATGTTAAAGCCATCCAATAAGTCTGCATGCCGCCTTATTAAATTAAAAGCACCTGGTATATTTATACAATGTATCCAATGGCTTACAGATTAGGATCCTAGAAACAATACATGTCTTATAGCAAAAAATATACATATAATAATCCACCTATAGTTTATATAAATGATGAAATGTTTTTGAATATATCTATATATCTATATATATATATATATATACACACATATATACTCTGTGTATTTGCAGGATCAGGCACACAAATACTGCAGTCCTTCATTGGCTCTACTATGTCAGTGTCAAGGACACCAGATTTCAAAGTCTTAAAGACTGGAACATAGGTCACCGCTGAGGACAAAGAACTGGTTTGATGCACCTTCCCTTGTGGAGAACCAAGTTTGCTGGACAGTGGCAACCTGCCACACACGGCTTATTGCATGGACCAATCTCATTCCAGTTGTCACACGTTTTGAAACATCCGGGGCCACAGGTATCATACACAGCACCATGCTTACACTGGGTGGCTGAAAAAGAGGAAACAAAGGTATAATTGAGAGAAATGGACATGTTAACTCACCCTTGCCTGAGACCATCCCTACAGGCTGTCAATGCACACTCCTTTCCACTATCCAGGGTTAGGTTTGCATATTAACAGGGGAACAGGAGCAGCTAATTATCCTCAAACACTCTGGGAATCACTTGGACCTGTGAAAATGAACCCAAAGATCTACCTCCTGGGTCAATGAACTTCAAAATAAAAAATGATAATAGCAAAAGCTTTTCATTCCTAAGTACGACAAACTATAAATCTGTAAGGCTATACAAAATTTTATAGGGTTATTTAGTTATTGCAAATGCCATGAAAAATTAACCCCCAAATAGTTTTTCCAGCTATTGAGCTGAGATTAATAAAAATATTTTGTACAACTACATCAATATTCAAATCTATGGTATTGCACAAGGCGGGAAAAGCCTACCAAAGATATTGAAAATGTGTGACATATTTTAATCAAAGTGATCATGTGTGGAATGAGTCAATTTCAGGCAAGCTTGAGCCAAAGTGGGATAATGCCAAATAGAGACAAATCGGATGTGTGACCACAGCAAGGGCAGCAGCAGCTGGCTGACAGGGCTGGGGAATATAAAAATGTTGACAACGACGTAGACAAGTCATAGCCAATTTGCTATCTTTGTTAACTCAGAGCTGAAATAGTTTTAACAATATTCTGAGAGATCCTGAAAATTCATTAATAGATTAGTCAGAAAACAATAATGCAAACCTTTGGGAAGTTTTATGACATAGAGATTTTTCCACCTGAGTTAGTTCTATAGAGAATCCAGTTTTCCCAGCACCATTTGTTGAAGATGCTATCCTTCCTCCATTGCATGCTTTTAGCCCCTTTATCAAATATAAGGTAGTTGTAGTTTTGTGGATTGGTTTCTGTGTCCTCTATTCTGTACCATTGGTCCACCCGCCTGTTTTGGTACCAGTACCATGCTGTTTTTGTTACTATTGCTCTGTAGTATAGTTTGAAGTCTGGTATCGCTATACCGCCTGATTCACACTTCCTGCTTAGCATTGTTTTTGCTATTCTGGGTCTTTTATTTTTCCATATGAATTTCATGATTGCTTTCTCTATTTCTACAAGAAATGCCGTTGGGATTTTGATTGGCATTGCATTAAACCTATAGAGAACTTTTGGTAATATCGCCATTTTGATGATGTTAGTTCTGCCTATCCATGAACAGGGTATATTTTTCCATCTTCTAAGATCTTCTTCTATTTCTCTCTTTAGGGTTCTGTAGTTTTCATTGTATAAGTCTTTCACCTCTTTTGTTAGGTTGATTCCCAAGTATTTTATTTTTTTTGAAGATATTGTGAATGGAGTGGTTGTCCTCATTTCCATTTCAGAGGATTTGTCGCTGATATACAGGAATGCCTTTGATTTATGCGTGTTGATTTTATATCCTGCCACTTTGCTGAATTCATTTATTAGCTCTAATAGTTTCTTTGTAGAGCCTTTTGGGTCTGCTAGGTATAGAATCATATCATCTGCAAATAGTGATAATTTAAGTTCTTCTTTTCCTATTTTGATGCCTTTAATTTCTTTCGTCTGTCTAATTGCTCTGGCCAGTGTTTCGAGAACTATGTTGAACAGAAGTGGAGAGAGAGGGCATCCCTGTCTTGTTCCAGATTTTAGAGGGAATGCCTTCAGTTTTTCTCCATTCAGAATGATGCTAGCCTGAGGCTTAGCATAGATTGCTTTTACAATATTGAGGTATGTTCCTGTTATCCCTAGTTTTTCTAGAGTTTTGAACATAAAGGGATGCTGTACTTTGTCGAATGCTTTTTCCGCATCTATGGAGATGATCATATGGTTCTTATTTTTAAGTCTACTGATGTGGTGAATAACATTTATTGATTTCCGTATATTGAACCAGCCTTGCATCCCAGGGATGAATCCTACTTGATCATGGTGCACAATCCTGCCCCTCATTCTCAACACTAGGGAATTATGACACATGTAGGAATTTAGAGCAGGGACTCTCCATGAACACCAGTGGCAATCCAATCTTCATTTGAAGTTGCTCCAAATAAAAGTAATACCAAGGATCAACTGTCATCAGCTTAAATGTCTCCATTGTTGTTTGTGCAGTGTGCAGAATAACATTTGGCAAAGAATAATGAAACCATAAATAGAATTGATTTCCAAGCAAATGAGTCTTGGAAATTATATGTTTGGAGTTACCACAAAACATTGGTGCTTGAACATTTTTAATTAACAGCAAGTTAAAAAGACCCATAAAGTAAATTCTATGAAGGCTACTCAGATATCCATTAGACTACTTAAAACCAAATGAGAAAAGAGGCCTCCTGTCCAAAGAGTAATCAATGATCTCTCATGCATCTTTACTTATTATTAGAAAACTGAGCTGTAGATAGCATAAAATTTTGAGAAACATTTGAATGGAACCAATTTGAAAATTGTTGACAGTATAGTTAATATTTTTTCTCTCTGAAAAATATTGAACACATATTTATTTATCCGTACCACAATTGTTATCATTGTTGTCTAAACTATCGGCTCTCACTAAGCATTGGTTCTGAATGAGGCCTTTTTACAAAATGCTTTGTAAATAGAGATTAATGACATGGTCATCTGTCTGATACACAAACAGAGGGATGAGTTTTTAGTAGCTAATTACCAGTCAACTATATTGAAAGTTCAAATGTAACCTTATTGATTCCTATGCCTAACTCATTCTCTCAATTTTTTGAGGTATCTTTTTTCATGTCCCAAAAAGAAAACAAAAGAAAATTCTCTACCCATTTTCTCTGTTTTTTTTTCTTCTTTATGCTAATCATTACCCAACAGTATCATGATTTCTTTTGTCTTCTGTATGACTACTAGAATGTAAGCTTGCTCAGGGAGGAAGTTTTGCCAGGTCTATCACTATATCTCTAGCACCTAGATAGCCTGAATTACAAGGCCAACAATAAATACTTGTTGAGTAAATGAATGAGTCATGAAATTGTCACAGCAGAGAGGGAATGAACACCTTCAATTTGTCCCTGTGGATCCACTCTCTGTCCTCTTTGTGCTCAGCACCCACACTGACCTCTGTGAATGACATTGTTTTCCCTACCAATATACACTGGTGATTTTAATGTGCTATCAGAATTAAAATTGTTGTCCTATAAAAGCCCTCACATTCATGCTTCAGGCACTTCAAAGACTTGTTCCTTTTTAGCATACATGAGGACAGATAATATTTCCAAAGTAGAAGTAGGTGCACCATGGAAGCCCCCACTGATTCCCATCATTATCTACCTCACACTTGACTGAAGCACTTCCTCCACCCCAGAGCACCCATTCTCTTTTAGGGTTGGATTTAATTAAACTACAGGAACATCTATAATATACCCTCCTCCTGCCTCTTCTCCTTCTCTTGCCCCTCCCTGCTTACAATTCAGATTTTGTGTCACATCTCCTCCAAGAACTTTGTCCTGCTTGCACATTAATCTTCCCCCTTTTTGTTTAACAAAAACTATTCCTTCCTTTCTTCTTCCTTTCACCTCCAATCCTTATGGGAAAAAAATTTATAGTCAGTTTGCCCTATTCTTCTGCAACTGATTGACAACGTGTCTTCCTTACCCACCACTTTATTGAAGCAGTTTCCTCCAAAGTTTTTACCAATGACCATGTCCACTGATACACTGACAACTCTCATTCTCCAAAGATCTCTTTGCAAAATATTTGGTCTTTTTGCCTATTATTGTTTATGAAATCAAGTCCTCCTGGTTCTTCACTGACTCTTTGAGAGCACCTTCTTTTTCTTAGCTTTTTCTGCCTGCTCTCAGACACTAAATGTTCAAATTACTTCCTAGTGTCTTCTCCTTTTTCCCTCCTCCAGTTCAGTCTCTGACTTCCCATCTGAAAGCCCTGAAATTTATTATCATTAGCTCTAATTCTTTGCCCAATCAAATCATTTTTGTCTTAATTCGAATGTAACCTCCTTTGAGTAGCTTCCTGCCCCCCCTCCTCTGCACACCACAATGCTTTTCACATTATAGTTATTCATTTATTTGTTCTAACCACTCAGATGCAATGCAGATATCTTTCTTAATCAATAATACTCATAAGAGTCCCCTGAGGATCTTTTAAAAGATATCTATGCCTCATCTCCACCCCTCAAGATTTTTGCTCTGAGTCTGCATGGGGTCTAGGTGGTCATAGATTTAAAAGGTTCCAGGGGTCACTGTGATAAGCAGCCACAGTTGAAGATAGTGAACCGCTAAGAGCTGGGTCCATATCTTCCATAACTCAAAGTTCTGGCACTGGGCCAAGCATAGAAGAGCAGTGTAATGGAGACAAATTGAATCATGAGTTTATCTTAATGGTGTCCAATCCATCACTCTGCTTCCCAGCATGGATTCCATTTGGCTGGACTCAAGTTCATTTTCCACCTTGCTGCTTCCTGAACCCCTTTCAGCTCACCTCACCCCAGATGCTTTTCTCCTGTTCAGATCTTGCTAGGATCCCTTCTATTGGGAAGACTTCTCAGCAGAATTTCTTCTTTCCCACTGAGTTTGTTCTTTCACCCTGACTCTCTGATGTCTTCTCTCTCTGACTCCTTGAATCTTCTGGCTCTACCACTTAACTTCTTCAATGACACCTTCTCTTTATAATATTGAGTAATGATACATCCTCACAGTCTACAAGTAGAAAATGAACTGTAGAAAATGAAGAACTACTAGAGAAAAAGAAAAAGATCTTTCTCTTGGGCATTCTCCCTCAATATATAAACACCCATCTCCATTTCAATTCAAATTAGATCAATAGGCATCAAATGAGCATCTGCCAGATGCCGGGCATTCTCTTAAGCCTGGGGGGAATCGAATGGGAATAAGATGTATCTCTGATCTCCAGTTGAAGAAATCTGAGCTTATAACTGAGTAGGAGAAACTGGTATGGACGGTGGAAGGGTAAAGAGAGCGACATTAACCAACATTGAGAGATGGGTAGGGATGGAGGAAGACTGCAGAGAACAGATCCCACTCAGGTCATGTAAGATGAGCAGAACCATGTCAGACAGTCAATGCAGAAGAGCTTCCCAGGCAGAGAGAGCTGCAAGAATAAGGAGAAAGGACAAAGGACAGAGATGGCTGATTCAGGGAAGGAGGATCCCTGGATTGGTGGAAAGGAGGAAGCACAGGAGGGAGTGTTGGGAGATACAGGCAGAGAAGTCAACAGTGTCCAGAGACCACAAATGACTCCACAAACCTTGGCAAAGGGAAGTCTTGGAAGGATTTAATCTGAGGAGTGACATCATCATATCTGCCTTCAATTGGCACAATGTTTATATGACTGTACAAAGTTAATACTAAGTTGAGACCCCATTGTGCCCTCAGTGAATCCACTTATTTCCCAAAGTCACATAACAGGCAAAAGATAAATTTTTTAAACATAAATGTGATTTGGTTCACACACATGCCTTTTGAAAGTATTCATTTGGCTAAATTGTTTTTGTTTTTATTTTAAATCAGGAGCCTGCCAAAGTATTAGGGTTAGCAAGCATTTAATCTCCAGAGGACATTTCAACAACTACATTAACACATAAAGACATTACATGCTGATCTTATCAGTATGTCAGATAAGCATAGCTCTGTGTCCTCTGGAATGAGCTGTCTCTATGTCCCCTGCTGGGTGCTAAAGGTTACAGTATCCAACTTTATCCCCTTATTTTTACAGGAGGCATCCAGTCAGCCAAAAAAAAAAAAAAACTCAGTGTATATAACTAGGGCAGAGTTGCTGCAGGGAAGGAGCTAGAATCATCTGGGGGTTGCAGAGATAAACAAAGAAGAAGAAACTGCTCATGAAGCCCAGACTATTCACAGTGCTGCAGAAAGACACAAAAACCTGCTTTCCTAGCACCTTTTCTATGTATAAAATGTATTACTGGGTGTGCAGTGATAATTAGCATCAGCTGTAGGCAATGGCAGAAATTCTGCTAAGGATGGTAATGTTAGACAAAAGGAGACAAGATCCTAACAAATTTACAGCTACAGAGGTATCAAGTAACACCTACCAGTGATAAGAAACAAGTGAACAAAAATTGAAAAGTTACTAAAGTTAATAAAGATCTAGGCAGCAAAAATTTGGATTAATTAGTTGGTGTATATATAAATACATAAATACATTTGTATTTATATTTTTCTACAAATATGAATACTGAAATATTTAATTATTTAAATATTTAATCATTCTTGCTTTTATGTTAGAATAATTAAATAATTTTAATGATTAAATGTTGAAGTTATGATGGAAATTGACCTGGGTTTGATTTCCAGCTTTCTTGATCTATTCAAAGTCTTGATTTCTTTATCAGTAAAACTGGAGTAATATAATGGTAACATATAGGTTATTATGGGCATGGAATTAAGATAAAATATCATATAACATGCTAGTAAATTCCTTGGGGGAAAGGACGTACTTAGAAAATAATAAAGAGCAATATAAATCATTATTATTAAACTTTCATATACCCTCACTATAGTCCTTCACATTGTATTTTATTTGGTGATTCCAAAGCTAAATTAGAGTTCCATTAGTCCTTCTTGACACAGTTAGTGGGCATATGCCATGTCAGAAGTGATGATGGTGTTAAAATTCAGGCTAGCCTTTAAAATGTCACTTTTTAATTCAGAGTTTCTTGCCTGGTTGGCATCTTACTTGTTCAACTTTCGAGCTTTTTACTCTAGAAAATTTTTCTTGTCTGTCATAAGTAGCATTAAGTGCTTTCATGAGTCAGAGAACCTGGGACCTTAAAACAAGTAAACAGTATTCTTAGAGTCTTCAATATTCTAGATGGTTCTGAAATAAATCTACTGAGAGAGTCTCTGTAAATTTATTTCCCCAGGTATCCATCATCAATCTGTGGGATTCCATAATATGCATACATATGTGTGTGTGCACGTATGTGTGTGTGTAAAGTGTTGTCCTCCAACTGCACATTGATGGAGTTATACTTTACCCATATGGCTCCATTAAATTTGAGAGGTAAATGGAACCTTTGAGGGGCCATATTCCTTTTCCATTAAAAAAGCAATTTTAGCTCCAGAGAGTCAGTCCCTGAAATGAGGATGTTGACGTGAAATGTGTAGTCCTCAAATTCACTGTGTGCACTGAAATGGTGCTAAGTGTAGCCCTGGGCCAGGAGGAGAAGGTTCATATATCCTGTATCTAACCCCAGTACCACCACAGCTAATAAAATAAATAGAATTCTGCTGAGCTCTACATTACATCAGGATGGATGGGTGGGTGCTTGACTCCATTTATCTTAGTCATCTTGTGGTAGATTCAAGGGAAAGAGGATTCAAAATAAAGGGAGCTAGGAGAATTCAAGATGGCAGGAAAGATTCAATTCCTCACAAACATCCTCCTCACATACTGCGCTCAGTGCTGATGCCAAAGGTCAGAGGTCAGCCATTTGCTTTGCCTTCCAGCAGCCTCAGCCATGCCTTCATGTGAATTATTTTTATCAAAGCAATAGTCCTCAGAGAGGAGCAGCACTAATAGAGAGAAACTTTTGCTGTGGAAGGTAAACTCTGATGTAAATTGAGCTTGGGTTGGCAGAAGTGACGGCAAAGCTGAAAGGGATGTCAGAGGGAGACCACAAGCTTTGGTGCTTTTCAGAAGTCATGAACTAGTGGCAGCACCAAGGGGCAGCTGAGGAAACTTCAGGAACCACCATCCTCCTCCTCCTCCAAGTTAACACACAAGTGGACTCAGTGCTTTCAACTCTGACTGCAGGTCAGAAGCACCTGAGAAGTTTTAAAGTTCATAACATCAAATGAAGAGGCTATTTGGGCATGCAGCCCAGGCATTGGCTTCTGGTGTGTTTTTTAAGTCCTCAGAGTGACTCCAATTCCAGCTAAGCTGAGACTTACTGGCCTAAGTGAATATGATGTCTAAGCACTGTAAACACAGCTCTGAGATGATTCTTCTTTTAACCAGATGACCACCCCTACCTTCCACCAACGAGGAGATTCTGGAGCATGCAGAGGCATGAGTTGCCATCTTTTCTAAGATCTCGGTTAAGGCTATTAGGAGTATTGTAGAATGATAAAAACTCCAGTCTCTTCATTCTAGGTATATCTGACCCCATATGGAAAAAAGCTTTCCAACCTTTGAACTAGGTGACAAGTACTCAGTCATAGCACCTTCAAACAGAATTAGCAGCAGCTGCCAGTGACAGAGCATCTTCTGTGACTTGGACACTCATCAAGATGCTTCAAGTACCCATCACTAGTGCTTGACTTTTGACACAGTAGAATTATGGAAAATTTCAAAATATGTCCAGACTATCTCCCCTTCTGTCCTAGTTGGGCACTGCCACTATCTTAATTCAAGCTGCCATCAGTTTTGTTTTTTTTTTAAACCAGGACTATTGTAACAGCCTCCTGCCTGGTCACCTGCTCTTATTAAGCTTGCCCCCCTCCAATCTATTATCTACACAATAGCCAGGATCATCTTTGAAAAACACAAAAAGACTTGCTAAAAATTCATTAGTGGCTTCCACTACTCTTAGAATAAAAGCTAGGCTGCTTTCCAAAATCTATAAAGCCCTGCACAATTCAGCTCCTGCTCCCAGCCCACCTCAATTCCCTCTTTCCCTTGCCCACCAAGCTCCAGCCACACTGGCTTCCTTCCGGTTTGAGAAATTGCCATTTTGTCTCTCTTCTGGCTGTCAAACATGGTTCTTTTGAATGGAAAGTTTGCCCTGACTCCCTTAGAGCTACTCTGAAACATCCCTGTACTTGGAAGCCTCCCCTCTTCATCTGACTTGCCTTCTATCCCTCTCCACTTATTTTCTATAACACTATCCTGTTTGCTTCTCTCATTATACTCACTATGATTTGTAAATATTTACTTCAGTGTTATTGTTTTTGTCTGGTTCTGCCACAAGACAGCCAGCATCTCAATGACAGGGACCTCAACACTATTGTCATCAAAATACCCAGGGTGTCTAGCACAATGCCCAGTACTTACCACTTTGCAACAAGTATGTCTTGGATGAACAAAGGCATCCATTTTACACATATGAAATAAGCTAATTAAGTTGCCTGAGGACAAACAGCTAATAACAACTATTATAGAAAACTGTCTCTTTGAGAGAAAGAAATATTCTTCTAGGGTGTGTATAACAATCTCTTTAAAAAATCATCATGTTTATCCTTAAGACCTTAAATGACTGCAAATTGCCCCAAATCTCCTTTGCATCACGCATAACCTAAGCTACAGTTATGACTACCCATGTGCTAAGTACATCCATCTGGTAGTTTGAGGTTGAGAGGATGTTGCAACAGTGGAAATCCTTAAATTGTTAAAATGTGCTTGTCACAAAGCATTTCTCTTAAGTGCTGGCTTCCCAGTGGGAACCCCCTGTGTTTTATCAAGTAGCAATCCAGTTGGGCCACCAATGGGATTTCCTTTTGGCCAAGAGAGGATCTAGCCATTCATACCAACATCTGCAAGAATTCTACATTGCCATCTTGGGCACTGTGGTAAACTTCTGAAGGGTGGATCCCCTAGGGCTTTGTTACCTGCACAGTTCTGCTGAGGCTCCCAGTGGACTTTGATGCCTTCTCTCTGGCAGGCCCGAGTATATGCCAGGAATGACTCACAGTAACAGTTTTTGTGCACTGGACATTCACACATATCTGTCACACAGGACCTAGAGAAACAATGGAGAGAAAAGAATATTCAAAAATATCAACTCATCAAAAAACTGAAATGTGGTTTGCAGAAAGGGTTGGATAGATGGACAGGAAGACTTGATTGGCCATTAAAGGTTGTTACTTCTGCGTCAAATACCTAAAATATTTATTAAAAATTCTGAATGCTGCCTTAGTGCTGAGGACCTCTGAGTAATGTGATATTAAGTTTTCTTTCTTCTGGAGCAGGACTGATAGAACTTTCTGCAATGACATAAATGTTCTAAGACCTCTACTGTCCAAAGAAGTGGTCACTATCCATATTTGGCTGTTCAGCACATTGTATGTGGCTAGTGCAACTGAGGAGTTGAATTTCTAATGTGATTTAATTTTAATTAACTTAGCCACATAGACTTAGTGACTGCTCCATTGGAAAGGCGTCTCTCAGAATAGAGTCACCATTCAATATGCTGTCATTTTGTGTGGAACATGTGTGCCCACTTGATTGTAGAAAGAGGTCAGCTAGCTCTGTGTAGTAGTTGGCACAGCACCTGCTCCAAACAAGAATCAAACTGCAGAAACAGTATGCAAGGATCAATCATCCCAAGTGCACTTGCAAAATTATCACATCCTGACACTCAGAGCATAGACTTGGGAAGCAGGAACTAACAGAGACAAAACAGGAACAACTCTGAAACCTAAAGAGCTTATTCCATTGCACTGACTAGAGAAACAGCATTTGGGGAAATAATGTTTGTCAAACCCAGTTCTTTCCTTGAAGATTTTACATATTTTAAAGACACGAAAGATGTGTTTCATCCCAGAACTTAAAATTCTAAGATATTATTTTTTCACTTTTCAAGTTGATGATTTTTTACACAAAGCTATGCCCAGAGTTTGTGACAAACTGGAAAAGTAGATAGATCCATACTCTCTCTGCTGGCAGAAGGGTAAAATCTGTTGGCTCTTAGGTTGAACACGTTGTTATGCCAAGCATTTTATACAGATTGCCTCCTTTACTCCATACAGCAGTAGGGGATGAGGCAGATATTTTTACTGTCTCATTTAACAGATAGGGAAACTGAAGGCCAGAGATGTTCAGAATCCCGCCCAAGGTCACGTGGCTAATGGCAGATCCAGTTTTGCAAAATTAGGAATAGAATTCAATTTTTTTTCTGGTCTTAAGACCCATATTTATAATAATTGCATTAGAGGAACTTTCTAGAGAACACTTTGACAATATTTATGAATAATCCAAAGAAAGTTTTTTATGATATGATGGAGATATTTTATACCTAAGAAAACAGTAAAGCATGTGGACAAAGACTTCAAATACAGAAATTTTCATCACTATGCAATTTAAGCTAAAAAAGAAAAAAGAAATAACCTAAATGCTCACAGTTGGGGCCCAGTTAGATAATTTAGGTGACTTGTATGATCAGATAACTCTATAGCTATCACAAAGATGTTTTGGAAATATTTGCCTAAAATATGAGGAAATCTTCAAGAGGAATTAATAGGGGGAAAAGCAGGACAACAAAAATTCAGCATTGTGTAATCACAGAGAGAAAACAAAAATAACTGAAAACAGATATGATCATGATGATCAACTCTGGGTGGTGGAATTGTAGCTCTATTTTCTATTTTCTATGAACAGCACATGTTGCTCTTCTTAAAAGATAAATAACACAATTTATTTTTAAAACAACAAAAAGGAACAAATAGAATATATTAATATTTAAATCAAAATTTAGGAACTATAATGGGAAAAATAAAGTTAAAGAGTGGGGGAAAATTATAAACATCTGTTTATAGTTTGTAGTTATTAAATAATGTCCAATCCATGGCCTCCTGATATAGACTTCAATTTGATTCACTCTGTGCTGTCCTCACACTTCTACCTCATTCTTCTTTGATGCTGTGAACTTGATATCCAGACATATGAAACAGATGATGGAATAATTATGCATGCTTTTGCTAGTTACAAAGGAATTCATTAACAGAAAAATAAAAGCATCTTGAAAAGCACTTCAGATTTCAGGAAGGGACAAAAATATTGTTATTCAACTATTCAGTTTGTGTTTATCACACAATAATTCAGCATGAAGAAAATATAATTTATGATACATTGGAGCTAAATTTTTATGTGTTTGGGGAAGTATATTGTCCCTTAATCAGTATGCACCACTATTATCAGTTTATATTCATTTTATAGAACAAGTAGCAAAAACTTAACTACGTTTAGTAATTAAAATGTGTAGCTTTGGTGTCTCTGCTTTCACAACATTGCTCTGTCCTGATTATGTTCTGCCAGCTGTGGAACTGGTCAGAGAAACAGCTCTCATTGCACCAGTGGGAAAGCACAGACCGCATTACAGTCAAGACTGAGTTTTCCAGGAAGCTCTAGACCTAAAGGGCACCTGCCTACTCTTCGAATTTCCACCATAAAGGAATTGACAAAATTACAAAGAGGTCAGGCCTATGCAATTCCTTTAAAGCATACTTTCCATCACAGAAGCTTTTATTGAGTGCATCTAGAAATGATTTCCTGACTTACCTGCCCTACTCCTGGCATCTTTCCTAGCAGCTGAGAGGTGCAGGAGGACTCCTCCTCTACATGGTCCACACAGCTGCTCAGTGCAGCCAGATGGCAAGAGGATGCCAAAAGCAATTGCAGGTCCCAGTGAGCTGGTGCCCTGCAGGCCCGCACTTTGTCACACATTGGCTATTGCTGTGTGTGTGTGTGTGTGTGTGTGTGTGTGTATGTATGTGTGTGGTGTTTCAAGGACTCCTTGAAGACATGTTTTAACCCTTTCCTCCACAGCACAGTAACAGTATCAGAACCAGGGTCAGTTCCCTCCCTGAAATCCAATAGATGACAATCCCTCTCCAGGGGAAACTTTGCCACTCATTTTCCCCCTTCAATCTACTACCACTGCCTCCTGCAAAGCCCTAAAATAGTAACCCCTGGCCACACATGGCTATTTAAATTAAATTAATTAATTATAATTAAATAAAATTACAAATTCAGTTCCTCAGTCACACTAGCCTCACACCAAATGTTCACTGGACACTGTGTTGGACAGTGTTGATTTAGAACATTTCTGTCATCACAGAAGATTCTCAGATGGTGCTGTTGAGTGTTCAGCTCCATCAGATTCAGAAAACCACTCCTGAACTCCAACAAGGATTCAGAGGTGTCCTGAGATCAGGATCAAGTTCACTCCTGCCTTCTGAATGGCCACCTAAGAGAAAGTTCAAATGTCCCTAGCATCAAATTCAAGGTCCCTGCAACCTAGACTTCAATAGACTTTTCTAACTCCACCCTTTTTCCTCCATCCATTCATTCACCAAGTCTTAGGAAGTGTCTCAGCAACCCTCCAGCTTCCTTACACCTTGCTGGTCTTGCCTGAAATGTGCTTCCTTTTCTTTTCCATGGGAAAATCTGAAAACTATCCTTTCAGACTCAGTCCAAATTCCTCAGAGGAGCTCACCCACTGGCCCACAAAAGTGTAGCCACTCTCCTATTGGATCTCACATCCCCCACACTCTGCACAGACCCTTTGTCCGCAATCACCTCTTTCTCTGTTGGGAGTAGGGACTGTGTCTGGCTCATCCAACCCAGAGTGCCTCAAACATGTAGTCCAGTAAATATCTGGTGAATCATAGGAGTGGGTGAGCATGGCCTGATAATCTTTGGCAGCTCACAGGATTGGGGAGCTGCACAGGGATACCTGAAGAACATGAATTCTGTCCCTGTCCCCACTCCCTGGCCACTGCCTAACATGGCCATGGCTGTGGGGGCTGCTGACCACAGAAACCCCTGAAATAAGCTTCTCCTACAAGCATCTGTTCTACTGTCATTTCCCTTTTGAACTTTTTATACATACACTCTCCTATCCCAGTTTTTTATTTTTTTATGACTGCTAGAGAAAGGGATTTGATAAGAGAATTCTGCTTTAATGACACATTTCCAGAAAAGTACACGTTCAATATTGTACAAAATACCTATAGCTCTTCGTGTTATTAAAAAGGCAAGTCTCCAATACTGCTAAAATCAAAACATCAAACATGTTTCTGCTTCCTAGCAACAGCAAAGCCAAGTGGTTTTCCCTCTGCTCTCTCTGGCACAAGGGCCACTTCTGTCAAAAAGAGGCAAGTGCCTCTGCTTCCTAGACACAGCTTTGAAAGACAGATGTGTTCACCATTGAGAACTCTCCGCTCTGCTTCTGGGAAAACTGTAGGGCAAGCAAGGAGTGACAACAACCAGTGCCATGTGGGAGCCAGAAATCCAGAGCTCTGGCTTTCCCCTCTGCTACCAGAAAGGGTCTTTGGCTGACTACGCTGGCCAATCTGGAGGCCAGCTTCCCTGAGAACAACAATAGAATCAGGGCAGAACTGAGCAGCAGGAGGAAGAGAACTGGAAAACCACCTTGTGGTCATATGGCTTTCCCATTCCACATATCCAAGAAGTTCACGGAAGCAAGTAAAGGCATCTCAGGTCTGTTGATGTCTGAGCACCTAAGGGAAGGGGCAGGCAGAAGAGATGGGCCACAGACCAGGCTAAGCAGGTCAGCTCTCATGAGACTAAAGCTTCGCTTCTACTTTAACCCTTGAAATTCTGTCCTGACTCCCCTAATCTGAATTGTAGAGAAACTACTGGAGGCAGTAGACAAGGTCAGAAGGCCCATCCATGTCACATTATACCAACAACAACAACAAATCTCACCCAGGTAGCAACTACTTTGCACTCCTCAAGACTACACAGACATCTTCGTACATTCGCTTTTATACCTCCATTGCAAAAAATAAATAAATAACACTCCAATATGAAAAACAGGGCAGCAGATTCAATAATGTGAACCCTGAGGTTGTTTTGTTGATATTGATGAACAGGCAGGAGCAAGCCCACAGAGCCAGTTTCTGCTGCTGCCTCCAGGTCCTTCCTGGGCCAGCTATAATTTGGCACCACTGTGGTATTTGTCCATTGTGATTCAAATATTGGTGAGAATATTCTGGGTGCTATGGCTGCCTGGGGTTGCTAGGACAGTACAGCAAGTCCAGGCTCCTCTATTCACACTTCCATTTCATAGATTGATCTGAGGGACAGGGAAGGAGACTACTGGGATGGGAGTCCGCCTGTTCATCTGGCTACAGCAAGGAACTTATCCTCCACCCAGCCTCACCAAATTATTTTCTCCACCAAAGCTAGACTTTTAGCTACTCCTAAGTGAAAAGAAGGGATTCTAGGAGAACTGTTTGCTCCAGGAAGTGAGAAAGGCACAGGAACTAATAGAGGTAGGCTCCACTTAGAAAGAGAGATTGTGCAGATATTAAAAGCCAAACTCCAAAGGACCAAGGCACTATCAGGACAGGAAACCATCCAATGGAACACTGAGGACTAACTCCACGGGGCAGCAGGGTGGCCAGAAGGCTTCACAACAGGAGACACATGAGCTGGGTCTTAAGGCTCTGTGGAATTTTGCATGGTTAGAGAAAAAGGAAAAGGAAAATCCAGACAAAGGAATGAGACTGAGTAAAAACCCAGAGTTTCAAAATCACCAGATCTTAGATTTGACAGCCATGTGGTCAACATCTCAATATCAAAAAAACAAAAACAAAGCAAAAAAAGAAAAAAAAACCTGACAGCTAGCAATGCAGTCTCTTCCCGAACACCTGGGAGGACAGGGGCATTTTCTCTGTAGAGTAGCTTGATTCAAATCATCATCATCTTAATCTTCTCTCTCAGGTCTACTGGAGCCATGAAGCATCAACCAATCACTGTGCTGCTGCCCTTGATGACCCTGACCCTTGGTTATATCCCTGAGCACCCCTGCTCAACTTTGTGCTGTCTCCTTCCTTCCCTGTAACCTGCTCCATTCACACCTTGACAAAGATGAAAATCCAACAAATAAATTAATAAGAAAAAATTTACCAAATTATTTAGATACATTTTATAGTGGACCCTCCAATTTCCTGCACTCTTATATACATTTCACTTCCTTATATGCATTGCCTAGTCATGCATGGCCAAACAATGTTACCTAATTTAGACTCCAGATGCTGTAAAATATTGACTTTTTAAATCTGCATAACACTCCTCAGGTGATGAATGGCATTACCTGTACAGCAGAAACCTGGCAAGACATAGGAGTTTCAAAATTTGCCATTAGCATCTGACCTGCTTCTGAAGCTATGAATTATTTTTAGGTAACTAGGATACCCATGCCCAGAGTTACGTTTTCTTGCATCTCAGAATATTTTTTGCAGAATTCTATTCCTCCATGCCTGAGGCTACAACTTAAAGGGCTAAAACCAGACACTATCCAGATTGAGTATCTCTCGTCCAAAATGCCTGGGATCAGAAGTGTTTTGGAGTGTAATTTTTTAAATATTTTTCAGATTTTGGAATACTTACATATACATAATAAAATATTCTTGGGTATGTGACTCAAGTATAAACATGAAATTAATTTTTTTTCATATATGCCTTTTACACATGGCCTGAAGGTAATTTTATAAAATATCTTTAGTGCACCTATGTTTTAACTACAACCTGTCCTGTGAGGTCAGATGTAAAATTTTTCATTTGTGGCATCATGTTGGCACATAAAATGTTTAGAATTTTGGAGCACTTAAAATTTTATATTTTTTCAGATTAGGGATGTTCAACCTGTATGACCAGTGATGCCGTCAGAAATAACCTTATTGAGAAGATAAAGTGCCTTTGGTTGGATATGAAACACCGGCTCCACAGAGGAAAAACTGACTATGGTTGACAGACATTTGCCAAATTGTCACTCTTCTTGAGATAACTGCTAATTATTTCAGTTTGGGCTGGATCTTGGCAGAGCCAGGCAGATCTTGAAAGACCATTTCACAAGGCAGCCAGAGAAGGAAGCCTGGTCACTACTCCCCTCTAGTGGCCAAGAGGTAGAGCACCAAGTAACGGTAATTCTAAATCAGAAGACTCCTCACTTTTTTGGAGGCTGGATGATAAAAGAGAACATAAAAATGGCTGTTTGGCAGAAAAATCAATCACTTTTATCTTAAATTCATGTTTAATTCATCACTGTCACCCTCACTGTAAAGCAATGGTAAGGCTGATGAACTAACCCCCCTGTGCTCCTGGTGCCTGCCAAGGGTCACAGTCTCTGAGGCTTGACTTCTGCAAAGGGTAGAGTGAGGGGCAGCATGAGAACGAGAAGCTTAAACTCTCCATCTATTTTTGGGAAGTCTTATTTTACCTAGACATGCATTGAGCTTTGTATATTTTAGTTTGTGAAAAGAATCTCAAATATAAAGAGCAACAAAACTCTTCACCCAGCAGAAGAGAGGCATTCTATGTCATGAGCAAGAGGAAAGCCCAACTGCTTTTTCTGTTCCCACACATTCAGTCAGCAGAGAACACTTCTGGCCTTGATGTGGGGATTTCCCCCCAGCTCTCCAGTGGACACCAGCTAGATTTCCTCTAATCCACTTCAGTTCTGACATTATCTACCTAGAAGTAGACTCAAACCCCACAGGTTTAGGGCTCACTCCCAAGCACTGTCCCCCACTCCTGATGCCAATCACAAACCCTGAGTTGTTTTACCTGTACTCCTAACTGTGGCCATAAATCAGATTTCTAACACACCTTCCTTGGATTCAATTAATTCGCTAGAGTGGCTCACAGAACTTAGAGGAGCACTTCACTTAGGATCGCCAGTCCATTATAAGGGATATGAGGAAGGATTCAGATGAACAGCTAGGTGGAAGAGATACATAGAGCAAGACACTAAGGGAAGGGAGCCAAGCTCTATGCCCTCCCCAACAGTCCATCTTCCAGGAACCTCTACATGTTCAACCTGAAAGCTTTCAGAATTCTGTCCTTTCTGAGGTTTGTGGAGGGTCCATTAATTTAGACATGACAGATTACATCATTGGCAGCTGGTGATCAACTCAATTCTCAGTTTCCCTCCTCCTCCCCTGGGGTCTTTGCAGTGAAGGACTGGGCCAGGCAACAGATAAAAGGTATCCTAGGCACAATAGTTAAGGGAGCATGACTCCTGGGTCCCTCTCACTACAGGGCTGGCACTTGTGAACAAGCATCTCCTTAAACTTGGGGGCAGTAGCTGCCCATCTCTGGTCCTGGGTGACCATCTATTAGAAAAGGACCATCTATTAGAAGAGTGTGCCAGGTAAGAAAGAAATTACCACATCTGGGTTAAAGTCCAGCTGTGTAACCTTGAGAACATTATTTCACCCTCTTTAACCTCCTTTCCTTGGCTAATCTTTCCCGTATCTTTCTCAGAAAATGTAAATGAAGTTATATTGTGTCCCCCTACTACCACCAATCCCTAAAGAGAGAAATATATCCACAGTCAAAAATGGAAATGATGGCTAGGGACCAGATAAGGCAGGAACTTTCGAGAAAGAAAGAGACTCCCCACTTTTACCTCAGTTGAAGTTCAGGGTGGGAGGGGTGTGCAGTGGGACTTTGTCTTCTTTTTTTCTCTCATTCTATGCTGTCATACTACTCTCTCAATTCTCTGGGCCTCCAAGCACCAGCGGTTGTCTGTGAAATCCTGCCTTTGTGGCACAGTAGAGCCATCACAAGTCTGGCTCTGTTGGTGGAGGCTGCCTCCACGGAGGGTGGAATAGGAGTGTGCAGTCACAAGCGGCTGTGGGGACATCTGTGAGACTGAAGGCATCCAACATCTGAAGACACACCCCAGCCACACGCAGCCCTGCTACCAGCCTCTGCTTCAAAGGGCTGGTCCTTCCACGGGCCTTTTTCACATTAGGCACTGGCTGGCTGCCAAGTCCCACAAACGGGCAAAGGCACAAATCCTCCATGGCGTGCATTAATAAAAGGGCGGCAGCGGTGGCTGCCTGGCAGGAGGATGCGGTGGTGAACTTTTTCGGATGCCGGGGGCCTTTCATCAAGCATCCGCCGTGCTTTTTGACTCCAAAATAAACCAGGGTTCACATCCAGTTGCCGCACAAGGAAGTGCCTTTTCACAGCCTGTGTTCTGTGCAGCCTCGGCTGCACAGGGTAACTCAGTCTGCTGGACCCACGCCAGGAGCTCTGCATCCTGAGAGACCCCACCCCACCCCAACTGTGGAAGCTGGCATGCCGCCGCTCTCAAATGCCACCAGACGCTCCCCAAAGCCAAATCATAAACACCACAGCTCTGTGGCCTCCATGCCAGCTGTCCCACCCTGCTAGGATGGGAGCAACCTCTGATAATCACCAGAGAGGTCTGAGGCCTGTTTTGCATAAGCAACTTGGGAGAATAGTGCCTTTGAATCCCTAGAACACACACCCAAAGACATCAAGCAACTTTTTGTTAACATCACACTGTTAACAAGTAGCAAGATCAGCACTCAAAATTGGGTGGGGGGTCTCTCCTCTACAAAACATTTCTACCTGGAATGTTCTTCCATTCCATTCTCATGGTTAAACCCTACTTCTTCAACATGAAGCTCAAGAGCTTTCTCAGGGGAGGCTTCTAAGATCCCCAACTAGTTGGAGTGGTTTTAAAACCTTCTTCTGGAGTGCTTACACAGCTCTTACGGCAGCCTGCAACTGTGTCCTTATGTGATTGATGGCTCCGAAGTGCTCAGGGCCCCAGGGCTCTGGGCAAGCAGTTTGGTTCACCAGTTTTCCCAGCCCTGGTGATGCGCCTGGTCTAGAATCGATACTTAATTGATACTTAATGTTTTTTGAATGCATTAATTTTTAGAGCAGTTAAAGTGACTACTAAAGTAAAAGCAAGAATCTAATGGTTAAAAAGCCTGAGAAAAGTCAAGGAGAATTGAGCATCCCAGGGATTCAACCACTACTAAGAGACCTGGGAAGGGAGGTCTAAAAACTGGTTTATACAACCAGGTGGTCAGTGGTGGCCTTTGCAGGAATCATTTCATAGAGGTTGGGAGTCACAAAAATCATCAGTGTGTTAAGGGTGGGAAAAAAGCAAAACATTGAGTAAAAACCATTTGTCAGTAGGTTGGCCATGAAGAGCAGAGAAATGAGGGGATAATTCAAAGATTTTGTGAAAGAAAACTTGAATGTGTTTTGCACCAAGAGGAAAACATCCAACAGAAGATGTAGATTTTGAAGCTAACAAGATGATTAGGTAATTCGTAATGGCATACAGAAATCAGAAGAGGGTGGGGAGAAGGATGTAGGCAAAGATTGCCCTTCTAGTCACCTATAGTGGCCAAGGTCAAATTCCTGAGAAAAGGAAAACATCAAAGTTCCTATGCTTATATAAGACATAGCAGAGGAAAGGGTAAAAAAAATCAAGGTCAACTTCCAGATCAGCAGTTGGGGAAGGAAGAGCAAGGTCCCAATGAGAATAACTAGCAAAGAAGCAGACAGGAATGAATGAAATTTGCAAATGGTGTTTCCAGGTGAGGAAAGATGCCAGACAAGAAGCAAGACTAATGCCTCTAGAGTCTAAGAATCCTCTCCACACTCCCCCTCTCCTTCTCTTGCCCTTGGAAACTCAGGGCAGATGAAACGAAACAAAACTGAGCCAGAGTGTTAATCAGGAGAAATTTAGTGCTGGAGAAATTTTTCTTAGCACCTATGGAGAAAATGATAATACAACCGATTCTATAGCTCCTAATTTTGTAATCTAAAAGTAGTAATGGTATATTTTTTTTTCTCTAAAGCAGAGGACCTGAAATTTAGAAAATAGTTTTTGGGGAGAGCTATGGGTCACCTTCATAGATGTCTTATTTCTGAATATTTTAATGTCCCCACTATAGAGTGAAAGCCTTTGAAGCGATGATCATGGCAACACACCTTGGTTTATGATGCACAGTGGGCTTGATGACTCTAAAACAGTCACAGAATTATAGAATCATAGTCTGAAAAGACCTTAGAGAACATCTATTCCTTGCAGGAATTCCTTTTATAACACTCCTGACAGATGGTCATACATCTGCATCGCGTCTGTGATAGGAGCTCAGTAGCTTTTTAGGAATCTCATTCCTGTGATAGACAATTCCAGCGTCTATCTCTCAGGAAGTTGTCTTATATATTAAATGAAAATGAGTTCTGTAACTTCCACCCATTTGTTCAGATTCTGCCTTCTGTTATATTGTGGAATCATCTTATCCTATTTCAGCTCCCATATGACATCCTCTTCATATATATTACATAAAATGAAAAGTGTTCTACTTAGAAGTTAAACTTTTGGGGCACTTCCAGAAATGTTCCCATTATGTCATTTTTTACTTCCTGTGCTTTAATTTCCTTTACATCAAGCAGTTAAAGGATGTTCCACCTAAGCATAAACCTTCGTTTCCTTTTATTTATTCTTTCAACAAATCTTACTGAACAAAGCGTTGTGCTTGCCTCCAAGGAAGAGGCAACATTGAATAAGACAGGGTTCCTACTCCAAGTTCCACAACATGCTAACATAAATTATGACAGAAGGAGGAAAATGGCGAGTGTTATAAAAGGCAGTATTACCAAGGGAATTCAAGGAAATCTAGAGATTTTCTGGCAAGGGGTCAGGGAGGGAGGAAAAAGTTAGAAAAGATTTCAAGGACAAAGGTTCAGTTCAAGTTTCATCTCAAAACAAAGAATAAGTTTTGCCCAGGCAAGAAGAAAGGAAAAACTCATACATTAGGTAAACATTTGAGGTGCCACATGTTGCTTCTGGGGATCTGCGATTATCAGGAAGGGAAAGATAAGTCCTGGAAAATCAACTGGAAAGGCCGGCTGTGTTCATATCATGGACTCCCTTGTAGGCCAAGCTAGGAAGCTCAGACATTCTGTGGGAGATCAGGGGGAGCCATTGAGGATGTGAGCAAAACATACCTCAGGAAAGCCAGCTGATAGTAGTGTGTTACATGGGTCGAAAAAGATGGAGCTGGGGGAGTAGATCAAAATTAAGCAGTTAATGACCAGATGACAAGATAGAAAAGATGCAACAGGAACCTAGCTTTGGGAACACCAGCAGAAATCAAGAAGAGACATAAAACACACAGGATGAGAGAAAGCATCTGTAGAGTTTGCAAAAGGATCTCACATTGGGGTAAAAAGAAAGGATCAAATATGCATCTGGAGATTTGAACATTTAAAGTTTAAAGTCAACTAATAAATGGGAGGAATGCAGGAGGAGGAGCTGATAGGTGGAGAGGAGCAGGAGCACAGAGGGCGAGTTGAATTTAAACATGAGATACAGCTAGTGGGACAGCCAGACAGGGTGAGGTGGTCAATCCTAGGCAACCAGTTCTTGGGGTTGAGGTGAGGAAAGAGTACCCCTGACTTGTATCACATGCCTATTTCTGTTGCACAAATAGAGTGGCTAATTTTTGTTCTGTTTATTTTATTTATTTATTGGTACTGGAGATTGAACCCAAGGGCACTTAACCTCCTCAACCCGCTTTTTTAAAAAAATATATATTTTATTTAGAAACAGGGTCTGGCTAAGTTGCTTAGAGCCTTGCTAAGTTGCTGAGACTGGCTTTGAATTCAAAATCCTCCTGCCTCAGCCTCCCGAGCTGCTGGGATTACAGTCATGCACCATCACTCCTGGCCAGTGTGGCTGTTTTTGAACACAAATGTGACATCACTGACAACTGAACACAGAGTCATAAAGAGATTCTAACAATTGGCTTTACAGAGCCAGTCAAGCCAATTCCAGCACAACACTACACCCAGGTAAAAAATGTTTAACAGATATTTTGCAGAGGCGGGATGTGGTTGAACCAAGAGTGTTCTTTCCTTATCGTCCTATAAACAAAATGTGGTTCTTTGCAAGACAAAGTTAACACCACAACTACAGACATCCCTACATGTGATGAGTATCCCTAATGATGTGCTCCGAACTTCAGCCAAAAGCCACAAAGAAGTTCTCTCATTGTCTCTTATAAACATTCATAAAAACCATAAAAACAAATGCTGACAGCAACCAATGAGTTTATGCTGGTTTTATTTTTCTTAATGTCCTGGAATGATTCCTCCTTTAAGATTTATTATTGTTTTGCCTACCATAAAATGGTAACTAAGTGTTTTGCTAAATCAATTTAAAGCTTGCTTTGTTTCACTGCTACCTTTGCAAGTACCTCTGGGCTGTCTACTGTTTTATAATGGCTCATAATGATGCGGCTCAGTCAATTATAGGATGCAATTTGGTCTTTTAAAAAAACCTTGAAGCTGCTTTCTATCATTCCAGGTATATAAAATTCCAGCAACATCACTAGATAATGCTGGGGCAGTTAATGATGCTGTGAGGATTGATAAGGGGTATTACGTGGGACAAGATTTAGAAAGTAAGAATAATGAATGGACCATACAATGTTAATGGTTGAAAGTCATGCACTGGGGAAGAAGATAGAAGGAAACAGAGAGAAAAAAAATCATCAACAGTGAAAAGTTATAATTTCTCACCTGTGTATTTCCAACTATAGCATGGACATCATCATATGCCTTCCCGAGGACATAACAGTCCGTTAAATATTTTGGGGCATCTATTTATTAGACAACAACAACAAAAAAAAAAACCTCTTCAATCCCTACATAGCAGCCAAATGTACTTTTAAATGTATTATACATCATAACACTCCTCTAATCAAAGGTTTCCTGAAATATCTTATCACATTTGAAACACAATCTAACTAAACTCTAATCATGTTCCTCAAGCCCCCAGATGATCTAAGCTCTTCCTACTTTATAATTTCATCTCTATTTAGCAGACTCAGTCCACTACCTTTAAGCCAGGTTGGTCTTTCTGCTCTTCCTTAAACATGCCAAGCTCACTGCTACCTCTGCCTGGAACAATCTTCCAGAATACTGGGGAAGGAGTGGCTCTCCTCTCAAACCAATACCTCTTCCTCACGTGTTCCATCCTTGAATGCAAGTTTGTTTCTCAAGTAATCCTTTGTCCCTACTCCATCATTCTCTCCCAAATCAGAAATTTACCTATTTAGTTGACTGATAGTTTAATTTTGGTCCCACTTTCCAACTTGAATGTGACCATTATGAAAAGCATTGTCTAATTTCTTGCTGAATTTCCAGCACAAGCACATACAAGGTGTTCAGTCGACAAGTGTGGAATGGGGAATTCTCCCACTCCCACTTACTGGACACTTTTTAATGATAAAAGGAAATCTGTGGAAAAAAATTATCCCTGTTTTTCCTACCATCCTGTCCTTCATTATATCTAAATAAATCATCCTGACACCATGATGGCATATTAAGCAATGCAATAGAGGGAATAATTCAAATACATGGTTTGGGGTTCTGCACAGGCAGGCAGGCCATTTTAAAGAAACACAACTAAGAGAGAATGTGCTATTTCTCCCTATTATGCTGGGACCAATTATAGTACCCCAGGAAGATCAGCAGTAGGGCACAGGAAATCTAGGGATGAGTTCCCTCCAGTCTTTCATTCCTCCAACTAGCATTGACTGAGAACCTACTACAAGGATGCGCCGTGCTGGGAACTCCCAGTGGTATAAAGATGAGAATTCAAAATCTCCACCTTCAAAGACTTAAAATAGAGAAACAGATGGAAAAAAATTTTCAATATGATTTTAATATGTTTTTCAAGATAAACAATATTATAATAGAGACATGAAAACAATACTGAGACAGCGGAGGGGGGATGATCAACCAAGTTGGGGATGTGGACAGTGTATCCAAGAAAACTTCAATGAAGAGAGGACTAATAATCATCTTGCATCAGTTTGAAAGGCAAACAGGGAAAGGAAGGAATACAAGGGAGAATAGCATGCAGAAAGCCAGTAAACCCTGCAACAACAGCACCCATTTAGGGAATTATAATTCATTTATGTGGCAGGAGTGGCTGCATGTATATGGGTAGAGCCCATGGTCTTACCAACATATAACAAAAAGAGCAAAGACATGAGAACTACACATAAATATAAGGGCAAAAAATGCTATATAAATGATATATAAAACATAATCAAGGGGCTGGGATATAGCTCAGCTGGTAAAGTGCTTGCCTCGCATGCACAAAGCCCTGGGCTCAATCCCTAGCACCTCAAAAAATAAAATAAAACATAATGTAATAGTATATTATAAGAATAATGTATTAAACTAAGTAGTATTCATTTAAGGAGTGCAAGGTATATTTAAAGATATAATTTTTCACATTAATAGATGAAACTATTATATATTTATGTTGACAGGTGCAATACATTACATACTACATTCAACATTAATTTTTATTTAACATTTCCTAAACATGGTGAAACCAAAACAAAGAATGTTTATTTAACATTATAAAGAGTCTATCTCCATTCAGGGGCCAGAATTATTCTTAATGATGAAACAGTAGAGGCATGTCAGCAAATTCAAAACCAAAGGAAACTTTTTCTTGCTGCAATCAGTATTCTTAAAGTTACAACAAAACAAATAACAGGCTTAGATTTTAGGAAGCAAAGGACAGAATTTTACTTCTTACAAATGATATGTATATAATTGAGAAACCTCAAAACTAAAAGCGGTTGTAAAAACCGTTTTCCCAAATACCAACAATAATTTCCTAGGAGATACCCTGTACAAAAAGACCCCCAACACCAGCCAGTCAGTGTAATAAGGAATAGACTATAAATACAGAACTTGTAAAACAGTAAGCCAAAAGATGTATTCATGTGAATGGAAAGGTAGTTCCTGGGATAATACAATAGTCTTTTTATTTTTGTATTTTTTTAAAAAAGGTTTATGTTGTGTAAGTATCAACAATGTGACAAGAATCAGAATAACAATGGAAGAAAATAATTTTAAAATATCACTTTGTACAGTACAGGTTGGGAAGAGGAGATGGAGCCCACACTAGTCCATCATGAAAAGGGATTTAACTGTTGGGGGCAAGCAGATGGAAGCAAAATAGATGATAGTCTACACCAAGGCAATGATGATTGCTAATCAACCAAGGAAATGGACTTTAGATGTGTGGGAGCTTATGTCCACAAGATTCAGAAAGTGTTGAACATTACAGTTAAAAATTTGATAAATATTTACTGAGTACTTTCTATGTGCCAGCACCAAATTAGACCGGGGGTACTATGGATAATTAAAAGAGAAGGTTCATTAATTCAGTATCTTCCTAGGAAAAAGTAATGATTAAAAGATTTAGTTTCAACCCATGAGAAATGGATTTAAGAACAAATAAACCAAAAATTCTAACATGGATCCTAAATAGTAGGAAATTATGAAAAATATGCTTTCAAGTGAAAGACTAGGCCAAAGGAGACTCTGGATGTATTTAATTTTTGGATAAGAACAACATAGAATGGCAGGGAAAGGGAGCGATAGCAAACCTATCCACAGATGTGGTTCAGAGCTGGACCCATGATCCAGGGGACGACAGAGTGACTTTGAGATGTGAAAGAGGTCCCAGACCTCTCCTCCACTGTCTCTCAGCCCTAATTATACCTTAGAATCACCCCAGAACTTTAGAGAACACTGATGCACATGCCACAACCTGCAGAGATTCTGATTTACATGGTCTAGGAATGGCTAGAGCATCCAAAAATAACTCCCAGGTGACCGGAAAGTGCAGTACTGTCCTAGAACTCATCCCAGGCACTGATCCTTACCATAAGAAGCTCCTGGTTCATGGTCCAGATATTTCCTCCATTCAAGAAGAGCTAATAAGACCCTAATCTTAGTGTCCACAGACTAAACACCAAGCCTCATATTCTCCACAAGAATCATCGTAGTCAGCAAACTTACTTCTTCAGAACCAAAAACTAAAAGATTTTTAGGATCTTCTTAAGTCTAAACCTTCTTTTCTAACCTTAAAAGTGCTGAAAGCACATTACAATCAAATAATTTTCTTCCTACCTCTCTCATATAAATAAAATTGTGGGGTCAAAATATAAGCTTACATTTAAGTAATATTACTTGATTTTAGAAACGTGGGTTGGTATCAAGCTCTCATAATTTTTTAGTTCTATGCAATATTCTATTAAAATAATATATGATATTAAATACCATCATATGAAAGCTGATCTGAGAATTTCTATAATCTCTAAGAGTAATATTTTCTCACCAGCCATTGCTCAAGAATCAGGTAAATGCAAGGTAAAAAGTTATTTCGGACCTTTCAAGAAAATCATTCCTGTATAAATATTTTAAACTCAGGAGGAAAATAAATTATTTGGTCATTGTTAAAGACATTTAGAAAAAAAATAACTATAATATTTCCTCTCAAAGTCTTTTACTCATAATTGTCCTTCAACTCAAGATCACAGTAAAACCAAAATTCTCCAGAGAAATCACAAAGGAGCAAAGGGCAGACAACAGAGCTCCAACAGGTGTCATGTTAGCAATGATTTCTCTCCAATAAAAGCAATCTCCATTTCTCTGGCTTTGCTCTGGTGCAGGCAAACCCACTAACAGCTCAAAGTTCAGCTGGCAACTGACCTCGGGACACCTAGTCTACTCAAAACTGGCAGTCAAGGCCTCACCTGGGCTTCCCCCAAACCAACTGTCTCACATCCTGTGTTTCACCTACCTCAAAGGATTTGACTGTGCACAGAAGTTTGGAGAGCAACATTCTAAAACTGATTTACTGAAAATGCAGTACATATAAAAGCAGCAAAACCGTTACCCACAGCTAGAAGGAAATGCCAATCATTGACTCTGTTCCAGATCTACTTAAGTAGAATCTCTAGGCAGTAAGGTTTGGGGCCCCAAGATTTGCATTTTGTCATATTCTGAAGGGAATTTTTGTAAATAGTGAGGTTTAAGAGGCAATAATCTAAAACAGGTTTCTCTGCCCCACCCTATCCCATCTCCAAAGCACTGGCCTCAAAGACTAAAAAACACCCAAAACCAAGGCATAAACAAATCCACCAGAGTTTCAAGGGAACTTCTATTTCATCATTATTTCACTTTATTTTAAAATTATTTCTGCATTTTATAATGGACAATGTACTGATACTAAAGTATATAATTACATGCATGTGTATAATATAAATGAATAATAAATATATATGTCCAAACAACTTCTACATAGATGAGCAAGCATTATTTAATTACATTTAGAGACTACTTATTAACTCCAGTGACTCACTCTGAAACCCAATAGTATGTTGAAATCGGCTTTGGGAGATGTCATAATCAATATGTTTCTAACAGTAGTTAAAGTTCTAAAAAATCATAATTTCTTATTCGCAAATTAAAATTAAAATCATATTCAAAATTACCACCATCATAGTATGACTCATAGTCACTTACATTCTGCCATGTTCATCCATTGACCATTTATCCATCCATCCATCTACCCATCTACCCACCTTCCATCATTCCCTGAAAATTATGTGATAATTATGAAATTATATTTCAGGATCTGGTAATAAAACAGTGACCTAAGTAGACATGGTCCTGCCCTATGACACTCCCAAACTGTCAACAATCAATCAATTCATCACCAAGATGAGGTGAAGGTTGTGACTGGGAGAATAGATGGAGTTGGAAGGACTAGCAGTGGGAGAAATTTGTTCTAGAAGTTGGGGTAGACTCTGAAAAAGTGGAAAATTTGGCCCTAGACCATAGAGTGACTAAATGGAAGAGAAACCTGTAGCTTTAAGACAAGGAATAGCACATCTCCATCGCTCACCTATACCATAGCCAGCACCATCTTGATCACCTGAGGATGAATGTCGGGTCTTCACTGCTTGGAATTTTCACAATAAAATGACATGTTGAAATCTTCCTAAATTGTTTGCAGACTGAATGTTATAATTTGGATCTGGAGTGTCCCCCCCACCCCCACTTGCCTTGCATTTGTTGAAGGCTTAGTCATTTACACCACAATGTTCAGAGGTGGGGTTTTCAGGAAATTATTGAATCATGAGACTCAAACTTCATCAGTGGATTAATCCATTCAATGATTCATAATTGAATGGACTACAGGAAGTAGTGGAAACTGTGGGAGGTCGGGCCTACTTGGAGGAAGTAGGTCACTATGACATGCACTGTACTGGAAGGGTTTAACTTATCTCTGATTCCTTACCCTCCACCCTCTTTCTTACTTTCTCAATGGCTCTGACTCTAGCTCTCACTCTCTGTTTCCCAACCACCATAAAATGATCACCTTTCCTCTGCCATGCACTTCTGTCATGATATTCTGCCTTGCCTTACTACCAAAGCAATGTAGCCAGCCAACCATAGATAGAAATCTCTGAAATGGTGAGCCAAAAATCAATCTTTCCTGCTTTACATTGTTTTTCTCAGGTATTTGGTCAAAGTGATGAACATCTGACTAACTCTGAAAAATTGATCCTGAGAAGTGGGGTCATTGCTATGACTATACCTGACCCTGTAGTTCAGAAGCCTTTGGAGCTTCTGAGGGATTTGAAAAAGTGTGGAGAGGCACAATTGTGAAGCCTTAGAAATGTTGTAAGCAGAGCTTCATGGGCAATTCTGGTGGGAGCTCAGAAGATCAGAATGTTAGAAGAATGTGGCCAGGGAAAATCCAGGCTCATGAAAATTCAGAAGGAAGGGAGAACTCTGTTGGGAATTTGGCTAGAGGCCATTCATGTGGCATTCTGGCAAGAACTTGTCTAGGTGTATTTGAGACTTCATATAAAGCTAAATTGATATAAATCTTGTAGAAGAAATTTCAAGACAGCACAATATTCAGACTGTGGCATGGGTATTCCTCATAACTTTTAGCCATATTTATGGTGAGAATAAGGAGGAAATAGAAGAGTGGAAAGGTTTGGGAAACTTGCAATTTGGCCAGAAAAGAAGCCCTTGTAAACTCAGAACTGTGGAAGATATGGTTGCTCAGGAGATTAGCCCCATTAAAAAGAAGTCACACTCTTTACACTGGGACAATTGAAAAAGTGCCTGAAGGGCATCTTAGGAATTAGTCACCCAGAGCTCAGCCCTAACCAAGTCCAAGAGTGAAAATTATAAACTCATTTGAAAGACTCACTTTGAGAAGAGAGAGATTCTGGGCACCCTGCTCTCAGAAGGCCACCAAGAAATCTTTTCCCCCAAGATTCATATCACTACTCTCAGCTGCCAAGACACTCAGAATCTACTGACGCCATGATCTAACAGGGGCCTAGATACTGCTCCCCACCCCAGGCAGCAGACCTGGGCATTGTCCACATGGTGCTAGCTTTGCAGGCATGAAGAATGTAAGAGTTATGGGATCATGGAAGTTTCCACCTAGATTTCAAAGTAAGGGCTGGAAGGCCAGGCAGCATGTGGCAGGGTCAGAATCCCTGCAGGCAGCCCCTAGTAAGGCCATGTGTGAAGCTGTGAAAGTGCAATGGAGACCCGGGAAGGTAGAGATGTCAGAAATATGGAACACTTTCTGAGGAAAGCCACAGACAGGTAGTAGAAGCCCTAGAAAGAGGCCATGTTGGCTGCAACTGGGAAGGCCACAGGGGAGGGGCTGCCCAAGGCTTTTGGAGCTCACATTCTGCCACCCCATGCCCCAGAGACTGGACATGGAGATACAGGATTTAATCATAGGTCTTGCTTTGGTCACATCCCTCTTTTCTATGACCCTATTTCTTCCTTTTAGAATATGAGTAGGATTTCTCTGTGCCATTGTACGTTGGAAATATGTAACTTGCTTTTTTATCTTTATAGGGGATCAGAGCTAAAAGTGGCCTTGAGTCTTAGAGGGTATTTGGGACCTGGACTTTTGAGCACTGCTACAACCGTAAAAACTATGGGACCTCTTGGAGATGGATTGAATGCATTTTGTATTTTGAGATGAACCTTTGGGGTCCAGGGTGGAATATTATTGTTTGGATCTGGAACTCCCCCAAAGGCTCACATGTTGAAGACTTGGTTCTCAATGCAGCAATGCTCACAATAGAGCTTTCAGGAAATGATTTGATCATGAGAATTCTAATCTCACCAGTGGATTAATCCATTGATAGATTCATAATTAAACGAACTATTGATAGAAAGGTGATAGAAACTTTAGGAGGTGGGGTTTACTGGAGGAACTAGGTTTCCCTTGAAGGAACTAGGTTTCTATGTCCTGAAAGGATATATCTTTTCCCCAACTGCTTTATCCTCCACCCCTCTGCTTCCCACCCACAATTATGTGGGCAGCTTTCCTCCACCATGCCTTTCCACCATCATGCTCTGCCTAGCCTCAAACCCAAAACAATGAAGCCAACTGACTGTGGACTGAAGCCTCTTAAACCATGAGTCAAAATAAACCTTACCTCCTTTAAGTTGTTTTTATCAGGTATTTTGTCACAGTAACAAAAAAGCTGACTAATAAACAGCATGGTTTATACTTTCAATCTCTCTTTTTTTCAGTTTTTTTTTTTTTTAATCAAAAGTTTGGGTTCTAATCTACTTTCCCAAGCATGTCTCCACTAAAGATGTCTACAGAGGATTAAAAAAACAAATATTCCATGATGATAGGAATCTTCTGATACGTGTATCTCTAAAATATCCATATTATCAATGCTGTAATAAAATTATTAATTTTTTTATATTTTCATAATATATTGTATTATTAATTTTCCCATATTTTCATAGAAGATTTAGATGATTTCATAAAAGAGGCAGCTATATTCCTCAAAGAGTTTACTATGTCACTCACTCAGTCACTCACTCCTGAATGTGTGCTCATTGTCTTTATGTGCTCATCTACTACCAGAGGACAGTGAGAAGGCAGACCAGCCCCAGTCCTCCGGGAGCTAAGGACTGGCCAGAGCTGTGTAGTTAAGCACATAACACATTAAGGGGTATGTGAAGAGCTACAAGGAATGGGGTAAAATGAACTGCCTATGAGTCCCAGCCCTGAACTAAGAGCCCTAGGAAGGAGAACCAAACATGCTGTGGGAAGTCAAGAATGAAGTCTCTGAAGCTGGCCCTTGGAGGAGAAAATATCTCCCATTCTTTCAAAATGCAGTTGTCTCGGTGACAGATGGTTTGCCTAGCATGTGTGAGCATGTGTGAGGTGCTGGGTTCAATCCTCAGCACCACATAAAAATAAATAAAATAAAGTCATTTTGTCCATCTACAACAGCAAAAAAAATAAATAAAAATAAAAATAAATGCAATTATCAGTGTTCTGTTATCTTTTTCCAGCTCTGTATTTTCCTTTCTATGGGAAGCCATTTAACTTACCATAGTATTTTGTAGGCAACCAAAAGCAGTAAAAGTTTTTTTTTTTGAAGACGGTAAAAGTCCTTGCCCTGCCTTTCTTTGGGCCTGCACAATGCTTCAGATTTAAGGCACTATGCTGAGCACATGGTAGGTATTCAACAAATGCGTGTATTACTTGATTGAAAACTAAAAGGAGGATGAAACGTTTTTTCCCAAGACCTATGTAAAACGCACTGAACGGCAATCAGTCTTTAATGCAGAGTGCATTGAGTCAGTGATAAGGCTGGATTTGTATTGCAGACTTACACAAAAGGTCCACCTCTGAAAGCTGACTCTATAATTCTTTTTTGTTTAATATTCATAACCAAACTCTTAGGAATCAAGGAGAAGGGGAGTAAGAATGCAAACAAAGAATAAACCTCGAGAGTGTAAGACTAAAAATCAAGTCACTTTTCAAGTATAAATAAACCTAGAAGAAAATGAAAGGAATTCAGTTTGAAATTATAAACATGAAGAACTTTTAAACAACAAAAAATAAGAAAACCAAAATATTGAAACTAAAATATGAACTTCTAGCTGGCACATAATTCAAACTTTGGTTCATGATGAAATATTTCAAACAGAAAAGAACAAAGATTAATATAACACACACTTATATACCCACCACTCAAATTAACAACTGTTAACATCTGGCTACATTTATTTTATGTTTTTAAAATAAATTCAATATAAGAGGTATAGTAGAAATCTCTTTGGTATCTTCCATTTCTATTTCCATTCTCCTTCCTTCCTCCCTCCACAAAGGCAAGTGACCATCGTTTCTTTGTAATAATTTTATTTTACTAACATAAAAATTGATATTAAATAATTATTATATATCAGATAATTTATATCATAAAGTATATAAATATAACTTAACTAAAAAGAGACTACATGGAAGTATTATATTATCTACAAATAAGTAATTCTTAACATAAAATTAAATATTAAGTTATATAGGTTTATTACATACAACAACTGAAGGTATGGATTATATGTGATATTCTTTTATACTTTTGAGTTTAACTAAATGATTCCTCTGTATATATCCTTGAACTTGATTTTTCTATGAAATATTGCATTGTCAAAATTTATGTTTGGTAATGCAGTTTAGCTGGTTATTCACTTTAACCAATGAATTTATATTTTTAAGATTATCATCTAATTATGAACAATCATAATTAGAGCTACTGTTCAAAATATTCCAGATATACATTTTTGCTTGTATTTTCTTGCTATCATTTTGAAAATTTTAAAAGTCTAATGGTACTATATGTTACATCAACTGTTGGGATGTGTAGGGACTTTTTGGAGTCAAATCATAGTGAATGTTGATTTGCTTTAATAAATATGTCCTTTTTCTCTTGAAAATGCTTTCGCATATGTCTTTTAACTCACATGATTCCAGTTATTCAAATTTTTAACATTCTTACCAATTTTTCAGCTTGAGCTGTTCATTGCTGACAGTACAGTAAAATATTTACTTATAATGAGAAATTGTTAAATTCTCCATATCACATTGTGTATCGTTTGATACACAATGTGAAATCAATAGTATTCGGAATGGACATGTGCATGACTGACTGATTTTTTTTTAGCAATACTATTCTAATATCACTTTTTACCTGTAATTTCATTTTGTTTATATATTATTGCTATAACAGTTTTCACTGCCTATTAGGACACATTCTTTCCATATCTTTACTTTCAGTTTTTCTGTGTCATTCTGTTAGGCATTCCTCTTTCAAACCACATTAACCATCTATAACTACTTTTTCAGAAATTCAGTTTGAGGTTATCCGGTTTCTAATAGGCAGCTTTTAACATATTAATAATTTTTCTGAGCAATGACCTATTAGATTTTCCTCTTCTATCTTTTTGTTTTTCTGTGTATAATGGGTTTTCTTCTTTTTTGTTCTTCTTCCTGCCTTCTATTTCTTTTTGGAAAATAAAATGTGTCTATTATTTGACCTAGTAATCTTGTTAACAGTTGTTTGCCCTACAGAAATAAGAGATCAAGAAGCATATATGTACATGTAGATGTTCCATGAAGGAGTGTCTATAATGTTGAACTAGAAACATGTCAACAACAGAGAAAATGATTAAATATTTTATAATTACTAGAAATATTCTGCAGCTTCTGTAACATAATGAGAAAATGCTTAACAGTGTTCTTTAGGACAAAAAGCAGAAAACAAAATTCCACATACACTGCATATACCATGATTTCATCCACGAAAAAGTACGTTGGTATTTGGCTAGAAGATGTTCTGCCCATCTGGTTCCGTTGCTCATCATTGCCCTCCTCTGCCATGGGTGCTCTATTTACCCTGGCACATGCAATTTGAGCATTTGACTCAGCCTGGGTCACACATCCCTCACTGCCTTTCACTCTCAGAATTCCTAACCACTGATGCATGTACTCATCAAAAAAGTCTTCCTGAATTCACTGCATTATTCTCAGCATTCTCCAAGGAAACAGAACCAGCGTCATGCATGCATATGTGCTATTGCATGCACATGTGTGTGTGTGTCTGTGTGTGAAAGAGAGAGGGGTAAGGAGGCCAGGAGATTGGTTTCAAAGAATTTTCTCATAGGAATATGGAAACTGGCAATTCCAAAATCTGTAAGGTAGACCAGTGGTCTGGAGATCCAAGGAAGAGGTGATGTTGCAGTTCAAGAGGACAGCCTGCTGGCAGTACTCCTTCTTGTTCAAGGGAGGTCAGTCTTTCCTATTAAGACCTTCAATTAATCGAATGAGACCCACCCACCTTACAGAGGATAATCTGCTTTACTTAAAGTCTACTAATTTAAATGTTAATCTCATCTAAAATATACCTGCACAGTCACACCTAGAATAATATTTGACCAAATACTTGAGAAGTGTTTCCTAGCCAAACTGAAAGATAACATTAACCATCACACTTTGTTCATGCCATTCATTCATCACCCCATCTAGGCAAAAAACTTTCACATAATACCAAATATATGCCAAACATTTCTGTCTTCCTACTCCCTCAAGATAATATTCCTTCCTCAAAGCAGAAAATCCCAGATCCACTGACCACCCTCCCACCCCCAGGAATCGGCTTTTGGAAAAGATCTTCTCCTTTAAGCAGGGAAGACCCTTACAAAAACAGAAGAAGAAAGATGCAAATATGAATAGAGAGTATGTAGAGAGGAGGACAATTTCTTTTATATTACCTTCTATGACTTTAGATTTTATTTTGTTTTGTTTTAATAAAGTGGAATAAATGAATTCAAGGCTTTGTTAAGAAAATGGAAATTGGAAAATGCATCACAAAGAAATGTATGCGAGGTAGGATTTTAGTTCTCAGGGATTTTCAGAGGTTTATGTTTAAGTCTTTAACACAAGAAATAAAAGTTCTGGAAAATGCTTCCTCATCCCCTCAGGAGGCCTGCACTTATTGCATTAGCAGAGTGTCTTTCTCACTGGCCTTACAGGCACCTCTTTGCTGCCAAATTGGCAGAACCCCTTCTATCCCAACCTTCTGTTTCTGGGTGAAAAATGATTTTTGAAGCAAGTTTGGCTTATTCTAAGCAAAGACTTTTCAGAAACAGCTTCCAAAGTATTCAATAGCAGATGAAAAAAATATAATAGTAAACAAAGCAATAATAACACTTTTAAAAATATTACTGCTAGTTATCATATAGGTTCTGGGATTGGGAGAATAATTGCATTATTATCCCTCTATAGAGAACTGTATATCGGAGTGATTATCAGGATAATAGCTTATCCCTGTTTCCTAATACATCTGACTTTTTGACCTAGAAGGAGCCTGAGACAAGAAATGGCTCCTTGATACATCCTTCTGGGGAGCTGAGTTCAGTGCTTCTAACTCTAAACCCTTGAGACATCCTCATGCAACTGTGAACTTAGTACTTCTTATTCTGGTGGTCTTGTAAAAATGGCTGTGACCAGTGGAAAGAGCACAGCTATATATTTGGAATTATCTAAGATTCAGAGGTCACTTCCCATTGATGAATGAGGCCATCTGACCTTTGGTATAACTAAAGTTCTGACATTGAACTCTAATATCAAGTTTGCTTCCAAACTTAAAGGTAGATGAGATTCTGCTTGAGAGGGCATGGATTTTCATTGATTTTTAAAGAATCTTTCCAACATTCAATAATTGTTATCTATATACCAATAAGTATTCCCATTAAGAAAAAAATCATGACTTACATACCAATGTACTTTTGAAAATTTATTGATACATGATTGCTGGAACAAGATAACCTTTATTGCTATTGCTTGTTGTTTATTATTGTTTAGATTTGATGAGAATCGTGAAAACAGATAAGCAGTTCAAAGAATGTGATGATAGTTGTTTGGAAAAATAAAAATAACAAACCATTTAATTAAAAAACTTAATTTCTAGAGTCTCAAAATTCTCTCTTAATTTCCACCAGGTTTGCTATAACCAAAATAGTCAAATAATGGCAGGTATTGGCAAGAAGGTAGATAAATCAGAAGATGCATATACTTCTGAGGACAAGATAACAGCCACTTTGGGAAACATTTTGGAAGTTTTTTGAATAATTAAACATTATAGTAAACATTCAATCCAGCAACTCCAGTTCTTTGTATAAACCCTAAAGAACTTAAAACAAAGTATTCAAACAAATGTGTATATAGCTCTTCATATGCAAATATTGTATATGACTATTCACAATAGCCAAAAGTGGAGACAACTCAGATGTCCATCATCTAATAATGCATAAACAGGATAGGGTATAACCATGCAATGGAATATTATTTGACTAGTAAAAGAACTGAAATACTGATGCATGCTACAATATGGATGAACCTTGAAAACATCATGAGAGATGAAAGAAGCCATTCACAATAGACGACATATTATATGATTTCATTGATGTAAAATGTCTAGAATAGAGAACTCTATATAAGACAGAAAGTAGATTTTTTAATGGTTGCTTATGGAGGGGTTCAAGTGTGATAATGGAGATGGGTAGCTAAGGCACATAGGATGTCTTTTCAAGACAATAAATATGTTCTAAAATGGATGGTGGCATTGGCTGCACGCATTTATGAATGTAATAAAAAATACTGAATTGTAATTTTAAATGGGTGAATTACATGGGTGTGAATTATATCTCAATGATACTGTATTTTTTTAAAAGGAAATAAACAATGCTGTGGCTATTGTCTAAAAAGATTAATCACTTCTCTCCTACAACTATCATTCCATCTCTAAACACTTGCACTAGCTTAGCTGCATTCTTGCTTCATTTTTCTGTGTCATTTTGGCACATATTTATGGTTCTTGGCTAGAATGTAAGCCTAAGAAAGACAGCACACATATCTCCTCCTTCTTGGTAACTCATGAAGCCCTGGTATAAGGTAATTCGAATAGTAAACATTTTTGTGTTACTGAATCATTCATTTGTTCAAAATTAAGATTTATTTTATAACTTAGTAGTTGCTACTTGGATAATGTTTTGTTTTGGTACTATGGATTGAACTCAGGGGCACTTGAGCACTGAGTCACATCCCCAGCCTATTTGTATTTTATTTAGAGACAGGGTCTCACTGAGTTGCTTAGCACCTCACTTGTGCCAAGGCTGGCTTTGAACTTGTGATCCTCCTGTCTCAGCCTCCTGAGCTGCTGGGATTACAGACATGCACTTCCATGCCTGGCTCGGATAATGTCTTTAAAGGAGTGAATGACCACCTTTCCCACTTAACATACTTCCTTAACTCCCTCACTGTGTATGGGATGATGATTTGAATTGTGACAATGGTCTAAGAAACCTGGCCTGGACTTACCTCTCCAGCTTCATCTTACCCACCTGTCCTCTGCCCTCTCCTTTCATCTCCTGAAATACATCCTGTATTTTTCTACCACATGACCTTTGCACTGGAGTTCTGCTCTGCCATACCTTGGTTCATGCCCACTTCTCTTTGGATGGCAGCTTAGGTTTCCCTTTCTGAGGATGCCTTCCTTGTGACCCAGGACCACATCAGGCTTATGTTGTAGCATCTCATAACTCCTCCCAGTTTTCCTTATGATACTTTGCACCTGTCACAGTATGCAAAGATACTTACTCAGGTGATTCCCCATAATGACTTTCTTCCCTATAACCAGGAAAATCAGTAAGAATACACAGCCTTCCCCTTTTATTTGCATATGCATCTCCAAAGCTTCAAAAGTTCTTGGGAATGAAGAGGTGCACAGAAAATACTTTTGAATGAATTAATGATTGGATTCTTAAGAATCAATAAAATCAAAGTGCTGAAGAACCTCAGTGCTATATGTGAGACTTTATAAATTAATAATACTTGTTTCAAATCTGGTTTGAAGAACAGAAATAGAAAGGGATAATGAGCATCCATAAATGACAAACTGGGGACATGGTTAGGGTCAAAGTAGAGTATTGTAGGCCCTTGAAGTGCTTAATTTGCTGCAGCACAATCTGGAAGTTAAGTCTCAGAGCCTTGGACTTCGTGGGAATAGAGGTGAGCTCCCAGAGATCCTGGAAAAAAGTACAGATGTTGCTGCTTGTGGTAGAGATTACAAGAGGAAGAGGATGAAACACACCACATGAAGACAGCTGCCTAAAAATGGAAACCCAGGCTGGTTATACAGGAATCATCTCCCCATAGATTAAAAGCAGAAAGGCAATAAAAATGCCAATCGCGTCAATAAATGCTGTCAGTTAAGAGAGAAGACGACACCCATTCACATTCACAAAACAGCTGCACTTACAAAACCAGTATAAGAAGAATCTGAGGGGGAAAGCAGACATAATCCAGACTGCTATTCCAGCAGCAGGGGGCATGGGCAAGAAGAAGGAAGCCACAGACGAAATCATGCTCCTCACCAAGCATGGGCCACTCAGGAAGACCCCTGGTCCCCATGACACAGCCTTGATAACTAGAGGTCACTTATTGTTAGAAGCCCATGAAATAACCCCCACAAAGCTCTTAGCATGCTACCTGGCACATGGTGAAGTACTTAATAGATGTTAATTCTTAAAAAAATGATTATTATTAAGTCCAAGGTTTTATATTTTATTATACAACTTATTCTAAAACCGCACGGACAACATTTGCTCCCATGTACTGAAAGCATTCTAAATGGTTTTAAAAAAAAATGTAGGCTGACCAAAATAAATTCCAGATGGATTCAAGATTTAAAATAAAATAAATGAAACTATAAAAGTTCTTGAAAAGATTGATGTGTATTTTTATAAAATCCAGGGGCATATAAATCCCAAATAAGCATAAATGCAAAAAAACCACAAAGAAAGAATAGATATATATGATTACCAAAATAAATAACACTTGCATATGATAATAAATGCTGTAATCAGAAAAACAAAGGAAAAAGGAAAAAAAAAAGCAGCATATTGTAAAAGGCTAATATCTTCAATACTAAAATAAGTTCCTTAAATCAGTAAGAAAATGATGAAAGAACAAGAAATTGATTTTACCTGTTATTTTTTTAAAGAAGTTCTTTTTCTTTACTCTTAGGATTTTTAGAGTTTCATTGTTTGTTTTGATGAAAAAAACTATGTTAACAAGGGGGCCTGAAGTAACTGTTTGCTCACATATTACTGGTTAAAAATATAAAAATGGCAATTGGTTTGGCCTTTCTGGAGGGGGATGTGTGTGTATTAAAATTTGCATGTAATTTGACCTGGAAATTCCATTTCTAAAAGTTTAGCTGCCAAATATGTCTGTTGTAATGATAGGTAGATCATCATAAAGCATTAGATGTATTCAACATTAGTGGGATGCTAAAATTAACTGTCACATCTATGTTTATACTAAGAGTTAATATTTGTAAATCACTTGGACACATAATAAGCCTTATATAAGTATTAGTGAAATAAAAACTAATGAAATACTGTATAAGACATTAAAAATAATACTATAGAAGAATATTTACTAATATGTAAGAATGTGAATAATATATTACTATACTGTATAAATAGGTCAAGCAGTATATACACTCTGATCAGATTATTATAAGATTAATGTATGTGTATAGACATGGACATGTATACCTCAGAATAATAAAAAATAGTGTCTAGGTGAGGTGTTTTTACTTTCTTTCATTGTCTATTATTTCCTAGATTTTCCTGAAGCATTGAAAGAACATACGCATAACACATTTTGGGTAATACTGAACTGGTATTTCAACTTGTTAAAAGGAAAAATTGTATAAATCTTATGAACTCCTCCAAAACTTTAAATGTGAAACTCATTTAAAAGTTTCTATAAATTTTATAAAACAATAGCTATGTCCACGTGCTAGTAACTATTCAGATGATACAAGTGTTTTGTTTTAGGTTCATTTCAGAATTGACAGCAATTCCCACAGACCATAATTTTTCTATGAATTCTTTTCTCCTCAGGGGTCCAAAAAGGTTCTTAGACTGTGAGATTCACCCAGATTACCAAGGAATTAGTTATCATCTTGTCATTCCAATGAGGATCCAAACCAAAGTCTTAAATCTAGATTTACTCCACCTTGTTATCCTCAAGTGAGATTCACTTTCCACAGACCACCCAACTGCCTTCAAATGACTGTAACATTCAGGCCACGGCCAATCAACAAAGACTTTACGACCCAACTGGATCAACAGCCAAATCCATTTGATTCATCAGGCAGACAAACCATACTCATGGAAAGATAGCAGGGAGGGGGACAGAAATTAAATGTGAACAATGACAATTGATACAAGGCAATGGATAAGTAAAATGCTGGGTACAGCTCACGGGGACAAAACCCCAATGAATAATCTAGAACCAAAAAATTATACTACTGAGTCTCTGATTTCCCATTTGAAATTCTATGAAACAGCAGGAAATTCCGTGAAGGCTTAAGAAAAAGTAATAAAAAGCTGTCTCTCTTCAATAATTTTTCCAACAAGTTGTTAACAGGACCATGTCCTTGAAAAGTAATTTAAGCATCAATCTTTCTTATGGAAATCCCAGCATTCGCTTGTGCTTTGCTTTCAAAGCCAGTTCAGCTAGTAGACCTAAAAGAAAACTACTGAACCAGGAGGACATTCTCTCTTGGAAATATTTAAAAAGCAAAAGCAATTTTTTTTAATCTTTCCACAGAATTCATAAAATTCTCTCCTATTCCTTAACCTGGAGGTCTACAAAAAAAAAAATCTCACCTCACTAAGGTGGACATCAATTATTCCAGACCTCATTTTTCACACTTTTATCTGACTATTTAATGTGGGTGCATCTCTCTCTCAAATTATAAGTTTTGAAATTTAAAAAGAAAAGAATATGTTCTGGATTAAGAAGAATCATTTTGGGGTTTGGGGCCAGCACCTTTGGCTCCCATAGGAAACCTCCCCAGATGCAGCTAATTCTGGATCTCCTTGCGACACCACTAAACCTTTTCACCAGAAATCCATTTGTACAGATTCTTCCAAACATCAAGGAACACACAATATATAAAGTCTGAAAGCACATACAACAGGGATGAGGAAAGTGACAAACACACTGCTCATGTGATTCCAGACCAGCACGCCAGCTGTTGTTCTCATCACTGCCTCCTTTCTGGAACCCTCCAGAGGCTCTGCAATCTGGCACCAACCCTCAATGCTAAACTAATCAAACAAGCAGGAAGCAAATGCTAACCTGTGCATCCACTTTCCTTCTCTCCTTCCCACCCCACACCTTCACTTCTGACAAATTCAGACACTGAGCAGGTGAGAAGAGCAGGGCAGGTTCAAGGACAGACCGTGGAGAAGTCGTTGGAACAGGATGGCTTGGCGTGGATAGTTAGAGGTATTATATCTTTGTGCTTATAAAGCCAGGTATCCTTTGCCTATGAGAAGAGCAAAGATGATAAAAATGAAAATGCAGCACAGAGCCAACCAAGGCATGGCCAACAAAGTCCACTGCACCCAAGAGCCAATGGAAACCCTGACACATGGTTCAAATTCAGGTCGCCACTTCAAAATCTCATCAGGAGCATGATTTCATTTGAAATGTTTTTGGGGCAGCCAAGGATTTTCCTTGGATGGCATTCCCCCTCCCCCACACCACACAGGGACTGTCAGCAAGATTCTACATAATGTTAAAAATCAGAAGCATAAGAAGGGAAGGAAATTTTGCAAGGATGAAAAAGAAACTAGAGTGAGCAGAGAAGAAACTAACCCATTGGTATTGGTGAAACCCAATCAAGTTAAATTTTCAAAGAAACCTTTTCAAGGGCTAACATGCTTAGGATGGATTAGATTAAAGAAAACTAATTTCTAAAACGAGGTTGGCAGCAGGCATCTAGGTATTATTCTTTAAAAAAAAATACCGACAGAAATAGTCTGAAAAATAAATATCCTTTTCCCCATTCTCCTAATGAAGATTTCTGTTAAAGTTTCTAGAGATACCCCCAAGGGAAATTTAGGAACAAGAAGTACCTACCTTTAAATAAGGAAGTCAACAGCAAACACATACTCTATATTTCACTCAACATATCATGACACTTCCCAGCTTAAGCCATTTTCCTAATGGTACATATTAATGATGAAGCCAGAACTTGGGTCCAAATGGCTTGACATTTGCCCTCCCTTTTAGACATTACACCAAACCTGAATACACTGGAATAAGAAATGTGTACAACCTCACAATGCTGAACACCAAAACTCATACATCACACAGCTTCTACCAGCTAAGGGTCTGACATGACATGAAATGCAAAGGAGTCCCACTGGAGAAATAATCCTACAACACAGAGATCTGCCCCTGGTTTATTGTTTAAGACCAGAACACAGAAGAGAGGAGAAAAACACCTGGGCCCAACTTAGTTTCATATTTCTAGTTTACTTCCGAAAAAAACCTAAATCTAAGTCCAAATTACATAACACTCCAAATGGCTTACTTAGCCATTTGCCTTTGTTCCAATTTAGTCTCTGGAGAATGTCAGCTAGAGCTATGCTCTGAGGTTTGGCAAGAATTATAAAGTCAGGGAGAATTAGCATTCTAATGTCCAGAGGATACAGTGACAAATTAGTTTGCAAATGCTGTTCAGTTAATAAGGTGATTCAAATTGGTTTCTCCCTATTGAGATAAAGATGCTTGCCTGTTAAGCTGCCACACCTACTGCTCATTTTTGCTAAAAAATCTCAAAGAATTCTATAAAGGAAAGATTTATGCTAATCACATTAACCTGTCTTGTATCAAACCAACTACTGAGAGTCTCCAATGCAAGGAAGCTCAGGCTAAGAGATAGGAAATATAAGTAGGATGTAAGCCTCCACTTTGTAGTACTTTTACCCTCTAGTTGAGGAAATAGGAAATAAACAAAAGAAGGGGAATAAGCAAAAGAAAGGACAAAGAGCAACACAAGACCTATCAGATTAAGGAACACACAAACAATTACACAGTCAGGTTAACAAGCAAATCAATGCAGTGGTTAGTCCGTACATGATTTCTTCTGTGGTTGGGATCTAGAATGCACCCCAAAGGTCTATGTGTTAATTGTTTGGTCCTCAGCTTGATATTATTAGGAAGCAGTAAAACTTTTAGAGGCAGGGCCTGCTGGGAGGTGTTAGGCCATTGGGGGCATTCCCTCAAAGGGAATTGTGGGACACCAGTCTCTGGTTTTTCTCTTCCCAGCTGCCAGGAGATAAGCAGTTTCCTCTGCCATGTGCTCGCACAATGATGGGCTGCCTTGCCACAAGCCCAAAAGCAGTAGTGTCAACTGACTACAAACTGGAACTTCCAAAATTGTGAGGCATAATAAACCTTTCCTCTTTTTAAATTGATTATCTTAGGTATTTTGTAATAGTAACAGAAAGTTAAGAAAAAGCATGTGTCATGAAATCTGAAATGGAAATGAAAAGATGGGTAGGATTTGGAAAGGTAGGAGAGAAGATTCCAGACAAAAGGCCTGAGGAACAACAGAACCTGGTACACTCATTGTCTGTCAGTCTGACTAGACCAGATGTTTGAGAAATAAAGTTTATTTGAAGAGGTAGGCATGATAGAGATTAAAGTAAAGCTAAGAATCAAGGTAAAGAGTTTTAGAATTTGTCCTACAACTAAGGGTGTCCACTTAAAGTTTGGTGAGAGAACCAAAGAGTTTAACCAAGCAGAGAGGTTTTGGGGAGAAGACAATTCTACGGTGTGAATGTGTCCCCTGAAGCTCATGTGCTGGAAGTTTAACCCCTCAATGCAACCATTCTGAGAGCTCATAAAAGATGATGAGGTCATGAGGCCTCTGCCTTCATGAACACAATGATGTCCTTACCGTGGGAGTGAGTTAGCTATCCCAAGAGTGGGCTTGTTATAAAAGCAAACCCATCTTGCTCCCTTAGCTTTCAGTACATCTTCTTTCCCTTCTGCCTTCCACCATGGGATGACACAACAAGAAGCACTTGCCAGATGCTGGTATTGTGCTCTTGGACTTCTCTGCCTCCCAAACCATGAGTCAAAGAAACTTCCATTATTTATAAACTACTCAGCATCAGCTATAGCAACAGAAAGACAGATTTAGGAAGAGAAGATATGCTAGGAGTCTATGGCTAGAGTACAGGCTCAAGGAGTTGGTGGGAGCTGGGGCTTGAGCATTTCAAAGTGTCCCAGGGAGTGAGGAAGGCAGAGAGAGGAGAGCAATACTGGCTGAGCCCTACACCCATGTTCCTGTGCCTCCATACTTTACCTCCATGGTCTCTTTGGGATCTGTCAACCTCTCAGGGAACAGCACTTATCAATCCCACTTTGCAGAAAATAAAAGTTCAGGGAAGTTACCCAGTCTTATATCCAGTCAATGTTATGTATGCATAATTTCTTAGACCAATAGATTTTTTAATTGGTTGATGAGGGTAAAAGGCAAGATGGAGTCAGTTATGCCTATAAAGTTCCAAGCAGAAAAGGCTGAAGATCTCTCCTAGTAACAACATAAACCCAAAAGGAATGCATAGGAATATAGGGTCAGCTTTCTAAGGTAGTTTTCCCTGTGAGAGTCTGGAGTTTTCCCCATAAGAATGACAGACAAGACCCCACTCTTGCATGAAATGAGCCCTGTTTGGCCCCTAGTCTGTGGCACTTGTGCTCAGGCTACTTGGTAAGTGTTTTGCCAAGAACGGGAAGGACCATATGGAAGAGAGGCTGTGAGGGCTGGGATACCAAAGGCCCAAATACCAACCCAGTTCTCATTAAGCACACATACTTTGGGAAAACAGGACTGCAATCTGGTTTTCTATTCCCCTAATTAAAGGTCAGCAATGATAATTAGCTCAATGCTCCTCCAGCTTAGGAACAATGGTGATGAAACAGTGTCTTCCATGCATATGAGAAATAGATAACCTACTCACTTCAAGGAAAAATGGACATTTAGAAAGGAAACCGCCACCTCTCTTAACTGGGAACATGAATTCCACGTGCTTCTGCACTTTAATTTTCTGACTCATAGTCTGTACATTTAGAAGGGGCTAGCTTCATCCTCACTGAGGAATCCACCCATCAAAAGTTATTTCATTTGTCACTGGAAAAATAACAAGGCTCTTGAGTCAAAGATCAAACTATTCTCGTGCTTGGTGAGCCCATACATCTCTGATTGGCCTTCCATGGCAAACTTCATTTCCAAGCAAGAATATGATTCCCTTTGACAGGTCCTCAGATGCTTTTAGTTTTCTTCCAACATCATCTAGAGGAAGGAAGAACAAAGCCCAAATTGAACCTGTCTTCTCAGACCTTTCTTAAGAAAACCCAGTGCAGGACAAGCAGGCATGCATTATTCTAGTGGCATGCTCACAGACTGCTGCCAGCCTCTGCCGATGTACGGGAATGTGTCTGGAATTCCCGCAACATGATGGCCCTGACAGCTTCCATTGTACACAACATGTCTCAAATTGTAATTCATCTGTGAGATGAGACTCTCAGAGGACTGGCAGTTAGGAGAAACATGATTCTACGTAACATGCTCACAAAGAGCTATGAATACCAGGCAACTGGTGTGCTCCTTTGCCTCCTCCCTCCTCCCACCGAAGGCTGGGTACCCGCCACCCTCACACAGTCCAAACGTGGCCAATTGCTGCTACATGAGAGATGTAATAACTCTTAATGAAGATAAGATCGTTGAACAAAAGAAAGCAAATAAAGGCTGCATGTGTGTAGTAAGGGACATCCCTGGGAATCCACAGATCTTGAAAGTGTGCTAGGGCCAACCCTTCCCATTCCACGTCCAAACTAAAATGTGTTTCTAGACACCCCATACAGATCTGTCAGGTTGGTGGCATCTCACATCCTTTCTTGAACCCAGTGAGTAGGTGAGGGGAAGACAAGTTCATCCCAGGAGGTCAGGGAATTGAGAATATGTAGGAGCAGAATGTGTCTGAGCTCATTTGGGGACCTCCTTGATCACCACTGTTCACTGGAATTTCAACCCTAGAAGCAGCTATGTGTTCGGTTGTGTTAAATCATATTTCTCTTTCTCAAAGATAGTTCTGGAAATTTCTACAGAAAGGAAAAGTGTCCCAAGCTGAGGAGTTGCAATTCAGTTGTCCTAAAAGAAAAGAAGCATTTGCATAAAATTTTTAAAAAGAAAGATTAAAAAGAAATTGCTTGACAAGTCCCAAGACTGAAATACCCCATAATTATCAGCATGCAGCCAAAGCTGAGACTCAGTTCAGCACAACTCCCTCACTATGTCTTTGTTGAACAGTCCCTCTGGCATAGACTGGGGCGTGTTGGGAGGGCGGGCGAGGGACAGAAACATGAATGACAAATGGCTTCTCCCCTCAAGCGCTTCTCTCTCTTTTTTTTTTTTTCATTTTTTATTTTTATTTTATTTTATTTATTTTTTTTTAATTTTTTATTGTTGGTTGTNAATAGAAGAAGATCTTAGAAGATGGAAAAATATACCCTGTTCATGGATAGGCAGAACTAACATCATCAAAATGGCGATATTACCAAAAGTTCTCTATAGGTTTAATGCAATGCCAATCAAAATCCCAATGGCATTTCTTGTAGAAATGGAGAAAGCAATCATGAAATTCATATGGAAAAATAAACGACCCAGAATAGCAAAAACAATGCCAAGCAGGAAGTGTGAATCAGGCGGTATAGCGATACCAGACTTCAAACTATACTACAGATCAATAGTAACAAAAACAGCATGGTACTGGTACCAAAACAGGCGGGTGGACCAATGGTACAGAATAGAGGACACAGAAACCAATCCACAAAACTACAACTACCTTATATTTGATAAAGGGGCTAAAAGCATGCAATGGAGGAAGGATAGCATCTTCAACAAATGGTGCTGGGAAAACTGGAAATCCATATGCAACAAAATGAAACTGAATCCCTTTCTCTCGCCATGCACAAAAGTGAATTCAAAATGGATCAAGGAGCTTGATATCAAATCAGAGACACGCCGTCTGATAGAAGAAAAAGTTGGCTGCGATCTACATTCGGTGGGGTCGGGCTTCAAATTCCTCAATAGGACACCCATAGCACTTCTCTCTCTTGAGGGAAGCTGTCATGTAGAGGAATAATGGCAGTATACTCAAGGCCAAGTGGAATTAGTGCATAAAACAGAACAACCAGAGTGTTAGAGAGAAAGAGTGGGGGAGGGAGAACCCATTCATTTTAGCTGAAAAAAAAAATGGTCCTTAGACTGGGCTGGAACAGGGAGATGCAGGGAAGGGGAGTCCCAGCAAATGACATAAAACATAAACAAAGGCACATTCATTGGAAGGCATCTAGGAAATTCAGAGGTTTCTAGACAGGATAGAGAAGAATGTAGACCCAAAATGGGCAAATTGGAGATTTGGCCAGGGCCACGAGGCCTGGGAGGCCATGCATGCTCCTGAATGTGAATTTGCAGTTGCTGACTGCTGCTGAGCATGCGCAGCATGTACTGAGCCTTAGGACTGCCCCCCACTATCACCCCCACACCACAGATTCAAGGTGCAATTGGAGCCCTGGGGAAAGCTTGCCCTCCAGAAGGCCCTTGGTTCTCCACATTCATATTTATTAAGAGAGTCTTACAATTCATTCTCTTGAAGGTCCCAAGAGGTCTCCCTTTCTAGCAGTCCTGCAGACCTGTAAATGTGTTCTCTGTTGCCACACCTGCATTTGGATTGGAACTACTTTTTTAATGTCTTCCTTTTCTTTGAAGAGATACTGTGTTTTAAAAAATCACTGTGTTTTAAAAAAATCCACTGACAGAATTCAATGGCATTCCCCTTACTCCTCTGCCTGAAGCAGGAGGAATAAAAGAAATGGCTGAACTTCAAGTTCATATGATGCTGAGGGAACCACTCGTTTTAAATATGCAGGAAAATAATCTTATGTTAGACTTAACTAGAAAGGACCCCAGACAGGGATCAAGAGGCACTGACTGAAGACATAAGAGTAACATATTCCTGTCTTTGTAAAATATGTAGCTTCAAAACATATGGTTACAGAAAATATGTGGGGCAGGGAGCAAAGATGCCAGGTCCTCACAGAGCCCCATGCTGGCTCTTTAGTAGTTGGACATTAATTGAATAAAAGGGCACAGTTCACACTCTCTTCATCCATATTTATTCCATCCTATTTCAAATATCTACCCCTGGCCATGTTGCTCTTGTCTGTCTCACAGTAAAATCCAGCACCCTTACCACTATCTACAAAGCCTATATCTTCTCCTCACTACCCTCCTCGATCCTTCTGGACCAGACATGGTAGACTCTACAAGTTTTTTTGCACTCTGCTTAAAAAGCATTTTTTTTTTCTGTATTTGAGCCCAGATAATTCCTTCACTCCCTTCAGGTACCAGCTTGAATGTTCCCTTAATGGATAGATCTTCCCCGGCCACATTGTGTGAAACAGCTCCCTGACCCCAGTGTCATTCTAGGTGAAATCACCTCATACATGGTGTATGTGTTTTCTGGCTGTCATTCATCCACACCACCCTACCAGGCCAGGGAAACACAAACTTTGTCTTGTGATCACTATTGTGTCCCCTGAGCCTAACAGAGCACCTGGTACATATTAGCAGGAGTTGTAGTTAATTAAGAGCACAACTAGTAGAACACAGGAAGGAGTGGAGAGGTCCATTCTCCCTTCTTCAGGCAAAAGTGCACCTCGAATTACCTTGGGAAGACCCCCATCCCCTGCTCTGTGTACAAGTGGTTATGATGAGCCTTGACTGGTCTAAACCAGTGGTTCTCAAAGAATGGTCCTCAGAACCACAGCATTGGCATCACCTGAGAACTTGTGAGGAATTCTCAGAACCCACCTTACACCTGCTGAATCAGAAACTCTGCATGTAGAACCAGCAATCCGGGCCTTCGCAGACCCTCCAGAGGAGTCTGATGCCAACTACAGTTTGAGAACCACGTGTCTCAACAAAGAGACTCATTGTACCTCCAAACCATGGTGACTGATTTAAAGATGGCCACAAAACCCAGTCAGAACCAATGAGGAGATGAGACCCAATGGGGTCTGGGGAAGAAGAGACTGGCCCCAGCCTGCATAATTTGTCTGAAGCTGTAATTATGCAGAACTGGCAGGAAGACTGAGAGCCTGGGTAGCATTAGAGCCAACACAATAAACAGATGCAAGAACTGGAGGACGTACCAACTCAGGGGACCCACTGAAACAAGGAATCAGAACACTTGTGATGTGAAATCCACCCTGGCATTTTTTTTTTTCTGTTATGTGAGTTTTATAACTTAATCCACTTTAATCTGGGTTATCATCATAAGCAACCAAAACAGAGACTTAATCAATACAAAGTAAGCAGCAGTACATGTAACAGTTAAACTTGAGAAATAAGGGATGCTATCAAATTACGAAGGAAAATGATTGTGCCGCATGAATACATGGATTTCTGTTGCATCCTATCCCAGGTGTGATTCTCCACCTGAGGAGCCATGAGCCTGGGACTGGTGAGGCAAAGACCTTTTACCCATTGCTGTGGGTGATGCTAAGACCAAGAATATGGAACAAAATGTGTGGTCAGATGATTGGTCATAGTTATGAAGAATTGAAGGATAGAAATCAGGAAGCAGGGGGCGGGATGAATGGGTCCAAGAGGAGAGTGAAGGCCAGTACCTGAGAGGGCTGGTGCCTGGGGATGCATTTCACTGGCATGTCATGGATCAATATCTGTGAAGAGCTTTGCAAAGCTCAAGCATGAAGCAAATACAAGCAACCTAATGACTTATAAATATGAGCAATTTCACTGATTAGTGCATAATTCCCTTGCCTTGCCCAATTTCTGCATTGTCAATCATTTATTTTAAAAATTCTATTAAGAGACATGCCATCCAATGTAAGTAATGAAGAAATGTGAGTGGCAAATGGGTGACCAGCCCATGAAGGGATGGAAATCTGTCTGCACAAGTGTGGTGGTATACCTTTGGCACCATGCAAGCATGCCCATCTGGTGTACATTAGGGTCAAATTCCAACTGTCTCACAGAACAGTTACCTGGACTCTTTTCCCTGTTTGGGAAAAAAAAAATAGTGATGATTCTATTAAAATATAAAATCCAAAGCTGTCAATGTGCTATCAAGACTTAAATAGAAGGTTTTGGAATAAACTATTCAACAGTACAGATGAAGCCAATGGAAATGGAGACGACCCAACCAGCACCACTCAAACATTAATACATACATAAATCACCCGGGAACCTTGTCAAAACTGCAGATTCTGATTCAAAGATCTAGGTTGCGGACTGAGATTTTGCATTTCTAGCGAACTCCCATTGCTGATCCAACAGTGGCATTTTGAATCTAAATATCATGGATCTAAATATCATGCTGGTGTAGTGACAAATGTGCATTAGAGAATGGATGCTGGGGGGTGTGACTGTGGCTGGGAATGTATCTCTATGCATGAGGTATGAGTAGCAAGTGTGTCCTCATCATCCCAGATGCATTCTGAAAAAGAACATAGCCCTGATTCCAAGAATACCATAGCAAATAAAAACAAAACAAAACAAAACAAAAAAACTGGAATAGTTGTTGGAACCTGAGGTCATTGCCCCAGATGGAACAGTCTCAATACAGTAGCCCCCTGGATCCACAGTGTTCCTTTACATGGTTTTAGTTCCCCTTGTTCCAATGAGGTACAAAAAGATGAAATGGAAAATTCCAGAAATAAAAATTCACAAGAAGTTCTTAACTGCACAGTTTCTGAGTAGTGTGATGAAATTCCATTCTGTCCACTCCATCCCACCCAAGACCACATCCACAGTGCACATACTACTCACCCTTAGTCACTTAGTAGCCATCTTGGTTATCAGACTGCTGCAGCATTACAATGATTGTGTATAAGCAGCAGCCCCAAAGTGCAAGAGAAGTGATGCAAAGAAGTCGTCTGGGCATAAAACTTGGAAGGATAGAAAAAGCTCATTCCATGTGCTATGGTGCAGGACAGACAGGAAAAAACCATAGAGTATACAGGATTCAGAAAGATCTGTGGTTTCAGTCATCTGCTGGGGATCTTGGAAGGTATTCCCTGCAGATAAGGAAGACTACTGTATTTTTGAATCCCTTTGAGAGCAAAGAGAAAACTCAACTTTGAAGCTCCATAAGAGGGACTTGTATCTTGGGGCTAAATGTGATTTGAGCCATAGCGTTAATTAGTCATTGGCCAGGAGAGTCTATACAATGGACTGTATTAGAGAAGCTTAAGAAGCACACCGAGCTCTATTGGACAGTCACCACACAGGTAGAACAGGTAGACTGCATCAGCATTTCAGAGACTCATTAACATGGCTCACAACATACCCTGCTAGAGGGCTCTCCCTCCTGTCCCTTAAACTGGTTCACTCCAATCTAACCTTTTTATTTCAGTTCAAACATCATTTCCTCATGGAGGAGCTTTTCTGACCCATCTACCTCTCCCTCCCTCCACACTGCACCTACTGGGTCTGATTTCCTTAAAAATGATCTTATACACCAAACTTTTCCTTTACAGCATATGCATACTACCGCATATACACTTTTATTTGTGGGGATTGATTTTGGGGTTAATGTCTTCCTCACGCACTAGACTATTAATTTCATGAACATAGGAACCATGTCTATTTCACTCACCACTAACACACAGCACAGCACCTGGAATTTAACAGGGCTCCAAACATAATTATTGAGGAGTAGAAGAAAGAGAGGGTGTAAGAGAGGGAGCAGGGTTTCTTATCCCAGTCTCCACTGACCACGAGACAGAGAACCCCTTATTGTATGTACCCAAGTCACTCTTCCAGGAAAATGAGTCTCAGCTTTCTTCAGAATCCCAAAATAGATGGTGGGCTCCCTAAAGTTAAGAATCACTAAGTCTTGGCTGGGGTGGTGGCTCAGTGGTAGAGTGCTCGCCTGGCATGTGTGAGGCCCTGGGTTCGATCCTCAACACCACATAAAAATAAATAAACAAAATAAAGGTATTGTGTACAACTTAAAAATAAATATTTTTTTTAAAAAATAATCATTAAGTCACAGTATCACATCAATTGTAAATATTGTACTTAATATGTAAAATTTAAAAGTTACTTTCTTTCTGTAGAAATTTCTAAAGCATAAGAAATTTAAAAAATTTTAAGCAGTCTCTAAGGTGAAAAAACAGGACACAATTTTAAAATACACAGCATTAAATTACAGATCCCAGTTCCATGGTAAGCTTTATCTTCCAGAGCTACGTCAGTCATTAGTGTGTATTACCTCTAGAATCAATAATGTGGAACAGAAAAAGAAATGTGCAATTTGATAAAGGCCATGATTTTCAAATCCATATTGTCTATTTGTCTTTAAAAGACCAATAGGATGAAATGAAATTTGTTTAATTTACATACATTTATTTAAAATTCAACCAACACAAACCATAGCACATTATTTTTAATGTCTGAACGGTAAATTTGGTTGGGAAAATCTTCTAGAAAATACTTCACAAAATAAATAGTAGTATGTGAAATGTTTGCAATGTCCAAGCATTTTAGCTCAGTTTAGAAATCAGGAAAGCTAGCATCAGAGATTGGTTTAAGAGGAACTATTATCAGATTATGGTGATATTGGTCAAAATCATAGTCTCTGGGTTACCATACATTTGGTTTCAATCCTGGCTTTGCTTCTTTTTTGCCTGGCTATTGGACAACATCATTAACACCTTTGAGCTGAGTTTTCTGATTCACAAGAAGAAATCAATTTGTGTAAGTACAGCACTTATCTGTCCCCTGGCACAGAGTGAACACTGGAAAACATGCACTCTTTCTTACTCCCTCATCTGTGACAGTTTGTCCATTCTTATTAACACCATAGAGTCATGGAGTTCCTCCAAATGCAGGAACTTAATACACATTCAACTAATAATTGCTATTACTTCCTACTTCCAAGGGCAGTGGACCTACAGGCCTCCATTTTGAGTTAACATCTGATCTTTTTTCTCCTGGAGTAAAATATCAACCTCAGACTTCCCACAGTCCAAGTTTACTATCCAGGTCAATAAATCCTCACAGTGGCTACAAAACTTCAGGTCAGTATCTGCTTAATATCTTTCCTCCCTGGCTTTGATCACAAAGACAAAATGAAGACTCTAATTTCCTGGTTTCCTTTTCATATGGAAAAGCTTTCAGGGTTTCTAAAAGGTCTTCTGGCCCATGTGCAGCTCAAGTGCATCCTACCTACTCACACATGGGCCATTTGCTAGGGAGACAATGAAGAAACCAGCTCGTCCCCTCTCTTTAAACTCCTAACACTAGGTAAGACAGTAAAGATCATAAAGAACAGCTCTTTCATGTTGAAAGAATTATTAATTCCAGTATTGTCACCAGATTTCCCGATTTCCTTGCAAAGTATTTATTTCTCTACTCTTGGTGCCCATTGACCAAACTCTTTAAAAGCCTGACGCCCATAAAAAGGAAATGGAGTTTTACAGACACATCCTGTTGGCTGTTTTGGGTGCACAGGCCTGGGCTCCTAGCTTTGGGCCTCCCCATCCTGCAAATGGGGGAGGAGAGGGTCCCGATAGCTCAGCCTCTGCACAGGAATGCTCAGTTTCAACTCCGTCCATCAACAAAGCTGCATTGTATCCAGTGTTTTCTCCCCTTCTCTTGCAAGGTCCTGGGTGATTCATTTAAAAGTCCCCAGAGTGGCTCCCCATGTAGCCCTTACTGTGGGAAGTATCTCCGTGACCAGGAAAACTGACTCTGGATTCTAATTCTCACTCACAAATGACCCAGCTAAGCAACTCACTAGGAAGTAGTAAGATTTTCTTTCTTTCTTCCTTTCTTTTCTTTCTTTCTTTAAGACTTAAAAAGGTTGACTCTGTGCTCTATAAACTACACACCAAGAAATCACCACTTTGGTCTAGGTAGACATATCCTTTGTCCCCCTCACTCATGAACTCACTCTAGATTCCACTTGGAGACAGATGATATAGGGACCAAAGAAAATTATGCCCATCAGTCACATAAACATCTTTGCAGAAACAAAGATTCAGAGAATTAAGTCTCTACAGGAACCTGGATAGATTTTTCTAGTAATCCGTCCACCTGAGGCAATGGTTCTCAGGATAGGATGCACTCCACTGACCAGGATTAGTTAGAAATGCAAATTTTCCAGGCTCATTTAGGCCCACTGAATCAGCTCTGTAGGTGATTCTGATTCTTGTGAAAGAACACGTGGAATATGCAATAGGTAATTTTAAAATTATTGAGAAATAAATGGTAAATCAACAGTCTTGAGCTTTACTGAACCACTGCTCAGTATGACCAGCTCTCAGGTAAGGGTGAAAGTTATGCCCCATTGTGTCTGATAAACTTGGGGGTGTAAATCCATAATGACTTAGCTTCTGCCTCTGATTTACTGTCCACAAACCTTGACGTCAGTGGCACACCCCACAGAATTTCTTTTCTTTGGCTGTTGATTAATCATGCCACCTCCTCCAGGAAGTCACCCCCTTATCACAGTATGGGTTGTCAGAGCACCCAGCACATCCTCCATCAGAAACTATCCCTCCTTGTCGACACTCCAGGTCCCTCATCTTTCTTATTCACTTGCCTGACTTGCTAGCTCCTGAAGCCTCAAGACTCCTTTATCTGATTCACTGCCGTGTCTCCAGCACCTTGAACAGCGCCTGTTGTAATGGTGTAATCAATCAATCACAACAACAGAAGAGCCTATGCACATTCTTTTTCACAAGAGGTAATATATACCTACTGTAATTTATTACTGATTGATTGATTGCCTGTTAGACATGAATAATTGACCATTAACCTAGAAAAGAGGTCTGTGGATCCAATAATATAATTTTCTCAGCACTTTCTTTCCCAATAAAATTGCCAACCTCCAAGTCTATTTTTTTTTCTTTTTTAAACATATGCACACTTATGAATACTTGGTATTTAGCAGTACCACAGCCCATCTGTGTGTGCGAGTGGTGTGGACAGTTCAGCATCCGCATCCCTGCTGCTCCTCTGACTTACCAAGTCAGAAGGGAGATGAGACTGAATCTTAGATTTCCATGTAAACTGAGAACTGTGTCGGAGCATCCAGGAATACAAACACTTCCCCTCAGCCCTGACTTTGGCATATGCCCCACAGAGTCTAACTTTGGTCAACTTGATTGGGAAATGAAGAGAGTCCTGGTGGCCTTCAAACCCAGTCCAGATCTGAGCCCTGTCCTGGATCCCTGACATGCTCCCAGATAGCACAGGGTCCAGCGTGCCTACTTTGAGAAGCATATGATGCTGCCAGAATACCAGCTGATTTCACAAGACGCTGTGTCTGATCATGTGGTTTCACTGAGTCACCATGCTGGACTCATAACACATCAAAGTCCCAACCAATCTGTATGTGGCTTGATGGAAACCAGCCCACACAGGGCTGCCACTGAGGACACCCATCCCCAGGTGCTCCTGATTCTGAGGAGTCTGGCACCCCACTGGACATCTTGACTTTCCAAAGGGCAAGCTGAAACCACAGGCTCAGACGTGAATTCAGACGTGAACCATGTGGCCAGTGTCAATAGACTCCTTGTCACTGTGTCTGGGATATACAAGAGAAACCTCATCTAGTCTCATGAGAAGCTCTTGGGTAAAGATATTATGGCCACTTCATAATGAAAAAAATAATGGAAGCAGAGAGAGATTAGATCCCTTGCTCATGACCACTGTCACTTATTCCTTAACTGGTTCCAGGAAAGATTTAAGTCAGCTTGCAAAACTACATGCAGAATGAAATACAATGAAATTTAGTGAATGAAGAAAACAGGAAAGAGAAAAATTAAACCAGGCTTGAGATTAATTCTAAAATAAAACCCATGCCTTAAACTTGTATACACTTGATAGAAATGGTTCACAAACTTGGCCCTGAGTTGTCTGATAACCACTGTGAACAGGAAAGGAGGACAGTCCAAAGACTAAAATTCCTAAGAACTTTTCTCCTAAGAACCTTGGGTCTTCTTTGAGAACCTTTTTATAATTATTTTACAAACAACATTAGATAACACGACTTTCTCTGTCTAAACAAGAGAGTAAAATAGGACAGAGAAAGCTATAACAAGAAGACTTAAGCCAATAAAAATATCTAAATACCAAATTGAGCTCAGAGCTTCTTCTTCATCAAGTGTCCACCAGGAAAGACTTGCCTACCTGCAGGTGATACCCCAATATTACCCTTGAGTTACTATGTAAAGGTTAAATGAAGCTCATGTCATTAATTTAAAAGAAAAAAAAGGAAAAAGAAAACTGGCATCAAAAAGTTAAAATATGTCCAACATTCTTTTCTTATACCCTGTGTCCCAATAAAAACTAAATCAAGACACATGAATTTCTCATCTAGACTTCCACTCTGTAGAGCACATAGAGGACAAATATATTATTTTTTAAGTTCAAATTCATCTTTCAGAATTAATTATCCCTTTTGCACCTTCCCATCCAGCTCAAATAATTTGTGAAAAGCACACTGTGGAAATTTTAATTAATTCCAAAGTAGTGTCTGGTTTTGTTTTGTTTTGTTTTAGGAAAAAGTATCAATTTCTACACAAGATAGGAAGAAGCTCTTCCAGATGGTCTAGAAATGACCATGTAAAATAAAAGAAAAACACTTCTTCAAGTGCTAGCACCAGATGGCATAGGTCACTCTGCAGGCAAGTTCCACACAAAGCAGGTTTATATTGCAGTGCAGTGAAATGATACTACTAATAAAACTATCTTCACTGAGCATAGTCCTGTGCCAGGTCTGGATGAGTCCCTCACAGGGAGCATCTAATGCAGTCCTCACCCCCAAACCATCTGGCCACATGGGAGACACTCCACCATCACCCCCTGACACACAGGGCATCTGTCCTGGGTGTCACATGTGAACTCACCTGCCCAACAGCAATGACATATAAGTGGGGGAGCTCAGAAGATGACCTGGCCCGCAGCCTGGTTGCAGAGCCTCCTTGACACCCCACCATACTCACTGGGTACCGTACTGCGTCTCACTTTCTAAAAGCACCAGCCATGGCAGCCTCCTTCCTGGACTTCAAACAGGCCTTGTCCTTTCCAGCATGGGGCCTATTTCCCATGCCCTCCATGGGCCTCCTCACCAGCTTCTCTCATGGTTGGTGGGCCCCACTCACAGGAGAGCTCCCCAAAAAGGCTCTTCCTGTTCACCTAACTCAAAGTGGACAGACCCCGGTGACACCTATTATATTATTCTATTTCCTCCATTATACTTCCTGCCATTGGAAATGGCCTCACTTCTCATTTATAGCTATGAATTCTCTGACGGAAGAGCTTTGTCTCCCTTGTTTGGTCCCCACTCACCACCTTCTCACCACAGTACCTGACACATAGCTGGGGCTTCATGGAAAGTTGTAGAAAGAAGCAATTTAATTAATATAGTTCTCGGAAGCTCATGACAGAAGCAGGATGTGTGAAAACCTGAGTGGACAATAACAAGATACAGAAGCAGCCATATGTGACAGTCCCGCCACATTCTCTAACAGAACCAGACCAGGTGTTCCTGTCAGGCTAGCTGCTCGGGCTCCTCAGGGGGCCTGGAATGAGTCCTTTCACCTCTTGGTGTCTTGATTAGATCCACAGTGAAATGCGGAAATCATTACTCATGTCAGGCTCATTCTCACAGAAGCAAAGGGCTTTACACCCATAAATAATGATACGATAATGAAGTTACACACATACTGCCTCCTGCTTACTAAGAAGTAATCAAGGAGTTCCCTAAGCAGCCAAGAGAGATGCTACAAAATAATTAGTGTTTTACCTGCTACAATGACACTCATTCAAATCTGTGTTCAAAAGCCTCATCTAATTGCATCTCGGAAGGTAATTTTCTGAGGAGAAACGCGGCAGGATTCTAGAATGTTTATGCTTAAAATAAACTCAAGCTAAAATTATACAATCAAACTGAAATTGCATTTGACCTTGAGCTAGGAAGGTTATATGTGAAAAAATTAACCTTGCCCAAAGAGTCTGGTCTTTGCCTTTGAGTACTGAGAGGTGATCCTTAGGCCCCTGGAATGTTTCACTTGACAGTGACTTTTTTTTTTTTTTGGCCTGAGCACTGTGATCACCAACGTTTATTAGTGGGATTTAGGATGGAAGCTTTGGGCCATGCAATAACAGTTCCAACCTTCAAAGAAATTGGAGTCCAAAGGCATTACCCACTAGGCCTCTCATAAGGGCTGGAGACCATAGGTCAGCCACAAGGGCAGCATGTGACCAAGTCCTAACAGGAACTCGACTTGGGCTAGCTTCCTGGTTGGAAATACCCAGTGAAAATGGCCACATATTGTGGCTGAGAGGAGTTAACACCAGTCCAGGATGCCATGGGGAAAGAACAGAAAAGCTCTACATTTGGGTACTTCCAGGACCATCTATCCTATGTGTCCCTTCTTATTTTAATCTGAATCCTTTCCTATGTTAAATTGTCCCCATGAGTGTGATGCCTTTTGGTTTGTTCTAGGGACATTATCGCCCCTGAGGATGGTTAGATGATGCCTAAGTGAGGGTGGCCTTGTGTGGACTGGGCTCTCTCTGTCTCTAGCTCTCTCTGTCTTTCTCCAGCATTGATTTTAGGTTCCCTGAGAAATCAACTGACAAGTTGATTCAATCTCTCCCCCTAGGTTAGCCTGTCTTTTAAGACAGGGACAGTTTTCTTCATTTCTTCTTCTGTTAGGAATAGTATTTGTCACTTCAATATGAAAAATTAAACATGACAAGATTGTAGATTTGGGTAAAATGACTTTCTAAGTATCTTCACATTTTTCTGAGCATTCACACGTTTCTTTCTACTTTGTCTCTAAGAAAACTGAACTAACCAGGATGGTCCCTTGGAGCTAAACTCCAGGCAGCTGATAAACAAGTTAAGACCTTTCTCTTGGTCACTTTGGTGTGTCCAACAGGGAAAACTCTACCTGTGGATGAGGTAGAGTTGAATGAAAGGTTGAAAGGAAACTATCTCAAGGCTTTGGGTCTGACCTGGGAAAAATAAATAAATAAATAAATTCAATGACAAGGCAGATGATGTGACTTCTCTGTAGGAATTCTGAGTAACACCAGGAAAGAAGACCAGCTGGACTTGGCAAGATCACCTCTTCAAAGGAATAGCCATTGTACTGCCATGAGAGGAAGTTAATTTGAGGTATTAAGATTACCTGAGAAAAGCCAGGCAAAAACATCTCTGGGTCAAAATACCACAGATGATATCAAGGCCAAACACCAGCGGAGGAATAGAACTGGAGCTAGAAAGTCCAAGTGGCTTACAAGTAAATTGTGACAGGCAGAGGCAGACACAGAGGCTCAGAAGTACCACCTGGCCTGCCATGGGCAGACACAGTATACATTCATCCAGTAAGAAGTGTTCAGTTTTTGTAGCATTAAAGATGGCCCAGAGGCCCTGCTGACTCTGACCAGTCTACTCTCTGAAAAGACAGAGACCTGTGTACATTCCAATTATAAGTGCATAATTGAGCATGAAGTTGAAGACCTGAAGTTAGCCCAGAATGGGGACCAGCAAAAGCCACAAGTAGAATCCTAGAGGATGCAGCTATGAGGCTGGCTGAGAAGAGCAGCTCTTCCAGGGGTAGTGCTGTGTGAACTGTGAAAGAGTAGAAAAAGAAAAGACAGCCTCCATTTCTCAGGGAACCTAAAATCAATGTTGGAGAAAGACAGTAACAATATAATATAGGATATGTGCTAAGTAATGACAAACATGATCAGAGAAAGTAAGACACTAAAGAAAGAGCATTTACAGAGGCCTGGAATGAAATTGGAATTGTGTCTTCAGCTTAGATCAATGCAGAAAACAAGGACCATCAGGAAGACATGAGAGTGACCAACCCAGATGCAGAAACATATATTGTGTATTTAGATAGTCAAAGGAGTAGCTTAAGGTAGAAGTTGAGAGAGAGAGAGAGAGAGAGAGAGAGAGAGAGAGAGAGAATTGAAAGAGAAAACACTGGGCTGGGATTGTGGCTTAGCAGTAGATTACTCTCCTAGTACCTGTGAGGTCCTGGATTCAATCCTAAGTATCACATAAAAAAATAAATAAATAAAATAAAAGTATTAGGCCCAACTACAACTAAAAAATAAATATTAAATAAAAAAGAAAGAGAAAGCACTAACTAGTAGGGAGGATATTTTGAACTTTAAAACTGAACTTCTCAGAGCTGAAGTCTGGTAGGTGGTACAACTGAGGTGTCTACTGCCACCTGGTGTCAGCATACCTTAATTACAGATTCAGGGTAACAACTCCTCTTAAAAGCTGAGTCAGCCAAAGGAAAAATAAAAAGTAAGCCCTATAATGTCACATTTTAGAATAAACGCTTCATTTGATTTAGAACTCTAGTTCTAGTGGAGGTTGGTCTCAACGAGGTAATTAAAAGAGTAAACAAATATGTTCCAAGCATGTCCTTCTTTGAAGTAAATTGACTCGATTTTAATTAGAGAACAGCAGTAAGTTTTGATTCTCTCACACAGGCACAGAAAGTCTGCACTCCTTGCCTGGATCTTCTCCTCTTGCTTTACAATAAATGATTAGCTTCCTTCACAGGGAACACAAAGTGGGTTATTCAGGAAGGCTGTGATCTTCCCCTGGAAGAAAGCCACTGGCAGTCCCAGGATCCCAGTATATCCAACACCGTTGTGGCTGTCCCTGTTCCAATGTTCTCCTCTGCTACCTCCTGTCTCCTACCTCCCTGTACCTCAGCAGGAAAGGACACATCTGTGAATCCTCTGGCATCACTTCAATTCCTTACAGCTGTAAAAACCACTGCATGGAAAGAAAAGAACATTTCCTAGACTGGGAATCCCCAGACACTTTCCCAAACCGAACAAGTGAACAGAATTGTTGCTCTGGTGAATTACAACCCATTAAGGAGAGTGCGGGAGGACAGCAGTGCGGAGAGGCCGGCAGTCTGAACGTCTGGGCTTCACCACACTCCACCTTCACTGTCCTGACTTCTCTGCAATGTGGTCCTGCCCTGACTTAAGAGTCCTGCTTTACTGGCAGGGTATACTCAGTTGGAACTGTGTCATCTGAGATGTGCATCTGAGTTAGGCGGAAAGCCCAAAGCTGGTGCTTTGAAAGCACAAGGAATAGAAGGCCCTCCAGGTCCCCGCCTTGGCCCACACAGCACCAGCCACCTCCCAGCCTCTGTGCCTTGGGCCTAAGGCAGAAGCAGGCAGATGGGTTTGATATTGGCTCCTGAGGATCTCAATCCCTTTTAGACTCCTCAGTTGGCAACTAGGACACAAAGGAGAAGCAGTATGAGACTCAGGGAGGGAAAGGAAAATGAGAAATGAGAAATGAGAAAAGAGACAGGAACACCATCAACACTTTCTCCTCAGAGGAGCCTGCAAGTCAATCATATATCATCCAAATGACTTCACATTAATATAGCCATAGTATACTACCCCTGTAGCCAGCAGGAATTTCCCATAGCACACCAATAAAGAAGAATGAAAACAAAATTGCTAAAGGGGATTATTTAATTGAAGGAAAAGGCAATTAGAAAAGCTGAGACTTAAAACATGCTATCAACAAAGTCAGCATTTTTATGTGATTCATTACTAAATTATTTTGCGCCCCCACAGAATCAATGGGTTAATTAAAGGAAATTATTCTGATTACAAATAACTTGGTCATGTCATGTTTTTATACCAAATTAGTCAAGAGGGGTCAAACTGATAAGCAAATTTTAAAAGTCAGCAAATCTTAAAAAGTTCCTGAAAAAAAAAAAAAAAAAGCTATTGACTCACCTGTAACCATTTCTTATTCACTGACAAATGGTAGTTTTCCAAGTATTTTGACAATGGCCAGTTTTCTATTTAAAAATGTTGAATTGTATAAAAGAGCAAAGTAAGAGTTATAAACTCTAGACATTTCAAAAGTGAACTCTAACTCAGAGGAATCTGAATTATGATTTTGATCCTATAAAAAGTGTTATATTTGTAATAGAATTTGCCTAGTGGAATGTGTCATCTGATTAAGGAAACCCCAAATCGGTAATATTTGTACACAGAAATACCCTCCTTACTGCCTCCCTTCTCTCTGTTGCAAACACAAGCGGCTTGAAAAGTTGTATGAATATGTTTAACTACTTTATTCTTTGTCCTAAAAGAAAAATATAGACATTTCTTTGAAGGATGAGGGGAAAAATAAAAGGAATCAAACTCCAAGGTTATCTATGTATGTGTCTGTTCATGATATCAAGATAATATTCTTTAGTCCTGTAAGGACTGAGAAAAAAATACATCTCAGCCATGGTCCTGAGCATATTTTCAGATTCCTTTTACAAATTCCATCAATTATTTTAAATACATGAGCAAAGATGCACATGTCTGTGATGTCATATTTTTTATTTGGATTAGGGTCACACAGAGCATCAGGGTCAGCAGATCAGTTGTCCATGATGAAAGTGGGAGAGGTCAACAAGCAGAAATGTAAGTGGCTGGGGGGAGGGGTTTGAATTTGCCCTTGGAAGACAGGAGTGCAGGACAAGGGCACCCAAACACCAATAGCCCACTGTACATGGACTCCAGGTAGTCACTGTCACACAGATGCTAGAGATAAAAGATCTGGAACTCAGCTGAGCCTCAGGGTCACACAAATTGAAAGCAGCAGACTCGGAATTGGGTACAGTCTGGTTTAACCAGGGGCTCCTTCTCAATTCATTGCTTCATAAAAAGTGACCCTAGAATCCCAGATATTTGATTCTCCTGGAGCTCCCTTGAGAAGAGAATCACCTTTCTATACAGCACCCTGTTGGTTTTCTTCTCCTGCTGCATAAGTGTTTGGAAGAAAGGAGAAAATTCCAGGGTCTGCCCAAGGTGAACCACTTCACTTCAAAATGCTTGAGAAAGCATTGTTTTATTGGACACTGAGATCAGCAGCAGGGTATATGGGAGACAGAACTGCCCTGCAGTCTAGTTCTCCCTTCCTGAGTGCCTCTGTCCTTCCCAGGAAAGGGTGGAAGGCTTTGGAGGACACTCTGCTGCTACACGGTGCCACCGATGAGCACAGCACAAGCCCACATCCCAGCCTCTGAGCCTACATGCACTAAATCCCAAGAGCTTGCTCAAGAGCTTCCCAAACTGGGCATCAAGCCCCTAACTCATATGAGCAATTTCCACTGTGTATCTGTAGTTTCTGTGGCACCTTTAAAGGGCAGAAGTGACCGCCATCCTCTCTGCTCATGCATGTCAAAGTTATCGCTTCTCACAACTTTTGCCAAGACGTTCATCATATTCTTGCAGTAGTCCAAGGATCACAGCACTAATTAAATCACCAAATGCCAAAGCAATAGAAATTTGGAAAAAGGGACTAATCTCTGCAGGCCTGCTCTCCAATTTTTGTTTCATGACAATCTTCTGAAATGAGATAAAAACCCAATGGTAGACAACGGAAGCTCTGGGAGAAGCACAGCCTTTCCACTCTATTTTAAACAGAGAAGAATCCAATCCAAATCTGTGAGTGTAATGGAAGAGCTTCCAAAAGAGGCCTTCTTCTTGTTTGTTATTTAAGTGCTATTGGACGCAGCAGTGAGGTATTAGGGAGCGCTCAATATGTGTGGGCTCTTTGCTGAGCATGTTTTGGCCATCCCACTCAATCTGAGTGGCAATCCTTCAAGGCAGCTTCCTTTGTTATCCCCACTTCACAGATAGGCTAACTGAGGTTTGTAGAGCTCGGGTAACTGTTCAAGGTTGTACAACCTGTCTGAGTTTCAAGTTCTGGGAAACCTCATAACTCTAATTGCTGTACTCTACAGCTTCCTATCAGAACTTCAAGGGAAGATGTTTAATTCTAAACGAAGCCAGGTTTCTCCAAGCAGTTAACTCACTTAGTCTCACCTTCAGATCCTTCGATTTCAGTAGAAAAGGGATGTGGCCCATGTAGAGAGGGAATGCAAGGAGGAGAAAGAAGGGAACCCGGAGAACTCAAATTATAGCAGGAAAATGTCTTGAAAGAGCTAAATGTATGACTTGGAGCCAAATGGTTTGGCAGATGCAGCCATGTTCGTGGATTTGTGATGACAGGGATAGTCTTTTTTCCACCCCACTTTAAGCTGCCTTTGTAGAGCTTTATCTTTTATGTCCAAAGATCAAATTAAAAAATATCACATTTAATGAGAGCTAGGGGAAATAAACTGGTGGCAATTAAAGAGTAAAAATAACCTCTCTGTGGTTGCAGACCACAGGAGTTTCCTAATTTTAAGAGGCACAGGCAAATCACTTAAACAAGGCCTTTTGGGCTGTGTTCGGCTCATGTTTCCTGCCCCACCCATCGTGGTTAAAGCTATAGGCAGCCATAGCCCTTGAACCTGTGGAATTGTGCAGTAAATGGAAGTACAACCAGGCCAAACTCATCAACTCACAAACACAATCTTGTGGCACGGAAGTCAAATTCAAGATGTCTTTGTAGCCAGTTGCATTGTGTAGGAGGTAGCTAAACAGAGTCAAAAGAGGTCATGGAATTGACTATTGGTGAGAGCCCTTCCTTTCTCCAACCTCAAGCTCCTTATTTTCCCTGTGCAGATTTGGTCTGGACAAGGCCATGAGGCTGACCTGAACTCTTTCTCAGACCTAGAATAACAGAGTTTATGCAAACCCCCAAAGCTGGCCAGAGTGATTTGAGATTCCATTTGAGGAAATCATCTCTGCCCTATATCACTGTGGTTTAGGCCAGAACTTGGGAAACCCTCCATAATCTTAGGGTCAAGCTAACACCCTGGAAAAGCCCTGTGGTGTCATCAGCTTTTCCATAAATCTGTAGACACACAAAACTATAGAGTGGCCTAGAAGTTTGCCCTAGAACACTTCCTGGAATTTCCCAAATGGGACATCATGTGAAGCTGACTCAAGACAAGATCAGCTACTGAACAGAAAGAATTTGAGAGGCCTTGTTTTGCATAGCAGGAGATTTGACAAACTCTATTCCAAGATCAAGTCTATCCTAGATCCGTGACCCCACCCCATTCCCAGAACATTGTACTTACCTATAGAAAGTAGCATAGTCCACTGTTGAGTGGCAGGTCTGAAACTCCCAAGATTTGAGCTTCTGGCATTCCCGATGGGCTCGGAGCTTTACTTTCACCGTCCCTTGACACAGCTCAGGAACTGGTTTCCTCTGGGGTCTGTTGCAGAACTCATTGGACTCCACCCTCCAAGATTCAGCAAAGTCATCCACATCAAATTTGAAGTTTCCATCTCCACCAATTAAGTCATCACGTTTGTGTCCATTGTAGTTGCCACACAGGCCACACAATTTGCCCTTGAGATGAGGGGCAGCCATGACCTCTACAAAACTGTCTCCATCCCAGGATATTTCCAAACCTAGAGGAGAAGAAGGGGAGAAGGGAGTTCAACCACTCCTGAATCTCCTGATAATTCCCATGTGTCCATAGCTTTACTTGGTAGATACAGCCATCGTCTTCTAACAAGGAACACTTCGAATCTATCCAAATTCTTGGTTACATTTTGATCTGACCACATTAAATGTCGTATGAATTACATAAATCACTTATTTTGGGGGATTAGGATTTTTAAATTGAATGAAGTTTGCTCTTAAAATATCTATGTACCCCTGGTTTGATCACCCTACTCTGAGGTTTATATTTTTGTCCTCTTCTAAAGTAATTATGTTAGTCCAAATTGTGCTTCCTTTATCCAATGACTATAGTGTGGAAACAGAAAGAAACAAAGACTATAATTCCTTATGTTATTTTTGTTTCTTTATCCAAAAATTCCTCCATGTAAGTATTTACTCCAAATACCACAGGATATTAAAGCAATAAATAGATAGCTTCTGAATACATCCTCCTCAAGGGATGATACATTAATGCAAACATGTGCTCCTTCATTATTTTATTTTTATTCCTGAGACATGAGCTTCTGACCCATGTTTCCTGGGGTTTAGTTGTTGGGAAATCTTTACACCGTCCATCTCTGGGGCCTCCAATGCAAGAACACTAATGAGTTTCAACATTTGAGGCAGCACTAGAGGTTTCCAGGCCATGGACAAAAGCTCCTCTTGTGCATCCATCATTAGGGCAGTACTTCCTTGTTCATCAAGGACACTGTCTTCACCCCAGGAGGCAGATGACCAAAGACCCTTCTGGGTTTGCTGAACTAATTATCTAAAATGTTGGAGGGTTTGTCTAAAAACATGCATATTTCTCTAGATATACTGGCCCAAGAGTTCCCGGAGCCACTCTAGCCAAAGATTACTCTGAGTGGAGGCATTTTTCTAGTCTCATGTAGGACAGCCAGCTTATGTCACAGAGCACAGCTAAGCTTGAATAAGAAGAAACACTCTCAACTCCACTCTGATGTTTTGCATGGAGACACTGGTCGCAAGAGGGAGGTGTTTGTGAAAGCATTTTAAGGTTCAACCCAAAGTAAATGACTATCTTTCCTAGTTTTCCTTTCTTTTGTGTGTGTTGGAATCTTTTCTTAATTGTTCTCATGATGATCCCCTGGCAGTGCCTGAGCCCTCCTGTGGATGATGGCACTATTTACCAGGGAATGCCCAAGAGCAACCCATGGCATGAGCTCTAGGGAACAACTACAACAGGTCAATGTGCATTTCTACACTGAGACTTCTCCTTAGTCACTGTCACTGTCTCCCAAGAGTAGCAACCACAAAGGAAGTCTCTTTTTTACAAAAAATTCTTTGCTGATTTTTTAAAAATTTTACCCTTTTGGGTTCCTGACAAAACTAGTCTTTTATTTTACCTGTTGTGAGCCTCTGAAAAGAGAAAATTGTCTTTTCTCCTCAAAGGCTTTGTCTTTTATACTGAAAGCTCAAGATTAGCCTGATGAGCAAATGTTCAGAGTTGGGGGATGAGGTGTGAGGGGACAGGAGAAATAGGGGAAGAGAGGGAAAAGGAGGGTGAAGAGAGAGAGACTGAGAATGGCTCTTGTTGGTATGTGAAATTGGCATATGGCAAAAATATTAGAGTTATGGAAGTGAGCTCAGGAAGAAACACTCAGAGGTAAGATTCTTAAGCTAAGTCTGAACACAGTCTGAGAAGAGAAATGGCTGCCCAAAACGCTTTCCAGTGAGAAGCCCACACAACCATCACAGGACAGTTACTTCAGGGAGAATTATTGGTAAAATAAACTAGAGGTCTAAAACTGGGCTTCTTGAGCAATAAACAGAACGGCCCATAAGGAAATCACTGGGTGGTAAGTGGAAGGAACAGAAGCATTCTTACTCCAAGGTGAATGACAGAGAAGATTTCTTGGTTAGGAGAAACAGGCTGGATTCAGGAAAGCAATTAAATAGATCTGGAAAAAGGAGGAAAAGGGTGGCCACAGGGAATGTTTTCCTGGGAGTAGCATAATGAAGAGAAGACACTAAGGGGGCCAGGTAAGGAGAGAAGGGACACATTGCTAAGACATCCACACCCCGGGCTGACCTCCCAACATGGATCTCTGTGAGAAAGTGGTGTCAATTCTGACAACCACAACTTTCACATAAAACAATTTCTCTTTCTTTATACTCCATTAACTAACACATTATCTGGCACACAGTACATACTTAATAAGTGAATAAATTACCCTTGTAATGGTGATGCATTGAATCTGCAAAACCAAAGAAATTGTAAGTTTCATGCTAGTTAAGACACTAAAATAACCATTTTGAAAGAGGGCAAACAAACTATAAAATGATTTGTAATACACTCTCCAAGGTATAGAAGAAACTTGACCTCACAAGCCTGTAGCCGGGCAGTTACTCAGCAAGAGAAATGAGGGGAGAAAATCAATTCCAAACAAAGTCTAACTTTTAGAGCATGATTCCAAAGACTTTTCCATGTTGCAAAATTTTCCAAACTACAAATCTCTTTCCTAGACAGCAGGCAAATACTATTCTTCCAAGTGCCACAAATAGTTGAGAATTTTACACCCAAAGGAACTCCAATATCATTACTGACAATGATATAGTAAGTTTGAGATTTTGGGCAACTGAGTTCATTGGAATTCAACTCACAGTGAACAAATCAATCATTGTGTTCTTTCTTTCTAGTGGACTGGTGGTCCACACATGCTTGGAAAGTTGTAGACCCACTGTGTTTTAGGTAAACACTCCTCAAAACCCATGACAACTCATTCATAAAAACATGGTCTCCAAAGTAAGAGAATAATTTGTTATTCACTCTCTTTTTCAATCTCCTTGTTGTTATTATTTTAAGAAGATTTTTACAGAACAATGCTAGGCTTCACACTGGGAAGAAATGACTTATTTGACTTGGGATGACTTTGACTCTCTCTGTATCACTTACATATGTGTCCGCATGAGTCCTTTTGCCCTCTGAGAGTAAAATCCACACAAAGTTGATTGCAGTCATGAAAGGAAAAAATACTAATAAGTTGTAATTGAGGGAATGTATTTTAACTAAGGATCTTATGAGAGGAAACCATCATGGAAGTGTTCGCGGGGCTGTGGGTAGTCCTTTCTGCAGCTGGGTTGAGTTGGCCAATTCTCTGCATGGGAAATTGGGTAGAAATAACTGGCAGAGTCAGAAGGCTAAAGCTGAAGCATATGTCCCATCTGTGGATGTGAGCAGCAGCTGCATTCCTTCCACTTTAGGAATGACCTTCCCATTTCCCCTTCTCTGAGTAACTGCTTTACCAACTTACTCCTCACCCTCAAGAAGAGTAGACAAGACCACAAGCTGGGTTTGTTGTTTGTGTGGTCATTCTTTCCTTTGGGAGATGTTTGTTTGCTTTGATTTGCTTATTGATGCTTTTGCTGCTGTCCACTCAAAGGGGAGAAGAGATGCAAAATCTATAGACATATCACAGTAATGTGTGAAAATGGATATTTTTTTCCTGCTCAGATTTTATACCAACGGGATAGGAATAGAATACATTGTTTCACTTCAAAAACTATAGAGAAATACCAAGAATAAAATAAAAAGCTGCTTTCCAGTGTGTTAAAGATTTCAGGCAGAGCTGATATACCTCTTCCAGGTAGAGATGATGTAGTACATAGTTGGCAGAAAGGAAATATATTTTTAAATTATTTGCTAAGTGTCGAGAGTTGGGGCAGGGTGTGTGGTGGAGGTGGATAATGCTTAACCCACCAAGCCTTGTCACAGCCCACTTGTTAGCCTAATTCCACCCAATCTCCATGGCCACCTGTGCTACTCTGATGGATGTAGCATCATGAAGTGCTGATTCCATAAACCACAGGGGCAAAAGACAGGCCTCTCCATCTTCCATCCCCCAGCTACAGGCCTGATTTAAGCTCCTATTTTGAAGACAGTACCCTTTGATCACATGATTTTATGAAATAAAACAAAAATCTGGTGGAATAATACCCTAAAGAAATACTGTGATATTTTAAATAGATGATCGATAGTTGATAAAAAAGGAAATGTCCCTAAGGGGTAGTTGAAACTAAGATGGTTAGACCTGGGTGCACACACTACTGTCTAGAAATCAAGTTGTGTCATTGAAAGGATAAGTTTAGTGCCCAGAGGAATGCAGCTCTTTCCTAGGAAACAAGCTCGTGAATTTGTGCACTACAGAAAATCGTTCATCTGGAGTGTTAGGCATGCCATAAAAATGACTTACATCGTGGAAACATAGATGGAAAAATAAATTGTAAGACTGAGTTCAAGGCCTAGAATAGTTGAATTTACTAATCGAATTATGGTATTTATGGCCTATTATTATTTTCTTAGCAGTCTCATCCTTTTGCTCATTTTTATGACATGGAATCCTGACAAAGAGTACACTTATTCCATCACATTTTGCCAGCTGAGCATGGAACAGATTTGAACCTCCTAGGCTGTTAGTAATCTTCAAGTACCCAGGATTCCTTTGAGAACTGGGCTGTGGCTGACTAATAATTCCCATATCAGTAGACTTCACTGTGTTTGTGCTGACTTGAAAACGAAAGACAAGGTGCTTCTAATTAGTGCTATGTAATAATGGGTCATCTTGTACATGTTTTATAGGGAGCCAAAAAGTGTTTGTCTCCTTTAAAGAAATTAACTTGGGCCTATATTTGCAGAGCACCATGTCTTTTGGATACAAGAACAGGTGTCTGGATTTTTCTGAGCAAGACTAATGTCTTTAAAGTTGAATCATTAGACCTCTTCACATCTGCAAAGTAAAGAATGGGAATATTTCCCTTTTACTGAATGCTCCAATACATAAATACTTAGAGTTGTCTCACTGAAACTATGATATATTCACTAACTGAAAGCTCCCTAGACTTTTCTTGGCTTCTTGCCTTTATTCAGCTAAACTGGCATGCCATAGGCTCAAATCAATTTGTCAAAATATATTCTGGCCTTAACTGAAACAATTACCAGGGTCTTGTAGGTATGGCAGACACAGTTTCTATGGACCCTCAAAAATGCCTATTCTATCAAATGGTTCCCTTTTGAATCTACATTGTCCAAAAATACTAGAACTCACTCAGTTGATGCCTTTACACTGTTAAATGCTCTCCAATGCAAAAGCAAAAGTTCGCTGATTTCCTTGAAGTTTCATGCTTAAAGAAATAAGAGTGCACAGGAGAATATGCAACCCAACATCCAACTAACTAACAACATGTGTTAACCAAAGGTGGGAACCATTCATAATGTCATGAAATGTGCAAATAAGCTGAATTCATTCTCTAGGGCTGAAAATCAGGAACCTAATTCCTCTTCTAAAATGTTTTTCTTAGGTAGCACCTATCAGACAAAGACTTGAGCCTCAGAGATCACTAGCAGCCATGAACAGTGGCCTAGTGGGAACAAATCTGATCATGGAGTACAAATGCAATCCAGTGGGCATAAGGCAACAGAGGATGCTAAGAGAGGACCTCAGTCAGCAGCTTCATGTGCCCAATTCCCAGCTGAGGGTGAACTTTCAAAGCAAGCCTCCTAAGTATTCTCTAACAAAAGACAATGGTTTGGGCCATCAATTCATTGAGTAGCCTTCCCTAGGGGTTCATATAGGGTTATATGCTGTTCATATGGGGTTCTGGTCACCCCCCCACTCCCATCTGCACACTCACAGGCAGCAGCCTCTTTTTCCTTAACATAGGATAACCCAGCGGGATGAAGGCACCCGGCATCCTGTGTATATAGCAAAAGTATGCAAGAATCAGCTCTTCTGATGTGGACATTTTATGTTTCTTTTAAACACCACTGACACTAAGCTGTTTACTTTTGAGGATTCCCGCCTTACTTCTTGGACACAGGCTAACAAGGAAACCTTCTTTCTCACAGATGTGAAACTGTTATGCATAACTCGCTGAGCTGGGAGAGATGCTGACAATTCCAAGCTGAACATTAACGGCCTAAAATAGCCACAACACTTGAGAGAGGTTATTTGATGAGTACAACGGCTATTTTTAGAATGAGGATGGAAAGGGTTCTGGATGTCAGAGATTGCAAGACTGGCGTCTAATTGCAAGGATCCACGTGGTACAAACATCCTGGGTCATTCTGTGGCATCTTGGGGATGTGCCTTTCCCATGGGCAAGGAGGAGGCAGGTGAGGTCAGAACACTTTTCTGCCTCTGGGTTCCCCTCCTGCAGGAGGGGCGCTCTAACCAGTGCCTGCTGCCGCTGGCGATGGTAAGGTAAGTAAGAAGGAGGCCACAGAAGCCCCACCTGCTCTGGTGGTCACTTTCAAGAGGTAGCCGTCCAGGTCGATGTGGAAGTGCGGTGCGTGGCAAGGGAGCGCGATGCGCGAGCCGTTCCAGCGCACGGTGAGGTGCTGCTGAAGGCTGATGGTGCTCTCGCCCAGCACCAGCTCCACTGACTTGGTCCAGGAGAAGGAGCGGGTCCTGCGGGCATCGTTCTTCACCAGCACCTGAAAGGGCGAGGCAGGGGAGGAGCAGTCTTTTGTCAAAACGTACTGACATGTCCCCTGAAAGTTAAATGTCCGTCCGTCAAAAGTGTTGTAGTGGGGATCTCCGAATACCGTGCAAACGCCAGGCTCTGCGGATGAGTGAAAGATAAAAGCAGGGTCACAACCAAGCGAAGGATTCAGAGAAATCAGGGGTTCCTGCAATAAATACGGGTAAGGGAGGCCATAACAGAGATGTGCTAAGGGAAATCAACTTTAAAAAAAAAATGGGTTGTTATAAAAAGTTTGACTCATTTTTACTTCTGGTGCTTTTATATTTAAAAGTTATTTATAACATCTCTGAAATTTTAAGGCGTCTCCATTTGTAACCTCCATGTGCTTCTTTAGATAAGGGAAACTAAACTCAGGCCATTAAGAGCTAGCCTTACTTCATAACTGACATAAACAAGGGCAAATTAAGTGCATAACTAAAAATGGCAACTAGCAAACGACACTACTAAAACATTAGTATTAGTTCCACTTAACCAACTGGAAAAATTCAGAAGCATGATATACTAAATGTTACCCATAGTTCTAAAGATAATTACGATATTCAACTCTCACATATTTGCTAAGAAAAAAAAAAAAAAACAGAATTGCCAAACAGATGAATGTCTACAAGTGTCAGGAAACAAGTTACTGATCAATGTTTGCAGATTTGTTTTGTAAGTTTTCTAGAAATACAAGATTCTTATATTTTTATCAAATACAAAAATCTAAAGTTGGAAAAAATATAAATCACAGAGCCCATCATTTAGTGCATTTAAGAAATTCCAATGAATTCATCACCCTGAAATATCTTTAATTCAAATATTTATGAGACCAAGGTAAAGTTTTATACTTTGGAGCATCTCAAAAGTTATATAACAGAAAATTAAATATTGTTCCTTTTTTAAAACAAAATTTGGCATTGGTTTGTTCTCTGTGTAAAGATATTTTATCTGTTTCCAAAGAGGCATGAACAACAAGGAAATGAGGAATTTATTTAGAGAAATTAGTCCAAATGATGAAAGAACTATAATAAAAAGAGCAATTTCCAGTCAACATCCAAATAATAATCATGTCAAGAATAATAACCAGAATAAAACACCAGGTCAAGAACATGAGAATGTCCTATAAACAACTGCCCTAAATATCTCCAGGAAGGACTAAGCCCAGACAGACCATAGATATGCCAACTGGTCTGATAGGACCAATGGGATCCAATGCAAACATTTGCTTTTAATTTTAAGGTGTTTGGAGAGTAATGTTTTATGTTGTGGTACATTATGTCATTTCAGATGTCAATTTCACGTGACTCCACACAAATCATATATATTTGACATTTGCTAAGTTAATTATTCTAATTGGTGTTCCTTGTCAATATTTGATGGTGATTCACGAGAGAGAGAAAGAGAGAGAGAGAGAGAGAGAGAGAGAGAGAGAGAGTTAGTTTAGGGTATGTAGGAGAGTTTCAGTGAACAAATACGCTGATGAATATATAAAAGGCACTACCCAGAGGGGAACGGTAGAAGTGGGTGGGTTCAGCAGTCATATTTGAATTCATCCTCCATTTCTGATCCTTTCTTATTTTTCTCTTCGCCATTTTTTTCTCTTCGCCAATTTTATTCTGCTTATTGCTTCACATCGTATGAGCCCCCCCACCTTCCTAATTCCATGTATCCTCTGCTAGTATCTCCCATCTAACCTCTGCCTGGTGCATTTTCCAATCATTCTCAGTGGGATTACTTCTGGAATTCTCCTATCACACATCTCCCTCGCATTCTGATTAAAAAAAAAAAAATCTCTCCCTGTCATCAAAATGTTACCTTTTGGGGTTGGGCAAGGCGGTTCTTTGAAGTGTCTCAAGTGATATCAGGAGAATGATGGTTCCAGTTTAATGCGGCTATGAGCCACAAAAGGAATGTGTCTTAACCTGATTACCAAATTCAAGAGAAGGTTTGTTTTTTGTTTTTTGTTTTTTGTTTTCAGGTTCTTAACTCTACCTATTCAGCAAGAAAGCCCAGAACCAATCAAGGCTTCTGAGCTTGGAACAGATGGACCTCAGCTTGGAAAAGCCAAAGCACAAGGTGCTGAAGGAGCTAAAATTACACTCCCAAGGGTGTTCTCTCTGCTCTGTGCAGAAAGGAAATGCCCATAGATGCTGTCTATGTCCTGATGTGATGGCCTACACAAGGATGTTCCTACAAGGAACAACCAAGTACCACTTCTCTTGATATCCTAACTGCAACTACATCAAAATTATCATTAATGAAAACATTTGCCAAGCTAACATTTACCAAGAATTCACTACATACCCTAGCATTCTTCTACATACCTATGATGATGGATACATCATCAGAAACTATATTTAGATTGTCTCCTAACATTAAATATATGGCTAAGCACTTTGTAGTAAATAATAAAATGAACTATGAAAAAGTTTGTGAATTATGTTCATGACTGAGGAAATGCTTATAGCATAAAGTGAAAAATAGGCAACAAAAGTCTATGCTAATATGTTCTATGATTTTTTTTCTTTTTCTTTTTGAGATAGGGATCTTGCTATGTTGCACAGAGTGGCCTTGAATTCTCAATCCTCCTGCCTCAGCCACCCAGGTAGCTGGGATTATAGACTTATGGCACAGCACCCAGTTCTTTTGAGGATAATAACTATCTTCAAATAAATATATCCACACACCAAAATTACAAACAGTGGCTATTTCTTGATAGCAGAATCATGATTGACATTTGCTTTTTTTTTTTCTTTCTTCTGCGTGGTTTTCCTGGTTTTATTTTGTTTTATGTCTGGTTTTACTTTAGTAGTCAAACTCTAGACTCTACTAATTTATTTACTCATGTAGATAAGACCAATTGCATAACAAAGCAAATCCTCAAAGAAGCAAAAGAAACTGTCCCAAGTTGTCCTAGGGAAGCCCAAGCTTGCTCCAAGCTGAGAAAGAGGCAATGGGTAGGTCCAGAGAGACCCTGGGTAAGGGAAATCATGTGTGAATTTGACCCTAAAGAGAGAGATTTTTCAAGAGTCCCTTCTTATGGAAGAGAAGGATTTGGAAATCTGAGTGATTTCAACGTGTAACAGCAACACAGAAGAGGCCAGCAAAATTTCATGACTGTGGGGATGCTTGAGAATTATGTGTTGCATTTGGGGACATTTGTATCACGAGCTAAAATAATTTTGAAACTTTGGCCCCTTTCCCTGGCACCTCAAGGTCCCCATGCCAGATCCTGCTGGAGCAGCACACACATGTGCTGGAGAACGTCTGAAAGTGAGAATCTCAGGATTACAGAAATCTGCCTCACTGAAAAGGAAAAGGGCCAGAGAATACTTAGGGGATAAAAATGAACAGTGTATTCTCATATTTTTTTTTCCAGCAGACCCAGTAAAATGAACTGCAGTCCAACATGTCCAGATGTCCAGTCACACTCTACTGGAAATTTTGGCCAATAGTTAGGGAGAGAGGAAAAGAAGCAGCTTAAACAGACCATCCTCAAACTTGCCTTATTTGAAAGAGCCTAAGTCAGAGGAAGGGGAGAAAAACACCAGTGTCTCCTTGTGTCACTGTTTCAGACTCCTGAAGGCAAATCGTGAGCTCTCATTTTTGTTTTGGTTTGTTTCCCACAGATTGGTTTGGTTTGTCTGTATACAAACACATAGGTATAGGGGAAATAACGATCGGAAATGTAGAAACCCAAATATTAAAAGTGCATTTATTTTTCTCTTAGGTAATGGAATGATGTTGGGACATCTTTTCCTCTTTTATGTTTATGTATATTTAGATTATTATTTACATTTACATTCCATTGTTTACAATGACTATGTATCCTTTTGGAATAAGAATATTCACTTTAAAAAGTTAAAACTCTTGGATGAAGCTACATCACTTTGATGTTCTGTACTTTAATAAGACTGCTGCCTCCAGAATATAGTTCCAATGCTTTTCTCTCAACTGTATCAGGTACATTTGTCTCTACCATGGATGTATGTATTCCAATGAAATGCCTTTCCTCTGAGAGCAGTGATTGTTCTCAAAACATCCATCAAAAAACTTAAGGAGAAATTATAAAACCCTTTGTTATAAAGACTAAGAGAAATTGAGCAGACTGTAGCCACCCCTCCCCCAACACACACACACACAAAGAGAAACAGAAAAGCCTGAGGAAGGGGAAAAAAATAGCATTCATTTTTCAGCCACCAGAAAACAATCACCATTTACAATTTGTGTGTGTGTGTGTTAACATATTTAAGAAAATTCTGTGCATAATATTTTATTTCCTATTTTTCACTTAACATGTCATTAGATTTCCAGTTATTAAATGTGTTTTGCTTTGGAAACACCGATGGGAACTTCCACCCTCAGTCCATGACTCCTACAGGGAGGACTGTGTCCTCAGCCCCTGGTACCATGCCACTACATACATCAGTACACCTCCAGAGAGTTCTTCTAACCATGAGGAAGCCTATGAAATAAATGAGACTTTAAACTTTCCTCAGCACACACTGCAGAAAGACAGGGAACTGGGCCCCAGAAGACTAGCTCACTGTGCTGGGCAGGACTCCTAGAAACCCCAGAAGGACAAGAGTCATTGCAATGACAAGTCTGGGTTAGAAAGCAAGGAAGTCTGGGACTCGGGACACTGCCTGTGACATGGACCTTTCTTCTCCTTGATGAGCTTTCCCCTGAATGGAGATGGAAAAAGTAGAAAAAGGCTGTGGTGTGACCCAGCAGGACCTGAAGTTCTCCATGCAGGAGCTCTGGCCCTTCTTTGGGGTGTCACCAACAGCTGTAGGCCCACAAGGTGCTGAAGTTCCAACAGATGCTCAATTAGGTGGCACCTGGATGCCTATAAGACTTATATTCTTAGATTCGTAAATCTAGAACTTCATTTAATTTCTTTTTTTTTTTGGGGGGGGGGGTACTGGGGATTGGACTCAGAGGCATTTGACCACTGAGTCACATTCCCAGCTCTATTTTGTATTTTTCTTAGAGACAGGGTCTGACTGATTTGCTTAGTACCTCTCTTTTGCTGAGGCTGAGTTTGAACTCTCCATCCTCCTGTCTTAGCCTCCTGAGCTGCTGGGATTATAGGTGTGCACCACCCGCCCCCAGCTTCATTTAATTTTACTGTGTTTTGGGGGGCTGGGGGCAGGAAAAGGGATGGTATTCTCTTTCCACTTATCCATATCTGCCAGAAATAGTAACTGGTCTGCATATGAAATGCTGATTCTTCAAAAAGTCACATAGGTATTTCATTTAGTATATAAATTTGTTTTCACATATTTCCATAACCCCATATACTCACCAACTCTAAACAAAAGAGCAAACAAAGGAAACAATCCCTAACCTCAAAGGTCTAAATTAAAATAAATCCAGATTCAAAGCCTGGAGTGCCAGCACCTTCCCCAGTGGAGCCCAGTGCTTCCTACCTCTCACCTCAGCAGCCCAGTGGGCCTGTGCCCACCCGGCACTTCCTCACAGTTCACACAAACACACGTCCTTCAGCCCTCAGCTCCAATGCCAGATCCCCTGTAGCCACATCCCTGATGCCTCAGTCAAGGTCATCTTCTTCCTCCAAATTCCCAAAGCAAAACTGATCGCACAGCTGAGATAGTCTGGGATGGTTAATTTCTAATAGTGTATTTGAAGTTATACTATGTTTTTTTTTCATTTGGGAGTCCAAAATAAAGTCACCAAACCCATCATCTGCCTATGATAGATCACTTTCCACTCTTGCTTATATTTATAATGTATTCCTAACTCCTTAGTCAGACCTTGAACAACTCCTTCCATGTAAATTTTGTATATACTTCCACATAGGAGGAGATATATATATATATATATATATATATATATATATATATATATATATATATATATGCCTGTGGTACTACATATCAGGTCTCAATAAATGTCTGTTGAATTAATGCATTCATTCATAATTAATTTTGGTGAAAAAATAAATCGCCTACACTGAATTTATTAAAATACACACACATAAGGTAACCAACAGAAAAATTTGCTTAATCAATTAATTCAATACTTTATGAATGCTTTCAGAACAAAGAGATTATTAGAAAAAAATATGAAAATTGGGAAATATTATGCGGAGCTACATCTGGTGCCGAGAGAGTATACTAAGAAATTCAAATCCATGAATTCAAATACATGGGCAGCAATATCATTCCCCTCTCTGTAAATCTGACATTTTTTTCCTGATGAACAGAGAAAACCTACCTCACTAAAATGTATTGTAAGAATCAAAAAGCAGGAAGAGAAATTATTTCTAATTCATAAAATGGCAAGTGTGATAGGCAGAGTAATGGTTCCCCAAAGATATCCACAAACTAATGCCCAGAACCATGGATGTGTAATGTAAATGGCAAGACAAAATGAAGTCTAAAGATGGAATTAAGGCTGCCCATTAGCTGACCTTTATCAGGGAGCTTATCCTGGAGATCTGAGAGGGATGAAAGCAATCACAAGGATCCATAGAGAAAGAGGAAGGCAGAAACATAAGTGTCACAATGATAAAGTATAAAAACTATTCCATGCTAGCTTTGATGATGGAGGAGGGGCCAGGAGCCAAAGAAAAATGGGAAGCCTATACAAACTGGAAAAGGAAGGAACACAGTCCTTCCAAACACCTTGTTTTAACTTTTTGAGACTCTTTCTGACTTCTGACCTCTAGAACATGGAAGATAATAACTGTGTGTTGTTTCAGCCATTAAGTTTGTGGTAATTTGTTACAGCAGCCATTGGAAACCTTAGCAATAGCTATGGCATCTAGTGTAAAGCAACCGGTCTATGCCAGGTACCATGCCGGGGTGCTTTCTGCATTTTCAGTACCTCCTTTCATCCTCACTATATCTCTGCACACTATATATTATTACCTTAATTTCTCAGCCATGAGTTCAGGAAGGGTGCTTTATGGCCCATTATCACTCAGCCAATAGCAGTAAACACAGAGTCCAACCTAGTCTCTCTGGCCCAAGACTGGTACCTTCCCCACTGTGACTTGATGCTTCCACACAATCTATGCCCCAGCATCCTCTGCAGTTGTTGTTGTTAACAAGTTGGAAGTCCCAGAGCTCTTTGAGAATCTGAAGAAATGTTTAGACATTCATTCCCCCAAATGCATATGAGTGTAGCCCCTCAAGTGAAGAGATTAATAGACACTCTGTCCCAAGGCTGATCAGTGACCCCTGAGGAGTCCATGATTTTCAAATTAAGAATATGTATCTAGTAGTTAATTATAAACTATTATACAGTGCTCCTATCTCTTCTTTCCAACTATAAACCCTAAGGTCAGGGCCAGTTTCAGCCTTTTATCCATGAGCTCCAAGAGCACCTTCTAGAATGCTAAAATCTCAGCAAGTATTAATATAAACTTGTTATGGAAGATGTATTTTTTCACCCTCATCATCCAAGTTCTGACCTTAAATTCTCCTTTATCCCCAGTACTGGGGATAGAACCCTGGGGAGCTTTATCACTGAACTACGTCCCCAGTCCCCTTTTCACTTTTTATTTTGAGACCGGCTAGCTTCAAAATTGTGATCCTTCAGCCTCAGCCTCCTGAGTTACTGGGGATTGCAGGTATGTGCCACCATGCTTAGCTTAAAATTTCTTTCTCTTTGCACCAGAACTTTGTATTTATCAATTAAGAAAGCTGTGTACCTGAGCTAGAGTTGGATTTCACATCTCTACATTAAACTGGCTTACAGAATTAAATCCCCCTTTGAGCATTGCCAACATTGAGTTTATTGTTTTAAAGATAGTTTTTTGTTTGAATCCTGGTCTTGCCATGTACTGACTGTTAAATCATGTACCGACTCCCTGCATACCTCATTTTGTTCATGGATAACATGTATTCAAGGACAATCACCTTGCAGGTAGAAGCCCATTATTAGTTTTATTATGAAAAATACATTTTAAGTGTTATGCAAATCCAGCAAATAGATATCTATGGCTGGGTAAGGTAAGGGTGAATAAGACTATAATAGACACATTGAAGATGTAATGTGAGTTGAACTAGTCTATAAAGATATATGAAGTATCAATTAGGAGCTAAAATGAAGGTAGCCTTCTAAACCAAAAGAAGAATATAAATCACAGACATAGAAAGGAAGAGAGTTTGTACAAGAGGAAGAGGAGACCAGTCTGACCAGAATTGGGACTTGTAGACCTTTAGTAGATGTCAGGTACTCATGCTGTCTAAATAAGTTGGCCTGAGATTTATGGCCAGCCTGAGAAGTTTAAATATATTCCCAAGAACCACCATTTCTTAACATGTTTCCTATGAAACATCAATCCTGCCTGTTGCACTGCCAAAATAAGTATAAATTTTAAAAGCTCTGCAGCTCAAATTAGTTTGGGAGGCACTTTCTACTCCATAACCCTCCTAAAAGTTCACCATGCCCACTGGCATGGAAAGGGCCCTGAGGATTCTGCAGCAAGGAACCATATTTAAGTTTACTTGACCCAGCATTTCCCTAATGTATTTAATCATAGGACCTTGTTTTGAAAATATTACTCAAAACTATCCCTCAGCTCTAGTGTTTTATAAAACAAACGTTGGGAAACTGCAACAGAAAAGGAAGATGGAGGAGGCTCTTGTGAAAGCCAAGTTTGGGTTCTGACAGTGGGATGCGAAAAGAGCTGAAGGAGAGTAGATGGGGTGAGTTGCCAGCAATAGGATGAGGGTCTGGCTGTCGTGGGAATGAGAAAGAAATTATTTATTAGGAAAACAACAGAAAGAGACAATCAGCTAGACTTGATGACTGATTACCAACATGGGAAAGAAATGCCAGAAGTATGAGAAATAACATTAAGGCTCAAAACCTGTGCAGCTGGGATCATGTGGATGCCAGAATTCAGTCAATAAATAGGGGTTGGAAACAGCCATTAACCCCTCCATCCAAATTTCCAACTCAGACTTTGGTGACTCAAAGGTAGCAACTGTAATAAAATTCAAATGCAGTACTTTTCTAGAAGAACATGTTCCTCCAAAAGATTAGAAGTTGAGATCTACCATATTAGCATCTTATGAAGAAGAGATAAATGTTAAGGACCTCTAAGTTTGGATAAATTTGAAACCCAGAATGAGAAAATAACTATGGAAGAGGGACTGTGAAGGTGGAGCTGTTTATTTACACAAGACGTAATTAAGGAAGAGATCTGTGTACTAAAGTGAGATCTGAAGGGTAGAGCAGAGGAGGGGAACCGTGATTGAGGGCAGAGGGTACTAACAGAGAAAGGGACAGTGGTAGGAGAAAGAAGGAAAGCATGCATAAATATGAATTTCATAGCAAAGAGAAATAGTGCAGCCAATGAGTCATGTCTCCATACTCTCAGCATAGGGGAGAACATACGATTTGTAACCCCAGAGACTGAAGTGACTTCATGAATGCAGATGTTTTTAAAGGTAAGCAAATACAACAGCTTTCAAAGAGAAGTCTCCACTCCTGAATATAAAGAAGGAAATTGGAAAAATCCAATGTATATTTTGAAGCAAATCTCCCAAATGAGTAAAAATACAGTTAAGAGAGAACACAGAATAGAACACTGAGAAGTCTGAGTTTTGGCATCTCAAAGAAGAAGGAGTTAGCTGAACTCATGCTTTTAATTTCTCTGACTTTCCTATCCTTCATTTGTTAAAGTTGAGATTGCACAGCTATGAGATGGCTATGAGATTCAAATGAGATCAAATGGAAAAACCAACACAATGTTTAGATATGTAGCAGATGCTAAATACATACTAACTACTGGTGCGGCTACCCCTGCTGCAATTATTGCTGTCATTGTTATTGTGATGATGAAGACAATGATGATGATGATGATGATGATAGTCATTGTTAACTGTATGGTCTGGATATGAGGTGTCCCCCAAATGCTCCTATGTTAATGCTGGAATATTTGGAGGTGGAATGATTGGATTATGATAGCTGCAAACTTAATTAGTTTATCCTAGTTTGAATGGACTAAATAAAAGGTAACAAAGCTGGGGGCGGAGGGTGATGTGGCTGAGGAGGTGGATCACTGGGGATGTGCCCTAGAAGGGTTCCTCTTCTGAACCCCTTCTCATCTGCTCTCTCTGCTTCCTGGCTGCCATGAGCAGGGCAGGTTTTCACTACCACATCCTTCTGCCATGATGTTCTGTTTCACCTCAGGCCCAAAGCCACAGAGTTGGTCCACCACAGACTAAACCTCTGAAACTGTGAACTCAAAATAAACTTTTCCTTCTCTAAATTGTTCTTGTTGGGGTTTTTGTTCACTGCACTGAAATGGTAACACTCTAACAGAATACTAACATATTGGGTATTTACCCAGTACTAACTCCTTCTAGTACCAGTAAACTACCTATAATTTTACAAGGTGCTAAAACTCTGTAAATGGTATTATCTAGTACACCCTGAAGAAAGTGACACTAGGTGGTGGGTAAAAGATGATTCACTGAAGTTATGAGTCTCCTCCATCAACTCTGCCCCCATTTACAGCAAGAAAATCTGAAGGGAAAGTATCCTTTAGAGCAGTACAGCACCATGTAACACAGAAAACAAACTGATTTCCTTATACTCCCCAGTGTTGTTTCACCCAGTGCGGGATCTCCTGGTCGCTGCGTGTGGCACGGTCGGGTTTCATTTGCCACCTCTGTCTGCCACTGGCCTCAGGAGAAGTATCAAACCCCAACTCCAGATGCACAAGCAGAAACTTCAGTGGCCACTTAGCTTAACACCTCCTTGGCAGGGCTAAAGTCAACACCACAAATTCTTATTCTACAAGCATCTTGAGCTCTGGTTTCAAATTTCCTTGCTTTCCTGAGTTAAGGACAGACTCTCGGGGTTAAGGGACCTGGAGTTGCTTACAGACTCTGAGGCCAGAAACCTTGCTCAAACACAGAATCACTAATTTGCAGAACCTCTTGTCAGTGGAGATTTCTCATAAAATAGGCCCCAAGGTCATTGTTTAATTATGCTTTTTTTCCAGGGGAATAAATGAAATTGTTGTTCTATTCCCCCTCCTACATCTACCCTATTTAATTGAGGATACCTGCAGGCATCCCAGGGGCTTAAGTAAGACCTGCCAAAACTAGCTGGGGCCAGTTCCACCACTGCCATGGGTGCAGGCAGCAGGCATGGGGTCCTTGCCAGTGAGCTCACACAGATGCACCAAGTTGCACACAGCTGGAAACTAACCCTTGGAGGGTTTAAAAAGTCACCTGGCAACTGTGAGACTCCTTGCACCCTGAGTTGCTGAAATTTGATATTTCCTGTTACTTGTGGGACGTGCAGTTGAGGTTATTTCAATTAAATGCACATCTGGGCTCAGCATACCCTACCAGCTTCAGTGTTATGTAATCTGTGAACTTTGGTTTTAGGTAGCTCTAAGTACAGCTGGAGCAATCTGAGAGACCTGGGGTGGCCATCCACTTCTGGGCTGCCTTTGGTTGCCCCTGGTCTTATAAATGATTAAGAGATTAAATTCTCTCATATAATCAAAATACCTCTCTCTCTCTCTCTCTCTCTCTCACACACACACACACACACACACACACACACACACACACACACAAAACTCTCTTATCAGTGAAAACTTTGACACGAAGTGTTATTTCCAAGTCTGAAAACCCACATTCTGCCAACAAAGAACTTATCAGATTCAGGTCTCTGTGGGGTGGTTAGGTCAAGATTCCACCAAGTATTTGCTAACACACAATAAATGAACATTTCCATAAACCAAAAGCTACACTCACACATCAAAAGTGGCCCTCCTGGCACCTAATTCATGGTCACGTGACACTCAGTCAAGGCAAAGCCAAGTCGCTTCAGGCGATAGCCTCATACCTTGGCAGAGACTGTACTTGCCGAAAGCTTTATAAAGTTTGTTTAGCTCACTTCACATATTTTATTTTAAATAAATCATCCAAACCAAATTTAATTCTTTTCTGTTGGAAAGGGAGAAAGAGAGTAGGCCCCAAGTTATTAAAAGACAGCAATGCTTTTCATACTTTCTTCAGGTCTGATTTTAAGAGGATTTTTTTTCCCCCAATGTTGAGAAAATCCTCATTGACCCTCCAGAACAACCCTAAAAAGACTGTCCTATTATGGGGACTACCACAGTTTTGTGCCTCCCTTATTGGGCCCTACCCACAGAATTGCAAATTACCATCATCACTGACTACTGCAGAGAGGGGCCTATTGAAATGTGTTTCCCATTTAATTCAAGTTTCCTCTTTGCTACTCCTTTCAGAGATCTGACAGGGCCTCCAAACACTCCCAAGACTAAGAAGAACCCAGGCAGAAATAAATTCTGTGGGAGTTTAGAAACACAGTGCAATGCCATCTCTATTAGAAATGATGGAGCCTTCATTTAACCACTAAAGATGATCAAAATAAATGTTAAGAGTATTTGAGCTCTGTAACCAATCTATTTCAGTTTTGTGTGTATGTATAGATTATTGCCTCCTCTCAAAAAAAAAGGATTAAAGAAATGCAGAGGCATATTTACTAATAATTCAAAACACTTAAAAGTGGATAAATATGATGAAGTCAGAAGTAAGCTTATTATTCAAAAACTGCATGTAATTTCGTGGGCCACACATTTGTTTCTAACTTCCTAGCCATGAAAGCAAAGACAGCCACTTTTAATCAATCAAGTTTTAATTATGTATCATAGGGCTAGGGAATTAAAATACAAAAACATACGAATAACTCAGAGGTTTTTGTTCTTTCTTTTTTGGTAATGTTTTGGTTTGGTTTGGGTTTGGGTACTGGGGATTGAAATCAGGGGCACTTAACCACTGAGCCATATCCCCAGCCCCTTTTTAAAATTTTTAATTTTTAATTTAATTTTATTTTTTTTAGTTTCTAAGACAGGGTCTCATTAAGTTGCTTAAGGCCTTGCTAAGTTGCCTAGGTTGGCTTGGAACTTGTGATCCTCCTTCTTCAACCTCCCAACTCACTGAGATTAGAGGTATGAGCCACTGCACCTGGCTGGTCTTTCAATTTTTACATCAGAAAAAGGGTACTTTACTCTCCTGCTGTATCTAATTGACAAACATAGAGAGTAAATCATTGCCACTAACCTCAGGGGGATTCATTTTTCATTCACCCACCCCCTTTCCACTGTTTGGGAGTGTCTGCGGTTCTCAACCAGGGCAATTTTGTCCCAAGAACACAGTTTGAATTGTCATAAACTTGGGGAAGGTGGTTACTACTAGCATGTAGTTGGTAGAGTTCAGAAATGTGACTGTTCAAAAGAATTATCTATCCAAACTGCCAATAAGACTGAGGTTGAAATCCTGGAGAAGTGTGTGTGTGTGTGTGTGTGTGTGTGTGTGTGTGTGTGTGTGCGCGCGCGCGCGCGTGTGTACATGCCCTTGCAAGAGAGAATTTGTGTCTTAATAAAATATAAATCTTTATCCTGGTTATAGAAAACATTGGCCTTAATTTATAGTTTCAGCCTCAATTTCTCTATTGTAGAAATCCATATCTCAGAAGAGATTTCATAATTGACAGAGGAGGAAAAAAATTAGTCCTCAGGTTTGTTCTGGATCCTAAGTATAATGATAGAGGAATTTCAAAGTAGGAGGTCTTTAACCCATATATAAAGGACAGCAGACTAAGTCTACCTGAATATGTTAGGAAAAGTTGGGCATTGCTTAAAAAACTGGAAGCCATCCCATCTCTTAACTGAATCTGCACAAATGAGCCTCGCCAAATAGAATGTGTTTTACAGCAATGATGGAAGAAGTGCTGGAGAGCGAGTGAGAGTAAACAGATGGAAAGAACACCAAAGGAAATTGAGAAATAGCCATCTGATGATATAATTTAGATTTGGACAGAGAACTGCATGCCTGGGCTCTTCCAGCTCTGGCCTGCTAGATGCAGGTGCAGCCGGTGGCCTCCCAGTGCCCCTCCAGCTGGGTGGCTTTCTCCCTTGCCAGTTGCCTCTCTTAGTGATGGAAGGTATGGGCTCATTTACATGTGTCATGCCACACACGATGTAATAGAACAGGTCACAGACTCAGTTCTATTTGACCAGGCCCATGTTTCTATTCTTCTTCTTTTCTTTTTTTCTAAGTCACCAGTCTTCTAGATATGGAAAGGCCAGCTCATAATGGAGAGAATAATAATGAAACTTAGCTTTGCTCTTAACTATCTCAATAGTCAGTGATCCTTGCAACAGAAGGTCAGGAAATTTTAAGATTTGGGCTATTTCCATACGAGGTCACCATGTGTTCTTGCGAAGCTCATAAGCAGTGATCTTGCCTAGCAGCCACATAATGGCAAGTAGAATATGAATGTGCTCAGGCACATTGAAAGGGTGAATTAGAAAATATAGGAGTCCTGATGAGATCTTTCTGCTTCAATTAGGAGACACTTTATAGGGAAATGCAAACCCAACTTTGGGCCTGAATACAGAGGAAATCTTCATCAACATAGGCTTAAGACTGCTCATCCAGAAAGAATTAAGCTAAAGGCAGCCTGTGAGCCATGTGTAAGCAGTTTTTTTTTTTTTTTTGGGGGGGGGGGGCGGTGATTAAATCTAATAGTTTATACACATGCTTTTAAATCAACTGATGTGTTAATCATAGTGAATTATTCTTCCTGCATTAATTTCTGAACTCTAAAAGTCATATTTCATTGGCCTCCTTTGAGTTATTTTATGTACTTCATTATCTTCAAAGGGAGGCTCTTTTATTAAATCTATAATTTATTTTATGTTAATTCAACCAGCACTTTTATCCAGCGCATAATTGTTTTATAGCTATTTCTAAAAATAGTAATATACTTAGTAGATATATAATAAATGACAATTTTATATATATATATATATATATATATATATAAAGACTATGCCTATCTATTGTCCAAAGGCACTAGCCAATCAAAAAAAATTTACTCTTAGCAATGTAAACATTGATATTTAGATAAATGGAAGAAATAAACCCGTTCCCATGTGAAAACTGGTTTCAACTGCCATAAAAGTTCACTTCTCTAAGCTAACTGGCTCATTAAATACTTTCTAATAGATTTTCTGGCTTTGTTAATCTTGCTTATCATATATCAAAACTAATTTGACAAGGCATTACTAATCCCCCTCTTTCAATGAAATACTTCCAAAAGCTATCGCAAAATCACATGAATTTGAGGAGGACTAAAATGGCAATTTGCTAATAGATGTAGGCATATATCTACATGTGGGGCCAACATGACACCTGTTGCTATGCTCTGTCCCTGTGATCAGTAGTGCTGTCTCCAGCAGCTTTCAGAATAGGCCGTGTTTAGATAGAACCTTCAAGAACTCAGTTAAATATAACAACTGCAAACCCATTGTCAGCCTGATGACCTCTTGTGATCTCTTTGCCAACAGCAACTGTGTGTGCAGCCAGGTGAAATGGTGAAGAGGTGGGGGTAGGGGTGAGGGAAGAGCAAGTGCAGCTGTTTGGTTTTATACTGAGAGAAGGAAAATCCTTCCTAGATTATGTATGTTTGGTTTTACTGGATATCATTATCTTAGCTGCTGTGACTGCAAATGCTATTAGCAGTTAAAATGTGCATTAAGTTATCTGGTGTTTTTAAAAAACCTCATCAGATCATTTATCTTCTTGATTTCTCATAGCAACAAATTCTGATGGAAATATCCACATTTGTCTCAATTGTGCTTCTGTGAGAGTATTACAATTGATTTAAAGTGTCTGTAGGGAGAGAGGATAATCCCATCCTATACCTACAGAATTAAAATGTGCAGAAAACTCACACCACTATTTTTCTTGTTGTATCATAAAACGTCAAACAAATATTAATAGCATATTTTCAAAGAGATGAACTTACTTTCAGTGCAAATAGGACAGCATCCTTTTCTGTTGAGAATTTTACCCTAATCAGGAAAAAAACAAACAAAAGGTCAGTGCTAAGAAACAGGGTCTGCTGAGGACAAATCTCTTTTTTAAATCTAATACCAGATAAACCAAAGAAATCAGTCCAAGCTGTATTTGAACTCGATACCCAGATGGTGATGATGCTGGTGAAAATGAAGTTTCAAGTATCAAATTTTAAGACCCGGCAAAGTCATTCAGGAAGCCTTCCTGTTTTTATCCTCCAAGAAATATGAGACCTGAAGGACTCACTGGCGCGATTTTTCTCACATGGAGGGAAGATGGAGACAGTCTGGGCTCAACATTTACACTGATATCCAAATTAACTCCTCTGGGGACCAAGTACATATACATCAAAATGGGAATTGTCTGTCAATCCATCAGACCATCCATGGCCTTCTGTCTTCACTTAGTAGAGGAGCCCAAACAATAACTAATCCAAGCTTACAACTCATTGGTCCTATGGATACCGGTGGGCCACCGATCAAATTCAGTCAGATTTCTTCTTTCCAACTTAAGTCATTGTTATGCAAAGTCAATGAAGCTGAGAGTTCTGAAATACTGAGTAATTTTCCATTATCTTTCTGGAAATATGTGCAATATTCTCCATTGCCTGTCTTTTCATTTTTTAAATGCATGACATTTAAAGGAGGAAATATATCAGAGAATGGCATTGCCTTATCTCAGACTCAGTAGTTAATCACAGAGAAAAAGAAATGCAGAAGTGATTGACATTTAGAGAGAATTTGCGATATAACCAACACCATACTAGATATTTTATTTATGTTACCTAACATCAAGTTAGTTATAAGGATTTAAGGAGATAATACCTGTAACACAGTGTTTGATGAATATTAGAGATTTTTATAATCATCATTATTAAGATGTACAAGAATGTTGTGAGCTGTTTCTCTTTTCATAGAAGAAAAAAATTGATGTTATGAAACACAGTGGTAGAATACAAAACTAAGCCTAATTTTGGTAACCCTAAAGGTCATATTCTCTCCATTGCAGATATTTACCCTCTGTAGTTCTCAATATTTATGAAAATTGAACATTTATCAATTATCTGCTATATACTGGACAGGGTGCTATCCATTTCTCATACTTTATTTAATTTAAATTTCACGACACCACTCCAAATGCAAATGACTTTATCCCCTGTTCACAGGGAAGCAAGGAAATGGAGGCCACACAAAGGCTGCCCAAGGTGCAGCACACAAAGCTCATACACTACTCATTCACTACTGGCCATTTGCATCAAGAGTAGCTTCAGGTAAGTCAAGTAAAGCTATGAAATCAGCTTCAGGTGTTTCAAAAATAAACAATTACATTGATTTTTTTAAAAAAATTAATTAAATTTTATTAAAGAACCAGAACTAGGTCTCACTCATTTTTGTTTTTTACATTAACTAAAATGGTACATTAAAGGCTATGATTACTTTGAATGAAAATTAAAATTCAGCCCCATTCTACCATCCCCTCATTTGGAGGCATCACAACAAATTCTCACTATCTAAAGTTTTGTTATCTATCACCATTTGGCATGGAGTTCTCCTTTAATTTTTCATGACCAAAAGCAGTTGAAGACAAAGCCAAATGAGGTCAGCCCAGGCTCACAGAATGGTGTCCCCAAGATGGAGTCAGGTGCTGGATCCCAATGGAGAAGAGCTGTTTAAAGTCAAGTTCCTAACCAAATGTGACTTGACTCTCAACAGCTGCATCTTGGCAGGACCTGCCACCTCCCTTCTTCAGAAAATGCAAGTAGCAGTGGTCATGTCATTAAATCAGTGGAAAATAAGTCAAGTAAAGCTACGAAATCAGAAAGCCTGGATTATATGGAATGAGCTGTGAAACTGGACACACTGTAGCCTCATCTTTGAGAAGGGTCTAGTTGCCACCTCAGAGGAGTGGTCTTAGGAGTTAAATGAGACTATTCCTGTGACTACAGAATAGGTCTCAATACATATTATTAGTGCCCTTGCGGAGTTGCCAGCAAGAGCAGACAAGGAATTCAACCATAAAATCCTTCTTCAACAAGATGCACGTAATACTGGAAAAAGACATGTGTGGCAGCCAAGAAGGATGGAGCAGGCAATACAGAAGCTTTCTTTTTTTTTTTTTTTTTTTTTAATTTCCCCAGGCGACATAGAGGAGAAGTAGGTTTTTAAAAGGATCTCCATGGTAGAGCTAAGCTGTCTTCTGAAGACCTCGGGCTGGCTTCTGAGAAGGGAAATTGTGAACCAGAGGACCCGCTGGAAAGATGCCCAGGAGCAGAAAGGTGGTCCCTGGGGTGGGAGCCTGGTCAGGAGCACACATGACGACATGGAGGGGGTGGGGCTGGAGAAAGGGCTTCACTTGGAGGACTGAATGTGCCCAACCCTGAATGTGGCCCACAAAGAAGGAACGCTAAGGAGACATTGGTGACATAAAGAGCACTGACCTCCCTGCTGCAAGAGGACAATGAAAACCATCAACCCTGACACAAGTGGCAGAACTCAAGTGAAGCTGGAAACTCCACCGCGGCCTGCTGAGGCGAGTTACTTGAGCCACCAGCTTGGCACCGCATACTGTTTTTGTCTTGTACAATAAGGAAGCCCATTATTACTAACATGTGCTGCAAGAGTTCATTAGCAATGAGGGTTCCCCAAGGACTGGCATAAATGATGTGATCCCATTTTTCCTAATGAATATTTATAAGCAGACCATGTTCAAGTCTACTTATTGTATCTCTCTTTCTCTCTCTCCTTTTTTTTTTTTCTTTTATGGGAGGTTTTCAATTTTATGTCTAAGGCTTTTTAAAGCAAGACTAATTAGGTTTTTTTTTTCCTTTTTCTCTCCCTCCTTCATTCAGTTGTGCAATGGCAACAGCTGTTGTTTTTTTGTGCCTCATTTGGCACTCAAGTAAAAACAGCAACTTTTTGTTTATAATAATAACAGATGTGAATAAAATTAAAAGTTGTCTATAACAGAGAAGAGAGGACATGGCCTGAATATATGGATATGTTTTTTTTTTTTTTCATTCCCTGGAAGGTATTGAATAGGTTTGACATTTTCCCAAATGCATAAAACCTTGAAAGGTTTTAAGTAGCTGAGGTGAATTTAATGAAGCTCATGCTTTAGAAGATAATGGTTGCTTTATTCAACACACTGGACTATGGGTTTTTGAAAAGAGATATTTCCATAAGGATGCTATTCCATCTGGGGCTAGGATGGGGGTTAGGGTTAGAGAGAGAAAACCTCAGCAAAGGGGCCTGGGCTGCTGCTAGACAGGAGAAGCCCTTTGGGGAATGATTAATAAATTTAAAAAAAAAACACATATTCCTTTGGCTATGAGCAGAAAGCTGTGATTTGAGAAGAGAGAGAAGGAAAGAAAAGGCAAAGATGGTTATGATGTTAAACAGAAAACCCAGCAAAAGAAAACAAGGGAACAAATTCAACCAGAGTAGAAGTTGTTTCCATAAAGAACTGGGAGACGACACTAAGAAGTAGGAGAGCCCAGGTAAGAGCCAGACAAGTGGCATTTTCATGCAAGGCTAAATTGTGAGTGGAAACTGTAAAAAAGGAGGCTTTATAAGAAGCATCTCACTGTTGGGGAATGTGAACACTTTGGGAGATCAGAGTCTGTGTTCAGAAGATGGCATGAGATCGTGCCACACACGGGGCAATTCCCAAGACACTAAGGTAAAGAGAAAGCCAACCTGAATTCCAAACATACCTGCGGGCAGCTGCTGATGGGAATGCACTGCTTCTTGCGGCACTCGGTCTTGCCTTTCACACAAGCACAGATGGTGCAGTTCACAGAGGACCACATCTCTCCGTCCTGCACGACAGAGCACAGCATTCTGTTATCAGCTGAAGGCTGCAGGAGCTAAGCCAATGGGCTGAGATTTCTCCATCCAGGAATGCATGTCTTTGTCTTACCCTGAGTCAGAAATGCCATCCCTGGACTAAGTGACTCTGTGGTATCTGTCTATTTTTAAACAATTTAAGATGAAGATTCGGGTTAAAATACATGTCATGTGTGACTAAAAAGGACAAATTAAAAAAAAAAAAAAACAAAAAAAAGCAAAAAAATTAAAAAAAGATAAAGATTAGGGGGATTTTAGGATGCACACATTACGTGTATGTATGGTGTGTGTGTGTGTGTGTGTGTGTGTGTACTCCCTCCTAAATATAAAAAGAATTCTTATACATCTAAGTCTGCATCTGGCACTTGCTCCTCATGCATTGTGTGGTTTTACCCCAGGAGACAACAAAGTATGAATTTTTGTACATGATGTGATTTTTTAAAAAATCTAATTTTCCTCTTTTTGATAGGATTGAAATGTGTAAGTTATCCAAGGCACCAGCAGTTGATTGAGATGTCTGCAGGGGTTGCTTTATACCCAGGTGTACCATGGTTCCGGACCACAGTGAACATGAAAAGAATGGAAGTTAATTCAAATGACCTCCAGTGCCTACTGATATCTGATCAGTGAGCCATCTGAAAAAGCAGAGCCCAGACAAAAGATTCCAATATCCAAGCATAGCTTGACCTTGCCTGGCTGGCACTTTCCAGCCAAAAAGTTGGGTAGCACTTTGGAACATTCCTAGACTAGACCCTTGCTCACAAAAGGAGCTACTAGAGGAAATTCTTCAGTTCACTGAATTTTATAATATCCAGTTTCCAAATGCCCAGTCAGAGCAGAACAGGTAGATATGTGCATCCATGCTTGTGGGTTAAAAAAAAATAAAAAAAAACACAGACTACAGAGTTAGGCCTAATGGAGGGAAAAACAAATAAGGATTCCTTCCTGGGCTTGTAGATCCAGAAAAACAAGTTCAGATCTTTGGTGATGCCTCCTTTTCTTCCTCTTCCTCACTTTTTAAAGCTATATTAAGGACAGCCTACCTTCTGGTGCCTTTCAGATGAAAAAGGCTTGACTGACTCTGTCTTAGAGGACACCTCTACTTCTCTGAGTATACATTTCCAGAATGTGGGGACCCTGTAAATTATTTCAGGCCCCAGTCATTCCAAAAAACCTTTTACAAAATGACTTGAAAAAATTTTGTACAAAACACCATCGTGATGGTGAATCTATTTTATCTTGGTGTTCTGGAGGCCAAGGGGGACTGTGTAAAGAGGACAATGAGTGATTCTGACAGTCTGGTGTAAATACGACACACCCTGCATGCCCCTTTGCTGGGTGTGACACATCATGTCTTCTTGCAGATTCCATGAGAACTAAGACTTCTCCATCCAACCAGGTCAGTGTAGTAGAAGTCTGGCTCAGTGCAACATGCCTGAGGAGCTTCTACAACTGACTTGACTCTGGGGCTCTCAATTCTCATGCATACCATGAAGTGACATCTTTGAGTACAGCTATGCCTTCTATCCTTAAGGAAAAGACACTAGATGGGAGATGGGAATTCCTTGGAACAAACCAACAAGGTCATTGCACAGCTTTTCACTTGTGGCCATCAAAAAGTAACATCAAGCATACCTGAGGGGGTATCAAATGGCCAACAGACAACCCTCTGAGTTCAGCTGGGGTAGGCCTCTCCCCTTTGCTCAACTATAGTGCTAGTCACCTACCCCATCAGTGTCCTCACCTAAATATCTTACAGATAAGAAAACTTCTCTTTGTAAAAGAGTATTTTTGAAACACTTCTAAAAGCACCAGACTGAAGATCCATCAGGGTGTGGACTAGGGTCATCATCTTAACAAGGGGCCCTGAGTATACCCAGCTGAATGAGATGCTCCCAGACATTTGTACACCCCAAGGACACCATCCATGGGACATGTTCCGCTCAGCCCCAATCACTGGCTGATCACCTTTGCATGGGCAATAATGCACTATGAGTTTGAAATATTCCAGTAAAAATAAAGCCAAAGGCAAATAATTTTTGAACAGTTGATCCTCTTCTACTATGTACACTTAATTCTAAGTGTATATATGTGTATGTATGATAGTGCAATAGAAATGAATGCACTGTATATACACAGATGTATGTATATGTATAAACAAATTATAGAATAATTCAATATGTATGATGTCTGAAGCTTTTTAATAGCCAAGATAGTACAATAATTCCCATAAAGTTGGCTCATGACATACATACCCGGAAAATCTTGTTTCCAAACTTGCACATTTTAACATCTTCTGGAGGCACTCGAAGAAGGCACTCTTCACAGCAGGCCTCCTTGGCTTTGTCACAGCTACCAGGGGGAGAGCACTTCTTCTTACATACCACTGTAGAGTCCTGGGGGCCCAAAGGCAAATTAGAAATTACAAATGACTTTCACCTCTACCAAGCATCCTACTTGGCCTTCCCTTAACAACGCACAACTAACTCCTCTAAAACTTATTCTGTAGGTACCATTTTTAATGTGTTGCAATAAATCTTTAATTCACTTCAAAATGCTACCTGTTGATTAATATCTGACCTGGACTATGAGGGCGCTGTGGAGCATTTGGCACATACTCCTAACTTCCAATGGTTTGTACCTTGTGCTCAAGAAACTGATTTACTCCAGCCAGTATGTTGGCAAGAAAGCTCCGTTCACCAAGAGCCAGCCAGCTTCCTCCTTGCCTTCTTCCTCTTTCACATTCTGCATTAACAGAGCTTTCTTGAGTCTATTCCTTGGCTTTATGTCACCATTTAGCATTGAACATAAAAACAGACATCTTTGATCAAAGAGTAAAAATTAAGAGCCAACATACCACTTCAAGATGAAAGTGCTCACATGTGTTCTATGTTCATGAAGAAACTGAATAAATAATTCCAAAACTGGACCTGGGTTCTAGAGCTCTACTGTAAAAGACATGACCTTGACCAGGCCATTTAGCCTCTGGAGGATACTGACTTATATCTATAATGTAAAAGAACATGGTTTGATTTTTTTTAAATAAAAATGCTATTCTACTGATTACTTCTTAGGCTGACTGTACATATAAAAGTAAAATGACACATAGGCATTATTAGAAGCCAACTTATAAATTGAAAAAAAATTAATTCTTTGTCAAACCACATGTCTTGATTTCTAGTTTGAACAACAGGGCATTCACCAGCTCTCAGATCCTGCATAGATCACTATGAATCTCCCAACTGTGTGTGTGTGTGTGTATGTGTGTGTGTGTGTGGTGTCACCCACTGTACTGTGTGCCTAGCACTGATTAAGCAATAAGAATACAAAAACGAATGAATGTATTTCTGTCCTCAAGAGGCCTAGAATGTAAAAGGGTAGTTAATCTTGTAAACAAATTAGTTGTAATAAAATGTGCCAGACAGAAAGTGTAAAAGTGTAGAGATATAAGGGAACGCCTCTCTGGAAGAGATGATATCTGAGATGATCTATCGTGGGTGAAGAGTGTACTAATCAGATTTAGAGAATGTGAGGGCCTGCGGGTAGAGAGATCATCAGATTATAAGGCAGGGAGATCTGAAACCATACTAAATTCAAATAATTATGAAACAGTTTTCTGCACCTGCCCTGGAAATCTGAGAAGCACTGGATGAAGATGCTGGAGAGGGACTCTCTAAGCTGACAGAAAATAATACCAGTTACCCACAATGATGGCAGCCTGATTCTTCAAGCATCCACACACTCAAGGTAACTGTGAATTACTACTCTGATAAGCCAGGCTCTTAAAGAAGTATTAATTACAGTTCTTATTGTGTATTGGGATATATTATCTATTACCTCTCACAGAATCCATGAGACCCAAAGTGCTGTTCAGGGGACACCTGGCTCCCCGGCAACCGAGAGAGTTAGGAATGGGATGTCTTTTGGCAAAGGCTCAGTTGCCCCAGAGGAAGCTGTAATGTGTGAAGTTTCTAGTGGGGAAAAAAAGTCCTTAGGACAGAAGACAAACCCAATGGGAGGAGCTGCTATACATTTAGCATAGGAAAATGCAAATCATAGGAGAAGGAAGGCACCTCAGGGAAATATTCTCAGGCTTGGGGTTTTCTTTATAATCTTTGTCAGAGAACAGGGCGTGCAGACCTTACCCAGCCACCCCACTGAAGTGGTGCATGCTACCAAACAAAGCCTGTCTCAAGTAATCAAGAAGTCCATTGGATTAGACAAAGGGGAATGAAGGGAAGGAAGGGAGAGGTGAATAGGAAGAAGAGTGGAATTAATCGGACATAACTTTCCTGTCCTTGTATTTTAACACACAACCAGGGTAACTCTCCATGTACAACCTCAAGAATAGGATCCTAATTAGAATAAGTTATACTCCATGTATGTATAATGTGCCAAAATGCATTCAACTGTCATGTATATCTAAAAAGAAAAAAATTAAATAAAAGAACTTCTTTTTTTTTTATTTTTTAATTTTTTATTGTTGGCTGTTCAAAACATTACATAGTTCTTGATATATCATATTTCACACTTTGATTCAAGTGGGTTATGAGCTGCCATTTTTACCCCATATACAGATTGCAGAATCACATCAGTTACACATCCATTGATTTACATATTGCCATACAAGTGTCTGTTGTGTTCTGCTGCCTTTCCTATCCTCTACTATCCCCCCTCCCCTCCNCTCACTTCCTCTTGTATGTACTTTTGTATAGCTCTGAGGGTCTCCTTCCATTTCCATGCAATTTCCCTTAATAAAAGAACTTCTAAACTCTAATCCTACCTATTGACTCATACCAACATTTAGCAAAGCTCGTGTTTTCCGTCTCTAGCTCTTTAGCTATTAAAAATAAAACAACAGCAGCCCTCACCACCAAAATATATTATTCAAACTTGTATCACACAGATGTATGTGTTAACTAACTAATGAATGATCCTAAAGCCCTCCATGATAAATATTTCTCTTCTTGGTTTCAAATAAAATACACTGCAGAAGAACAGGTTATGAATATGTGATGCATGTCCCTTTAGAATTCTGAAGCTGTGGAATTCTTTCTTTACTTTGAATTAAACTTCCAGTTTCCTTTTGAGAAGAGTGAGCAGAGGCTTAAGTAAGACATGGTACAATGAACAACACATGAATATTCTTTCCAAACTGCCAGGTTTATCTCTGTGGTGAACTGTAAATGTATGCTTTTGTTCTCTTGAATGTGATTAAAGCCATTTTCATTTGCAGATATGTTGCAGAATTAATTTTGGATAATTAGAGCCAGAGAACACTGCCACAAGTATCTGTCTGACTTTAGAGAATCCTCAGGATAGCCCTTCAAAGTGTGGCTCTCACCACCAAGAGCTAACTTGTTGATCCTCAGAAGATGACAGTGAATTTAAAGTGGGACCTCTGTATGAACTTCCTTGTGACCTTGAGCATAATTTTACTTCTAAAATGGCACCAGTAATGCCCCACCCCCTATAAATAAAACACCATTGCCTTGGCTTTGACACTGAAAACCCAAATGTCTATCTATATGCCATGGCCCCTCCCAACAGTCTTACCTTACAGGTGCATGCTGTACAGTTGTCATACAGAAAAGAGGATCCATTGTCATAAACATCACTTCGAAAGAGGCAGCTCCCAAAAGGAAGGTCGAACACTTTTCTCTGACCTGGAGGGAAGCAAGAGTACAAGGTAAGGAAGCCAGAAGCCAGGGATGTCTTATTTTGTCATAAACAATTAGATCACAGAACTGTTAAACACTCTCATAAGATCAGGTAAAACTGGTGCTCAAAAATAGAGACGTAGGTCAGATGTGCCCAGGAGATCCCCCGGAATCATTTATTTAGAGAGTCATTGTTTAAAAGCCTGATTCCACAATGAACCTGGCAAGTCTGACAAATCATTATTACATGTTCTTCATCGAGAACCAAGATGTCTTAGATACAAGCAGCCCTCATTGGGCTTATAGTCCACTAGGAAGCAGAACACACATAATATCATTTCATTCCAACAACATGGTAAGTTCTAGAAAGAAGCCAACATGGGAACTGTGGGGAAAGGGAGCTCACATAAGACTTCTTGGAGGATGTGATGCCTGAGCTACTTCTTAAAGAACAAGTATCCCCCAAATTAGATATTAGCAGGAGGGTAGACAGATGTGGACACAGTCAAGGTATCTCAAGGACTAGAACTAGCAAAAATAACTAATTAAATAGCACCTGTTAGGGTCTAAACATTCATGTCCCCACAAAACTCAAATCTTGAAACCCAAGCACAATGTGCTGATATTCAGAGGTGGGATTTTGAGAGATGATGAGGTCATGAGGGTGAAGCTTTCATGAATGGCATTAGTAGTCTTATAAAAGAAGCCTAAGAAGGACCCCTTATCCCTTCTACCATGTGAGGACACAGCAAAAAGGCATCAATTATGAGCCAAAAGTGGGCCCTTACCCAGACACAATCTGTGGGCTCCTTGATCTTGGACTTCCCAGCCTGCAGAACTGTGGTAAAAATATTTATGCTGCTTGAAAGCTACCCAGCTGATGGAAGGTTACTGTAGCAGTCTGAACAGATTATCACAGACTCTCAGTTAAGAGAGGACACAAAGGCATAAAAGGCAAATCTCAATCAAAAGGTGCACAGAGGCAGGACTCAATGTCCACAGGCCAAGTGTCCCAACCTTCATGGGCATAGTGTCTCTGCAGAATTATTTTGGTTTCTCCCTGATATGAAGATTGGACTGACAATGAAAAGGACCCAAAAAGCAATCCTAAATAAGGAGTAAAATCCAATTCCTCCTTTCTTTCAACATTTGAGTATCTATTCCCTAAAGCACATCAAGATGATCTCTAAAATGTTACTTTAATTTAAGACTAAGAAAACAACAATCACATTCACTCATCAAATTTAAATTCACAGTCCTCTTTCTCTTTATTAAAAAAATAGATTAGCAGCAATATCTATCAGCAAGTCCAATAAAATGCTGAAAATGCATACATAAATACATACTAAGTACTATTCTCAGAATCAGTTTTGTTGAAAATACCATTAGTGGGAGTTTAAAATTAAAAAAAAAAAAAGCCAGCTTCTTATGAGACTCAACCCAAAGGCCAAGATGCTAAAGTATAATGCAGAACAGCTAAATAATTAGTTTGGTTCTCACTATAAGAAATAAATGCGTTAGCCTTCGAAAGATGACTAGTGCATTATAATTCAGGTCCCCACATATGGACTCCCTTATGACCTGGAGTGTTATTTCTCCTGTCCTCACTAACATCACTAATAAAATGGCATCAACAACACCACTGTGTCATATTACCACTTCCATCTGCAGTGCTCATACTAAAGTATACAATGAAAACTCTTCCACAGTTAGACAAAATTTAGTATAATCATTGCATTGCCAATATTCCAATTAACACAGGCATACTTATGTGCACACAGAAGTCATGAATCCCTTGAACTTCCTGAGAACTTATATACTAAATGTGAGGGTTGCCTTCAAAATACAAAATTCAACTTTTCCTTAAATATTCCTCCAGAGAATTCCTCCAGAGTTAGCCAAAAAAAAAAAGTCAGAAAGCTATGTATCCCGAGTCCCATGGATTTGGCCCATCCCATTATAATTCCTTCTGTCAAAACACACCTTAATTTTAGGAAATTATAAAAAATATCCCTGGAAAGTTTTATATTTGTGTTTAGTGCACAAAGGATGGTGAAATTATTTTTCATAAATTTAAGCATTATTCTCTTTTAAACTATCCACCAGATATATTTCTGTCCATTAAGAAGTTAAAATAGATCTGCTTCAGTTGAAGAATTTTTAAAATTTTAATCACCAGACTTGTCTTTTGCCTATCTTTTCTCTGTGTGTGCTTCAGGTACTTTGTAAGCAACCTCGAATCCTCTTTGGCAAAAGGCAAAAGACTAGATACGATCCACTGTGAAGAAGCTTTCATCTCTACCAATCAAAATGCATCTTTTTCATGGCTGAGGTCCATGTTCCCTCCCCAGAGGTTGGCTACCTCTTAGAACAAATGGCCCTTCCTCTTTTCCCACAGACTAGTGGTTGCGCTATCACTACTGTGCTCAATATTGTTGAACAGGTAGACAGATGGCTGGATGAATGGGTGAATGGATCTATTGATGGGTCAATCTGTCAATTGATTGCACAAACAGATTCTTCAATGTTTTCATCCTCCTGAACAAACAAAACCAATGGCTTAAATTATTCATCACTAAAATATAAATTTAACCTATAACTATGAATATAAAGCTCTTAGCACAGTGCCTGGCACTCATTAATATACCCAATAAATGGTAGATGTTAACAATTATTATTATTAATGGTGATATAATTCAAATATATGGGTTGGGTCACCCTGAGATGAGCACTGGGTACTACTCTGTATATGCTGATCTCCGACAAAACCACTCATTAAAACTGAGAAAATCAAGAAAAAGAATGTTGTAATGCAAGAGGTAGAGATATGTCATGTGCAGAAATCCTGGTCAGGGGAAAATATAAGAGCAAATCAATACCCAACCAGTCAAATAATTAGACGAAGATTTCAGCATTTACAAAGCATCCTCGTGTTTACTTTTTTCCTTCTGTCTTTTGTTGTGTGTATATGTTTCAGTTCATCATCAAAGAACACGAAATCCTACCTTAATCCCAAATTCATCACGGCCCAACTTAAGATAAAACATTCCAGGGAGTGGTTCTGTGTCTCCTTGGACAGCCTGATTTATGCCATTGCCACATCATTCCTCTGTGGTTTAGCCTAACCAAAAAAGCTCTCATTTGAGGGAATTGTGATTTTTCAAGTTTCCCAAAACTCACTGTTCCTTTTGTAGTCCATCTTAAAACCACAAATGATCAGAAAAATCTGCATTCAATACAACAACCATTGCTCATGTGGGAAACTTCTAAGTTGACTTAGCATGCCCAGAGAATCAGCTTCAAAGCCTTAATCAAGCCTACTTATCTTTGAGGCCTGCCTGGTCCAAACACCACTTCCTTTATGATGGCTTTTCTGCTTAGCTCGAACAGTACTTCTGCCATGATCCTCAGCCAGGTGACTTCTATCACACTGAACTAGCTAATTTAACTCCAGGAGCACAAATACACATTGGCAACCCAGAAAGCACATATGCATATGGAAATGCCTTTTACCTGGTGTGTCTAAACAGTTCTTTTTGTTCTTCTAATTATTTCAAATTTACTCCAAAAGTGTTTTCTCACGTATCAGACAGGTAAATGTTATTAGATAAAATTACAGTGGAATCCCTCAAAGAGGAGAAAACTATCTTAATTTAATAAAATATCTCCATTTGCCAATTTGATTATAAAAAGAGAATAGACTTTGGAGTATGGCTCTAGTAATCTGTGAATGATAGAAAGAAATCATCAGGAGGCTTTGGAGTTGGAGAAAGCAAATTATGAAAGAAAGAAGACTCAAGGAGAGGATGTGAATGGTAACTAACAAGAGACTGGAGCCCAAACAGAAATGACAATCAGTAAAATTTTCCCAAAATCAAAATAATTAAGACCTTTTTAGAACAAGGGGACTTAATATTTCATTTCATGGTGTTCTCATGATTCTTTATAGATTATTCTTTGAATAATCATCCTTGTTGGATTCAAACCTCAATAAAATATGTTAAACAATCTTCGATTCAATGGCATCATAAGATGTGAAAAAACTGGGAACAGGGGGGTCTCTGAAAGAAAAAATGGTATAAAAAATTTATAAAAAAGAAAATGGAAGCGAGATCAAGAGGAACATCAGGAACATGAACACAAACCCAGAGGTGATTAGGGACAAAGTTAGCCCCCCCCACCAAGGATCCCTAGAGATTCTAAAGGAATACTTCCTTCTCTGTACAATAAAATTGATAATAACTCCCACATGACACACAGGAGTTCTATTTTTAGAAACTATATTTCACAGCTTCTTGGAAAGATTAAATGAGGGAAAAGCACATAAAATGTCCCTTGTATGTTGCCTAGGTTGGTACACACCAAATGCTCAATAAGAAAATGCTTGAACTTTCTCCTTTTTGACTATTATTCATTTTTCTCTTCCAAATCTCTCATTTTCTGGCACACTATCCTCCCCTGAGCTTTGGCTTCTGCAGACAACACCAGTCTACATTCTTCCATACATTTACTTCAAATGCTCTGAAAGTATGTTCCTACCAATAATCATAAGGCCCAATTAAAGAGAGCTTCTTCAGTACTGTTCTCACCACATGGGACAAGGTCCCAGGTGGTCTGGTGTACTGGGTTCCAAATATAAGGAAAGATAAGAGCAGCCTCTTTGGCAGCCTCAGATGAGAGCCAACCCCTGTTTACACCTTCTACTCAGGAGATTAGAAGGAGCCATTGTCTCTAACAAACCATGAACAAGACAACTTCAGAACCCCAAGAACCCCAAATAACAATCTGTATCAATACTCAGTCGAAACTCTGGAAAAAAATTGCATTGTTTTTTGACCTGAAAATAGTCACTCACCCAAACATTTGGGGCAGCACTGTCCTGGGGGTGTGTGACTAAGGTGCTGGGGACAAGAGAGAATGGGACAGACTTCTCTCACGCACTGTGTCCTGCCTCCCTAAGAAAAGAGAAAGAGAAAAAAAGCACATTTAGAAAAGTCAGTGCATATAGATTGTACAACCAAGATATCTGGAGCAAACCTAAGGCCCTTCCCTATTATTGGGTACCTGGGGTGACTGCTCAGGTCCATGTAATTCCTCCCAAGCATCCTTTTATCTTCTCCATAGGCTCTATGAACTGCAGATGCAAAAAGACTGCCTCCCAAGAGATGATTCCAAATGGCATCACCTCCCTCAGCCCCGCCCACTACCACCTTTCTTCATTTTTTCCCTTCTCAAGACCAGCTTCAGGTGGGTCTAACAAACAAACCATCTCAGTTTGCCTAGAATTGGAGACTTTCAATCTTAAAACCAGGAAAATTTCATGCAAACTAGGATGAGTGGGCCACCCTAAAGGTCAGTACCCTTCTTACCACTCATTCCCCTGCAAGCAAAGGAACCCTCTGTATTTATTGAGCCTTTTCCTCCTCTTTCTGACTCCCAACTTTCTGCAGTTCCTGCAGACATCTCCCTGCAGGAATACCTCACTGTCTGCCACAGCTTGAAGGTGTCACCGGGATGGCTCACTGAGGGTCCAACTAGAAGATGTGGCCAATCTGCTGAAAATTGATGGCTCTGAACATTGTTTAGTAGAACCATCTCCCTGGATTCCAGCTAATCAAATCTGTTTCCATTAACTGATGGTAAGGTTATGATGATTAATATTGGACGAATGGAAAGAGCCTTAGAAGCTCATGGAAGAACTTTTCGAACCTTTGAATATTTTTCCTACTTTCTCATTCTCATTGTTGACCCTTTCTGTTCCTCAGCACCCTTTACTTCTGACACCCCTTCATTATCCTTGGCTTCCCTGCTTTCTCTGCCTAGAAGTATCTCTTCTCTCTCTGGAATGCAAGATGCATCCTTTTGCCCTTCTTGTCCCTTAGAGGAGAACATGCTTTTCCAGCCTCAGCAAATTTTAACTGCTTATTCAGAAAGCTGGGGCAGAGGAAAAAAAATACTTTCCAGTTAATTTATATATAACAAACCTGCAAGGCTGATTGACACCTATTCCTTGCAATATGAATTACTATGAACTTCATTTATAAGTTTTCTTTTTTTAAAGAAAATATGAAAATTCGATAAACAAATTGTAAGACTAATAGAATTTCAGTGGATTGGCTTGTCCAGGATTTGAGCTAGAAATCAAACTAGTGGACTTTCAGGTATCCATTGTCATGAGTGGATAATTTATATCTCAGGGGACCTCAGGAAAAGAGGAACTTGAGGCTCAAAGAGCCTTAGGTCCATCAAGGGAATGACCCCAACGTTAGACATTTCCTCACACCTTCTGCATGAGTAGCAGGCATTAGCTTTGGCCTTGGGGATCCTATTCATTTTCATCCTGGCAAACTGCTGTCACCTCTGTTTCTGCTTTTGCTATTTTAATTACTCGTTTATTTTTTGGTGGTGAGGAATAAAAAAGAGAGGGCATGTTATATGTCTTTTTAAATATGTGTTATTTTGAAACCTCTTTAATGTTGGATTCTTCCCCAAACCAATGGAGAACATGTGAAAATACCACAAAAAGCTCATCTGTTGTTTTTACATTATTTCCCGATCAGCAAGAATCATTAAAAGTCTCCCCCAAATCCCAAGCTATTCTGAGATTTCTCACTCAACCCTACATGATCCTAAAGTTAAGGGCCTGTCATCAGACTTCAGAGGTGGGTGACCTGAATCCGGGCAAGCCCCTGAGATGGGCTCAAGCTTATACATAAAACACAAAAGTCATATCCAGAGGGAGGACAGGATGGCGCTGCCCTTCACTTTTAATTTCAAAGAATTTCATCTGCAAGCAACTTCCTAAATCCTGAAGCTTCCAGCCACACAAGCTTGCCTGTGTGCTGGTTTCTCTTAGGTGTACAGAGAACACTTTCTTTTCACCCATGTATTCTGTTCTTGTTGGATCAGCATCTATTTTTCAAGCATATTTTAAAATTAAAATTTGAAAAACATTGCATAATTGCAAAAGAGTTAACTTATCCAACACTTTGGAAAGCTGGCAAAAGAACATGTGTACTCCAGTAATTCTCCTTACCATGAGGTCAAAGAGCAAATTTTGCATACATAATACAACTGCAGTTTGTGTTTCCCGAGAGTCGTTAAAGTAACTTGAACTCCAATCTGGGTTTGCTGGTTTAGTCAAGTTTTATTTTGTTTGGGTTGCAGTATTGTGGCACAGCCCAAGTCCCGAGGCAGCATTCCAATTAATGCCTCCAAAGAAAGTGCAAGCCCTTCCTAGGAACACAGTCACAGCTTACAACCTGCCTCTATGATTTCAACTCAGCAGGGACTCTGGTTAAACGACAGTCTGTGGCTATGCTGTGAACCAAGAGGGTTAAAATAACAGGAGTAAACATTTCTGGTTCTAAAAATGAACAAATTCCTACTGTAACCACACTAACTCAGGCTCTGTGAGATTGTCACAAGAGCTCTCTGATTGGCTTGTCTGACTCCACTCTCTTCCAGTAATCCCTCCTGGAATGTTCCATATGTCCAGGACTCCTTTCCAATATCTATCCACCATTCCATTATCTTGTCAAATATTTCTTTGGGGCCATCATAATATGTTAGGGATATAGCAATGAATATAATACACAGAAATCACTCGCCTTAAAGGAGCTTCCATTACCAGTGAGCACACCCCCCATTCCTGCTTAGCTTCACCACTCACAACTGCCTTCAGGATAAGGTTCGACCTGCTCAGGCTAAAAGTCAGTGTAGTGGGGTGTAATAGTTGATGTATGCACACCAAAATCTACTTCTTTTTTCTCTCAAAGAGCTATACTACATTTCCCACACTCCCTTGCAGGTAAGTGTGACCCTATGACTGAGTTCTGATCAATGGGAGGTAGAGGGTACTAATATAACACACCCACAAGCCTACCCAAGAGAAATTCTTCACACACAATCCTCCATGCTCTCATTTATTCTCTTAAGAGTTGACCTACTGAATGGAATAAAGAAAAGGCCTAGTTCCCTGGGTCACCCTATCGATATCTACCCTCAAGATCCCTGTAATGAACTGAAATAAGCAAGAAATAAATTGTATTTTGGTACTGCACAATAGACCTTTATTACATCATAAGTGTACTTTGTCAAGACACCCAATAATCTCTCCAATCTGCCTCCATCACAACTCCAACATCAAGTGAAGATTCCAGAGTTATCTTATTTCTTTATTGCCCTCCAATACATCCCACCTTCCATCTTCTTTATACACACCTTTTTTCCCCTCTGACCTCCATCACTGACCCCTATAAAAATTCTGCTTCATTCAAAGTCAATATCAAGAATCTTTCCACCTGTGAAGTTTTCCTGAGCCCTTCATTTTCCTGGAACCTCCTTCGCCTTTCCGTATCACCTCCCTTCTCCTCTATGCCCCTGTATATTGGACACATACATAATTTTCGGTACATACATAAATGCTTAATCCTACAAGATGAAATTAGATTTATCTCCCAGCTACACTGTCTTGAAGGCAAGAACCAGTCCTATCTGCCTCATATCCTTCAGGAGAGTGAAAGTTTAAAGAACACCTCAATAAAAACTTAGTGAATCAAAAGTGGAGCTGTCACACACAATGAGCTCCAGAATCTGGGTGTTTTCCAGACCCCTTTATAGAATGCTGAGGACATGGCTCTGGAGAGTCTGCATCCCAGATTTATCTTTGTATCTCCTTAGGGTTTGCACAGTCTCACCTTGCATTGTGCACATTTCAAGTATTACTAAACGTTGTGGATGCTGAGATGCCCAAAGCAACATTCAACTTCAAAATGTAAAACTGGTACAAGTCCGACCAACATAATTAAAAATCTAACATTGTATTAAATGTTCAAACATTGCATGATGGTTAAAATACATAGAGACAAACTACTCTATTCTTATCTGGTTGTCAAGTAAAAGAATGTGCTAGAAACTTTCATAATATTTGAGTGTTCTGATTTTCACTATTTTGCTTTTCCTTAGAAAGGCAAGTTTGTTCTCGAGCAAAGGTCATTTATTATAATTGCACATCCAAGTACTTCTCTTGACAGTAGCTGTTTTTAAAACAAAAGTCTGAAATCTATCTCAGGCATATTTTCTGTGCTCTTATTTTGTTTTAGCTGATTCAGTCAAGTACACAATTGCTTTGTGTCAAAGTTTACCCTAGAGCAGCAATTTTGCTGCATAATAAAAATCTGTCTTCCTAAATAGTGTGATGAGTGCAAGATGCTAAAACCACAGCCATGTGCATGTGGAATGCTTCTCCAACCCCTGTGGACCCACTGAGAATGAGGGCTGGAAACTGTCCTGTAGCATGAGACATGGCACTGATCCCTTGATCAGGATGCACAGCCTGGCTCCTAACAGGAGGCTGGGAGCAGAGTTGCTAAACAGTTCCCAAAAAACTCTAGAATGTGGTGGAGCTGATTCATTGCTAAACAATGCTACAGGCTACCACATTCTACAGAGATGTTTTCTTATACCCAGTTGTTTTAAAAGAATAGAGTTCTTCGTTTATTCTGAGAAGATGGTAGGAAGAAGGGAGAGAGAGCCTGGAGGGGATATGTAGGAAAGAAATACATCTCAAGTGGGAAGGATTCCTGAGTGGCCCCTTATTCTTATATTACCACAACCAAAGGTTCAAAGCCGACTTGCGAGCAGAGCAACCACTCCGAATTAAAAATTGGGTCCAAAGAGAATCACAAAAAGAAGTAGAAGTCCTTAGCCATTCTTCTTTTTGGCCTAGAACTTTATTTCACTAAACTTTCAGAGCATGACACTTATTTCCAGTCTTGTTACTTGGATTTTCCCATTCTTGACCAGCACAGAACAGAAAAAAAAAAAAAAAAACCTGAAAATCAAAGTGGGAAGTGAAGGAGGCCATTGAGCTGCTGAACTGAGGCAGCAGAAGTAGAGCGGCCAAGGGGACAGAAGACTCCCTAGGAACAAGAAGTGGATGTCAAGCCCAGGTTGTTGGAGGCCCTAGATACTTTTGTCATTTTAACACGTCTCCCAAAGATCCTGTGTGCTGCCTATCCTACCCCTAGAGTAGAAGCTGAGGCACTAAACCTTAGGAAACTTGCTCAGAAAACATGCCTCCCAAAAATTAAGTGGCAGGGTCAAAATGCAGATTCAGTCCTAACGTCAAAGTGGAGTCCTTTCCATCAGTTATGGCCTCCCAATGGCTGCACAGCTTCTTAGGTGATAATAATATGAAGTATTATCAACTTGATGGTCAGAACTTCTTCCCCTTTGAGCCATTTCTTATATCTTCCCATAGATTCTGGTTACAGCATTATATCTGCTTCTTAGATGCAAATGGTTTAGATACAATGTAGTATCTACATTTTGTTATACTGAGATGAAAATCCAAATCATGCATTCACTTTATTTGCCCCTAGGGCTTTTTACTTGTCTCATTTTCCCTCCCACCCCGCTTCTTTTCTGTTCTTCCCTCTGAAATTAGACATTCCTAATGTGGAAATCTGAAAGTTGGAGGCTTCTCTCAGGGAGCTGTTAAAGGTGATTATCATCCATCCCCATACCTAACTGATAACCCACCAACAAGGCCCTTTATCTCTTCTGCAATTCAATTGAAAGACTTTGCTTTTGAATCCACAAACAAGGATGTACCATGTTCATGCCTGAAAACCTGTAATGGCTCCTCGTTACCATCAGGATTCCCAATCTAGCCTGGGTCAGAATAACTCATGGAGTTCTTGGAAAAGGATACATATGCAAATATACGTGTGTGTGAATACACACACATATACTTGTGTGTGTGTATATTATGTATATATTGTATATATATTATATATTATATATAAAACATATATATATCATCTCTCTATATATAATATATAGAAAGATGAGAAAAAAGAGGAACAAATAGGTGCTACACACATACACAGCCAAGTACTGCTTAACAAGGAGGCCACATTCTGAGAAATAAATTATTCAGCAATATCCTTGTTGTTTGAACATCACTGAGTGTACTTAGACAAACTAAGATGGCTACAATATCACTAGGCAATACATGCAGACCACCACGGTTGACCAAAATGTATTTATGATGTACATAACAACATGCAATGACAGTGGGATATATTTGTGAATGCATATACCACTGTGGTGTAAGAATTTATGTGTAGGTATCAGACTTACCCATTAGATCAGTATTTCTCAAATTTCAAATTACTGACATTTGGGATCTGCTCATTTCTTGCTGTGGGGACTGTCCTATGCATTGCAAGATGTAGAGCAGCATCCCTGATCCCTACCTACTATGTACCAGTAGCATCCTTCATGCCCTGGTTGTAACAACCAAACATGCCTTCAGACGTTGCCACATGTATCCTGGGGATTTGAAGGTACTCCTAGGTGAGAAGAATACCAGACTAGTGTTTCCTCAAACCATCGACCAGGAGCATGCATTTCTAACGTCTTTCAAATGTCCATGAGGATGCTGTCCAAGGCATTCTACTTTGCAAAATGTCTCATTAGCAGGAGCTCCCAGCAAGCAGGACTGAGGTTTGTGTATAATGTTAGTCCCCCCCCAGCAGTCAGCACACAGCATAGCTCCCAACATGTTCTCGAGACATGTGTTTTGAAGAATGAAGCCCATTTTCCATGGGGAGCACTTCCCACTGAGGGAAGAACCAGGCCCAGTCCACCTCACTGGTGGCTGCAGGCATCTTTTCTTGGGGCTTGGGAAGGTAGGAGGTCAGGGAGAAGCAGGGTGAATTGGAGCTGTGAATAAAGCAGAGTAGTAGAATTGTGCACTGAGACCACCACAGGCTTTATAATCTGTGCAGATCCTGGAAGCTTTCTGCCCTGAGAACCTGCATGTTATGGCTACATATGGGTTTCTGTTTCCAAGTGATAAAATAAAACTCAACTGTAATTTTACACACAGATAGCCAAACATGTCAGCAAAGCTCCACCAGCATGCCCATTTTGTCCCATAAAAATCTCAAACAAACAACAACCGCTGAGAGGGACCCACCGGACTGACAAAAACAAAAACTCTTTTGTATACTTCATTAGCTAGTCAGAGAACCATGAGCCAGTGCTCCATCTCAAGAATCAAAGCCTGAAACAAATTCCTTTGACTTTTCCCATCAACCCCTGTTTCTAAGTCTAATTGTAGCGTTGTTTATATTGTTTCAGTTTCCTGTTGCTGCTCTAAAAAAATTACCATGAAAACTTAGTAGTTTAAAACAGCATGCATTAATCAGCTTACAGTTCTAGAGATGAGAAGTCTGAATTTCACTTCACTGAGCAAAAATCAAGTTGTGGGCAGAACTGTGTTCCTCATGGAGGCTGTGGCGGGGGAGGAAATCTATTTCCCTGCCTTTTGCAGATTCTAGTAGTAGTAGTCTTGCTTACTTGGCTCATGGCCCCTTCATCCCCATTCAAAGCCATTGGTGTAGCACCTTCAAATCTCTCTTGGCTCTGGCCCACCTGATGTCACTTCATCTCCTTCTCTGACTGACGCTCTTGCCTCCCTTTGATGAAGACTCTTGAAAGAAGGATAACTCATATTATCAAGGATAATATCTACATGATAAATCCTTAACTTCATCACATCTACAAAATGTTTTTATTATTATTATTATTTATTTTTATTTATCTATCTATTTATTTATTTATGTTTGGTACCAGGGATTGAATCCAAAGGCACTTACCCACTGAGCCACATCTCCAGCCCTTTTTTATTTTCATTTTGAGATGGGGTCTCACTAGGTTGGTTACAGCCTCACTAAATTGCTGAGGCTGGCTTTGAACCCACCATCCTCCTGCCTCAGCCTCCTGAGCCACTGAGATTACAGTGTACACTACCATGCCTGGCTATAGAATAGCTTTTTTCACTATGGAAAGTCACATTCACAGGTCATAAGGATTAGGACATGGACATCTTGGGGTTGCGGGGCGGGG
>NW_026000153.1:10208773-10218458 GCF_001458135.2 Marmota marmota marmota | reverse complement strand
GGGGGGGGGGGGGGGGTATTATTCTGCCTACCACAATTAAGAAATGATATTTGATTTCTCTGTGTAGTCCCAGGTGTGATTCTCTCTGGATGAATGCCACTATAACACACTAAAATAGTCTCCCCCTCACTGAAGAAGCTAGTGTTTGAAATGTTTTTGAGACAGGAAGATAGCCAAGAATCTCAGTGCAAATCCTGAAAAAAAATTCAAGTCCACTCCTTAGTTGTCCTTCCTCCTATTAGAACTTGAACTTCAAACCAGACAATCTGACTGTCTCATTTATGCACTCTCTTCTTATTGTCACAGGCAAATCATAAGTGCTGATGGACAGCGTCAAGAGTAAATTTTTTCAGACTGAATAAAGTAGGAAAACTGTCCTGGTAACCCACAGGCCTCTTTGAAGGCACTATGCCAGTCCTTCTGGTCAGTACTGACCCCTTAAATTAAAGCTCCCACTAAGCTGTAGGACTTGGCCAGTCACACTTTGGCCCTGGCAGCGAGTCCTGAAGGGACCTCAATGTTCTCGCATGATCAGACAGATGGCTCCCAAAGAGTTTGACCACGTTCATCATATTCCAAGACTCTTGCCAAAACTGTAGGAAAATGCCTGTCCTGGTCTTAGCGGGTGGATTGTATGGCACATACTGCGTGCCCTGCGCCTGCTGAGACCACAGCCAGAAGCTGTCTTTTAACAACTTCCCAAGCCAGCTATGGAGACAGCACTGGACCTCTAGTGCATACTGGGGCAAAGCCAAAGGCCATAATTTTATGAAATAAATATGAGATTAAAAAATATATAGGTGATGGACATGTCGTTACTTTTTGTTCCATTAGTCTTATTTTCTAAATGTTGTTTAAAAATTACATTTAACTAAGTTTCATTTTTAAAGGTAAAAGTCCTTTCATCTTCCCCTTTGAACTCTCAATCATACCTCTTCCCTGTCACTTGGCTGAATGGCACCGGGCTTTGTTTATGATTTTGTTTTGAAAAAGAAAATTTAGAAATGTATCCCCTTCTTGCAACCTGAGCTTTCCATCCCAGATATGACTGAGTTCCTGTTTGAGGTGCATTCCAACTGGCTGTGGTTTTCCACATATAATTCACTCCCCTCTTGGTCAATTTTAGAAGCAGGAAGATAAGACCACCCCATGGGATCAAGCTCAGATGAGATAGCTGAATAAATACTCTGGGAACCAAGGGGTGAGGAGAAGCCCTGGGATCCGAATCGATTTGCCAGCCCTGGTTTGTTTGGTGTGTGGAAGCAAGTGCTGAGGGACAGCTGGAACATAAGGGATCCACCCTGAGGAGGGTGACACCCCTTCTGGCCCATTAAGCAGGGATGGGAGCTTGCTGATAAGGGCCGAGAGTATGCCCTGCCATACCAGCCAGCATGGGTGTTCCCTCTCCAAAACAATCAATATAAACAAACAAGTAAATCCACAAGAGAGCACCCTCCTAATATTTCAGATTCCCAGAGACCTTGCAGACCACCCTGGTAGTATGTTTCTCAATGCCACCTAGCCACCCAGCCAAAAAAAAAAAAAAAAAAAAGGAGAAAGACAGAGAGAGAAAGAGAGCAAAAGGAAAAAAAAAATTAAAAAGAGCCCTTTTCCTTTTTTTGTCATTTTTATCAAAGTTCAACCTTTCATCATCGTGTAAGTAGTCAGGGCTGTTACAAGGCTGCTGCTGACACATCAAACACTCGATCTACAGTCTGGCCTGCTTCCAGGGAGATGAAAAGAACAATCATTCAGAACTCACACCTCCTATGAGTTATGAGCCACTCCTGAAAGGAAGGAAATAATAACACCACCGTGCAGGAAGAGGGATGTCTTCATGTTCCCCAGGCTGTCTATGCCACAGCACCCAGCAAGCTGCTGTGCACTAAGCAAGATGCCACATGAAGGCCTCTGAGGGGTCCAAAGTGTCTAGAAATACTGGACGGCAAAGACAGAAACCCAAGCATCAGTAGCCAACTGACCTTTAAGTTTGACCACCTAAAATAGTTCATCTGTACTTACTGCATTTTTACATATTCTTTTATTTCATCCCCATAATGTTTCATATAGGTGCATCACTTGCCCCCTAAACAAGATGGAACATTCCCTGAGTACAGAGGTCATGTTACTGTTCTGCCTTCCACAGTGCCTGGCTCCACAGAGAGACCATAGTAACATCTGAAGTATTTGGTTTCTGACCAAACACCTACTTGTTGGGTTTCCCATTTAAAGCTGAAAGTAACTCAAAAAAAATGTGCATGCTCCAGTGAGGTTTCCTGAGCTATAAAAACACTGGTTGTCTTGAAATGAATTATTCTTAATTAAGACATATCTGGACCCCCCTCCCTCATTATTTTGAGTAAATTATACTTTGAGGGTTTCCTTAGTAAGTCTGAACACACTACTGAAAAATAAGATTACATTTAAACTTCATCTAAATTTTTGCAGGGCAACTGACTAGTCACAGCATTTTGGCTTTCATTCACCCATTAAACAAACATTTGAGTTTTTCTGCATCAGACATCATGGCTTTTAAATAAAAAGTACCAAAATGTCTGTTTAGTATGTATGAGTATGTCAGTCTCTCTTTTGTATCAGGTGAAAATTCCCAAAATTCTAACAAAAATCTAAAATGCAAGTACAATGTCATGGAGCTCGACAATAAACACTCTGGCCTCCATCAAGGAATACAGTCCAGAGAGACTAGAAGTTTCTGGCAATATTCATTCAAACTAGCAGCACCTCTGGGTATTGGTCTTGTCAACCAATTTTAAGTTTGTGTTTTGAGAAAATCAGGCTGCGACCCAATCTTGGCAAGCTCTCTGGATGATTCGAAACGAGGCCAGATATGATCAAAGGAAAAGAAGTACACAGTTTGTTGGAAACAGCTGTGGTGGGGGGTCCCAGCTTGGGCCAAAGAGTGTTCTGACATGTCTGGGCAAGTCCAAGGAGGGGAGAGGTGCTTGTAGGTTTTTCCTGAGAGAAAATCCACCCTACGGGAAGAAGAGATGAAACATGACAGAATCACCTAGTGACTGAGCCTAGTTTCAGAAAGAAATTATCACAGATGGAACACATCTGTCACTCAAATCACGCCATTTCCAGTATCATGGTTGCCCAGATCTCTGGTCCTGGATGAGAAAGAATGTTGAAAGAAAAACTCAAAAGAACTGTGTCACTAAGGCATTTGTGGTACAAGATCTACAGATCTGGGATTCCTATAACCGAGAAGAACCAACCAAAAGGAAAGTGATGTTGATCTTTGCTTCCTCAACAGAGACCTCTCATTACTTTGTTACCTGAAGTCATCAGAATATTAGTGACAGTGTACAATCAATGATGGGAAAGTTGTGGCCATGCCAGGCTGAGAACAAAAGGTCCTAGGAAACTGGTAGTAGTGCTAAGCAAGGAAACAATGACAGACAGAGATGGAGGAAAATGAACTCTTTCCCAGCACAGGAAAAGTGATAGCTCCTCTATCAAGAATTCTGACTTTTGAGGAAGACGCCATCTTCCTACAGAAGGATGGTTGACATCAATGAAGTTCAGTATGTACTAATATAAAACAGTATATACCCACAAGGCATAGGCAGATTCTTAGACAATGGACTCAGACATTAGCCAGGTGGGAAGAAAAAGTGCTTGACCTGTTGTAGAAACAATGAGCTATATTACATCAAGCTCCTCTTGGAATAATATTAAGCCAGATTCAGAATGATCATCTTGAACATTGACCAGAAACCGCTTAGGAGAGTCCAGAAGGAAGTGGATGCTTCACTAAAACTGCTGCTGGCTAAAAAGCTTGCCTAAAGCCAGGCATGAGATTTGAGTGGACAATAGTTCCATAACTGTGACAATATGATTGATGACCCTAAAAGTCTTTTTCAAGATGGAGAACTGTAGGACTAGACAAGTTAAATTTTTAACTTCATTAAAAAGTATGGTAAGAAAGTTCTACATGAACAACACAATTGGTACCTTATTTCAGAAAATTATACAGAATGGAAAATCATTCTGGACGTTTTTTTTTAAGGCCATAGCTAGAAGGACAGAAGTTCAAGGACTTGCCAGGACTACTCTAAAAGCTTCAAATAAAACCAGGGACAATCTCCATGGTTCCTCTGAAGGCAATGGAAGAAGACTGGAAACTCACCTTTGAGTAGAAATCAGAGGATGTCTAATCCACTCAAAGAACAGTCAAGGTTTCAGTGATTCATGGGCCAGAGAAGTCCTTCAGAACACACCTGAGGCTCTTCTCAAATACCAGCATTGAAGGGGAATATTCTTGGGGCAAATGTCCAAGACTAATTCAGAAATATCCACCAAGCCACCATGCAAGACTAACATGAGGATGATGGTGACATGATACTTTCAAAACAGGTAGATGAAGTGTAAGTTTACATATATGGCTGCACACCCAGCCCTTTGACCAAGAAATCCAGAAAAAAAATCACTTCTTAAATTGATCAATGTTATTAGAGGGGGATTGAATAATCATTACTATGTTTAGTTATCAAGTTCAGAGAACTTACATAAACAAGTAATTCAATGTACATAATTAGCTCATGGTCAGGACATATGCTAAAATTCCAAATTAATTTGACCTTAACCATATGCAATAGCTAATAGTGAGCATTCGCCATGCTTCAGGCCCTAGGTTAAAAGTTTTACTTCTATCTTATCTTTGCATTAACTCAATGAGACAGTATACCTTTTTTCCAATTCACAGATGAATAAATTAAAATTTAGAGATTGTCAAGTCACTCTGGATCATAGTAGTAAGGGATACAACCTGGGGTCTGGAGGAAGTCTCAACTTCATGGGCTCATTTCTTTGAACCATGTAGGTTTCCAGTTTTCCTTCTTAATTTAGAATCTAGAACTGTTTCCTGCCTATATTGAATTTAAGGCACAGGTCTGCTCATGTCAAGAGGAATTAAGATTTCATAAATATTTTTAAAATCTTATTTTCCCTCAAGCTACTGATTCATCCCCTACTATCTGGAATTTCACATTTCTGGATACTTTTACTTCTACAAATCTAATAATACAGCAAATTTGGAGTTTTTGAGAGAATTCTGACATAAATATTTCATACCTAGTGCATGAAGTAAATATCCTCTTCACAAAGATTTACATCTTTTTGCCCATAACACTGGACTACACACAGGACTTTCTTCAGATCACAGATTTGTTCAACCAGACTTTGGAGTTGTGAATGTTTGAGAATAGAATCGTTTAAAAATTTTGCTGTGAACAATTTTAGCACAAACACTGTTCCTTTCATTTCCATGTTTTAAGAAAGCTTCTGCTTTTTCAAGTAAAAACCTTTAGACCCTCTGAGAAATATTGATTTTGAACCCTTATCCCCTTGTGGTTGCCCATTTTCCCACCTTGGCATATGTTATTACTGATGTAGTGAGAGGAACCATTTTTCCAGCAGGACTGTTTCAAGAGAATGAACCACTTGTGATTCCAAAGAAAGAGAGTACCAAGGAGGGTTTGGGGAAGATTAACCAATCAGAACTAAGACTAATATGATCATTAATGAATGAATGAATGAGTGACCTTTTAATTCCTTTTAATCTGAGTCTTGGTTATTTTATTTCAAACAAGGCTGCTATGAAATTTATGAATGTAAATCTGCTTAAATGGTCCTGAACAGTGCTTGATCTATAAGAATTCTGGTTAAACTTTGTATAGCATTGTCCCTACCACTACCTTCAGGCTAGCCAGTCAAAGTGGGTTTCACTGGCCAAGAGAACAAGGCTGTGAAAGGTACAGAGCTGTGGTGACTTTCCCTCTGCATTAGTTGGAGAACGTTTGTGTTTTCCTTGGCACCAAGAACACATGGGGTAGTCTTTAGGGTGCACAGTAGTGTATACATTGCCCATGTATTTGCATAAAGTTTCAAAGCACTTTCTTGACATATACAGTATGACAGCTGCTGTCACAATATATTTATATAAGTTCTACACAGGTTTTATAGAATAAACTTGCTAGTGTTTGTTTTCCTAAGGAGGTGTTTGTTTGGGGGGTGGGGATAATCATTTCATCTCACTATAGAAAGTAACACATCCTGACACGCTCCCTTTACCCAGGCCACAAATAGACTTGTGTTACCTATTAATACGTGAGGCAACCCCACAGGTATAGTAGGTCACTGTATTACCATTTTCTTTAAAATGCTTTTTCTGTTAAAAGAAGAAAAATCACTTTGAGGGGTGCAGTAAGCACCATGCACTTGAGGCCCAGATGAAATAGATGGCTATGACCATTAGCACACAGAATCCCTCCAGCTAATCGTGATATCCCCAGCCTGGCTGCCCATTTTCCCATATGAAGGACTTAGCCAGACATGAAAGACAATGACAATTCCTTTTCAACATATGCCAACATTCACCTCAGTCTTCTTTTAGAGACATTAGAAGCTCAGAGAAATCACACCTTTCCATCAAAAATATCAGTGAAATTTACATCAATGATCTCCTACAGCATTTTATAACATAAAAGTTGATGGGGTTCCATGACAAGGCATCTACAAAGAAATGGATGTGGTTGGGTTAAATAAAATTAAATAGATTTCTTTATTGCATGACTTTTTAAAAATCTGTTAATAGATATAGATATCCAATTGGGCGAATACAGGATATGGTGTTTCCCAAACCTAACTGAACACAGAAACTTTATCATGGCACATGAATATACTCTGGCACAATATAATAGGGAACACAATTTGAAAAATGCTGACTGACTTCAATTTACTTCTGTAAAAATTGTAAAAATCAATTTACTTCAGTCCTAAGGATCTATAGCTATAGTGTCCTTCCTAATTGGGGCAATTCTTGGTGAAAATTCTTGTTAAACAAGTTTTTTTTTTTTCTTGAGCAATCAACTCTATTCCCTAAAGCCTTTCTACCCATCTACAAACACTATTTAAATTCAATTTTAAATTATATTTTTCTAGATTCCAATTATGTTTTCTAAATGAGACTTTTATAGTATTTGTTCTGTTTTTTGTTGATTTATTTGTTGATTGTTTCTTTGTTTTGTTTTTCTTTGTTGTTGTTGTTGTTTTGTAGGATACTGTCAGTACAAGCTATGTCAGGAACTTCTACATCTCTATATTTTACTATAGAAAAAAAGACTTCTAGGCTTCAACACAATCCTTTTACAATTCTATAAACCAGGTCACCCAACCAATGCCCGAGATTTCTGGAATATTTATAAATATCATAGTATGAGAATTCTACCTCCCACATCCTCTGAAAACATAGCTGGCTACAAATTCCCCAGGCAGATTATGTGGGATATGTGGTTTCCATGCCTTTAAAGGGGGTATTTGTAGGATATGCCAAGGAATATTTCAACCTTGTCTTTCTCCTGAGTGTTTTTAGCCTAGCAAACTAGCCCCTCAATCCCTGACTCCTAGAGAGAGAGACCTCAAAATAGTGACATGCTCTAGATAAGTAATCCCTCATAGGCTCCCCAGTAGGTGGCAATGGCGGAAACAAAGATCCAAGGAAAAGGTTTGTTTACTCCATGTAGCTCCCACTGGGTGGGACTCACAGGACCACCGAGGCTGGGCTATTTCAGGTCAAAGGAGCAGAGTAAACAGCATAAAACCAGGCAGGAGCTTTGGGGATCAGGCAAGGACACAAAGCTGAGAGCCACAAGGACCAACTGCATTCACTGTGCCTCTTTCCAGCTTGGTGCTTTGAAGAGGCAGGGATGATGGAGCATGGGTTCACACCCATTTCTAGCCACTGATCCCCCTGATACTAAAATTTAAATTATATTTTAGAAAATAGGAGAAGTTTGAAAGCAGCTCCCCCATTCATCTATTGTTGTTTTTAATTTATGACCTTCAAATTTGGCTCAACATGAATAAATAATTTTATATGTATAGTCAAGTTCTATATCCATTGTTACCACCGTATTCTAGTACCTAGCATAATGTCTTTTTCTAACAAAACAAAACAAAACAAAAAAAAAACGCAAATTTTCACTGATAGACTGCAGTAACACTGGGCATTTTATGTTCTGTAGTTGAAATTCTAGTGAGCACTTTTTATGAGTTTCCATAATTGACGTTTTATTGCCCATGTAATATTCCATGATGATGGAATTTTTCATGATGAACTCATAGTGACTTTTCCAAATGCTAATTCTGTCTTTAGATAAGCATGGCTTCAGTATTAATTTAGATAAGAATTAGCCTCATCATTCTGGCTAACAGCCATCTCCTCAGCCTGACTGTCCTTCTCTCCACAGAGTTTGCCAGTGGGAAACACAATGACAGTTTCTTTTCTTACACACAAGCTCCTCTCCTCCACTTCAGGTAGGTGGAGTCCATGGCTGGTGCCTCCTTCCAGGTGGGCAATGTTCATTTCGCAGAGAATCAAGGCTGAGGGTCAGCAAAGATCTCATGGGCATTTCTGACAGGCACATGGAAACCAAAGGAAAGTACCAATGCTAAGAAAACCAGTCATGGTTCCCTCATCTGTGCCATGCTCTGTGGAAATCATAGCTAAAACCAGTAGTTCTCAAACATTTTCATCTCAGAATCATTTTATACTTTTACAAATCATTGAACCTGCCAAAGGTGTTGATATGGGTTACATCTATCTGTTGATATTACTGTATTAGAAATTAAAAATTTTTAGAAATACATTCACTTTAAAATATCAAAAACTCACTAGATATTAATCTAAATAATCCATTTTATGAAAAATAGCTATCTTTTCCAAAACAAAAATGTGAGAAAAGTGTCAATATTTTACATTTTTGTAAATCTCCGTAATGTCTGTTTTAATTGAAGACATTGGGTTCTTCCATTTGCTTCTTTCAGTTTACTGTATTGTGTTGTTTAGGGTGTACCTTACACAATTGTTTGATTACAAAATAAAGGATATTAATAGCCATTTCAATTGTGGATACTCTTCTTTGATACGATGCCAAAATTTTCAACACTCTTAAAAGTTGGTTGTAATATGGAATACAAAACTACATCAATGAACTATCCTCTTACATTAAAATTCATTGCTCTATCTTATATTTTGAGTGGATATTCTATCCAAGCCTGAGGTTTTTGTAACAGTATGCATTGGTCATTTGAAAAGTGTTAATTTAGGTAGTTCATAATTCAATATGAAAAAAATGCATTTATTAGTACCATCTCTTCAGAAAAGCCTTCATTAGAAAGCTGTCAAGTTCACAGTGCAGATAATTTTCCACAATTTAAGTTTTCACTTGACAGTTTATAACTTATCCCTAGTCATAAATTCTACTACTTGCTTCCCTTGAAGTGGCATGCTCATTTATTTTTTAATTTTTGAAAAGATATCTGACAAATACCCAGTTCTGTGTAACTATTATGTGTCTGTCAAGTCATTCTTTCTGGTAAATGGAATCCCATGAAAACAGTGATTAAGCTAGTTTACAATTCAAATAAACACAAATGCATCCCCCACCCCCGCCAGATAGCAACAAGACTTCAACATGCAGCACAAATTTTTTTTTTTAATGTCCCATGTAGAATCACTCCTGCAAGGTAGGCGGGCTTGCAACCCACCAGCAGAAGAGGAGCAGCGGCCTGCTGAGAGGCAGAGCCGCCCCCTCCCCCTGCGCTGGCAAGGTAGAGGGAACTGTGACCATCCACAGAGCAGGCCCAGCGGCCTGCTGAG
>NW_026000153.1:10190344-10207587 GCF_001458135.2 Marmota marmota marmota | reverse complement strand
TCCACCTCCCACAATCCTCCTGCTCTTGAGGCCGATTGGCTGGGTCACGTGGGCGGAGCCAAAAAAGTCCCCCAATGAGCAGCTCCGTGGTCTGAAAGGGCAGGGAAACAGTCCAATGAGCATCACCGCAGAGGAGCCAATCAGCTAGATGTTGCTGGGGCCGAGGAGCCAATCAGCTAGATGTTGCTGGGGCCACTGTGAGCCAATCATCAGCCGGCAGCTGGAAGTTTGCTGGGGCCCCTTCCGCTGTGGCTCTCAACAGGGTCTTTTGTAGGTTTATACACATATTGCTTGGATATTTTATAAAAATAATAAATTGTTATATTTTGTTTTAAAAGGAAAAAAAAGAAATGTGAGAATCTTTGATTAGTCTCAGAACACTTCAACCGCAAATAGAAAATAAGATCAATATAGGAAGCCAGGACTTAAAAGAGCAAGGAATATATTGAAGTCAATAAGCTATTCTCACTAGTGGTTCAACAAGAAGGCAGTACTTAGGAGTCCACACATGAACCTTTAGTCAGGAACAATTTGTAAGTCAAAAACCAAGTAGACAAAGAGTATCAAGAAAAATCTCAATGTTATAAAAGTTAATCAAGATGTCAAGTAGGAAATAAGTAGTCAAAAAGGAAAAGCAAACCAAGCATCATCTTACATGTATTGTTCATTGCTATATAAGGTAGACATTTAGTAACATTTATTACATAAGTGAATAAACAATTTTTCTTGCATATTTGCATGCTTTTCTGGAAATACAAAGACTATCAAATTCAAACATCTTTGATTCTAAGAAAAAAGAGTCTGTTAACTATAAAATTAGATAATACCAACAACTGCTCAGGGAAACTTGATCTTACCTAATGAAGAAGCCAAGAACAAGTCATGAATATTAGAGGTATCAAACTTGTAGAAGTACTGTTTCTATCATTAACATGAATACTCCATTCAATCACTATATTTACAATTTATTTATAATGTAAACTAAGTCGTTAGGCAAACCATAATATCCAAATTTTCAGGGAGAAATACAAGCAAATTCCTGACAGAGTAAATGAATTGTTTTGTTTTGTTTTAAGAGGAAAAAACAAAAGAAATGTGAGAGTCTTTGATTAGTCTCAGAATACTTCAACCAAATAGAAATACTGTCAGGGGTAGAGAAGAAATACGAAACTTCAACAGAAAACACCCCCCACACACACACACACACACAAACACACAAACACACACACACAAACACACACACACACACACATACACACACACACCACACATAAAAGTAAGAATGAAATTGACATGTATGGAGATTAATTAGACTAATTAACCTGGGAAAATTTCCGTGGAAAAACAAGTGCAAGCAAAATTTTAAAGATGTGAGGAAGCTTAGCATAAAAATTTATATAATAGGAAGAGCATCTAAATTATTTTTTTAAATTGGTTCTTTTAGTTATATATAACTAAAAAGCTCCTTCACAGTAAAAGAAACAGACAAGAGCATGAAGAGAGAGCCTACAGAATGGAAGACAATCTTGCCACCTGTTCCTCAGACAGGGCATTAATTTCCAAGATATACAAAGAACTCAAGAAACTTAACACCAAAAAACAAAAACAAATAACCCAATCAATAAATGGGCAAAAGAACTGAACAGACCCTTCTCAAAAGAGCATCTAAATTCTTGAGCAAGAAAATGGCATGACACAAGTAGTGTTTAAAGCAAATTAACTCATAACTGGAGATAGAAATGATGTTGTGGCAATGATCCAGACTTTTTAATGTCTTTGTGAGAATGGGAGAGGACTCATGTCTCACTTTCCCAGTGAGAGATTCTGAAAAAACAAATTAATATGCCCACCCCACCCTAAAATTAGTTACTATCAAAACATTCTCTTCTATACTTTTGAAGAATAGTCTTTTTACCTGAATCCTGAGAGGTCACATAAGAAATATCATTCACAGCCTTAAGGAAATTTGAAAAATCCAGCATTCCATTAACTATAAAAATGGTTCAGAAAGAGAAGGAAAAAATCCCATCAGCAAATAATATCAGTAAACTCATTAAAAACATAAAATAAAAATACAAGCTAAAAAATGTAAATAGGATTAACTGATGATGTTAGAATACCATTGTCTGTACACAAGAGCAGTCAACAATAACACTATATGTAAAGAAAACTTACCAGAAAAAAAGTTACGTGTTATAATTAAATAGTAAATAGTGCACCAGCAATAACAGAAATGCTATGAACTAGGACTGTAGATCTGTAATGCTCTCGGTTTAAGACTCTAATGTTTATATTTATAATTAGATGTAAAAAAATATATATATATATAACATGCCAATTTTACCTGAGAAGTGATTAAGCATAATGGGTTTTATACTTAGAGGATAGAACTGATTTCACTGTGCTATAGAAAAGTGGTTCCAAGCCTTTCTGGGGAGGTTAGGGATCCAGTTGAGATTCTTGTAAAAGATTTATCTCACCTCATTTCTTTCCCTCTCCCCATTAAAATACATGAACAAAATACTGCACAATATTAAAATAATACTTACTAGAGAAGTCATCTCATTTTTCATGTAAAAAATAATGACTATTTCTTAAAAGAAAAAAAGAAAGGAAATCTAAATTGTACAAATGATGATTTTTATAAGAAATTGTGGTTGTTTGGTTTGAAAAAGAAGTTGAAATTATGCAGTGCTTTTGTCATGAGGGTGCATAAGTCATCTCTAATGACAGTCAGAGATGAAAATCCTGATTCACAGAATCTGCCAAAGCACAGAATCGGGGTTTTTAAAATTCACTTTCTGAACAAAAATAGATCCTTATCAAGAAAAATCAATTTGTCAAGATTCTTCAAGTTAAATAATTTTGATTTCATTTCTTTCTGTCTTTAAATAAATGAGGTTAATTTTGTCAGGATTTATAGATCAATGATGCTATGGACACCAGAAAAAAATAATTAAAAATCTGCATTTCTATTTAATGTCATCTGAGCAGAAGTAAAAACACTTCAGTGCTTCCATCCAATTGCCTCCAGGCTTCTAACTGCAAAGAAACTGAAAAGGCTTAATTGCTCTCATTTCCATACCATAAAAATACTTTCTTCAATATTAGGAAGCTTGTTATCTGCCTCCAAATTTCTTCAGTGTAACAACTTGAAAGAGGGCTCTTCTTTCCTTCAAAATTAGTGAAACATCTGTCCAAATTTTAATCAACTACTTGACTTGTTTTCTGACTTCATTGTGACCATTTAGGCAAAGAGCTTTCAGATAAGACATCAAAAGCACAATCCATAAAAGAAAAAAATGTAGACTGGACTTCATCAAAAGTAGGAACTTCTGCTTTTTCAAGACATTCTTAATGAAAAGACAAGCCAGACTGGAAGGAAATATTTTACTAATCACTTATCCAATAAAGGACTTGCATATAATTCTACTGCTAGGTATTTACTCAAGATAAATGAAAGAATATAATCATAAATATATATAGATATATAAGTGTTTATTCTAGTTTTATTTGTAATATCCCAAACTGAAAACAAACCAAAGTCTTTCAATTCATAGATGAAAAAACAAATCATTGTATATCCATATAATGGAATAGTATTCTGTAATAAAAACGAATGAATTATCAATACACATAAAAGCATGAAAAAACCTCAACATAAGTTGAAGTGAAAGAAACCACACTAAAAAAAGTAAAAACTGCACGCTCCATTTATATAAAAATTCTAGAAAATATAAACTAATCTATTGTGACTGAAGCAGGATGGGATTTGCCTAGGAATGGATTTGGGATGGAAAAAGAAACTAAAGGCTTAAAAAAGAATATAAAGAAACTAGAGGTGATGAATAAACTCATAATGTTGAATATAGTGTTTCATAGGTGAATACATATCTCAAAGTTTATCAAATTGGACACTTTAAATATGTGCAGCTTATTGTATGTCAATTATACCTTAATAAAACTATATGCAAACTAAAAAAAAAAAAAATGTCCCATGTAAAAACAATGTATAGTCAAGGGTAAGATTTAATAAAAGCTAATAATTTTTAGCGTCATTGAGAACATTTTAAGTGAAAATGACAACCTTTTTCTTTCTCTTTCTTTTGCTACTGAGAATACACAGTGTTGGATAACACACTTTAATGTCACTGTTTGACCTGTGCCCAGGTTCTAGCACTTTTATTCACCATCTGAGCAAAAGTAAATAGCAAAACAGGCAAATAGTGTCTTAGTATTACGACAAAAATAGTTTTAACCTCACAGATCTCCTGAAATGGTTTTGGGGACTCCCAGGGGTCTGGGGACCACACTTTGAGAACCACTGATTTAAATGCTTTGACTTTTACATTCTTGAGGTCTACCTCCATGAAGTAATTCTCATAACTATGATAAACAAACCCAAGTACAGCAGCACATTTGGGTCATAGAAATGAACTCTATGGTCCCACAGAAACACTGTACATCATCACTTAAATCGGCAAGTTCACTTAGCAGACTGCAATGCCATATGGGCTATGCAGTAAAAAAAAGGGGGGGTGGTCATCAATAGCCACCCACAACGCCAGCCAGATATGGGCAATCAAAGCCAGAAAACACCAGTTTTGTTCCAGTAAAACTGTCAAGAATCCACATTACTCATTGACACTCATATTTTCAGGTATTCAGTAGGAAAAAAAAAAAAAAGAAAGAAAAAAAGCAAACAAGTCTGTTGTTTGGGTAAAAAAAGAAAAGTGGGCCTAAAAGGCAAGATTGAGAAAGAACAGATGCTTACATCTCTAGAGTTTGTACTTTTTCTCTAAAAACACATCTGTCATCAACTTCGACTTAGAAGACCAACAAAGCACTTTCATAAATAAACACAGTGGCCATTTTCATTTTAGTAACTGAATTCTTGTAATCAATCTGATAGCCCCAAGGAGTCAACTATTCCTTCTCCAATATGCTCCAGGCAGGATGTTCTCATAAGATGGTCATTGTCATAAGTAAATTGGGACCTAAAAGAGTCAGACCTGGTATGCTGAAGTCAACAACATGGCCTTTTCAGCTGTTGCTTAGAAGTTTTATCCAAAGAAGCAAATGAGAAGTTTCCATATTTCCCTTGTTCCAAAACCCATGCAATCCTTACACCAAGTTGATCCATGACAGAGAAATAATTCAACAGAGAACTCACAGTTCATGACAGATAAACATCTATGTTGTCTATAAAATTATCCTTTTGCCTCATTACCCTGACTCTCTCTGATCCTGTTTCCTCACCACTCATCCAAATCTCTCTACCCAGAGCTACAGCCCCTACCCAGTTCCCAGACTGATCAGGGCAGAAGAAAGTAAGACATCACCCAGACTCCACCCTTCTACCCTCCTCTCAACTCCCCAGAGAGACTTCATACTGAAGCACCCTTCCTATTTGCTGGAGTGTCAAACCCACAAAAAAGTAGTGGGGTCCAAGATTGTTTCTGAAACTCCACAAGCATTCTTGAATTTTTATCCAAAGACCTCCTGATAATGGGTATCAGCTTTCAGATCAACTCATCACTCCTCTCTCTGCCTTCCAAAGCTCTCTGCAGCTGGACAAAATAATTAATAAATGCTGGTTCAGTTTCTAAACAAATGTGAAAGACTGACAAGCAGATTTAAAATATCCTGGCATCTCTATCTCCAGCACTTTTCCTTTTAGGCACTAGAAACACACCAACACACTTGTGTGTCCCTTGCTACTCCCCAAATCTTGTTCATGGACAAACAAGCCTGGAACCTGAAATGAGCACTAGATGCTAATGGAGCCTCCCCATCTGTTCTCTCCCAGCCTGACTCATGTTTTCAGGCTGTATTTCTACCTCAGTCCCTTCTTCAATCACTGAGCATATATTATGCCTAGTATCCAGACTTAGGGTTGCTTCTCTCTCTGTCTCTGAATTGTAGGCTGAAGGGCACATCCTCCTTCTTGCCAGTATAACTTCTTAAAGAGGATGTATAAGCTCCTGCATGTACAAGCACCATGCACTCCTGATTCCTGAAAGTAGGCTCTGCCCTCCTGGGATCCTCAGCTTTACCTTGGGCCCCAAGCTCCAACCATTTGCCTGGGCTGTGGAGATCTTACTCCTGTGTGCCTGCCCCGACATCTGGGTGAACCTCAACTTTTTGAACCTACCAACAACTTCCTCTCCAACAGCTGTACTTCCCAGACAAATATAAACATATTTAGAAATCTAAGGAAGCAATTCAGAACAATTTTTAAAAATTATAAGTCACTTGATTCAAAGGTCAAATTAAAATTTATGCTTTCCTTAGCAAACTCTCTTGGGGAGGGCACATTTACTATGTTTAGGGAGGAGCAAATGCTCATTTATAAACATCAATTAAATAATTACATACAAATAATTTGTTTGGAATTTTAAAATCAATCTTTTCAATTCACTGAGGCAGAACCCCTGAGTCATTATTTATCAATTAATGCAACTTTATATCCTCCACAACTCTGGAAGTTATTATCTGACACCGTGAAAAGAATAAAGGGCCAAACCTAATGCCAGAGATTCTCTTATTTGGAGAAACTTTCTTCCTTGGACATGTACATCAGAACTATCCATTTCCTAAAAATACTTATCACATAAAAGCAAGCTGTTTCTGTAACTGCTACATCAAAATCTAAGTGTCTAGTCTGGGATTTTAATGAACACTGGCATATACTCAAGATTTATATTAGTGTTACTATCAGAATATGAAATCAGTATATGAGAGTCAGTAAATAGAGGAATATGCAAAACAGCTTACGCAATCCTCATTTACCACTATAGGAGTCTACAGGTAATATCTAAAACCGATGAGCCGAGAAAAAGTAGTACACGCATATTCTTGAATAAAATAGAAAAAGAAATCAGAAGAAACAGCTAAAAGCATTGGAATTGGTCACCTATAGGAAAAAGAATATAGAGTGGGGATGGGTGAATGGGATACTATTGATTTTACTATTAACTTTTAACCGTATTTTTCTTTTGCTATGCCCACATTAAATTTGAAAATGAAAATCAATCAAAAATAAAGAAGATAAAATACTCTATTATTCAGTTTTCATTTATTCAAAATAACATTTCCATCCTATTTTTACTAAGCTATGATAGTAAGATGGCACTTCTGGGAAAAAAAAAGTAGGAATCAAGGGTAATCATTTTTTCAATTTTGGTTGAAAATTGCCTGCTTCATTAAATGAGTAAAGACATTTCACAGAAACATCCCTCTCAATAAAATGGGCAATCTCCTACTAAATCCCTACAAGTGATCCCAAATGAATTCTAAACACAATAACTTGGACCTCTTCAAATTTTTTGAGTGAGAACTGTATAATGTATACAAAAATGTCACAGCATAAGCCATAATTCCATATTCTCTTGGAACCCTTACAATTTCTCTTGTGTTTAGGTCCTCAGAAGACTGAGAGAAGATTTAGAAATTTGGCAAAAGATATTGGAAGTAGCAAGAAACATACTCAGGAAAGTAAAGACAGAAAGATGGAGAGAGGCACAAACAGGAGAAATATGGGGGAAGGACAGATAACTAAGAGGCACTAATTCAATAGTTAACATCCCTCAGCCACTGTAGCAGAGCTGCCACTCTACCAGCAAGTAAGCATACAAAGGATCGCAATCTGATGACACCAGATCTATTTCCAATATGAAGTGTTTTAGTCAGCTTCACATCACTATAACAAAACACTTGACACAGGCTACTTATGAAGTAAAGACAGGTTTATTTTGCCTCACAGTTCAAGTCCAAGATGAAGTGGACCCACCAGCTTGGGCCTCTGTCAAGGGCAGCATATCATGACAGAAGCTCATTGTCAGAGAGAATATTTACATTTTAAACAAGAGCAGAGACAGACGATAGGCTCTCTCCCCACAGTTCCTTTTGGGGCATTCTCCCAGTGACCTAAAAATCTTCCAGAAGGCCCCACCTCTTAAATGTCCATAGCACCTCAGGAAACCACCACCATCCTGGGGACCTAGTCTTTTCATATGGACCTTTGGGAAATATTCATTTATACTAAGGGAGATGGAGAAAGGCAAAAGTGCCAGGACAAGATGACAAATAAGGAATCCAGGGGTAGGTCCAAACCAAAGGAGCAGGAGAAGGTCTTCCGATGAGGTCAACTTCCAAATTGACGAACGTGCTCGCAGACACAAGGGAGGAACCCAATTAGACAGACACTTCCGTACTCCTGCTCTTCAGCGGGGGATCCAATAGAAAAACTAAAGTAGACATGTGGACATAGGGGACACTGATAAACAATAGTGAGATCCAGGCGTGGCAGCACATACCTATAATCCCAGTGGCTCAAGAAGCTGAGGCAGGAGACTCGCAAGTTCAAAGCCAGGCTCAGCAACTTAGAGAGGCCCTAAGCAACTCAATGAGATTCTGTCTCTAACTATAAAAAAAGGGCTGGAGTGTGGCTCAGTGGTTAAGTACCCTTGGGTTCAATCCCTGGTAACAAAAAAGAAAAAAACAATAGTGAGGAGAGCTTGGAAAGAGAAGGAGATAAGAAAAGGAGGAAATTCCAGGGACAATATCAAGAGCCAAAACTTCCCCACAAGGGCCCCTTGTCTTCAGAGAAATCTATTACTTGCTTTTGCCATAAACCTGCTACTTGCTATCTCTGTGTCCTGTTCTTCAGTTATTTACTGAGCAGAGACAACTAACTCAAGACTCCTAGACAGTAACAATATCACAACACTAAGTAAGCTGAATTGTTGTTACCCTAGGGTAAAATCAGTCTTAACAGATGCCTAACACAAGGTTACAATAAGAAAATGTTTTGCTTTCATTTGGTTTTTGAGGTGCTAGTGATCAAACCCAGAATCTCATGCATGCTATGCAAGTGCTCTACCACTGACCTACATCCCTGGCCCAAGACAATGTTTTCAATGAAGAGAAATGGGTTCCCAAAGATATATGAAGACTAGCATTAGGTGACAATTTGTGATATCTATTACTAAGCAATTGTTTCTTTACTTGGGAAAACTTAAAGCCCTACAACATTAAGGAGATTGACTTCGAAACTTCCAAAATGATGCTATTCTCATGAGAAGACATCTCTTGTGGAAAGTAATGCCCAAGTTTCTTCAGGTTATACTTTCCCCCTGTGAATCTCTCAAATAGTTCTAATTTCATTTTACTGTTAGTTGCAAAGAGCATTCCAAGCTTCCTCAAATCCTCTCAGATCACATATCAACTTCCATGACAGGAGATAATTTACTGTTCACTTTTGGCATCTCAGAAGAAGCTCAGAAGGATGGCCAGACATATTATCACCAGAGTGAGCATGAGGTAACTGCTGTGTCTGAGACTGTCTGAGCCATTGCAGGGAAAAGGTATATGTTGTTTGACCATTTTGCCTGTGTGGTAGATCCTTTCCTCCCTCTTCTCTTATATTTTACTTTTTATTTTATTTATTTATTTGTTTGTTTGTTTGTTTATTCTTGGCAAATCATAAAGGAATTGACTCACCCAGTCATAAGCTTGTTAAGTTAAGCCAAATCTAAATTATCCTTGCAAGCTATTTCAAATTCCAAGTTGAGCAGCAGAACTTAGAAAAATGCTTATAACAATAGCCCATCACATGCGCTATAGAGCTTTAAAAAATATTTGAATTAAATACTAAAGTTTCCTAGATGAAGAAAACTTCTATGAAGGAAATCAGATTCTTCCTAAAGTTTTAAAGCCTCAAATATGTTTAAGTTACCATATAGAATTGAAGAGTTCATCAGCCCCAAAAGACTGTGGAAATGTGGCCAGAGGTTACCTGAGCAGCTCTCTTTACTGTGATTTCTCCCAAACCTACCACAGGAAGAGGAAAGGAAAAAAAATGGAAAAAAATTTCCTACAAGGAATCACTCGTAGAATGATCCCAGAAAAATGAGAAAAGGGTAGAAAGCCTTACTAGTCCTAATTTTTTCACTTTCCAGTCTTGAATATTTTCAAAATTAAAGCAATTTGCAGATTCCTGTAAAGTGGAAAGGCCTACTAAACAATGACAGATCTTCGGAAGTTTCTGCATGAGTTGGACACCTTTCATTAACCCAAGTTGTCTCTAAGAGCCATGATAGATAATATGTATGGAGCAGAACAATCATTAAATTTTGACAAAGGTCTTCATCATGAATTCTTGTATTATCTATATTATACTAGGGTCTCATCCCTGACATTCCATTTCCTGAATGACCAGGGGCTCATATCTCTGTTCACCACTACTTCAAGCTTTTTCAGTGTCTGGAACTTCATAATGGATGGATAGATGTATGGAAGAACAGAAGGACCAAATACAAAGTGAGAAACATTGATTATTTAACTTGACATTTTCTTAGGATAATAATACCCACAGGAATGAAATGTTAATAATGAAATGTTAATAAGGAACTTGCTTAACATCTTTTATGTTTCTGCCACAGCATAAGCCAGTGGTAAAAGTTGACTAATATGGTACCTTCAGTAAAGCATTAGAAAATATGTAGGAGTCACAGTACTTCAACAAATTTTTGAAGATTTGCATTAGAGGCAGACTTTGGTCTCAGTTCTAGCTCAGTCATTTGTCTATTTGTTTGTTGCTTTATCTGACATTGGTGATACCTACTTCCAATGGTTGCTGGGAAAATCAAACAAAATACCTTATGCAAACTTTCACTTATAGTACCTCACCTAATAAACACAAGTTTTTCTCAGAGTCAAGACTGTATAAAAATTATTCATTTGGATTAGATTTTAATTCATTAATTCAAATTAAAATCTTTTAACTGAGGGACTATCTAGAAAAACATGCCATTACAAAGTACCACACAGGCAATTAGCCTCACTTAAATAAAAGAAACCTCAGGACAATTGATCATTCAGTGTTGCCAAAGAATTCAGAGATAGTCCATATCAATGGTTGGAACTCAAATGAAGAATGAGTCAGCACAAAATATTTTTTCAAAAATTTAAAAGTTTAAAAATCTTTCCATATTTCCACTAATTTTGTCCAAATAAAGAACCATTTTCTTCTATAAGTTTGCGGTTCTAGAGCATCCAGGCTTGTAAAACTTCTCCTTCCACATCAGAATATGAGTATTTGTGAATCAATTAAACTGTAATAGAGGACAGTTAAACTAACCTTTTATTTATCCTAAGCCTCTCTCTTTACACTCAACATGTGCGTGTGCACGCGCACACACACATACACACCACATGCATGGTGGGATATGTGTGTGTGTGTGTGTGTGTGTATTACTTTCTAAAAAGAAATGCATTCTTCAGAAAAGAGGAATGATTAGATTTTCCTGTTTGGGAAAATGTGTTAATGTTTAAGGTGAAATCCCATTGAATGATCATGTTCCTGCAAAGCACACTGATAACTGCCTTCTCTGTCCTCATTTTCTCAATTACTCACTGGGAGTCAGCAGGCATTTCCCTAAGGGTATAATCCTGAGAATTCAGTCCAGGCATCCCACCCCTCAAGTCCTCTCTGGAGACTTTGTATTCTACCCCCATGTTTTATTTTCTCCACATACAGCCCCACAGACCACATGCATCAGAATTACCTAAGGAGTCTAGGTAAAATGCAGACTCCATGGAGTTCCCAGAACTTCAGGATCAAAATTTGTGGGGTTGGGCCCAAGCACCCCCATTTCAATAAGCATCCTATAATTCTTAGCATGCTAGAACATAAGGATTGCTGATATTCACATGCATCCAAAGACGATTGCTATGTGCACCCATGAACATGAGACAGATTAGACACCCCTGAAATCTTGATTTCTATACCTGATGTCCAGTAGAAAACAACATAAAAAAAATGAACACTTGAATCAAAGTGTGAAATATGATATATCAAGAACTATGCAATGTTTTGAACAACCAACAATAAAAAATTTAAAAAAAATTAAATAAAAAAAATAAAGTTAAAAATAAAAAAAAAATAAAAATGAACAAATTGGCTGTTGTTCTACACCAAATCCGTGGTCTCTACTCCCAGGGAAAGTCAGATCAGATTTTTTTTTCAATGCTTAATCATTCAGTGTCTCTTGTCTACCCTTAGAATAAAACCAAAGTCAGTAACGAAGTCTCTTCCTACTTATTCTCACCACTTCTTCCACTGCCCACTCCACTCCTTAAACCACTTCTAGGCCATTTCATGTTTTCTCTGGTCACTTTGTAATGCTGTCCCCCCTGCTTCCCTTCCAATATCTTCTTGCCTCTGGCACATGTACATTTATTTTCCATATTCCACCTTGGTTGTAATGTACCTCATTTGGAAAACTTTGCTGAAGAGCTTGCTCCCATCCCCAATTAAGGTCATTTCACTGGCACCTTCTACTAGTCTCTGGAGCACCACTTATTCGTGTGCAGAGCTTCTAAAGTACTTCCTACCATTTTATAGACCTCAGTATAGTGTTCTGTAATTGCTAGTTTATTTCCTTTCATTCTTCACTAAAGCTCCATTAAGCAGGAACTTCGTCTCTCCTACCCACAAGGGCACTCCTGGAGTGTAGCACAAGGCGTGGCACACAGCAGAGCTTCATGGGGCTTTGTAAAATAAATAAATGAACAAATGCATGATCCTTACTGCCTAAATTCTGTTGAAGATGAGAGAAATGCTTTTGTACTTGTGACATCACTCAAAGGAGGGGACTAAACTGAGCAACATCGGGCAGCTTTCCATGAAGACTGCATGAGCTCATTCTCCAAGGACTTTATTGAGGTTGAGAGTGCAAATGATGCAGATGAGAGGAGGGGAAAAAAATGTTTTTAATGAATCCTGGCTCCCATAAGTACAATCTTAGTGAAGAACACTCAGACAAGAGTTAACCTTGGGTAGGAGAGCCCTTGATCTTTGTCCTCTGACTAAGCAGCTCCTGGGCTGTTAACATGAACAGTTTCCTCCTAATCCCAGCTGTCCATACCACGTGATTTATGAAGGAATCAAAACCCAGGTCTCCACTGATACAAGCTATTTGGAAGCAGAAGAGGGAGAGGGATGTTCATCTTCAGTTTCTCCAAAGCCACATTCTAGACACGGTGATGCAATCCTGCAGGCAACTTGATCTCCTAAACAAGAGGCTCCTTCCCCAAAGATCAACTTCTTCCAGGGAGTAATTAAAGAAGCTGTCAAGCAGGTCATCCATCTGTGGGTCTATTCCTCAGTCCTCGGGAAAGCTGCAGTTTTCTCTTCCCATCCTGAGCACTGATGAAGATTTACATAGAGATCAGATACTGAGGTCTTTCCTGCAGCACAGCTGTGGCAATCCTGTATTTCACATCCACAGAACCCTTTCTGAATTGAGGCAAGCACACTTTCATTCCAGGTGAGGCAAGGAACATGAGGCATAAAACCATATGTGCGGGTTTTTTTTTTTTTCCTTTCCTTTTTTTTTTTTTCAGTTTTGTTTTGTGATTTTTACCTCCTGGGGATCTGTCTTTCATCTTCCAGATTTACAGGAGGAAAATGAGACAACTTCGAAGGAAAAGCTCCACTACAACATGGTTTCTCTCCAGCATGAAACATCTCAGGAAGTATCTGTGATAAGTCAAGGCAGACCTGCATCAAAAGGATCAGAAATTTGAAGCCTTAAACAAGTGCAAGCCACGTTTAGGCTTGGAAATGAAACATGGCGCTTGGGCAGACTCGACTCCGTGTCTACTTTCATCTCTAAACTTTTGCGAGGTGCGCAGAATTTTGCCAGAGTCTCTGGAAAGTGACAATAAGATTCATACACAGGTTTTCCAAATGAGGATCTGATGGTTGTAAAACTAAATCCACCTTCAATACTGCATCTCCGCTTGCTTATGCTAACTTTAAAAGACTAGAATCACATAAAACTTCTCAATATGTGCTAAAGGCAAGAATCCCATTTATATTTAAGGCAATTGGGATAAAGAGTGGCTGAGGGAGCAGGTTTCTATTTGGTTGCTAAGGGAGGAAATACTCCCTTATATCCTAGATCCCTTCTTTGAAGTCACTTATTTTTCAACAACCCATAATTAGAGCCTTCAGACTATCATGTTCTCTGCGTTCTTCTAGCAAGGAAGATTGAATGGTAAAACGGATGTGGTTTCTGGTGACTTCAAACTCAGTCCATGCAACTCAGGGCAGCTTGTGAATACCAGCAAATACTAAGAGGACAAGTAGTGGATTTTCCAGCTATATTGAAGTAAATGCACGCTTGCCCAACACTCCAACACGCATTCATTAAATTCAATTACTGGCATTTGTTGAACAGGTTAAGTATCTTTGGTGGAGGTACCTAAAGAGGAACCTGGGTCTCCCAGGAGCAAGCAACTTGGGAGTTGATGAGGTTAAAATTTAGAAAATAATAGGTCAGACATGCAGGTGTCTCTGCCAATCAACAACTGGCCTACCCTTTATCTTGATTCTCAAAGCAAAGCAGCACCCTCAGCACCACTTAAGAACATGTTGAAATACAGATTCTCATGCCTTGCCCCAGGCCTACTGACTCTGGGGGTAAGGGCCAGAAATTCCTGTTTTAACCAGCACTTCAGGGAATTAAAGTTGGAGAACCACTGCTTAACTCAGTGGTTCCCAAACCTTGCTTAACTATTAGCATCCCAATGCAACATGTTAAAACTTCCTGATTCTGAGTGCCACCTGACACCTACTAATTTCTCCAGATTCAGTGTTTCAGTGGAGACCACTGAAGCTGTTTATAAGCACAGTAAACAGAAAGCCTCTCTGGAGTGACTGGTATTCCTTGGAGAAGCTAACAATTTTCCAAATGCTGGTTCCTTCAATGCTAGATTGTGTTTCATTCAATCTCAGTAATGCCCCCAAAGGCCTTCTGTGTTTAATAGTAAGTTGATTTCTGCTGCTTACAATAAAACATTGATTAACCAACATTTTACCTGAAAATTCTGAATTTGTAGTAAGTACATATTAAGCAATAAATATCTCTTGTTGCTTCCTCTCCCCCAAAATAATTTTGCTATAAATATTGGAAAAATAGGTTTGGCAAGGGAGTTGCAAGATATGCTTATGCTTGCGTATGAGGGGGAAGTTGCTCAGGTAAAACCATAAAATTGAGAGCCACAGGTAGCAATATGTTATGAAGGATTAAATGCAGGTGAGGTGATAACCAAACAACCCAACACCCAGATTAATTCCATCCAATGAAATCAGAGAAATTGTAGATATGATCTTAAAATGCAGTCAATAATCTGAGAAATCATGGAGAGTTGAAAAGAGGCTGGAAATGAGACCAGGGTGAGTACTATCCTAATTTTCAAAGAAAAGGGAAAGTTAAATTTTGGAAATGTCAGGACATTGAGTTAAACAATTTGCTTTAGAAAGGTTTGAGGCATTGAATTAAACAGGTAGATTTGAACACCTAGAAAAGAAAGCAAAGTGCAACAGTCATTCAAGAGCCAGTCACAGCCACTATTAGGCAGTTACTTGCTGGGAGCCATTAGCCAAGTAGGTATGACAATTTCCTTGCCAGCGTACCCCATGTTGCAGTGACATTGAATGTAGGTGACCTTGCTCAAGGACCAAGGCGGATTAGGGTGTTCCTGGTTTAAGATAATCGTGTTTAGGGCGTTCCCAGTTTAGGTTCCAGGTTTAAGGTTTAAGATTATTCCTGCTGGGAATAGGGCGTATCCTGCTGCCTGAGTTCCCCTTGAGTTCTCACGGGATTCAGAGTATATTTTGGGAGACAGAAGCCCAGTGGAGGTGGATTTGGGCAGAGAACAGGGATTTGGGCAGAGAACGTGGATTTGGGCAGAGAACGTGGATTTCCCCAGAACGTGTTTGTATACGGCTGGTGTGAGTTCGGGAATAAAGAGTTGCTGTTTGAATCTACAAGCTGTGTGGTGGCTCGTGATTTTGTGCCCAGCCAGACTGCGGCAGTTACTGGGGATCAAAGGATATTTGAGCCATGATGTCTCTTTATTTCAATAAGGTAACTGGCAAACATCCCATTTTTTTTTTCCTGAGAAAGATAAAATACATAGAATAAATGATAAATGCTCCCTAAAGACTTATTAAAACAATAAATATGATCAGGGGATACATTAAGATTCTGATTGAGTTTCTCTTAAAGCCTTAAAACTTGACACTCCTCTTTTTTCTTTCTCCTTTTCTCTTTTTTTCTTACTATTTCTTTTTACCTTTCTTTATTTGCCTCCTTCTTCCTTTCCTTCCCTCCCTCCCTCTTCCTTCCTTCCTTCATTTCATTCTCTTTCTTTTCTTCTTGGCTAGCTTTCTAACGTCACAAATAAATGAAACACCAAAGTCACTGTTACAAAACCCCTGCTATACCAGCTCACAAAAACATGCTGTTTTCCAGCGGGGACACACTCAACTCTCTCCCCTTGAGTCCCATTGGTAAGATTCACAGGTTGGAGGGTCCCCGTCATTCAACAGATGTCCCTTCTGGCCAAAATTAGCAGATGATAGAGAAAAACTGATATCCTAAGACATCAAGTTTCCATATGCTCATCTACAAAGGGAAGGTGCACTTCCTCTTTTATAACAGTCCAGTCTTTTTTGTTTTTTGCATCTCACTAATGGAAAACTAAAGACTCCATCACAGGTGGTAACTGTTGAGCAGCCTGTGTTCACAAGCACATGCAGCCCATTAGATTCAGTTATCGCTCCTCCCCAACCTCAAGTTCCCTGTAGGTAAAATTCTCTGAGGCAGGAAAATACTTCCTATCAGTCCATGCACCTTTTTATGTAGGAGACTCTCTTCTAAGCACTTTCAACAAATCATCTGATAATTGCCCAATTCTGTGAAGTGTTATTTTTTTGTTCTATTTCACAGGTGAGGAAACAAAAGCACACAGCAGTTAAATAACACTTCCAAGGTCACACAGTCATTGCTGAATTAAAACCTGGGCATCTGGCTCTAGAATCCAGTTTTCTTAACCCAATGTTACATTCAACATAACTTGTCTTTATTTATGTGTATTTGTACCATAACTTAAAAGAATTTCAGTCCACATCTAGATGAATCTTCAGAATATGCTTAGCCCTGACGTAAGGGGTGTGCCATGGGTGACCCTTTATTACAAGATCAACAGTGTTTTCTATACCCAGCTTCCCCTGTAGGGAAGGGGACATTACAAGGAATAGAAATACCAGGATGCATGTTACTGGCAAGAAAGCAAAACTAATTTGTAAGAATCCTTCTTTAAAATGAGAGGGAGAGAGAGAGAGAGAGAGAGAGAGAGAGAGAGAGAGAGAGAGAGAGAGAGAGAGA
>NW_026000153.1:10184998-10189950 GCF_001458135.2 Marmota marmota marmota | reverse complement strand
AGAGAGAGAGAGAGAGAGAGAGAGAGAGAGAGAGAGAGAGAGAGAGAAATATTGAAAATGTGCCAGTAAGCTAAAGTTAATGAAAAATGAAAACTAATCATTTGATATCTATTCATATTAATGCAAGATGGGTAAAAATACAGATATTCTCTCTATTGTGCTGACCTTACTATTTAATTTAGTGAGCATATAAAATATTTATAAAGGTGTTTGAAGGTTGACTTACAACCTGGAAGCCTCAATACCATTTTCCTATAAGACCTTAGTTTGCCCGACCACAAGTTCTTAAACTATAAGTGTTTTCAGGGCCTGAGTCTCCCCATATGGGGAGGAAATTCCAACTCCGCGGTGTTGGTCTGGCACAGTGCTATATAGTATGGAGAGGAGATGTCGCACACCCACAGGGATGAATGGGCTGCTTTGACTGGCTGGAATTTATGGTCTCACAACGATGTCTTCAAGAGCCATTGAAATGAGACACAGGGCCACCTCTTGCACACCAAGCACAGGACATCTTGTTTGCAGGATGTCCCTCCTTTCTCTGCCCTTAAATGTCATTATCTTCCTATGCCTTCATGGAAGTTTTGCATCTGCTGTCTCTCTGAACACAGTGTGTGTCTCTCCCCATCTCTGACCACACTGGGTCACCATCAAAAACACTGCAGTCTTCCAAAAGCTTGCAAAAATCTTCCAGCTTTCTCGTTTCTTTAATCTCTACTTGCCTTTCCTGTGTGTCTCCATGTCCAGGGAAAATGACAATAGCAACAACCTATAAGGTGGTGGAGGTGGGGGACCCTTTTAAAAGATGCTGCAGACTACCTTTGGTTGAATCCATTGGTTTTTCATTCATGTCATCCATTCAACAAGTAGCAAATGGGCACTTGTGTTTGCCAGACCTTGTCCTAGGCCTTCAAGGATGAGCCATACAGAGAGCATCGCTTGATGGGGACTGCAAAGTAACCGGAGAACAGCGGGTGAAATAATCCTATGAAACATAATTTTTCAGTGGTAAGTGCAATGAGGGAGATGGAACTACAGGAAATCTTTAAAGATTTTAAGAAGATAAAGAACATGATTAGTGGTGAAAAACCGCCGGCTCCCTGGGCCCCAGGCCAGCCAGTGAGCTGGGAGGCCCCAGGGACAGGCCACAGCCTCTGCCCTCGTCCCAGGAGACCAGCACCCCAGCCCATGAGGAACACTCCTCTGGACAAGGTAAAGGCCTTAATCGTCCTGGAAAGTGAGCAAAACCCATCATCCTTTGGGGAGATTTACTGGTCATTTGTAGAAGGCCAGTGTATATAATATGAAAGAGCTGCACTCACCTTTCTTCCAACATATTAAAATCTTGTGCTGGACATTCTAAATGTCAAGAGGTTGCCCGAGGTATGAAAGAGTTAGAAAATAACATCTTGCAAATGCCCATTTGTTTTAAAAAGTCAGAAATGTCTTCTGGAAGTGACTTTGAAATAGATTTGCTAGACAACCTCTGGGATTGACACTTGTCCACTTTTGTTCATGGGTTAGAGGAGGTGGAGGAGACTCTGACTTCATGAGAAGGAAGAGGTCCTGTGCCAGACTGATTTTATGTAGAAGACAAGTTTTTGTAAAATAACCATTGTTTTGTGTGTGCCTTTTATTCCTCATTAATATATATATATATATATATATATATATATATATAGTTGAAAATGCTAAGTACTTTTTTGGAAATATCTAGACTGTCTAGATGTTCAAAAGTGCCTGATATATGTTAAAGGTAGAAGTGGTAAAATATAAGATATTTTGTAAATTTATTTTTGTTAATATTCTTATGAAATTTTGGGGGTAGGGGGCAATAGCCAAACCCCCTGTTGAGTAGTACAGAGTCATGTCCTCAGGAGTACCAAGCCAAGATGCTTAAGATGAGCTAAGAGTTGTACCTTTATCTGTGGGTTTTGTTTTACTTTGTTGTATACATAGTGTATACAAAGGATAAATGAGTCCTAATCTACATCCAGTCTTTCTAGATGTTAAAGAGGTTGCCCGTGTATGACAAAAGTAGAATAAGTAAACAAATTTTGTATGTATTGTGTTAAAATTCCTAAGAATGATTGTCTTCTGAAAATTTGAGCATTATACAGCCCACTGGGTCAGTGAAGGACCAGAGTGCTCATAGTTTGAAGACACTTTCAAATTAAAACTATTGTTACATGTGCATAGTTTATTCAAGACTGTCATGTACATAGTGGACAAACTGAGACCTTACTTGAAACATTTAGTCTGTCTGATGAAGGGGTGCAATGTATATTAAATGTAGAGGTAGTAAAATATCACTTTGTAAATATCCTTTTTGCTAAAATTCATATGAAATATCGGCTTTTGGGAATGGAACTGTTAAATAACCTCTGTGAGCAGTATAGTACTGTCTGTACTTGTTCATCGATGTGGAGGAGGTGGGAAGGAAGCAGTTGCAAAAGGTAATATGTAAGTGTATTCATACTCGGACATTTTCAGACATCAGTTTTCTGTATGTTTTACTGTGTATATAGTGTGTGTAATGGACAAGTCCCAATTTTGCAACATCTACTGTTTAGATGTCAATGAGGTATGACCAAGTAGTTAGTAAAATGAGCACATTGTGTAAAAAAAGATCATGATCAGATTTTCATTTTTAAAGGTTCATTATGTAAATGTCCATACTAATGTAAGAGGCTAAAAACAGAGGGATTTGAACATGCATGTTTGTATGTTGGCGGGGGGGGGGGGGATGTGTATGAAAACTGTCATTTCTGTTTAACTTTTTTTAAATCTAAAATAGGTCTAAAAGTAAAGTCTATTCATTATTTTCAAGTTTATTTTGTAAATGCAAGAAAGAAGTTCATAGCTACTGCAGTTTGGCTATAGGCAATGAATGCTATAACTCATAGACAGAAGTTTGATGAGAATGGATAAAACGAATGGATCACCTGAACTCACAGATCAAGAATAACTTAACAAAAACAGATACATCCAGGCATTATGTGCCTCCTGACAGGAGTTCATGACACCAAATATTACGTGGTCTCCCTAGAAAAACCAAGCCTATGTCTGATGAACCTTCTAGATAAAACTCAAGTTTCCAAATGACAGGACATGCTAAGTGCCACTACCAGGATGCCACGTGAAAAACGAAAACCTGGGCAATTTGGGAAACAAACAATCTGATTTCTTCAACAAATAACTTACAAGGACAAAAAGAAGGAGGGAGAGGGCAATTTTGGATTATAAGAAACAGAAGAGAGAGATAAACTGTTGTAATATATGAACATTGTTTGGACCTAAACAAACCAAATGTGCAAATACAACAGAAAAGTGAGAGATAAATTTAAATACCAACTAAATTTTAAGTAACATTGAGGAACTGTTGTTAGTTTTTTAAAGATATGATAATGTAGCCGGGCATGGGGGCACATGCCTGTAATCCCAGTGGCCCCAAAGGTGGAGGCAGAAGGATAGAGAGTTCAAAGCCAGCCTCAGCAATTTAGCCAGGCCCTAAGCAACTCAGAGAGACCCTATCTCTAATAAAATACAAAATAGGGCTGGGTATGTGGCTCAGTGGTCAAGTTCCCCTGAGTTTATTCTCTGAACCAAAAAAAAAAAGATATGATAATGTATTCATGGTTGTTTGTTCAAAGGGGTCCTTCACTTTAAAAATACATACTGAAAAATATTTACAGATGAAATGATCATCTGTCTGGACTGTATTTCAAAACAACCCCAGTTATGGCAGAAACAAGACATGTCATATGGCAGAAACAAGACATGTCATGTGTCAATGGCTACTGATGTACACAGGGACTCTTTACACTATTCTCTTTGTTTTTGTCTATATTAATTTTCCAAAATAAAATTTAAAGAAAGAATATTGGATTTTGGCAATAATTGCACAACTCTTAATAAAAGAAAGCTCAACTTCTAAAAATCATTGAATGGGGCACATTAAATAAATGAGTTTATGGTGTATAAGTCATATCCTTAAAGTAGCCTATTTATTAAAAAAAACATAAAAGATATCCCTATCAAAATTTTTAAAATAATAAAATAAAAAGAGCAAAAATAATGAGACAAGTTACAAAGGCTTCACTACAGAGCAACAAGGTGATAATAGGAGATTGAACTAGGGTGGAAGTAGTGAAGCAGGGGAGAAACAGTTTCAAAAAATGTGGATGATACAAACCTCAGGGTTTGGTAGGCTGGAGAGAGGAAGAAGAAGGAGGAGGTGGAGTATAATCCACAAGGGACTAGCTTTACAGTAATGGAGAGTGGTGCCCTGGGAGGGACAGAGCAGGCAGAGGAGGATCCTTGTTCTGTTAAGGAACCCAAGGAATACCAGGCAGTACCACACAGTCACCACCCTTGACAGCTGGAGCCCGGTGGGTGGAAGCTGAGCACCCTGTTCCACATGCAGTTTCAAGGTCTGCAGATCCTTTTTGTAAGGCCTGACTACTATGGAGCCAGAGCTTCCAGCCGGACACATCTGGGGATTCAAAAATCTGACAGCCAGACAACAGAAACTCAAGATGCTGCCCTTTCAAAAATGCTGAACTGAAATTTTTCTTTTAAAATATCACATGGAAGCAGTAGGTCATTCAATTTTTCATATTGATTCCCTCTGAGATTATCTTTGAATGAGAGTTTAACCCAATGAGATTGGCTGTTAAGATCAGTATCTTTGACTTTCCTTCTGTTAGTCTTTTTTCATACTTGTTGTTCATACTTCCTAGGTCATTTTATTTGGTTGTGACTATTGTCAGATGAGTCATTTGCTGTTATTGTTTGATAATGTTGCATTCATTATTCGTGTATTATCAACATTTTCCTTGGTCTTATTTTTCCCAGGGTTTGAGATAGCATATGGTGTCCCATCACACACAGTAGTGCCCTGAGAAGAAGGAGTACAAAGAGAAAGGACTTGTTTTTCTCTGGATATTTGC
>NW_026000153.1:10155678-10184975 GCF_001458135.2 Marmota marmota marmota | reverse complement strand
GGGGGTGGTCTGTGTGTCAGGTAGAATGGGGAACAGGAATTACAAACAGCTTTTGTCCTTTCTGGCAAACAGCGTAAACACAGGAAAATCAAATGTGTAGTCAACTGAAAGCAGAGTCATTTTCCTTAACTAAGACCTATGTGCCTTATGATTAATGACAGTTCCTTATGAATATCAGAATTTGGTTTCTGCCTATCTCATTTTCAAAGTTCTTCAGAGCATATTCTTTGAAATTAGGGGTAAGGGTAATTTGGGGACAACTATAAGAGATGGCAATGAGGACTATCATTTCAATGAAATTTTGAACCTGAAATCCCTCAGAGGAAATCAAATTGAGAGTCATCCAGTCTCTGCTGAACTTTTAGCCTCTGCCATCTTTTTAGCATTCAGAAGTTTCTTGTTCCCAGTCTTCCGTTGTACAGCCTCTCAATATAGACTTTGTATTGGAAAACTGATTTCTCTTATTTCCCTCTCATTAAGTCTCTCTGCCCCTTACCAATTTCATCCTAATAATTTGCAGATTTCATTTGGCTTCATTTATTCCCATTGTTACTATTTCGAGGCCCTCTCAATTGCTCCATGACATTCAACTCTGGATGCATTCTTGGGGTTTTTCCTTTCAATTAAATGCTTCCAGAAACCAAATTTCAGAAAACGGGTTCACCCTAGCTGACTCAGATCTGAGAGTCTTTCCAAAGAGATTTTACAGGGAAAATATTACTGGCTTAAGATCTTCTGCACTGAATTCTGGGCTGAAAATTTGAATTTGGCTCTCATTTTTCATATCTCCAACAATGCAAAAATCTGAGCAAAGTAACATGGGTCCAGTTGTCTGGAATGTTCTTGTTCTTCCCAACCAAAGGATTTTCAAGGTAGTGTAAACTTGCTTTTGTTTTTTGCCCTGACCAACCAAAAGCAGCAAAGCCTTTATTTATATTCTGGCTTAAAAGGTTTTCCTTTAATGGAAATTTTTACTCATCTTTCATAGAGAATGGTATGAGGATGAGTGAGCACAGTGGAGTATTGTGAAACTCTGCGTATGCAAAATATGCTTTTTATTTCCTTTCAGCAATACCTTCGGAGGCAGTTAAGCAATTTCTAATACATTCTTAAAGCTACAATATCATTCCTTGTCCTTGCTACTCAAAGTGTGGTCCATGAACCAGCAGTATCAATAACACCTGGGAACTTGTTTGAAATACTGAGTCTTGGACCTCATGCCAGACCTATGGAATCCGAATCTGCATTTTAACAAGATCCTCAGTTGATTAATATGCATGTTAAAGTCTGAGAAGCATTAGAACAAGATACTGGGTGTTGCTGCTGTTGCAAGTCCATAGAATATACTCATGAGATGACAGAATCTAGGAAATAAAATAAAAAGTACTGTGAAAGAGAACTGGCCAGAGGTAAGTCCCCAAAAGCAGGATCAAAACACCAAACAATTCTGGATCCCATCCAGTAAAAGACTTGATAAAAACACTTAGGATGGCAATAGAAGAAAAAGAAGTTCTGAAAAGAATAATAACGAACACCTCTCTCTCTCTCTCTCTCTCTCTCTCTCTCTCTCTCTTTCTCTCTCTCTCTCTCTCACACACACACACACACACATGCACACACACAGAGATGCATGTATATGCATATATACATATTAAAATTTCTGTATTTCATAACAACTTTGTAAGATAGGTTCTCAACATTTTTATAACGAAGAAAACAGATTTGTTGTGTTTAAGAGTTTATGAATAAAATCACACAAAATGTTAATACTTTACATGATGCAAAGTTAGAATCAACCAACTACAAAGCAGTCTTCAGAAAAAAAAAATAATTGCTTTTCTTTTACTGTCTCCCCATGATCATGTTAACAGTGGTTAAAGTAATCCCTTTATTTTCTGACAGGTAACCTTATTTGAATCAGTATATAGATAAAAAGAAAAAGACAAGATACAGTTTTCAAAGAAGACATCATTATGTTTTTTGGTTTTTTGTTTTGTTTTGTTTTTTCCAAACTCAAACTGTAGAAAATAATAGATTTCTCTTAAACTCAAGTATTCACAAGTCTCTCTTATTAAAAAGGTATTTTCTAAATTACTTTATTCTGATAACCAAACTAGTATGTAAATAAGACCCATTAACTTGAACATATGTCAATTAATATTAGCTGGGAAAGACCACCTAATGGAATCAATAAAAAAGAAATGAAACTTAAGAGGACATAGAAATTTTCCCTTTAGCCAAATTTCACACTTAATAAGTACAGAATACCATTCTACACAAACCCTTGAAAAATCACATCAAGAAGTAGTCCAGTGTATAGTTACATTATGAAACTCATAAATATAACCCTAGAGATAAATGAAAAACAAACAATATCAGTGGGTACTTGTAACAACATTACACATTGATTTAAAAAGTCCTGGATCTCAAACAACTTAAATGGAAATGAAGATTGTTTACTCTAGAAAAATCACATCTGATGACTCCAAAATAGCCTAGTGATGTCATAGGTCAATCAGATGAAGCTGCATATGATTAGTATAAATAAAAATGTTTTATGAAATGTCAGAACAGAAGATGGTAATGTTCTGGAAATACCATTTCCAGAACTAGTGATTTTAAATAAATATGTAAAACTAAGGAAGTTAAACACTAAAAGTAGACTTTCGATTATCTCATTTACACCTCTAGAAATATCTTTATTTAAGTTGGACAACGATGTTTTATTGAATTTTCACATTGAACAAATGAAAGGATTCCTGCCTAACACTCAGGAAGCATACTTGAGCATTCCCATTCCCAGTAGTAGGGAAATGGAAACATAATTCACCATCTGAAAGGTGTTGGTTGTGAAATTTGTACTAACCACTTCTAGAGGAAGAAGCAAGTGATCAAGGTGACCAGGAAGCACTTCACCAGGTAACCTCTAAGCTAAGTCTCTAAGATGAAGAGTAGAAGATGAAAGGAAAAGACCCGAAAAACCACTTGCTCTATCACGGGGCTTAGAGGACACAACACACCTAAGGAACCAGAGGTTCATAAGAGGGGTGAGGGGTGATGGATACACACAAATATTTTGAACTTTGAGTAACCATTTAATGTGCTGATCCTGAAATGGGAGAAAAGGAAAGGCAAAAACCATGGTGTCTTATCAGAAATATATGGAAGGTCACCTTCCAAGATTGCCATATTTCAACAGAAATATTAGACAATCATTTTCCCGCTCTTATGGACAATCAACTAGTCAACAGAGTCACAACACAAGGATAACAATACAAGCAAAGTAATGCTTTTGAAAAAGAAAAGTGTTTTGGAGGTTCAAATTTCCTGGGAATAAAATCTGAACTAGAAATCTTAGACTTGCGTTAATTTTCTGGATCATATCTCCCTCCCTTGACTTAGGTTGGTTTTCCCATCCCAAAAGAAAAGCCAAAGCTATCCATCTCTCACATTTATAAATTTGATATGAGGATGTACCTTCCTCTAGCCACAGGACACTCCTTTGCATTATTTTATTATGTAAATAGTTATGACAAGTGTTCTATTAACATTTCAAGGTGGACAATAAGAACAATACACAATGTCATGCATCCAATTAGCAGGGTGGCCCTTATTAGAACAAATGGAGATCCCTCCCCAAAAGCAAATCCCCACTTCCACCAATTCAGCATCCTCATGAAGCCCAGTCTGGGTAGTTTCAGAAAAGCTATTTCATTGTCTTTTCTAGCCTTGTTCAGAAAGAATAAGATCTAATCTTAGAGCATTCTAATATATATTTAATAAAAAGTAAATTATAAAGTCATATTCAAAAATTCAGGTCAATTTTACTCTTAATAAAATAGAGTTGGATAGATACTTCCTTAACAAGTTGTCACATCAACCCAAAGCCAGTCCTCTGGGTAACAGAGAAACACTAAGTCTTTGCCCTTCAAGTTAAGGATTCCTCAACAAAGCCAGCAATGTTACTAGAGGAAAACTTAAACACACATGAACTTTCCAGAGGAAATAAAAATTGTTGTTACTGTTAGAGGATATGTTGACTTATATGGAAAGTCCAAACATGACCCTAATAGACATTAACTGTATACTATTTTGAACTAGACAGTTTATGAAATTGATATAATAAGAAAATTAAGAATAAAAAAATGACATATTATGAAGATAAAAACATCAATCTGGGAAGAAAACAACTGGGGACTTTTCATCTCAGCATGGGAAAGAATTTCCTAATACTGACACAAGATCCAGAACCTTTTAAAGAAAAGCTGAAAGAATTTAACCATAACAATATTCTCCATGGAAAAAAAAACAATAGAATCAATGATGACAAATTGGAAAATGTGACACATAACACAGATAAGAAATTAGTTTCCTTTATTTATTTATAAAGACCCTTAGAAATCAACACAAAAAACAATAGCCCAGTAGGGAAAAAGAACCAGAAGACTCTTCACAAAAATTAAAGTATATATGGCTTAAGGAACATATTTCATCAATTTAAGTTTGATATATTTTAACATTTAAAAAATCTGAATGGGTCTTATAATCAATGTCTTCATAAATTTAATGAATTATAGTACATAAATATACTAAAGTGCAGTCTATAGTAAAATACAATCAAATTAAGACTACAATTAGACAATATTTTTTACCAATCAAATTCACAAAATAAAACAGTAAAAATACTCTGTCAAAAAAGTTAAATCCAGCAAGCACTCACACACACTCTTAGTCACTCCTATCTTCATAGAGAGCAGTTCAGCCATCCCCAAAATAATTTAAATGTATGTACTCAGTGATCTCACAACTTCAGTCCTAGGAATTAATCCTAAAGAAATATTTTTACATGTGTGGAAAGAAAGAGGTAGATAAACAGAGATGGAGAGAGAGAGAGAGAGAGAGAGAGAGAGAGAGAGAGAGAAAGTGAGATTAACTACATCCTTGTTTATAATAGCAAGTTATTAAAAGACTATACACAAATTTTCATAACTTACTTTATACTACAAGTGAATTATCCTATACCTATAATTGGAATAACATGCAGCCATTTAAGAGACTAAGGCAGCGTTTAAAAACATTGATTTGGAACAATGTCTAAGATATACAATTAAGTGAAAAATGACATTTAACAGAATATAGAGGATATTACCATTTGAATAGTTGGAGGTACTGGTAACTAGAGATGAATATGTTTATGGCTATAAATGCTTAGGCCATCTGTGTAAGAATACAAACATATACACAGATACACACACACACATACACACACATACAAAAACACCAAAAAACAAACAACTAAACAAAAACCCTGCTAACTCTGGTTACCTCCTAGCAGATCCTAAGTGACTTCATTTTGACCACTCATCATCTTGTAACTTAGGAATATATTTGTGCATATGAAACTTATTTTTCTTGGTCTTTTCAAGCTGCTCTAATGAAATATATTAGACTAGGTAATTTTTTTTCAGTACTGGGGATTGAACCCCAGAGAATGCTACCACTGAGCTACATCCCTGGCCCATTTTATTTTTTATTTTGAGACATGAGATCCTCCTGCTTCTGGCCCCCGTGTTGCTAGGATTACAGAGGTTTACCAGCACACCTTGCAGACTGATTTATAAACAATAGAAACAGTTCTGAAGACTGAGAAGTCCAAAATCAAGGCATCAGCAGATCTGGTGTCAAGTGAGGGCCCAACCCTTATGGATAGCATCTCTATGTGTTCTTACATTATGGGACAGCAAGCTCCCTCAGGCCTCTCAAAGGCCACACTTGTTAATACTGTCACCTCAGGACTTAGTTTCAACATCTGAGTTTGAGTTTGAGGGAAGGGATATACAAACATTCTGACCATAGAAGTTTTCAAAATAAAATTAAAATTCTATTTAATGCAATAAACCTAAACATTCTAACCTAAAGCAAAGTATAGAAAAGGTTGAAAATCATTGACTGCCATGATCCCTTCAGTTCATAAATAGAAAAATTAATCTATAATTAAGCAACTTGCCTCACATTACAAAACTATCTCAATGTCATTTTCAAGTCTAAGAGTCTATGACTTCATCGTATTTATGTGAAAGTATAGTAAATTAGTTATGGAAAGGTAAGTTTTACAGCCTTTTTGTCTCTCATTGAATTCTGACATTCATTGAATTCGGACCTAATTCCATTAAAGATCTCAGAAATTTGTATTAAGAAGGTACCTTAGCACAGAGCAGCTATGCCAACCTGAAATAGGTGAGCAAGGGATTATTTAGACCCTCAAATCTCCATCATTCTGATCTGTTCTCGATTTCTAAGGAACAATCACAAAGGAACAATCACAGAAACATGAATTGATTGCTTTGTTATCTATGCCAATTTGCAGTAGGGGTCAAACTATGGCCACAAAATTCATAAATTCTCTCCCACTGCATCCCAAACAGGAAGAAAGAAATTACAACCTACAGATGTCCAGGGATTCAAACACTATTTGGAAGTAGCACATCAACATTATCAGCACATCTCCTGAGGGTTCCTGGTAATGTCCATGAGTCAAATCACTGGCTGATTGCTACTCAAGCATGATACGTCAGTGGTCCTTCCTATAAAGTTCTTCCTGCTCCAGGCATCAGTAGCTTCACCCCAGAAAGAACATCACAGATTAGCAATTTTGATTTCTGGAGCACTCATCAAATTTAGCTCTGGCTGCTAGCATATGCTCTACTTTCTGGTTTTATCATTATTTCTCCTCTTTTCCTGGCAAATGATAGAGTTTAGCAAGGTGTTTCCTTTCCATGGAAACCTAGCCAACACTACATGATGATAGTAGGGATTCACTCATACAGTATAAAAACAAACCCTTAATTAAGAAGACATAAACCAAAGTCTCTCTTGGAATTTTTAAAATCCTCATGTGTTATCTATATTTTCCTAAGGATTTAAAGTAAAGTTAGCATTGTATATATTTTTTGAAGAGAGAAGAATACATGGTTACATTAGGAAAAAAATAATAACTATTTTTATTTAGATATTTTTATCTTATGTATTAGAGTCGTTTATTTATTTAACTTTTTAATAGAGTGAAATTTAAGAGAGTGCATAGAACTCAGCATTTTCTGACTTTATAACAACATTATAATATCCAGAATTGCTAAACATACAGGAAAACACCCATTTGCATATACTAAATGCAAAAATTGTGAATTGAGAGAATCTTTATGGAAATCAAATTGGCAGACATTATAAAAAATTGAGGAATATTCATCTTTTGACCCTGTAGAGCATAGCTTAAACAAATGTACTACCTTGGGAAAAACTTAGGAACACTGAAGTTTTAAATATTTTTAAATATCAGAAAGAAAATATTTAACCTCAAGAACTTTTCCAGCACTTAGATAAAATGAATTGGTACAGCAAAGTGCAAAGGGTCACACTTGGCAGAACAGTAGAACAAGGACCTTTGAAAATCCAGTCCTCCACAAATCAGTAAGAGCACTGTCAAAAATCATCGAAATCAACATTATTCAAGCTCTCAAAATGAAAGGCTTGCAGAAATCTGAGGAGCATTTATTGAGGAAAAATAACTGAACCTCAGTAAGAACAGCAAGACTGTAGTATTTTCATGTACTCTGATCCTATCCCTCTCTACTCGGCTCTGCAGCTCTGAAAACCAGAAGCCTATCAACCACTCAAGAGAGAAGAATGTGTTTGGAACTCACCAAAGTCCCATGTCTAGAGTCTTGTCACTATTTCACCTGTCCAGGAGCTTGCTGAAAAACTGTACTCTTAGAATTTGTCTTTCTTTCTCTCCAAATCAGAGCTTTTTCTTCCCTAATCCCAGGGCACTTGTTAAAACCTATCAGCTGTGTCAGGATCTTAAATGTCCCCTAAAGGCCAATGTGTGAAAGCTCAGTCCCCAGCCCGTGACCCTGTTAGGAAGTGGTGGAACCTCTAAGGGGTGAAGACTGATGGGATTAAGTTGGGTCATTGAAAACATGTCCTTGAAAGGAACATTGGGACCCCAACCTCTTCCTCCTCTTCTCTTTGGCTTCCCTGCCATGAAGCAAATGGCTTCCTCTCTCCCAGGCTCCCACCATGATGTGCTATGCCAGCTCTAAGTAACAGGGCTTATGGTCATGGACTGAAAATTCCAAAATTGTGAAGCAAAATAAACTTTTCCTCTTCTTAAGTTTGCCTTGGGTTATTGTTAGAGTGACAGAAAGCTGACTAACAAAGCTATGATTATTTAGCTTTGCAGCGCCTGAAGCAGCATTACAAGTTGAGGTTAACAATAGACTGAGTGAACTACTTAAAAGGAAAAGCTGAGAACTTAGCAAAGCCCTACCTAGTCCTAAGAATCCTGAAGGCCACAAGCCCGTAATGCAGTGTGCATGTCCAGGAAACACCTGAGAAGACCTGAATCGTTGACATTCGACTAACCCTGAGACTCTGTGCAATCGGGAGGTGAAAGATGGGGCAGACTTGAAAACTTTTGCTGGAGTATTATTGAAAAGATGCCTGACAAGTAGCCCTTGGTGAAGGTTAGTAGATATTGGTTCAGGACATTTAGAGAAATCCCTGTCCAATTATTAGCTGACCGCTAAATTGAGTAGATTCAGTGGCCACTCATAGAAAAAATATAAACTTTAATATGAGTCGAACTCACTAAACAAACACAACAACAAACACAACTGGGAAGGATGGAAGGTGAATTTCAGAGTTGCATATTATATTATTTTAAATATCCAGTTTTCAACATCAACAACAAAACTGAGATATTCAGAGAAACAGGGGAGTATGCTCTTCCCTGCCCTGGCCCCCTAACACATACACACAAAGCAAGCAATAGAAATTGTCCTTGAGAAATTCTAAAGGTTGAACTTACTTGACAAATATTTTAAATTAGCTATTAAAATATGTTCCAAGAGGAAAAAAAAGTCTATAGAAAAAAAAAGTGTAACAGTCATGTTTCATCAAAGAGAGATATCAATAAAGGGAAAAGCATATAAAAAAATATCAGATTTGAAAAATACAATAACTCTAATGAAAAATGCATTATAGAAGCTCAATAGCATATTTGAACTAGCAGAATAAAAGAATCAGGAACTGAAGACAGGTGATTTGACATTATTCAGTCTGAGAAACGAGAAAGGAAAAAGAATTTTAACAGAGTCTCTCAGAGGCATGTGGAAACCTCTAAGTGTGACAACAAACATTAGAAGTCCAGGAAGGAAAGAAGAGAGAGAAAGATGAAACGGATGTGTGAAGAAATAATGGCCAAAAACTTCTCACGTTCAATGAAAAACATTAATTTTATATCCAAGAAGTTCAACAAACCTTTGGTAGTACTACACTCAGACAAATTCATACCCAAATGTATCACAAACTATAGAAAGACAGAAGAATCTTGAAAGCAACAAGAGAAAAATGATTCCAAACATGTGAGGGATCATAAATATAACAAGCAGCTAATTTTTCGCCAGAAAATACTGAGGCCAGAAGACAAGATGTATTCAGAGTGGTAAAAGAAAAATACTATAAATAAAAATTCTATACACATTGAAACTGCTGTTAAAAAAACAAAGAAGACACTCCCAAATAAACAAAAAAGTAAGGGAATTCATTGCTTGTAGATCTGTCCTATGAAAAACTACCGAAAGGAGTCTTTCAGACAAGAATGAAAGAACACATATGAAGGGCATTTTTAATGGTAACTGCAAAGGTAATGACAAAAGATAGGATAAATATTTGTTTGTCCCCAGCTCTATTCTCCTTATAAAATGTAAAAGAAACTGCATAAAACAATACTATAAAACTGTGTTGATGGGCTTATAACACACAAAGATCTGATCCATAAGATAAAAGTAGAAAGGAATAAGAAAACAGAGCTATATTGGAGCAAAGTTTTTGAATATCATTGCATTAGGTTGTATTAACATGAACTAGATGACTTTTAAGAGTTAAGATGTTAATTGTAATCCTAAGGGCAACTATTAAGAAAATAATAGCACATATAGTATAGAATGTACATTATAATATATAGTCCTCTCTCAGTATCTGCTTGATTCCAGGACCATTCACAGATACAAAAATCTATGTATGCTTAACTGCCTTATACAAAATAACATATTTGCATATAACCTGTACACATACATCTCTTGTATGCTTTAAATCATCTCCATATTATGCATAATACCTACTATAACACAATGCTATGTAAATAGCTGTTATTCAATATTGTTTGGGGGAATAATGACAAGAAACAAAGTCTGTACATGTTCAGTACAGATGCAAATTTTTCTAAAAATTTCTATCTATGATTGATTGAATCTGTAGATGCAGAAACCATGAATACAGAGGAACAACTATACATTAGGCTAAATAATTATAATTTATATAATTAGTGTATAATGTACTACCTATAATAGGTTTATGAAATATAAACATATTGTATAAAATTAAAATACACATTATATAAAAATATCTACATAAGAAAAAAATCCTGCTTTTGGTTCATTAAATACATAATATAGGGCTGGGATTGTGGCTCAGTGGCAGAGTGCTTGCCTCACATGTATAAACACCACAATAAATAAATACACAAATGAAGATATTGTGTCCATCTACAACTAAAAAAAAATTAAATATATATAATAATAATATATAATACATATGATGAAACAAAATGTATATTATATACAGACAAGTATATAATATATAATGAAACAAAATATGATAATATTAAATAAATATTATATTGCATAGTACATAAATGTACAAACTATAATAAAAAGAATGGTATTTTCTTCATTATGTGGACATTTTATAGTATATCTTTATTATATAATAGCATATACCTCACATGTATGTATATGGATACTAGAAAATATCCTACTTAATAAAAGTAATGAGGGAATTAAAGAATAAAGATATTAAGTAAACAGAAAACAAAAAAATAGCAGATATAAAATCTACCTTAACAGAAGTTATATTAAATGAAAATAAACTAATATTCTAATCAAAAGGCAGAGACTGGCAGAAAAAAATTTTGAGAAGTATTATGCAACTATGTCTTGTCTACCACAGACACATTTTAGATACAAGGTCACAGATAGGTTGAAAATATAAAAAATATGGAAAAATATATACTATGCAAAAGCATGAGTCATACCAATAAGAAATATCTTTAAGACAAAACTGCTACAAGAGAAAAAGAAGGACATTTTACAATGATGCAGAGAATCAAACAGGAAGAAATAATGATTATGAACATGCACTAATAAGCTTGAAACCTAAAAAAAATGGAAGCAAGAATTAGATAATTCAACTATAAATAGTTTGAGACTACAATACTCCATTTTAATAATCTATAGAAAACTAAGCAGATCAATAAGACAGTAGAAGACCTGAACACCACCACAAATCACCTAGACCTAACAGACATCTAGAACACTATCCAATGTACAAGAAACATTCCCAAGATAGACCAAAAAATAATCTCAACAAATTGAAAATGTTTAAATCTTAAAAGTATGTTCTCCAATCACAAAGGAATAAAAGTGGAAATCATTAACACAAGGAAATTTGGGAAATTCAAAAATAGCTGATAATCAAAGAACACACTCCTAAAACCAATAAGTCAAAGAAGAAACAACAAGAGAAATTAGAAAATGCTTTGAGAAAAATGAAAATTAAAACACAACATACCAAAACTTATGGGGTAGAACTAAAGCAGTGCTTATAAGGGAATTTGTATTTATAAACATTTGTATTTAAAAAGATGAAAAATCTCAAATCAATAACCTAAACGTCTACCTTAAGAAACCAGAAAAAGAATTGCTAGCAAACTCAAGACAATCAGAAAAAAGGAAACAGTAAAAACTGAAATGGAAATAAATGAAGGAGAGAAAAAAAATCACTAAAGAATTAAATGAAACCAAAGGAAAGTCTTCTAAAAGCTCACCAAAATTAACAAACCATTAGCAAGACTGAACAAGAAAACAGAAAGCAGACTAAAATTACTAAAATCAGAAACGAAAGTGGGAACATTGCTACTTGCTTCACAGCAATGAAAACAATTGAAAGAAAATAGTATGAACAATTATAGGCCAACAAATTAGGTATCTACATGAAGTGAACAAATTCCTAGAAACACACAAACTACTGAATCCAACTCAAGAAGAATTTTTTTTGAAAAATCTGAATAGACTTATAACAAATAGAGAAATTTAATTAGCAACCAAAAATCTTCCCATGAAGAAAAGCCAAGGCTAAATTGATTCACTGTTGACTTCTACCAAATGTTTAAAGAAGATTTAACACAAATCCTTCACAAAGTTTTCCAAAAAATAAAAGAGGAGGGAACATTTCCCAACCTGCTTCATGAAGCCAGTATTATCCTGATACAAAAACCAGAGACATCCTAAGACAAGTGCAGATGAATATCCCTCATGAACAAATACACAAAAATCTTCAAAAAAATACTATCAAATTGAATCCAGCAGTTTACAAAAAAAAAATAGATACAGTATGATCAAGTGAGATTCATCCCAGCAATGATTTAACATAAAAATCAATAAATAAAACATCATATTAATACATTGAAGGACAAAAACCACATTGTCATCTTCATAGATGCAGAAAATGCATTGGGAAAAATATACAGGTATTAATGTTAAAATTAATCAGCAAACTAGAAATAAAAGGAAACTTCTTCACTCTCCAAAAGACATCTTCAAATAACCCATACTTAATGGTGAAAAGGGTTACACGCCATTGACCCATAAGATGGCAAGAAATTCTTTTGCAACTATTTCCTATTCTTTGCCCAGCATTTAATTTTGAAAAATTTCAAATCTTCAGAAAAGTTACCAGAACATTACACAGTCCATACCCCAGCTGTCCTTCACCCCAAATCATCACATTTTTAATGTTCAGTGAGACTTTTTCTCTTCAGAGAGAAAGACAGAGACACAGAGACTCTTTTTTTTTTTAAATGAAGACTCATTTGTAGACATTTAACTCCTAATTAAAAATGTACCTCCTAAAGCTAAGAACATGTTCCTTTTTCTTTATAATAAAAATATTGTTATCACACTTAGAAAATTTAACATTTGTGCAGTAAATAGTAGCCTATTTAATACACAGTCTATCTTTAACCAATTGTCCTATCATGTCTTTTTATAAATCCAGGATCCAGTCGAAGGTCATGAATTGCATTTATTTGTCGTGTCCCTTTCATCTACTTTAATCTAAAACAGTTGCCCAAATCTCTTGTTTCTCTCATAATATTAAATGAAAGAATGAATGAATAGAATTAATTCCCACACATGCCAGAGTCACAGGGCACAAGGGACTTAGGATATCTGAGCCATGTAGCTTCTTTTTGAGTGAGATTTAATCAGGCTATCCCTAATCTCCTTTCCACCTTCTCTTCTCCCACCAGGGCACTCAACATGTGATTATTACATGATTCATGAGTTCCTTAGAGAGAATTACAAACAGCCATTTAGTAGACCAGGAAAACGAAGACTTTTATTAACCAATTTGTCACAAATACAAAATGCTTGCACGTCTTGATCTTTAGGCTCTGGATTGGGCAATCTCCCCTAGAGAGTTTGATGAAGTCTCCAGTCACTTCTGACTATGGCTGCATTTGGGGTTCCAAGGTGGAGGGAGCAATTGAACATCTAGAAGAAGGATGGAAAGTTAAAAAGAAAATACTGGAAGAGAAATGGGTTTTCTGAGGTCTCACTGCCCCTATCCGGTCTTTTCATGGTGCCCATGCTCCAGGTTTATGAGTGTTCAACATCCATTGCTATACAATTGTTTCAAACTCAGTTGACCTCAATGGATTAGGAGAATGGGAAGGTCAGGCACACAGCACCAAAAGCCTCCCTACCTACTTCTTATGTCTATGATAAGGTCTGAACTGAAAATTCCAAAGGGAAAGGTTCTTTGAGAAAAAGGAGAAATTTATTTTAGGTAAAATATCCGTCCTCTCAATAAAATCCACAATTTCTGGTCAAACAATCTTTTTGTAAATGTTGTAAAAATATAAACAGGTAAGTTGAGAAAATGCCTTTTTCTAATTAAATAAATTGGGAGTTGCAATAATTATTATTACATAATAAAAAAATAAATTCAAGAACCAAACCTGCCTGCAGTTGACTCTTTTTATGGGAAGAAGTTAACTTTTTAAAAAGTTTGACACAGTTGGATTTAATCCAAAGCGATTGTACTATTTTTTTTTTTTTCAACTAGCCACAAGACCTTCCAGACTTGGAGTCCTGCATTCTCAATTCACCGAGCTGCAAGTGCTCAGCCATGAAACCTGTTGTCTTCCCAGGGTCCAGGCAGGGAAAGGGAAAGGGAAAGGCAGCCATCGCCTAGGAGCTGCCATTTTGCATTTTGACTCTAAAACTGTTGACAAAGGTTTTATTTCCTCTCTGGGAACATGTAAGAGAATGGTATGAGGCACTCTACTGCTAGAAAGAATGACTTAGTGTGAAATATATTTACAGCCATTGCCAATTTTATGTTCAGGGGCTGAGAGCCGCAGCGGGGGAGGAAAGAGATGTGGACAGATCCTAGCTCACCTCCAGGCTGCAAGTCACAAAATCCGGAAAGACCGTTCCTGATACCAGAGACTTCCCTCTTGCTGAGGCCTTCAAAACTTGGCCTTCTTGGAGGAAAAACAAGTAAGACAAAAGAAAGTTGTTTGGCTTCTAAATTAGACTGGCCTCTCCTCTGAAAAGCAGGCCGGACAGCCACTGAGCCAGACTCTGCTGTCTGCCAGGTTTTCGGCAGCCGGGGGGATCACATCACACTGTTTGGCTGCACAAAGCCATGGTTAGCGCTGCTCCCCACACGCATCCAGCCAACAACAACAGCCCCTCTTACCACTCAGCCTTGACCCTGTGTACATGTTCACAGCGTTCTCAAGGAGTCTGCTGAAACTGTTTGTTTGAAGGGTTTATGGATTTGTAAAGATAGAGGAGGTAATCCAACCTGCCCCCATTAAATCTTCTACTTGAGAGTTCCTAAGTTTTGAGAATTCTAAGTATCTACTTCCAAAGAAGGAAAAGCATTCGGGGACTCCTGAATTTGACTCTGCTCAGACATTCCAACACTTCACCATTGAAAGCACTGTTATTGTTTGAAATCACTGACCATCGCCCACCAGGGTCTAGCAAACCTGGATAACAACATGAGATTCACTAGTGAGTCTTCCAACCAGAGCAAAATGATGCAAAGACCATCTAATTGTGCTTTCCAAACTAAGCAAGGGAACCCTGTTTATCTTGGGAAGAATGGCATTCAAGACTTTCACAAGTGCCAATCAGTTGTTGGTAAATACTGTAATTGGAACTCTGCATTTTTAGAAATTCCAAATGTTTAATATCATCCATCCATTCAGCCAGTATTTGTTGAGTATCTACTGTGCACTAAGCTCCATTTTAAATGGTGGATATACCACAATGAACAAACCATATCCCTGTCTTAGTGGAACTTGTGTTCTACCAGGGCAGGGAAAGAACAGAAAGATTAAAAGGAAAAACAAATATATCAGATGGTGATAAATAAACAATGGGAAAGAATAGAGTCCATTTAAAAGGAAGCATCTGATGGCAGAGGAAGTGGGTAGCAAAGTAGAGTTGTCATTTAAAAGATGCAGTAAAAAGGTAACATTCAAGCAAAACCTTCAAGGAGAAGAAAGAGCCAGATATGTGAGTGTCTAAGGAAGAGGTTCCAGGCAAAAGACCTTAGGAGATCATGCCTGGCCTGTTTGAGGATAGCAAGGAGCCTAGTGTGTCGGGATAGGAGTAGAAGAGGTTGGGGAGGAAGGAGTTTGGCTTGAACTTTGAAGAGGGGATGCCATTGGAGAATTTGGAGCAGAGATGGACATGACCTTGAATGGGACCCGTCATTCTGGCTGGTGATGAACTTTCATTATCACTCTCATCCTAACTTCTAGGCACAACATGACTATCAACCAGGCAGAGAATATGCGTATTATTATGTGGTGGTATTAGCAGAAGAGACTCTTTATTTACGCTTCAGAATTTGTTAACACCGATACTATTCATCGTGGTAGCCACCAGCCACATGTGTACAAGTGAGCCCTTGAAATGCAGCTAGTCTGAAATAAGTGCTGTGATAAATGTACAAGAGAATTTGAAGACGTAGTATGAAAATAAATAGAATATAAAATATCCTATTAATATTTTTATAATGCTTATATGTTGAGATGGCATTTTGAACAAAGTAAGTTAAATGCAATGTATTATTTAAATTAACTCACCCCTTTTTCACTTCTTTTAGTGTATCCAGTGGAAAATTTAAAAATTTCATAGGTAGCTCACAATACATTTCTGCTGGACAGTGCAGGATTAAAGTATTGCTAGAGTAATGTTAGTTTTCCCATCATACAGAGGCATTAGGTAAAGTGCCATAGCAAAATATTATCTCCCTACACGCAGAAAGAAAAGCCCTGGTATTTGAACACAAAGAGAGTTTCTTTCTGTGGCCTTCTGTAGGAAGGGCAATAGTCACAGAATGCAGGAAGCCATTTGGTACGTTTCTTCTCAGAAAACCAAACCAGGAAACTCTGGTTTAGAATATTTAGGTTTTACATACAAATGAATGTCCTAAACAGTAAATTACTGCAGTTTACCACCAAAAGTACTAAAGCTAAAAGTCATGTAGCCATCCAGGAAAGGGAAGGCACCTATTAGGTGCTGATTTCTAGACTGGGTGTGTATTAGCACATGAAATTCTCATAACCGTCTGGAATTTCTTATATTAAAAATAGTGGGGGTAGGTGTGGTTTTGGCTCCAAAGCCCTGAAGTAAAATCTGCTATTTCATTTCAACAATAAATAAGAGATCTTTATCCTTTTTGTTCTGGATAAGGCTCTTCAAGCATGAGGTAGCTGTGTGGGTTCTGTTTGCTACAACAACCACATTAGAGATGTAAAAAGAAAGCAGAAGGTTCATGAGTATTTTTTGCCAAGAATCAGCTACCCATTGAAAAAAGGGAGGCACACAGTTATATTCACTTGATGGAGAAAAACAGCTAAATTAAATCCCCATCTAATTAAGCGCAGAGACCATGTCTTTCCCAGCAGGCTCACTGGCCTCAGTGGGGTCAGATCCCAGGTAGAATACATGGAACCCATAAGTTGGCCCCTGACTCTGCTAAGACTCCAGCCAAGGCTACCTCACCCCATGGGAAACTCAATTCTCTTCTGTATGAACAGAAGAGACAATATCTGCAATAGAGAAGCAGCAAGGATTGCCACAGAGAAGTAGCACTTTAACGCCTGCCCAGTCTTCATAGAAGCAACACTACTGGAAAGACCAGAGGACTCTCTCTCCTCAAAGGACCTCAAAATTCTTCCAGAAAAACATCAAACTCACACTGCATGTCAAGTTACTGGGATGCTTTTCATCTCTGGGCTACAAATTTAAGGTTGTATAATAAGCAGAGGCACATTAAGCAACATCAGTGGCAGAACCCTGCAACCAGAGTTCTCCTCCTGGCTCTCAATACCACCCTATTTTATTTTCTTACTGGCCTTGGGGAGAAAAAGAGAAGCTTCCTTTACTTCTAACGGCTGCTTTGCAAACAGAACCTACAAATCCATTTCATGAGTAATTGAATTGAAGCCTCTTGCTCCTCATCTTAGATAGACAGGGGATCAGACGTGTCTTAATAGTTCTCAGAAACTTTATGATTTAGGAGTCAAAGTAGCTTCTCTTCCAGTTTTTTTAATATAATAAGTTGTAGCAGGATTACAATCATTGAAGACTTCCTGCACCTCTGAATATATGATATTTCCTACTTTAAAAATACATGAATTTGTCAAAACTCCTTATTGTATGCCAAAGAGTGAATTTTGCTGCATTTAAATTTAAAAATAAAATTTATAAAGTAAATTTTAAAATGTGTGGATGACCTTCTATCATATTAGAAACAATGACTTTTATTAGCTGAAATTTAGAGTCCATCAAATAATTTGTCTATTGGTTTCCTGAGAAAATAAAGCCCTTTTTTGAATTGGGCAATGATAGAATTACAGCATCAGGAAAGTTTCAACTGGCTCTCATTTTACTGATGAGGAATCTGAGTCTCAGGGAGGTTATTGGGAAGCTCCAGGTGACATAACTGGTCAGTTCTCATTCCAAGGCTGACTTTGTCCATATCAATCCCCTCTAATGAATAGAGACCCCATATACATTCCCTAAAAGCGATCAGAACAGTATAGAAACATAGGAAAACACATTTTAAAATACCAAAAACTCTCTAGCACTTTTCTTACTGCTTGGTCAAAGGATTTTACTTAATGAGAGAAGTTTAGGGTAAACATCCAGTTTTGGTTATAAACAAAATCTTGCTTCAATCTATGAAAATTTCTGGAAAAAAAAATAATCCTCTTAGAGCCTGATGTTTTTCTGGCATGTGTTCTATCTTTTCAGTTAGTGGGCTTAGTTATTAAAGACAGCTGTGTCCATTGTTTATGAATATTATGGATGCTGAAAACCTAATAACAAATCCCCAAATTCTTAAGAGTCCCCTCCCTCTCCTCTTCTTGAACTTGAAAACTGAGAAAAAATGCATTTCCCACCAATGTCAAGAAGAGTCACTCCTGGCATCTGCCAATCACATTCATAAACTCAGATTGGTGAGAAAAGAGCCTTAAAATCAACACAGTCCTAACACATGATATGTGAAAGGATATTAAAAGCTATTGCATCCAATGGAAGCATGAAAATCTTTCTATATTGGTATGAATGATGTGGTGAGAGTAATTTTTGCATCCATTTTGAAATTTTAAAAGTACTCTTCCATTATTAACTTTTAGTTCTGAAAAGATGACCAAAAAAAATCCTCCTTCACACTGAGTACTGCTTGCACTCATGTTTGGCTACATTACAAATTTACATTTAATCCAACCAAAAATGAAATGGGTATTCCCCCTACCACTGCCTTAAAAAAAATGCTATAGACAAGTAATGGTCTTTCTTTTTACTGATTATGAATCCTGATCCTTTAATTCAAGGAATATTTAGAGGTTTAAAAAATCCTCACATAGCTTTATAATTTAACATCTGGAACATAATGTTGTTAATCACGATCACAATCATATTTTGGGATTCTGTCATGTATCACAGAAAACAGAAGGGAGGAGCTAGGGCAAAAATAAGTGGTACTCAGAATTCTGTAACAGAGCATATGACACTAGAGCTAACTGCTAGTCATCTTGTATTTCATGGTGCTCCTTACACTGAAGGTTCATGCACATTCTGGAGACTTGACCCCTTTCCAAACAGCAAAGCCTGCTCAGTATTCCAAGCTGGGCTCTTCTAGACCACAGCTGGAGAATTTAGGTGGGTTTCAAAAGAATGATTCACTGCTTATAACTCAGTGCCGGCTCGGAGATGGGCTGTAGATGAGATTGTTGGACGTGTGCAGGGGAAATACTCTTCTGCTTGTGTGTTTGTGGTTTGGTATCCCCCAGACTTTGGGGAGGACTGTGGCTCCTTGAGATCCAAACATATCGCTGCTTACACACCAAACAAGTGGTACCGTTTAAAATTCCACTCAGAGGGAATGGTGGTAATTGAAGCCATTCACAGGACCGCAAAAGCCCTGCCACCCTCCAAATCGAACATTTGAATGACATTTAAAAGGTGCCAAAATGTGTAATCAATTCATTCAAAAGATATTTCCTGAATATCTAGCGTGTGCAAAACTCTCGGTTGTTATTCAAGGAGAGACAGAGACAGCAATGAAAATGAAATATGGTACTTTACTAATACCAGGCTTTCGTGCAGAGACACTGATGGGAATGAAGAGGGGCAGCTCAAGGAGGACTGGCAGTCACAGGCAAGAAGAAAGCAGGCAGGAAAGGAGGGGGATAGACAAGCAAAGGAAGGGTAGGAGGCCATGAAGTAGAAGAAAGGAAAGGAACAGAGAAGGAGGCACCGACTAAAAAATGAAAGAAAAAATATGAAGTTTTCTGAAGAAAAAGATCAAACAGATCTGAAAATGTTTCAAAGTACCACTGTAACATTAATATTTTACAGTATTATCCTGACAAAAATAGAACATGCTTTCTACTTTCATTAGTGAATGCTTCTTTTTCTCTTCCTTCCACAGCCCAGAAAGATGCATTCTCATACTTGCTATCCCATGAGGCTCTGGGGAGAACGGTTCATTCCTGGGGTCTGAGCTCACCAGCAATCCCCACGCTCCTTACTCTGAAGTCTCGTCAGTTCTTTTAAATGCTTTAGGATGGAATCTCTTCCTCTACAGATCTGTCATGAATCCTTCATGTAACTATGCTTGTTAAAAGAAAAAGAGTGAATATTTAGCTTAAGACCTTTAAGATTTAAACCAAGATCCAGGTTAAAAAAAAAAAAATAGAAAGTTCTGGATCAGCTAACTCATTTACAAAAACAAAGATGTGTACTCCAATCAAAAATCGCAGGTAGTCATTTAGTCCAATGTTGACTGTTTCCTGAATACAAGACACTGCCCTCAAAGATATGAGGCACACAAGGTCCGGGAGAGGGAAGAAGGGAAGGGGAGCAAGAGCCCAAATGGAGGATCAGGCTTGCAAAGTCTGGGGACATTTCTCACTCAGAGCCAAGAGAGAAAGAGAACAGGCTGGGGATGATAGAGAGGAGGAGGCTGCAGAGCTAATCAAGGGAGAGGCGGTGGAGAAAGTCAAAAGAAGGACTTCATGATGGTGAGAGGCAGATACAGGAGGTCAGCAACTCCAAGCAAAGGTGCTAGAGACGGAAAGGAAGAAGCTGTCTTCATAGCCAAGGAATCAAGCAGAAACCTGAAGAGAGAGCCTACAGAATGGGAGGGAAATCTTTGCCACCTGCACCTCAGGTAGAACGTTAGTCTTCAGGATATACAAGAACTCAAAAAAACCTAACACCAAAAACCCAAATAACCCAATCAAAAAATTGGCAAAAGAATTGAACTTCACAGAAGAAGTACAACTCGTCAGAAAATATAAGAAAAAAAATGTTCAACATCTCTAGCAATAAGAGAAATGCAAATTAAAACTGAGACTCCATCTCACTCTAGTCAGAATGGTAATTATCAAGAACACAAGCAACAATAAATGTTGTTGAGGATGTAGGGGAAAAGGTTCACTTATACATTGCTGGTGGGACTGAAAATTGGTGTGACCACTCTGGAAAGGAGTATGGAGATTCCTCAGAAAAACTGGAATAGAGCCACAGTTTGACCCAGTTATCCCACTCCTCAGTATATACTCAAATGACTTAAAATCAGTTTTAAGAGCCACATCAATGTTTATAGCAGCTCAATTCACAATACCTAAGGTATGGAACCAATCTAGGTGCCCTTCAACATATGAATGGATAAAGAAATGTGTATATGTAAAATATTACTCAGCCATAAAGAAGAATGAAATTATGGTATTTGCCAGTAAATGGATGGAACTGGAGCCTATCATGCTAAGTGAAATAAGCCAATCAAAACCAAAAGGCTGAATGTTTTCTCTGATATGTGGATATTAACACACAATAAGGAGGGCGAAGGGAAGAATAGAAATTCATTGGATTAGACAAAGGGGAATGAAGGGAAGGGTATAGTGATTGAAACAGGAAAGGCAGTAGAATGAATGGGACATAACTTTCCTATGTTTATATATGAATACACCACCAGTGAAACTCCACATCATCTACAACCCCAAGAATGGGATTCTAGTTAGAATAAGCTATAATCTATGTAGGTATAATATGTCAAAATATACTCTACTGTCATATATATCTAAGAAAAATAAATTTAAAAGTGAAAAAAGGAAAAGAAGAAGCTGAAGTAAATAAAATTCTTGGACTAATTAACTTTGGGAATCTGACAATGTTGACTCTCTTATTTTGGAGCATTTCAGATTGTAGATTTTTGGATTGAGGATGCTCAACCAGTAAAGTATGTGCAAATATTCCAATTTTGGGGTATGGGAGGCACTCAACCACTGAGCCACATATTCAGCCCTATTTTTTATTTTATTTAGAGACAGGGTCTCACTGAGTTCCTTAGAGCCTCACTTTTGCTGAGGCTGGCTTTAAACTCAGAGATCCTCCTGCCTCAGCCTCCCAAGCCATTGGAATTACAGACATGCACCACATGCCCAGCTTTAAAACACATCTTAACATAACTAGCAAAGGAACAATGTCCTTCACCCAGACATAATCTTCAATACAATTTTACCACCCAATAAAAAAATTAGAAATAAAAACACAATTTGCAGAAGATGCACAAATGATTGCTAGACATTTAGATACGATTCAGTTTCAGAATACAAATGCCAATGGAAACAAGATTTCCAAAAGGAAAATGGCTTGGGTGCAGGAAGATCCATATCTATTTATTTTCAATTGGAATGGAAATTAAGACATCACTTATTTCTAAGTATTTCAGTAACATAAGACATATACTTTAAAATGTTTGTATCCTTGACCCACTAATTATCCAGAAAAATGATTAATAAATTTTGATAAAACAGTGGAACATTGAGTAGATATTCAGAATAATTTTTGCCAGGCATAGTGGTGCATGCCTGTAATCCCAGCAGCTTGGAAGGATGAGACAGGAGGCTCGCAAGTTCAAGACAAGCCTCAGCAACTTAGCAAGGCTCCAAGCAACTTAGTGAGACCCTGTCTCATAATTTTTTAAAAAATTAAAAATTTAATTAAAATAAAAAGGGCAGGGGCCAGGTTCAGTGGCTCACACCTGTAATCCCAGCATCTTGGGAGTCTGAAGCAGGAGGATCACAAGTTCAAAGCCAGACTCAGCAACTTAAGGAGGCCCTATGTGACTCAGGGAGACCCTGTCTTATACCAAAGAGTAAATCCTTTGTACTAAAAAAGGGAGGGATGGGATGTAGCTCAGTGGTAAAGCACCCCTGAGTTCAATACCCGATACCAAAAAAGGGAAAAAGAATTATTTTCAACACATTTTAGTGAAATGGATATATATTTACAATTCAGGTTGAGTATCCCTTATTCAAAAATGTTTAACAAAATAAGTATTTCAGATCTAAGACTTATTAAAAATTTTAGAATATTTGCATAGACTTTACTAGTAGGCCATCCGTAATCCAAAACTCTGAAATCTGAACTGCTCCAAAAATTTGAAATTGTTTGAGCACCGCACTCAAAAGTTGGATTTTAGAGAATTTTGGATCTTAGTTTTCCATATTAGGAATGCTCAAGCTGCATCATGTTAGATGAAAATAATAAGGATAGAAAACTGCATGTGGAAGGTGATCCTACCTAGTTATATAATTGCATATAAATATGGAAGAAACAAGTTGGAATATATTAAATATTGTTATCAGTGGCTATAAATTGAGTAGTATCACTAAATATATTTTTCAATATATTTAGATTTTTTGTAATGATCATAAACTATATGTGGCACACAAAAATGCTCCATTATAGTTTAATTTGGATTTATTTTTAATAAATACACCCAAATCAATATGTTGCAATTGCCTGGAGAGAAAAAATGAAGTCCCTTTCATCAATGCCTAGCACAATCTTTTAAAATTAATAAGTGACTTGGTTGGTTGCAGAGAAAAGAGATATGTAAAGATGGAAGGAGGAATGGACAGATAGTTGGAAAATTCTTCAGAGTTTAGTACAATAAGCATCTTTCCTGAAATTTTTAGAAGATGAAAGGGGTTCATCATCTGATAGAGCAGAAGGAGAAAAAAAAAGAGAGAAATAGAAAGAACGGTCTTTGTAGGGACACAATGGGTTGAGAGGATTGAGCTAACTCTTCTATCAACTCTCAATTCCTATTCCAAACTCCATTCAAATGCTCCACTTTCTTAGACAGATAGGAGAAAGCAACTGTTCAAAAGCTATTACACATTGTTGCCTCCATTCTACCAGGGGGATAAATCCACATCCACAAAGCCACTGAAATGCATGTCCAGGTGAACCCACCTCCTGTATAAAATCTCTAAGGAGGACCTTTCTAAATGGATGCTCAGACCCCGTCAGTGAGCAAGGTATAGATGCACCCCATCAGATAAACATTTGTTCCCATCCATCTCTGGAAGCAGAGGCAATGAGAGTGGCTCTGTCTCCAAAACTATCACATTTTCTCTGTATATCTATAATTTGTTGGCGGAGAGAAGCGCTGTGGATCATAACATCTCCATTCTCCAGCTGTTATGAGGGTAACAGATCTGTGTTCTTCACCCACTCTGGCATCGTTGTGACATACACTTCGGCTGAACGCCCAAGGCTGAAATCTGGTCTGAGTTTAAACTTGCTTAGACTTGCGAACTTTGGAGAGAGGAAGCGTAATGCTTTTTTTTTTTGTGTGTGTGTGTGTGTGTGTGTGTGTGTTAATATCTCTTGCATCGGATTCAGGGTTCCTTTTGGATGCTCACATCACCATTATCTCTCCCTTGAAATCTTTGGTCATTCTTCACCTCAGAGACGAAATGGCATTTCCCAGTTTCAAACGTCTACAAACAGTCATGGATCACATCTCAAAATTATAGCACGTAGTAGGGTAGAAGGTAGATGGGGAGAAATAGCATATGGCTTTATTTTTGGACAGGTCAGGTTTTCTATTATTACTAGCTCCTTGACTTTAGGCAAAATATTAAACTTCTCAGAGTCTGTTTTCTTCATCAAAAAAGAAGCCAACGCCTCCTAGGTTATACAAAAATTTTGGAAATTAACATTAAAGTACAATAGGTGCCTGGACAAGAAGTACACATTCAGCAATATCATCTACTATTGTCAATAAGTCCTCTGTAAATAAATCATTTGTTGATCTCTCTTCAAATTGTGTTTTCAGATGAAAGCTCAAATGTCATATAAGAAATTTCCTTTTCAATGATTCTCCCTATTGTGTTTATTATTATAATATGTTAGTGACTACCGGTATAGAAAAATAAGTTTATAGGGTACTTCAACTACAAATTATATAAAGATATAATCATAAAGAATTCTACAAGCTATAAATATAAGATATATGAGGTTTGAAATTCAGGATGTGTTCTGAAAATGCATAAGGCAGGACTGAGCTAGGATTTAAAATATAGGAGAATTATTCCCAAGCTTTTTAACATAAAAAAAAAATTAAGCCCTCTGTTGGTTTTAGAAATTTGCTGAAAGTACTATCTCATAACACAAATAACTCAACTATGTTTATAAACTCTTAAAGATATGCTGTGAAGCCTTTGCCTCACTGTTTGTACCAAATCTAAACCAATATAACATAAAATGTGTCTAATCCACATCAAGTCCTCACACTGAAAGACCCACATTAAACCAGAGGCTGCAAAACCTCATAATTACTCCCACCATTGCCCTCTTCCTTCTAAAAATGCTATTAAGGCTCCACATTATAGTGATCAATTACCATAGTAGGCAATTAACCCAGTTTTGCCTTAAAAACAGATCATTTTGATGACATTGCCTAGAAGCCAGAATTCAAAACCCCATTTCAATAGCTGTATACTTAGAGATTCAACATAATCAGAATGGCATTTCAACAGACCTTCCAATAGGACTCTTAGCACAAGAGATAATCATATCCACTTAGATTTATTCTATAGAAAATATCAATATTCACAATCTATGATCCATCCAAAAACAAACAAACAAACAAGCAGAATACCAGCCATTTTTCTAAGCAAATTGGAGGCCCCTCCTAGTGGCCAAGGGCTATCCAGCTCACCCTTTCAGGAAAAGATGGCTTTTTTATTGTTGTTCAATTGATTTCTCAAAAGCAAGACCTTTTTGACCTCGGGTGATGGTACATCCATAATGTAAAATGAAACACAGCAGCAATTATGTCAATATTTCAGACTAGTTTTGAAAAACTCCTCTGAGGCTTTTTGGCATACACAAGTTAGATAAACTGCCCACATTGATCTAATTCACTTGATAATTGCTCAATTCTCCAATTTACTGCCCAGATGTAGCCAAATCTCTCCCCATGGACAGAGACGATATAATGACAGCTTATAACTAAAATGTACCAAATTGCACATATTACTTCAAGTAAGGCAGAGGCCATGAGAGAGGGTTCAGGCTTTGAGGGTCCCAAGTCCCCATGTCAGAGAAGAAGTGGATGGTTGGGAATGTAACTTGGGTTACCATGGCATCATGTGACTTCAGCAATAATGAGGAATTCCTCTGTTTCCTAACATAGGTGGTGTGATCTGATTTGGAGACACTGGAATCTGGAATGGCTGGGGGTGGGAGTCAGACATGTTCATTCTTCAGGGCAAGGTCAACTCTGAGGGTAGAGGATTGCACTCTCTTAAAAGCTCTTCCACAGCAATGGCCCTGATCACTGGCAACTGCTCTCTGCCACCACAACTTCCTGCTGCCTAGAGATGTGGGAATCGCCAAGGCTTAGAGAACACTTTTCATACAAGACATCCCCAGGGAAGTCCTACACATTCCACAGACCGCCATTTATAATAAGTGCTACTGCAGATGAACATAAATCCATCTTCGTTTCTGAGCTCCTCCATGGCGAGGTGCATCTCTATTCCCTGCTGAACTGGTAAAGATTAAAAATGTTCATGAGGGAGAGAAGAAGGGGAGTGGAGGGTGGGTGGGTAGGAGAGTGGCAGCAGCAGACAGAGGAGACAGGCAAAGGAAAGGAAGGAAAATAAAGTCAGCATTCATTCATTCATGAATTTAGCAATTATTATGAATGCTGATTATGTGCCAGGCACTGAAAAAAATCAAAAGTTATCATTTTACCCTGTTGAAGTTAAATAAAGCCTTTGAGTATAGTTCAAAACAGCAGTGGAGAAAATTTTGAATATTCTTTATACAGAGAAATTATAAATGTCTATGGTGATAGATGGGCCAATTAGCCTAATTATATAATTACACATTGTATACATGCATGAAACTATCACATTGTGCCCCAGCAATATGTACAATTACTGCATGTCAATTAAAAATTAAAATGTTTTTAAAATCATCACCATCAAAAATATCTGATTACAAACCATTTAGACGTCTGGGAATTAAAGCATTGGTGCTATAAAAGGTTTTACCAATAGGAAATGCTCTGGTCTTGGGAGTCAAAGCAAGCATTTCTTTTTTTTTTTTTTTATTGTTGGTTGTTCAAAACATTACATAGTTCTCAAAGCAAGCATTTCTGAAGGAGGAATGTTCAAGCCTCCAAGTGCAGGATGAAGATGTGCCCACCTACATATGGGGGGAGAAGGAAGGGAAGGGAAGGGAAAGGGAGGGGCGGGGAGGGGAGGGGGGAAGGGAAGGCAGAGGAGAAAATAACCTAGGGACCATAAGGTATTAACCAGTGTTCCTTAAGCTCTATTTGGCAAATGAATCCTCTAGGGATCTTGTTAAACCACAGGCTTCAATTCTATGGACCTGGAGGAGTGACAGAGACCCTGCATTTCTAACGAGGTCACAGGCAAGGCCTGGGCTGCAGGTGGGAGGCCACACTAGCTAGTGAGGAGCAAGAGTCCTGTCCAAAGGCCAAAGCAGAGAAAACAAGAGAGGCCAATGGTGAGGCCAGAGAGGTGCGCAGGGGCCAGGCCATTCCAGGCTGTGCAGGACATCTTCAGGAATGCAGGCTAGAGGAGAGGGAAGTGGAGACTTCCATTTTCTTTGTTCTCTCCAAATAACTTTCCTCAGAGTTTCATTTTCCCTGGGAGACAGTGCTTTGCAATATCTCAAGTGTAAATGAGAGCAAAGGTGTTTATGGACTTCAAGGCTTCTAAGAGCCAATAAAGCACAGCTCCTTCATCACAGACAGCCCATTAACAACCCATGTTTATTGGTAAAAATCCTCTGAACTTAATATGCCTTTGTCAGCCAAAGTAATTGATCTTGGCCGGCTAATTTGGCGGGTTTTACAGACTGAGGACCTGCCACTCTTTCAAGAGTATCCTGCAACTCCGTGGGCTATAATCCCTTCATTAAGTAATTTCCAAGAACCCTGAGCCCATAGGATTCCTAAAATAGTTTGGTTAAAAAAGAACACAAACATCCCTCATTGGCACCTTTGTCTTTGACCTTACAACCTAGAAGATGGGTTTTACAGAAATGTCTATGCCAAGTGCCACCATCCTTATTTCCTGAACATTCAACTGAACAATGACACATACAGCTGTTTGCTGTGCAGCTGGCAGGTAATAAAAAGTCAAGTTTAAACTCAGAGGAAGCAAATGTGTGCTTCAACCAATGCTTGGTATGCTTTATAAATTATTCTTTGGTTCAGACTTGGGAAGAAATCATCTCTCTATTTTAAAATTAATAAGGTACTTACGCTGAACACATTGCGTACAGAACACACTCAAATGTGACTCAGACGAGTATACAGAACAGTTAAAGGAATGCAAGTCATCACTCCTCTGATTAGCATCCAGGCTCTGGAGAAGCAATCCTCTTGGCTTTTTTTTTTTTATTTATATAATGTGTAAGTGGGGATCATAAGGTTTAACAAGTGAGAATAAAAGCGCTGCATTTCCTAAATCAGTCATGATGATACTCGCACCTAAAAATGTGAGATGCTCTGCTTCTGGAACTGGTACTAGCAAAGGGTTGTGAAATCCTCTCCAGATATCTCCAAAGGTTAGCATGTTCTCAGCTGTCTGGAATGCCGTGTATACTGTCCCAACTAAAATCAGGATGTAAAATCATGTGTAAAGCATTTGTTTCATTAGCTAAGGCATTCATCTCAATAAGAGGAAGTGTTTTTCTGGTGGTCTACTATGCTATCATATCATAAAAACATGAGGAAACAGATCTTTCAGAAACTTGAAGAGTATAAACAAAGGGGTTGGATTTAAATTGAAAGCCACCAACATCAGCAATATTTACTTGACATTGAGGGACACCTCAAAGAGTTGGTGACTCATCCATTAGACCAATGATATGCAAGAGGGATGCTTCTTCCCACACACATGACTCCAAGGGCAAACAGTCCCCTAATGATAGCACAATATCGACCTGCAGTAGTTCCCCCAGGCAAAAGTGAGATGGCCAGCATCAAAGAGCAGAACTGTCATAGTAAGGAAGAGAAAACACTAGTGTTTCTTAGTTTACCACAGCAAAAAAACAGCAAGGAAAGGAGAAGAGTGTTACACAGCAGTGCTCATGGCCACTGAGGATGGACAGAAGAACATACAAAGACATCCCCTTCCACAGTCGACACAGGGAGCAAAAAAATAAACCAATCACGGTGATACCACTGGTTGAGTGCCTGCCTGGAAGTGTGTGTGTGTGTGTGTGTGTCTGCATGTGTCT
>NW_026000153.1:10135019-10155653 GCF_001458135.2 Marmota marmota marmota | reverse complement strand
GGGGGGGGGGGGGGTCTGGGTGTGTAAAGGAAAGAAAAGAAGGGAAGGGGGCAGGTAAGCTAGCAAGTGAAAGGCCACAGACTCTCAAGAATAAAAACAAGAAAACCGCTGTCTCTATCTAATAGGATCCAGTACTCAAGCAATTGGAGTGGAATGGTAATAACCAACTTGGAAAGATCAAACACTCATCAGTTGAACAAGGAGAAGGAAGAACAAGGCAGCAGCATGAAGACTGGAGACACAAGAGAGAGTAGTAGGTTTGGGAAAATGCTAGAGGCAGTGGTCTAAACACGCACATAGTTGCATACATATTCAGAGATCTAAAGATAGTAATGTGTATACATTTATGTGCATATACAAGCACACATATGCATGCCTAGCTATTATAGCTGACTCTGTTGCTGCACTCCCCCCCACACACACATACACACTCACTGCTACCACTTGAACACAAGGCCAGATTTCCAACTGCTAACACCTGTATTTCTTCCTCTGGCCACTTGAGTGGCAGGCTAGAAATGCTACCCAGTCAATGCACTCCTAGGAGAAGCCCCCAACTAATGACAGTTGGGAGTTGGTATAGAAATAATTCAGCTCTTTCATCACTTAGTAAGAAAATCATGAGGCATGAATTTTATACAGGTTTCCAGAGTTTCCCCAGTAGGATTAAGATCTGGTAATCCACACTGGTAGTTCATTTGATATCTTGGTTTATTTGTGCTGCTATCACAAAATGCTACCGACTGAGGAATTTAAAAAGAAACTGATATTTATTTCGCACAATTCTGAGACTGAGAAACCCAATATCAAGGCACCACCAGGTCTGGTCTCTGTTGAGGTCTGCTTTTCCTGCTTCCAAGATGGCGTCTTCTCTGCATCCTCTGGAGGGCAGGAAGTCTGTGTCCTTATGTGGCGGTAGGAATGGAAGGGTAAGAGAGGTCAAACTTTCCCCCTCAAGCCCTTTCATTAGGACACTAAGCCATTTGTGAGAGCTGATTTCCCCATGGCCTAATTACCACCTCTTAAGATCATCACAATGAGAAATAAAATTCAGCACATGGTTTTGGGGGGACATTCAGACCATAGCACTTGGTAACATACCCTCTACTGGCTGCCTCCCCTCCGTGTTTCATTTCCACATTCTTCTGTCAGTCTTTTTTATCTCCTACATAAACTATTTACATTCAAATAATTGTCTCAGGGTCTGTTTTTGAAGGAATCCAAACTTAGACATGTAAATATGTGTGTTTGGATTTGTATTTATATTCACACTTACATATATATATATATTTGTTTATATGTGTGTATGTGTCTAGATAAATACAAATACAGTTTTACATACACACAAATATATATTCACATAAATATAGTTGGCCTTCCGTATCCATGAGTACCACATCTGTGGATTCAACTGCCTACAGATGGAAAGTATTTGGAGAAATTTCTGAATCTGTACTGAACATACACAGACACAGACTTTTTCCCTTGTCATTATTCTCTAAACAATAGAGTATAACAACTATTTACATAGCACTTACATTGTTTTAGGCATTGTAAGTGATCTACAAATGATTTAAAGTATTTGGAAGATGTATGTAGGTTGTCAGTGATTATCACACAGTTTGATATAAGGAACTTGCGTCTGTAGATTTTGGTATCCACAGAGGGTGCTGACCCCAACCCCCAAAAGATACTGAAGGACAACTATCCTATATATGTGCTCAAATGAATAAATGTTTTCCTCTTTACCAAAGCACATCAAGTTATTATAGACCATCTTCTTTTGTCAGAGGAACCTGAAGCCTAATGTTCTGAATGGCCCCCACCCCATAATGGCCCCATAATAACCTCCCCAGCAGCATTCGATCTCCTCCTGACCATGGTAGAAGCCCTGCTCCAGTATTTCCCTCTCATTCAGAAAGATGGCACCTCACACCCCACCCATGCTACCAGCCACAGTTACCACGCCAGCTGCTGGCTTACGCTGACGAGCCTCATGCCTGTCAGCTACAAAGCCAGACCATACATCTGCATTATTACATTCTCACGCAGACACCTCCACAGCTGCAATCTCAAATCAAGGCCAAGTACTGCCAAGACATTAGGGTTTTATTTAGTGCACTACATCAAAAGATAGCAAAATGAAAGAATATGAAAAGCCAGGTTATTCTAATAATGAGCATCAACAAAGTTTACACCTTAGATTTTTTTGTATTCATAAAAAGAAAAGCTGCTCCAGGACCCTCCCCCACACCCAAGCCCACACATCCATGTCCTAACCTCAGGCGAGAACTCCAGCCTCTCTCCCACTTATTCTACTAGTAGAAAAGGCGGGCGTCAGAAATATAATCAAAAGCATAAGTGGCCCTTTAAGTGCTGAGGGTGAAACACACAAAATTAGAAAAAAATCCAGGACTGATAAGAATACAAGAAACAAGACTATAGACGTGTAGGAATGGACATGTAGGTCTGGAAAGAACTCAGCTGGCAGGAAGGCTTGGGCAAGTGACGACATCTTTGGATTTTTACTTTGTCAACCAAAAATGAAAGCAGGACTTTAAGGGGCCTGAACTTGGCCCTAAGGTGTGTTTCATTCAGCATATGCTAAGTTGAAAAACAAATAAAATTCAATGCCTCAGTATATTTGGATCTGTGACCCCTGTGCACATAAGGCCTGAGCTCATTTCTAGTTCCAAGGTTGGATTCCTTGGACTGATGTCATCAGTAGAACTTGAGGAACTCCCATCCTTCTCACCACCTTCTAAGTTTCCTCCCTGAAGAGCTCAGCTATCTGACCTTGACACACCTTGATCAGAAAGGCAATTTGTGCAAGCATACATTTAAAATTTCCTCTTGATAAGTGCCTTATTTCTCCCTCATTCTACTCCTAGAAGAATGAGATTACGATGAAAATTACCAGAAAATGCTACAGCTTCCAATATGGAAGAAATAAAATTGAGAAATTGGCAATATTTAATAGCAAATAGAAATCATTTACATAAAAACAATAAGTCTATCTACCCAGCATTGGCAAGAAAATAAGAGGTTCAACTGAAATATGCAAGGCAATGTTCATTTTCATTGGTAAATTATTTTTGTTTTTAACATATTACATAAATATAACATGTTTTAAACCCAGATATATAGACACATACACATTTTCCTTTCTTCCCTCCTCCCATCTCTTCCTTCCTTTTCTTCTTCTCCATACAAAAACCATCACTCTTGGTCATATTGGTTTTAATCTAGACTCTAGTTTGGATATGCATATGCTATAGGAAGAGCAAAAGATTTTAGAAAAGACATGTAGAGAAATGATAAATGCTATAATTTATGATGATCCACATCTGATTCTGCTTTGGTGAAATTAGGATGCTAGAGTTCCCCATGTATTTTTTATTATTCTGCAATACCCTCTAAGTCACAAGTGACTTGGAAAATGTATGTTCTTTATTACACAAGAGGGGAAAAATATATGGCTGCATTAACTCCCTATTGTAAATAACTTGGAACAGCTGCTGAAGACCAGATTCCCCATCACCACCATCACCACTACCAAATTTAAAGTACATTAATTATAAAGATCCCTTTAAAATTGCTGCATGGGTCAACTTCCTCTTCTCATTCCTATGCATTCTGGGGATATTCTGAGTAAGTGGATTAAAAATCAGCAATGCTTAGAAATAGCAATCTATGGCTTTGTGCTACTAATCCATACTCTGCCCTAAATGGACACAGGCAATTTCCTCCCATCCATTCTCTGCAACTGTACCTGACCAGCTCTCACCCAACAGAATGCACTGAGCTGTGTACTTTTCCCTAACTGCTTACTGTGAGCCTGCATTCAATTCAACAGCTGACTCAGCAAGAAGCTCCTCTGCCCTCAAAAAAGAACAGAAAATCCATGGTATTTCCCAAAAGGAGGCTGATGGAAGAAAATCAGCTGCTCTCTGTCACTCTTTGGAGCAGCAGTTCTTAATTGGAAGCGACTTTGTTCTCCAAGGGATACTGGGCAATATCTGCAGACATTACTGGCCCTACAACTGGGGGGAGGGGTACTCCTAGAACCTAATGGGTTGAGGCTAGGCATGCTACTAAATACCCTACAGTACACAAGACAGTCCCCACAACACAGAAGTACCCACCCCAGAGTGTCAGTAGTGCTGAGGCTGAGAAACCTGCTTCCGAGGAAAGAGCTTGTCCCTTGGTTGGAGAAGAGAATAGAGAGAACCTAAGAGTCAGGGCTGTTATCAGTGAGTACAAGCATCAAGTAACCGGAAGGATCACCCTAGCCACAGCTACAGCAGGACTTACAACACAGGAACACTTGATACACTTGTTTCCTTCTGGATGAAATTCCTCTCCTTCCCGATACTGCACACCTTCAAACACACAGCCTGGAAAGTAAAGCAGAGTCCAGAATTAGGGCAGAAGTCTTCTTTCAACTTGATGTGATCTTTCCATCCACTGCTCACCTATCTCCCACCCCCACTTCCATTCCCACCCCAACAAGTGTCCTCCTTCACCTGTAGATAAGATTACTACATATTTTTTTTAAAAAAAATAGAGTACAAAAGATTGGCACATTGTCATGGGACCAGAAATCCCAAAGATGCCATGAAACTTAACAGTCAAACCCAAGGTGGCCCAACGACAGCAAAAGCACTATAGTGACTCCCGTAGTGAGCCTCTGGAGCTGTGTCAGAATCGTGGTGACCACTACCAGGGGAACCCATCCCTAAGGGGGCAGAAGAAACCAGAGGAAGGCCAAGGGAAAGAGGTCAACTATGAGATAAAGAGCAGATGATGCTAAAGGCTGCCACGTAATGAGTACCAGGGAACTGCACAGCCTCTACAGGCCCTATGTACCCTGATCTCACTCTACTTTCCCAGGAATCCTACAAAGTGGGGTCTCTTATTCCTCATTCCACAAACAAGGAAAACATGGCTGGAGTGGAAGTAATCCACCTGGCAGATAGCCAATTGAGATTCATACTTGAGATTCATACTTGGCTCTGACCCACCCACTGCACTAAGCAGAGGGCCAGGCACAAATGAAAGAGGGGCAGAAGAGGGCAGTAAATGCTCCATGGGTTTTCCACTCCACCCTGTATGTGTTCAAGTGGCTGTGGTCCCTCACAAGTTTGGCTAATAAAAGGATCAAAACTCCGAGTTGTCTCCTAGTCAGAAAGATGCTCAGGACACTGCCAATATTCTAAAGAGATGTCACAGATGACCTGAGGCACAGAGTGCCCAGCAGCTGTGTCCTTCACACTAGGAGAGGACTGTCAATAGCAAAACCACTTTCCTCACAAGGTGCTTGGCCAAGATAGCTGGGGTCCCTTTCCACATAGCAGACTGTGCAGGAAACAGAGCTGCTGGGGGGCAAAACTTAGCCAAGCAAGCTCTCATGAAGGACTAAGGAGGCATCTTCAAGGTCTTCCCACTAAAACTGCCAGAAGAAGCCACCAAATTCTTGGAAGAGCTGCTTCTTAATAAAAAAAGATCAAGAACATTTTCCCCAGCTGGCCTGACCTCTGGCCCCATCCTTCTTAAAGCCAAATATGGCCCTTCATTCAACAGAAAAACACATAGCCGTGTGCCACAAGCCTGAATTTGAATAGGTAAATAAAGTTGAACTTCTAAAAATATGCCCCAGGAATAAGACCTGTTTGATATACACAACCAGGGCTAGCAAAAAGCCACCTCTTTGTGTTCTGGTAATATGGAAAAACTTGGTAAGCATGGTGCCCCCCAGTGACTGCACCCAGCACTGTTCATGAATGGCAGACGATGCCCAGTCTCTCTCTCCAAAGGACACTTCCAACAAAGTGTCTTCAATTCTTTTCTATGTTTGCACCTCTGATTCTGTGACACAGATGGCCAGACGGATAAACCACATAATCTACATTTAACAGCTTAAGTGAAGGAATTTCTCTGAAAATTCTGTTCAAGCTGTTCCCTCATGATCCAGCATCCTTGAGCAAAGAGTCAGATGGGATGGAAGGAACAGACAACCAAGAATGCCCTGAAATCTGTTTCAGGAAGAAACTGACCACAGACTGTACATGTTTGTCATTATGTGGAATACCATTCCCTGATCAATGACAGACGCCAGTCCTTCTGAATTAACAATCATACCCTAAGGCTTCCCTCGACTGTCTCTATCAAAACTTGGCTGAGGCCACTCTCCTAAGACAAAGGATAAGACATGCTGGAGGCAGCTCCTTCCCATGTGCATTCCAAACACTGCCTGTGGGAATGAAGGACAGGGAGCAAAGATGATTCCTGACCTCATATCAGAAGTCACAGAACCTGCCCAGGAAGGCAAGTGGTCAGTGTGTGACACAGGCAGCCTCACTGTTAAAGAAGATTCACCACCCAGGGCACCTGGATCTAAGCAGAATACTTCTCATGGTGTATGGTGAAGTGAGAGGTAGTATAGTGTGGTGGTGAGGTAAGAGAAGGGCCAGGGCCCAGCTATACCTTCAGCCCTTACTCACTCATGTACCTGGGCCTGGTTTCTTCCTGTTGAGCAGTGGACACCACCCCACCCCTCCATGGAAGGCTGTGAGAACTTAGCAGTGCAATATGTACAACCCTGGAGCCCAGCCCTTCCCTTCCCAGGAACACAACCAAAATCAGAATGAAGGAGCCATTGCTCAATTTTTTTTTTTTTAAAGAGAGAGAGAGAGAATTTTTTTAATATTTATTTTTAGTTTTTGGTGATCGCAACATCTTTATTTATTTATGTGATGCTGAGGATCGAATCCAGCGACCCGTGCATGCCAGGTGAGCGCGCTACCGCTTGAGCCACATCCCTAGCCCCCATTGCTCAAATTTAAAAACTTCAATGGATGAAATAAATTCACGCTGCTGTTTGTGTGCCCACATTTCAAAGACAACCTAAAACATGACTGTCTCCTAAATGAGAAGGCAAGAGGTGATGAGCTTCAAGGCTTTGCATTACCCTTGCTCCCTGAGGGGGTCCTATGGTTGTGGGCTGGGGGTGGGGTATCTGAGTCGATTCTGTATCAATAAAGCAACAGTCTGCTCAGAACAACCAAATTCGCATTTGAGAGATTTCATAATTTTTGAATCTGGTTGACAAATAACATTTGTCTCATTACCAGTCCCCAAGCTTGGCTGTGAAAAGAAATGTCAGAGGAGTCCAGGGTCCCACCCTCAGAGGTTCTGATGGAATTGGTCTGAAATGCAGCTGGGCACCAAGCTTCTCTTTCCCTTCACTTTTTCCAGGTGATTCTAACTTGCAGCCTAGAGAACTATGCTCTAGCTTAGCAAAGACCCCATAGACATTTAAGAATGTGGCTCAGGAGGCTGAGACAGGAGGACAGAGAGTTCAAAGCCAGCCTCAGCAAAAGCAAGGCACTAAGCAACTCATTGAGACCCTGTCTCTAAATAAAATACAAAATAGGGCTGGGGATGTGGCTCAGTGGCTGAGTGCCCCTGAGTACAATCCACAGTATCCAAAAAAAAAAAAAAAACAGATTTTGGAAAGAATCACTTTGATGTTTTATAGAAATCTAGTATGAAAAGGAAGCTGAATAAAGACATTCTAAGATATAAGGAAGGTTAGAAGTAGTAGACACTGGCTGTCCTTGTCATTGGAGGTGAGAAAAGACTGAATTCCTTTTTTTTTTTAATTTGTAATCTACCAAAATATATTTTAAGGACTTATTTTTTTTTCTTTTTTTTTTAATTTTTATTGTTGGTTGTTCAAAACATTACATAGTTCTTGATATATCATATTTCACACTTTGATTCAAGTGGGTTATGAACTCCCATTTTTACCCCGTATACAGATTGCAGACTCACATCAGTTACACATCCATTGATTTACATATTGCCATACTAGTGTCTGTTGTATTCTGCTGCCGACTGAATTCTAAAAAGAGCTCCGCTCTACCACATGGAGGGGAAAGAGCCTAGCTCATTTCTGCACAGTATCCCACCATGTGCCTTCTCATTTCACAGGAAGGTCCCAAGAACAGTGGACCCTCTAGAGAGTAACCTTTCAAAGTAAAGGGTAGTAGCTGTATCATCACCAATAAGTAAGAGTGCTCAGAGAAGACCCAAAATGCAGAACACCTGTTGGAAACACTTGGCTAGCAACTTAAGAGATCATAAAAACTCTCTCACCTCAAAATCCCCAGGCATATATGAAAGGGCAAGAAAAGATGCAACAGGCCTTTGCAATCCTGTTCAGAAAACTAAGAGGAAACATTCCCAGCCACTAGAAAAGGAAGATCCTTGCTCTCAGTTAGCCAGTGTCCTCTCATTTGTGTCCTCTCAAAAAGACAGTGGGTCCAACTTGTTGAACCACACTGAAAACTTAGACCAGCAAAACCCTAAGCTAAACTCACTAGGGACACAGCTCTCAGTTTTCAGAAAACATCTGGTCACCTCATCACCCGGGTGAGCTCTGGCCAACGTATTGCAATATGAAGCAGTAAAAAGACATTTCTGGAAACAAGTGAAAGCCACAGCCTTTCTTTCCAAAATAAGCATTACCTGTGGCCCTGTGGAGTGGAAAGCAGGCCTCTGAGAATCCACATGCCAAGACCTACAGCACGTTGTGTTCATACTGGGCACACGGAGGAGGCCAACCAGACATTTCTATGCAAAAGAGCTTGCTTGCTCTTTTAAGTCCATCAGGTACACAGATGTAAAGTGAGGAAAATCCCAGTTGGGTGGGGGGTGGGGATCATGCATACTTGAGAGAAGACAGATTTCAATACTCCTGCACTGCACCAGAGAGCTTTCCAGCCTTCCGTTTCCTGAGAACATTACCTGGACAAGTGGGGCAGCAGGCTCCCAGATGCTCCAAAGGGTTTCTACAGTGAACAACACAGCGTACTTCAGACTGTGTAACGACACCTTCCTGCAAAACAGAATGTCCCAAATCAGTCAGCCCAGAAGTCCTACCGAGGAGCTAATATTGTAGAAAAGTAATCAAGGAAGGTGTTATGGTTTGGAACTGGAACATCCAAGCTCAGTTTAGACAATGCAGCCAGATGCAGAGGTGAAAAGATCAGATTTGTGAGGGCTCTGACCTTGTGAGTGGATTAGTTCATCCTATGGATGGTAATTGTGAGCACGTGAGGCATGGTTGGTAATGGTAAGCACTGGACATTTACCTTGGGGACTGTATCTGTCCCTGGCCCCTTCCTATCCCTATCTCTGCTTCCTAATTGCCATGAGTTGAGCAGCTTTCCTCCACCATGCCTTTGCACCATGATGTTCTGCTTCACCTCAGGCTTAGAGCAATAGAGTCAGCTGACCATGGACTGAGACCTTTGAAACTATGAGCCCAAAATTAAATTTTCTTACTCTACGTTGTTCTTGTCAGGTATTATGTCACAGCAATGAAAAACTGATGAAGAAGGAGAAGAACTGGAAAGGTACAAGATGAGGGTGAGTGTGAGGCCTAGAGATAGATACATGGCACACATGAGGTAAGAGCCATTCACCCTGACCTACTCTGTGGACCTCAGAGTGCAAATCCTGTCTCCTGTTCTTTTTCCTGTTCTTGCACTTTCTCTTCGGCCCTGCCTGCTTTCTTTTAAGTCTAGATTTTAAGGCCTTCTTGCCATCAGTCTGTACCTGACAGTCTGGCCGCTCACTCACAATTGTTTTCAGTACTGGTTATATTTTCTATCATTATTATTACACTTCAAGCCATTAACTGTGAGGAACAGAGTACACACATAACACCCAGGCTAGCATTCAGAGAGCCAGATAAATTCTGACCACCCTTCTAGAAATAACAAGGCTGGTTTTGCAATCTTAAAAATGTAACTTGGTTTCACACAGTCTGGGGTTGGGTTTTCTCTCATATCAAATGAAGAGATATGACAAAACAGTTTCTAAGTTTGTATTTAAGTAAGTCTAAACAGAGACTTCAAGTTTTAGTCATGAAATCAAGTGTGTCATTTGCAAACTCATTTTGAGATTCTACTATCATCTTAATATCAATTGAAATATTTTAAAAATTAATTCTCAGAGTCTGTCTTTGAAGAGTTTCCTCTGTATTCTCTACCCATTTTGTACAGGAATTTGTGATTTTTTGGTATTTATTTGTTTTATTTTGTTTTGAAGGGAGGATAGCACGGGCTGAAGACAGATGTAACCACGTGACAACTAAGCTACTTTCTTCATTATGTATGCCACCATTTAGTACCAATCCAACAAGGAGTGTTCTACACTAAATGTCTTCATATTATATCAGGAATAAGATTTGTAGGACCAGGTGGATTTATTGTAGTTTGTAACACATTTGGAGACAGGAACAATTCTCAAATAGATAAGATTTAAAAAAAAATCCATGTCTTGGTTATGTAACTGAAGCAATGCAAAAATGCTATGATCCAGTCGGGTGTGGTGGCTCAGACCTGTAATCCCAGCAGCTCAGGAGACTGAGATAGGAGGATTGTGAATTCAAAACTATACTCAGAAATGGAGGCAATAAGCAACTCGGTGAGACCCTGTCTCTAACTAAAATACAAAATAGGAATGGGGATGTGGCTCAGTGGACAAGTGCCCCTGAGTTCAATCCTGGTACTAAAAAAAAAAAAAGAAAGCTATGATCCAAAGTCAAATTTCCTTCAATGTATGCAATTCCGATGGAGGCTTCAAGTTCGTTTCCAGCATCTCTGATGATCAGGTTGTCCTCTTCTAGTAGGAAATTAAAAATTCATCAGAGGATATAAGAAAGGAGGCAAAATTCAACTCAGACACTAAGGAAATCCTTGAACTCACTGTTGTCTGGACTCTAATTGTAGCCACACATAGGCATCTACCAGGAGCATTTTTAATGACAGTCTCGATTATTGCTTCTAACCACCAATGAGAGAGTTCTACTTATAGAGGGCATAAGTAAAGTAAGAGAGGTTAAGTAACTAGTTATGTGAGCAGCAGAGCCTGTATTTCACCTACTGTCCTACACTGTGTCCTCTGTAACTGATTCTGTGCCCTCAGAAGAGCTTTCGGATAGAGTTTGCAATTGTGTCTGTTCTTTGGAGAAAAAAGAAGACTAGCCTGAGAAGTGAAGATCATTTCCTGCATCCTTTGATGAGGTCTCAACCCCTAAAGACTGGAAGCAAGAGGTGGCAGAGTGGGAAGATTCGAGCTGAGCAAAGGAACAGCTCTATGTAGCTTCCTTCACAGGATCCTGCACCTTTTTGCTTATTGAATGAAATGACATCACACTAGCCAGCAGGGCTTAAGCAAAGTTTTAAAACAGGAAGATGAAAGACAAATTTGATCTTCAGCAGGTAACATCCCCTTTCTGCATGCCACTCTGCAGTTCAGCATTTCCTGACTTCCCATAATAACTTGATTTTCCTGCATCAATTATCTGCAGCCTGTTGAGTGACTAGTAACCAGAGATGATAGGCAATTGAAGGTTTAATGTTAATAACTGATAATGGCTTGTAATCTATTCTTCAGGCAACAAAATATTCCCTCCCTCCATTTAATTTAAACAAGGTCTTCATTCAAAGGCAGGAAAATCTTTAGATACAAGCAACTTCAGGATCAACATGACCTGGGATGGTTGTACACAAATGTTATACTAGACTGCAAAGTTATCCTGTTTAACCAACATTTCAACCAAGGCTTCCAGAACACCCTGCCAAAGAGTGAAAATTACATTGATCAAAAAGCAAGGTGGAGGTGAAGTGGTGCAAGTTTGTAAGAAATGTCAGCTTTTGGTGTTATTAAAACTCTTTGCTCTTATCTCTGTATCATGAAGCTGGTTGAATTTATAAACTAGTGTAAAAATTCAACAAATATTTATTGACATAATTAATTTATCATTCACAGCTGTCTTACCTTCTGCTTATTTCACAAATGACTATATAAATAAGATGAATAAATAACTGAAGGTCTTTTGAATGAACATGCTTGCTGTGGGCATATAATAAGAACATGTTAATATAAAATTCATATTTCATAAACTAAATGTCAATATGCATAAGATAAGATCAGAGAGAAATATCTCTTGTGGTGCTCACCTTTTAATCTCCTTTCAATGCAAATGCATTTCCTGAGATTATGAAATGGGATTTGGGATACAATGACTTAATAGCATCTTCGCCACAGAAAATTTCTAAGTTATATTAAAAGTAAATGAGCATTATTTTTTATCAGAGTATTTCTTTAAAGATAAGAAAAGCAGTTTAAAATTTTAGTTCTATGATTCCCTTTGGTTCATCTTTCTGTGTTTAATACCTGTGAGGATTAGAGCCATATGGAATTACTGTTCTTTTTGGAATTCAGCAAGCATCAGCCACAGTGGGCCCCTTGGTTGCTGAAAAAAAGTGGCTCTTGGATTTGTCAGGTTGAAATCATCGAGGTTACAGTGTACCAGTTGCTTCTATTTAATACAGTTTATGGATTGGCTCTGGCTCAAAATCTTTCTAAATCAAAGAAGGAAAAACTATCTCATCTAACAATACCTCTTTTCTGCTAAGAGGAATTCATGTTTTGCTTAAAGATAATTTCAGAGGAAGACATGAATTTTCCCCAAGAATGTATGCATCTTCCTGCAGTTTTTCCAGGCACCGTTTAGCAAGGGTGGACAATTCTGTTGTGTATTTTCTGAAAAAAAAAAAAAGTCCTATACGATGTCCCTCCTGTACCTGTCTTCTTATGGTGAATGTCACAGTAAAATACATACAAGGATACAGTTGATTTTTCATTTGTTTATCTTTTTTGTTTTTCATTTGAGGGTTTTATTCTGTGTGGTCTGGAAGGGGGAGCTAAGGAGGACCCTGTGGAGTCCTCACTGGTGAGTAAAAAAAAAAAAGCTGGACATTACCTGGCACTGATGCAGGACACAGGGCTCAGCTGGGCTCTGCCATTTGAAGGAGCTGTTGTAGGTATTTCCTTCATAGGTGCAACCTAGGTGGGAAACACAGAAAGAAAAAGAAAGGCCAAAAATGAACATGTGTTTCCTTTATCTTTGGAGCAAAAGAAGTTATATCTAATTACAATAAGACTAGTAATCCCAGGGACCATCAGCTCCCCGGCTATTTTTTCCCAGGACACAGCTAAGCCTTCTAAGTACCTACTTGGCATCCACTTAGGTTAATTCTCTGACTACTAAATCCACTAATTCATGGACTGTGTTTTCAAATGAAACATCACAGATCGATGAACTCTCTTGGCCAAAATGCATGATTTTATTATGCTTAACAAAGTTCTCATACTTTATTACTTCTCATAATACCAGAGCTAAAAGCAGCACTATGAAAAAGGTGATCTTACATGAGAGCAAAGGAACTCAAAATTGCTGAAGATCAAGAAAGAAGTTTCAAATGTGGCAGGGACTTAAAGCAGAAAACTAAAATAGAGAGACTGATTGCAAAATTCTATACATAAGAACTACTGTCTTCACCGGATAAAACCTTCCAAGGCTTACCTCCTAGCTCGCAGAGCTATGGTTCCCAGGTTCAATTTTATTTTACTCTTAGGTAATGAATTAGATTAAATATATCTGAAACTGCCAATGTATGGATTACTATATGTTAACTCACTGGCCAAAATAAAAGTCATACTTATTCATTGGCAAAGAAAAAAAAAAAGAAGTCAAAAGACCAGAGAGGCTCCAAAGAGGGAACAATTCATTTAATTGAGATTCCTCAAATAAATAATGGCATAAACTCAAAGAAATAATGTTGTGAAGAACAAGCCTCAATCTTGATTTAGTTTGTACAAGCAACTTCCACACTGAGGGTTATACTTCCTGGGAAGGTGCAATTGGCTATGCCAACAGTCACTGTAGTCTCAGGAGCCCACCAGGCTTAGAATGTTTAATCCAAAAAGTATAGAAAAGAACACATAGAAGGGATAATACAGAAATCAAAGGGACTGCCTGTCTGTTGCAATGACTTCTGGATACCTAATCATCCTCCATTCTGTTTCAAAGAGGAAAGAATCACTTTCTTCCATGAGTCGTTTTAGATACAGCCATGGTCAAAAAACTTAATGCATAGAAGCAGAATAATAATGGACTTAGGAAATTTTCAGTAGATGTTTTCATAAACTCAGAACCATGATCTAAATTCCCAAAGAATTATGAATGACTGAACAGAGCTCGGTAATACTCTTCTCTCTAGTTCCTACAAATCAAATTACTAAAGTACACAGCTGATTGGAAACATATTAGGGAAATGCTTTCGCTATATATTTTTTAATTTCCTTTGCATGAAGTGTTACGGAGATAGAGTATTCAACCACAGGAAACTTTAGCACACTACAAATTCTTACGCCAAACCAAGGATGAATACAGTAAATTTTCAACAATGAAAACCAATATAAAACAATTGGGGCTAGCATAAATCTTAGCAAACAAGCACACTTACAATCGACGTGCCATGTGCATGTCTAACCCACTAACACAGACTCACTCAGATAATAAATAACTTGTTCTGAGAGATGGAGGCGGGGAAATCAGAGAACCAAATCCAATTCATGTTAAGTCCAAGTGCATATGAAACGCCTGCCAAGTCTGCCAGTAGAGTTTCCGAATATGCTATATATTTTCATCATCTGGATTAAAAAACTTAAAGAAAGGGTGATTTTTTTTTTGCTGCTTATAGAGCAGGCAAAGATCTTGCCGTTTTTACTCAGAAGGAAGTGTTGTACAAAACCCATGCAACCCAGGGAGGAAGTGCAGACCAAAAGATCGTTCTTAACCGATGCCAGGTCATGTGCAAAGGGCTCCAAGAGCAGCACAGGGGCCTCTGGATTATTCCACTCTAAATGGGATAAAGGAATCTAAAGGGATTGGAACAAGTGGTCCACAGTACAGGGAACCCAACAGTGTTTTCTGCTTCAAATAACCGTCCATCCGAAGCATCGTTCCTCCACCATATTCTAACACTTGAAGAAAACTGGGCAACAATATTGGAAAATCAGACCAAGGTCAGACTGTGAAGTGCTTCATTGCTTTACTGCCCTTGTTCATACGTCAATCTATCAAACCTGAATCAAAGTAACAGATTTCCTCCAATGATGGATGACTCTGAATTACTAAAAAGACTCAAAAACATCTGGGAAAATCTCCACAGCAAGGGAAATCCACGCCTTTTCCTTCCTCCCCTACCCTCACTAGCATTAGCTAGTTATGGAGACTGCGGTACATCAGGGATCAGAGGAGCTTTCATAGGTAAGGATTCTCAGAAATAAGATAATTAAAGAAAGGTTATTACCACTCTTAGGGCTCATGTTCAAAGATAAGCATGTTATCTTAGTGAAAGACACTAAGGCGTACTATATGAAGATGTAAGTAATCAAATAAAAACTTAAATATACTCCAGAAGTAAATCACCTCTTATTTTCTTTTTTCTTTTTTTTTAAAGAGAGAGAGAGAGAATTTTTTAATATTTATTTATTTATTTTTTTTTTTTTAGTTTTTGGTGGACACAACATCTTTGTTTTTATTTTTATGTAGGATCAAACCCAGCGCCCCGCACATGCCAGGAGAGCGCGTTACTGCTTGAGCCACATTCCCAGCCCTCACCTCTTATTTTCTATAAGGTAAATTTCTTTGTAATAAATTCTATTTGTCACCAACTTTATGTTGATCACAGGGTACACACATAAAACCTTGCCCTCCTTTTTTGTTTAAGCCTCAGAGGCAAAATATACTAACTCTCTTTTTGGCCAGAATAGAAAGAGGGGCAAAGAAAAATTTCCACCATATATCCAGGTAGAGTTTTCATGCTGCCTATCATGAAAGACGAGTTTTATTTTTGTTTTTCCAATCCAACGCAGACTGATACTTTGAAAAATATAATAAAGATGACTTACTAGAATAATTGAATTTAAAAGACTATGCAAAATGATGTAAGCCCATTTTTTATTATTACATGTAATAGTTATAGAATCCTCTGTCACTGAGCCACATCCCCAGCCCTTTTTTTTTTTTTTTTTTTTTTTTTTTGAGACAGCGTCTCACTAAGTTGCTTAGGGCCTTGTTAAGTTTGTGAGGTTGGCTTCCAACTATTGAGTATCCCACCTCAGCCTCCCAAACCACTGGGATTACAGGTGCACTCCACCATAACCTTTTTCTTTAAATGATATTTACATAAACTTTCTACAAGAAAATTTGTAAACACCCATTCACTTTTCCTCTGGTATCAAAGAGCTTTTGAGATTCCACAAGTTTCAATAAAACCATTAGTACTACAGAAGGAAGAAGTGGTTATTTTCTGATAAAATCACACTATATTTAAACCAGTAGTTTGAAACCAAGGGAGATTTTGCCTCTCACCCCTTCTCCCTCTCAGAGACTTTTGGCTATGTTAGGGGACATTTTTGGTTGTCACAACTAGAGGATTAGGGATATTCCAGGCATCTAGTGGGGTAGAAGCCTGGGATGCTACTGAACAGCTGACAAGGCACAACAAAGAATTAACCAGCCCAAAATATCAATTGTGCCAAGATTAGGAAATACTGACTTAAACCATCATGGAGAGTTCAATAATCTTCATTTATGTCTAAAAAAAAATACAAAAATGAGCCTAAACTAGTAATACTTTGTTTTTATATGCATTTGGGCTCTTTTTAGATTAAATATTTTCAGAGTGAAGAAGAACTTCATGGTATTTTTTAGCAGACATGCTCTTGCAGAGAAGCTCTGCTTAGTCAACCAGTCATCTCCGAAAACACATGGCGATGGAAACAGGAAGAAGACAAATTAATTGAATCCACAGTTAAACAATAAAACTCATTTTTCCTATTAGTTGCAACCTTTTGCAGTGGCCACATTATCCCAAGGGAGAGAGAATACCACACATTTTCATCATTCTGTTGTTAAAATAACTGTTGAAAATCATCACGACCATAAAAAATGGCACTGGCCTTTGAACAAGTCTTAAATGTGCCTGGTTTCGCCCTTCTAGTCTAAATCCTGTCACTGCTTATGCTAACCTGAGCCTTAGAGCAAAGAACTGGAAGTTATCATCACCGGTAGTTTACCCAAAGTCCCTCACAGTGTGTCCCCAATCTACATTTGGAGTCCTTTCCCTCATCCCTAGAACACCATCATGGTTCCTGGGGTTGCTTTCTCAATGAACCTGCATGCTTCTGAATGCATGTTCAAGTTCTCAACGGGCAACCTGGCTACTGTGGGATGGCCATCCACCATCCCCATGAAACTTATCCTCTCAGGCTGCAGTTCTCTTCCGAAGAGCATAATCAAAGGACACTGGGTCTTTATCTTATACGACCTCTCTCACACCTTTCTTCTTCAACCCCCCTCACACATTTTAAAAACTCTCTTCCAATTCTTTCCATTCCCTCCATTCTGGCCTTAGATAAGCTGCAGGTTATTTCTCACCTGGACTGTTACAACAGCTCACTGAATATTTTTCCTGGTGTGGTAAAGATGGTATCTTTCAAGTCGTCCTCCCCAATAGCTGCCAGCATGTGCCTTTTCAAGTCCAAATTTTATTATGTCATTTGCTAACTCGAATTCTATCAATGACGGATGGTGCTCAGCCTGGCTGAGATGTACACTATGTACCAACCCCCAATCCTTCTTCTCCTGACCAATCGGATCAGAATCTCTAGAAATAAGAAGTGGGAAAAGGAATCTAATGTACAGCTGGGATTGAAAACCACTGACCTTTACTCTAAAATTAAAACTTGTTGCTATATCCAGTCACATCTTGGCATCCATAACGGATAGTTCCAGGACCCCAGAGAATAGCAAAATCCACAGACACTCCCTTCAGAAAACATGGTGTATATTTGCATATAACCTACACACACCCTCTCACATACTTTAAATCATCTCTAGCTTACTTAAAATATCTAATATGATGTGACTACTATATAAATAGTTGTTATACTTAATTGCTTGGGGAATAATGACAGGAAAAAAAGTCTATACATATTCGGTACAGATGCAATTTTTTAAAGATATTTTCAATTTGCAGATGGTTGAATTCACATGAACAGAACCCAAAGACATGGATAGCCTATTATACAAGCTCCCAGGCCTGACCTTAACTCACCTCTTCTCCCAAACTCAAACTGTCTCCACTGCCTATAATCTGCACTTAGGATTTCGCCAAATATGGTCAGAAGATCTCATTCTACGACTTTGCATATGCTTGTCCCTTCTTGAAAAAAAAAACAAACAAACAAATCTCATCCATTCCTTCCATCTCCTCCCAGCCCCCATAGGGACACAGAGGTCATCCAGGCTCTCATCTGCCTAATTCATCCTTCAAGACTTGGCTCAAGGTCATAGCCTCTAGGAAATCATGCTTTAAACTTCCCTGACCAGTCATACTTCCATGCACTTTCTCCATGCACAATGTGAATTTCCAGGTCCCTTGCAGTACTTTGGATGTAACAGGCACTTAATAAATGTTTAATTTCACTGGGAGTAAACAGCAAGCAAGCACTAACACACATTCCTGCAAACTGTAGAAATAGAACATAGAGAAGACAGCATTCTCTGAATGACCTCTCATCTTCTCCTCTTGGGCACATAGGCCCAAATCACCTTCATCTCCAGAAAAGTAAAACAACCTTGGAAAAATTCAGACAAGCTAATTTTCAATAAGGTGACTTTTCTTCCCCAAATCCACTTTGTCCCCAAACCACTAGTTTCTACTTCTCTTTTGTTGTTTGTTTTTGTTTTGTTTTGTATTGATTAGCACTCAGTCATCTTTACTTAAATTAAACCAAACTTGGCATTTCTGAAATCAGTTCATGCCATATGACATAGGGAAAGAGAGCAAACAGGCCTGCCATTCTTCCAAGCTTCCGGGTGCCCTGATGGGGTACCCCTACCCCTGGACTTGGTCAATAAACCCCAAATTCCCCAAGCCCAATACAATTTTTTTAATGAACCACTTTTCAGACACTGTTCTCCAAAAACATATGGAAGTACAATCAGAAGGGATAAACATAAAATCTGACTAGCCATTTGAGGGCTTAAATTGTGTCCTTAAGAGTTCATTTAAAACAGGCTTTTATTACTCTTTAAGGCTGTACCTACCATGAATCCTGCAGGCAATTTTGCTTATTTTGGGCTAATGGGAATTTTATAGCCAAACCATTTCCTCAATCCCAAGAGAAGAAATCAGGCTCATGAACTGAGTTCTTAAAAGAGTAGTGTATGCCCCTCACCACACATTCTTTTCATAGCTTTTCTTGTTCTGTATTCCAATTAGGAATTCAACATACAATTAAAATGAAATAATCAACAATAGAATAAAAATGGAAAAAAGGCAATTTTACTTAATTTTTGATGATTTTTTAATGCCTAAAGCCCAAATACCTGGAAATAGCCCATGAGCATTGTGCAAATCCAGCTCACTTCACCAGGACAAAGGGACACAAAACCACCACATGACCTGCATGTATTTCTGATCTGTATATTTCTTAGAGACAGCAAAGTGATGAAATAGTGCCTTATGATGTCATAACTTCATAGTATCAATATAATATGTTCAATATCTGGCATTGATATAAGATAATAAAATAGATTCTATGAATCACAAATGAATTTGGCTTCTATTGAACAAAATATGCTTTGGAACTTTTAAATATGATTAATATAATGAAATAAAACTGCAAGAGAGAAAAATACTTGCAACTTTTTTTCTTTATACAAACCAGTCACCCATCATTCTTGCACTTGACCTGTTCTAACCTTAAATGATTCTAAACATGGGAGTCCTTCTTCCTTTCACTGGACAGAATCACCCTGCTGCAGCCACGCCACCCTCAGCAGCCCCTTGTCAGGGAGCCAGCACCCACTGCTTCCTGAGAGGCAAGGGAGAAGGAACCAGGTGGAGCTGGCACTAAGCAAAGATAAAGAGAACCAGTAACACAACCATGAGTGACTGTCCCGTCAAGCCCCCAGACTGACCTTCTAATGTGGACAGGAAAATGTCACCACAGGCCATTCCCAAAGATGAGTTCCAAAAATTGTTTTTGAAAAACATTATGTGAAAAAGAAAAATCTTCAATAGGCAAAATGGGAAAGAAGAAAGAAAATTAAAATCCTTGCCTATTGTTGCAGGTGGGGCATTGTACTTGAGGTTTTTGCCTAGGGTTCAATTTTATTCTCATGGAAGGCCCCACAGGACAGACAACATTTTACCCCTACATTGTTAAAACAAGGAATCAAGGTTGAGAAATGTAGAATGACTTTGTCCCAGTCAAGCAGCCGCTCTGCCTGTCTTACGCCAAACCCATGAACTACGTGGGTTCTATGGGTATACAGAAGGAACTTAGACAGTGGTGGCTTCCTGAGGAAAAACAATACCCTGAGGAGATGGCATGCTGCCTTTCAGTGACAATTCACAAAAAGTCATGAATGGAATCCTCAGTTTTCCCAAAGTAATTTTTAAACATCAGTAAATATCACTTTGATGATCATAAAAAATAAGTCATACACAGCACACATGTGAAATAATCCCTCTGTGATTAAGGCAATGCTCTGTGTGATTTTTATATATTGGGAATACATAACATGATGTAACCTTTAGTGTTCTTGGGGATGGTTGAACTACTACCCTTCCTTCTCTCTCTCTCTCTTTCTCTCTCTCTCTCTCTCTCTCTCTCTCTCTGGGGGGGGGGGGG
>NW_026000153.1:10129535-10135001 GCF_001458135.2 Marmota marmota marmota | reverse complement strand
TTTTTTTGGGGGGGGGGGGGGGCACCAGGGATTGAATTCAGGGCACTCAACCACTGCGCCACATCCCCAGACCTTTTTTTATTTTTTTATTTTGAAACAGAGCCTCACTAAATCGCTAAATCACTGAGGGTCTCACTAAATTTCAGAGGCTGGCTTTGAACTTGCAATCCTCTTGCCATAACCTCCTGAGCCACTGGGATTACAGACATGTGCCACCACACCCAGCCTCTTTTTTTTTTTTTCATTTTTAAAATAGATTCACCAGAAGATACATGGACTTTCTGTTCACAAAGGAAAGGAGGTTTCATGAAGGAAGGGAGGTTTCCAACCTCTTCCAGTGTTAACCTCTTGTATAACCACAGTACAATACCAAAACCAGGAAACTTATAAAATCTACTAATATAGATTTTACATTAGATTTAAACAGAGCTTATGTAGATTTTTACCAGTTTCATACATGTGTGTGTGTGTGTGTGTTTCCATTCAGTTTTATCATATGTAGACTCTTATAACCCATCAACTCATAGAACTACACTAGCACCATAAGGCTCCCTCAGGCTATTCATTTATAGCCACACTCACTCTGCTGTATGCTTCCATCCCTAAACCCTGGCAACCGCTAATCAGCTCTTCATGTCTACAGTTTTGTTATTCAAGAATGTTCTATTAAATGAATCATATGTGTGTAGTCTTTGAGATTGACTCTTCTCTCAGAATAGTTCCTCTGAGCTCCATCCAAGTTGTTGCATGGATCAATAGCTTGTTCTTTTTATGGCTGAGCAGCATCCCCTAGTATGGATGTACCATAGCTTGTTTAACCATTTACCCACTCAACAACATCTGGGTTGCTTCCAGGGTTTTGCTTATACAAGTAAGGCTGTTGGGAACATCGGTGTATAAGACTGTGCGTGCACACTGGTTTTTGTTTTACTGCTCAGGAATGCAATTGCTGAGTCATATGGTAAGTGTATGTTTTTTTGTTTTTTTAAGAAACTGTCATACTAATTTCCAGAGTGACAGAACAATTTGACATTTTCACCAGCTATGTACAAGATTCTCCACATCTTAAGTAACATTTGGTAGTGTGGGGGTTTTTTAGCCATTTTGATGGGTAAATAGTGATATTTCATTGTGGTTTTGATTTGCATTTTCCTAATAGCTAATGATATTGAGCATCTTTTCATGTGATTAATTGCCATAAGCACTCAAGCATATCAACATACATTATATATACTCTTTGATGAAATGTCTAGTTATAGCTTTTTTCCATTTTCTAATTAGATTTTTTTGTTCTATTCACAAAGTTTTCCATAGAGCAAATGTGTGTTATATTGATGATATTCAAGTTATCAATTTTTCCTCTTATGGTTTTGTGTCAAGTCTGAAAATGTTTTGCCCAACCTTAGATCCCAAATATTTTCTCTGACATGCTTTCTCTAGACTTTTTGTTTTACATTTCATATTTAAGTCTGTGATTAATTTGACTTGATATCTATATTATGTATAACACATAGACCAGGTTTATTTTGTTTATTTATTTATATCTAATTACTTCAGCAGCTACTATTGTAGTCATATTATAAGTAAACTGATTCGACCCATTTTATTCTCTTTTTCTTTTTCAGAATTGTTCCAGCTACTCTAGGTTCTTGGCTTTTTTATGTTAATTTTGGAATAAGCTTGTCTATATCTGCAGAATACCTCTATTGATATCACTCCTTTTCATACCTTTTAAAAAATTATTTATATGGGAGATCAGGCTTGATTCAAACATCATTCAGGAACTTCTCTCACTGCCAGATGAAGCTGGCTTATGTTTGCCAAGTCCTACCCTAAATATTGGGAAGCATTTGCCAAGGAGCAGTCCAAGGACTTAAGGGTATCCCTAGGGGCTATAAAAATGCAGATGCGTACCACCCATCTTCATCCTCTTATCCGCACCTCCTTTACCTGGGCTTGTTTCTAGAAAGTTTAAGCTAATCTTCCTGTGCTTGAGATGATGTCAGAACTGTGTGGCCAGCAGAAGAGGCCTCTGATTAAACAGGCCACCATATCTGCACAGTCTGAGGGAAGCTGTGTGGTGCCCCTCTGGTCTCTTGCCACAGAATCAGAGAGGGATTTTTGATGTGTTTGAAACACACATGGGTAGGGAAAATTCACCCATTCTAGAAACAGGACAAAACTGACAAGTACCTTAACCTATGGAAAAAAGCTTAACACAGACTGCCAAATATCTGGCAAAAAAAAAAGCAATCTCTGACTCATGTGATGAAACTGGGAGAGGAATAGGGACAAATCTCCACATGGCACACGTCGCCCACTCGGCACCCAAGCCAAGGTGGAAGCTGGACCTTCAGTCTCAGGTTTTCTGAATCTGAGAGGAATCATTGATTCATTAATTTTAGCTTATCAACAAAGACTTTTCTTCTTAAATTGTATTTGTTTTGTTAGTTAAATTGTTAAAATGAAGAAAATATGAAACACCAGCATGTGGTCAGTGGCGTATTGCTAATGTTTAATAACTGGCTCTGTAGTGAGAAAAAGCACTGATTTTACATTTTCTAATCCCAAGGTATAAATACTCCTACCACAGTTGATTTCAAACTATTAATGTGCTGTCAGTGAGCACAGAGTTGCAAAGATAAACACTCGAGCATATCAACATACAGAACCACAGATAGACCATCCCTACTCCCAAAATTCAAAACCTGAAACTTTTTGAGCACCAACATGGTACCACAAGAAGGAAATTTTACACCATGAAACTTTGTTTCACACACAAAGCATTTAAAACATTGTACAAAATTACCTTCAGGCTATGTGTATAATTTATATGTAAAATCTAAAATAAATTTTGTGTTTACATTTGGGTACCATCCCTGATCTATCTCATATATATTCAAAAATTATTAAACCTAAAAAAAAAAATCCAAAATCTGACACATCTCTGTTTCCAAGCATTTTGGATCAGGTATATTTGACTTGTATTTATTTTAAAATTAGATGCTATTGTCTCTGTAAAACCTTTCACCTTCCTAACAGAAGAACATGAACATTTGGCTAGAGTTCAGGGTATTTATTAGCATCAGAGGCCCTGCTGTTTATCCCATATACCTAGATAAACTTACATAAGAAGAGCAATCACATCTTTTCAGTTATTACAGTATAACTGGTCCTCCTTCTCCTAACTCTGGCATACAAAAACACATAATTTAACCAAGAGAACAAGCGTTCCAGGATCAATTAAGAGTACAGGTGCCCAATGAAAACTACACAAATGTCCATCAGAGCACAAATGGATCAACAAAATGTGGTACATACATACAGTAGACTATGATTCAGTCTTTCAAGAAATACAATTATGATACATGCCACAACATGGAAAAAACTTGAAAACATTATGCTAAAATAAGCCAGACACAAAAAGACATATATTGCATGACTCCTCTTACATGAGGTAGCTAGAATTGACAAATGCATCAAAACAGAAAGTAGAATAGATGTTACCAGAAAATGAATGACATTTGTTCAAAAGAAGAAAAATACCAAATACCTGGCATGTCATCAGTGGTGTGCTGCTAATACTTAACAACTGGCTCTCTACAGAGAAAAGGCACTGGCTGGAGGGAGTTACTGTTAAAGTTTCAACTCGGGATTGTGAAAAAGTTCTAGAAAAAGAATGGTAACAGGTGTACCACATTCATAAGTGTACCTAATACCACTGAATTGTAGACTTATAAGAAGCTAAAATGGTCAATTTTATGTTATGTATATTTTGCCACAATAAAATCAATGCAAATGCTTGGGCCCATTCATTGGAGATTATGATTCAAATGGTCTAGAGCAGGTCTCAGGTATCTGAATATTTTCAAGCAGCTGTGACAATTCTGGGGTTAAAGTAGGTTTAAGATCCACAAATCTGGTCTAGCCTCTATGTTTTAGAGAATAGGAAACCAAGGATTAGAAATAAGTGGCTAGGTAAAGGTCAAGTAACTAGAAGTGATAGAGTCAATAACTTATTCCATATCTACTTCCAAGTCCTTTCCCCTTTCATTTCATTCTTTGAATAACTGAGAATCTTTATTGTACAATTCACAATAAAAATATGAATATATGACTCTGGCTTTTGCACTTAGCACCTCAGTATGGCCTTACCTCTGGAGCTTGGAAGTTATTATCCTTGCTTCTGCATTCACAGCCTCATCAGGGTGGCCTTGCCACAGTCCCCAGGGCCCAATAAAACAGAAGCTCAAAGAATGGGTTCTGAGAATGCCCAGACATTCCTGGGCTGTCAGAGGGCTGTCTCACATAGTCGTCCACAGCTGGTCGATGCCCAAGCACGTCTTCAGATAAACATCATGAGCCTTTAACCACCACACTCCTGGAAACATAAGGAGCTGGCTCTGGTGTAAACAGGCTCACCCTGAATGAAGAAGGCACTCAAGTTCACAAACATACCAATGTGCTTTGTTCACCTTCATTATCATATAGTCCTATTACACACCAGCCTCTTCAGCAGACAGACTTCTAAGCAAATACACACTAGATGAGATTCTTCTCCAAAAGGGGATCTAGAACATTAGATGTTAAAAGAAATAAAAATATGTACCAATTTCTGAAGAGATTGTGAGCCTATTCTTTGATAGTCTAGAAGGAATGCTACCATCGCAGCATAATAATACTTTTAATTAATATAGCTAGCTGGACACTCAGGCTTCTTCATAAGTAGAAACATGTCACATATACAGACAAGCTTTCAATTTCACAGCTGCCAAACTTAAACAGCAATTAAAAGAGAACCTAGAGAGATTGCAGGATATTTTACATCAAATCATTCCTTTCCTGTGCTTTCTGATGCTGTACCCCAACTTCCCATTCAGAACACCTAGCTTTACTTTTCTCAGGTTGAGAAAAGTATTATATTATATTATATTATATTATATTACAATGAAATGTAATATAAGACAGTAAGGGGAAAACCATCTGAAAGTGCTAAGCAGTTTACTCTTTAGAGTAGGGGCATTATAAGCAGGCATAGTATTGTTTTAAAAACACCTGCAGAAAATTGGTGCAGCCAATTTGGAAAGCAGTATGGAGATTTCTTGGAAAGCTGGGAATGGAGCCACCATTTGACCCAGCTATTCCCCTTCTCGGTCTATTCTCTAAATACCTAAAAAGAGCATGCTACAGGGACACTGCTACTTCGATGTTCATAGCAGCACAATTCACAATAGCAAGACTGTGGAACCAACCTAGATGCCCTTCAATAGATGAATGGATAAAAAAAATGTGGCATTTATACACAATGGAGTATTACTCTGCATTAAAAAATGACAAAATCATAGAATTTACAGGGAAATGGATGGCATTAGAGCAGATTATGCTAAGTGAAGCTAGCCAATCCCTAAAAAACAAATGCCAAATGTCTTCTTTGATATAAGGAGAGTAACTAAGAACAGAGTAGGG
>NW_026000153.1:10084858-10127542 GCF_001458135.2 Marmota marmota marmota | reverse complement strand
GGGATAGTAGAGGATAGGAAAGGCAGCAGAACACAACAGACACTAGTATGGCAATATGTAAATCAATGGATGTGTAACTGATGTGATTCTGCAATCTGTATTTGGGGTAAAAATGGGAGCTCATAACCCACTTGAATCAAAGTGTGAAATATGATATATCAAGAATTATGTAATGTTTTGAACAGCCAACAATAAAAAATTAAAAAAAAAAAAAAAACACCTGCAGAAACCCCCAAGCCAAGTTAGGGGTGCATTTTACACAATGATATAAAAAGAGAACAGGTATGATATAAAAATGATGGTACCTAGGAAATCTGAAATCATAATTGCAGAATATTACCTAGTAACTTTGCACTATTCAATGAGGCACCTATGAAAAAATTACACTTAGGTGAACACTAGGTCAATTAGCACTAAAATACTCAACAGCCACTGCCAGGTGAAAATACACTTAGACCATGGTGGTTGTAAGGATTTTTGTTTTTACAGTTTAGAAAATTCAATGGAAAAAAGAAAACAGTAAAAGCCCAGGACTGACTGACAGGCATTCAGTCATTTTCTTCACTCCTACTTATCCCTTCTTATGCTCTCCCTATCATTCTCTCCCAACTTTTAGGAAGCCAGTAATAACACATTAAATGTACACTTAATACTGAAGACACATACTGAACTAAAAAGACTGGAATTTGGCTCCTTGGCCCCTTATGTCCTGTTTTTCTCTAGTCCCCTTCTTCCTACATATCTTCAGTGGGTACTCAGCATATGCCAGGCACAGGTAGCAGGGCTGAGAAAACTATAGTCACTGTCCTTACAGAACTGCCAGTATGCTGGGAACACCAGAAAATCAAAGGCTAGTGAAGAGAAGAGATACCTAGTTCTACAGCAAGTGTCCATTGGTGCCAGGAAGCAATGCCTAAAGTGAGATCTGAAGAAAGGGCCAAAGTCATGATTTCCAACCCCTGATAAATATCTACCTTGTATAATCCCATCTTTGCATATGAGCCAGACTTGTGCGTTTGATCAATGTCATATGTGGTTAGGTTATGTTAACTGGCAAAAGAGAAGAAATTATATGGGTATAATTAAGGTTCCTAATCAGTTCTGACTTTGAGTTATCAAAAGGAAGATTATCCTAAGTGAGCCTGATGAATAGGTGAGTCCCTAACATGGGTCTATAAGTCAGAGAGGGGCTGTCCTATTGGTATTGAATAAGAAAGCTATTCTATAGCTGCAAGAAACAGAATTCTGCTGATAACCACATGAGCTTAGAAGAGGATTCTGAGACTCAGGAAACTCAGACCTCCCTGGCACCAAGATTGCAGCCTAACAAAGGACCAGCTAAGTATGCCCAAAATCCTAATCTATGTAAGCCACGAAATAATAAATAAATTGTCATAACCAGCTATACATCAATAGAAAATTAATCTCAAGCTCAGCAACAGAAGGCAGCTCTGAGGCTGGTGGCTGCTGTGTTCTGATAAGGCTATCAGGCACTTACATGGAAGATAACAGGGAGAACAGAGTCGCACAATGTTCTTTGTGCATAGCAAAGAACATTCTCAACTTGGCCCACTTTAGGAAAATGAAAACTGATGCACCCAAAGTCAGCGGCAAGCCTTAGAAATCTAATCTCCTAACTTAAAGGCAACCACAAACTCTCCACTTAAACTGCCTTCCCAAATCCTACATAATCCAAAAAACAAAACCCCTGAGAAAATGGGTTGAGGCAAATTTGACAGGGAAAGCTGATCTCTATTTTAAGTTTCCTTACCACTTTTAACAACAAAAGCAGATTTTTGTAAAGTATGACTTTAATGTTAACAAGGTCCTTTTAAATAAATAGGGTCATTTTTATTTAAATGCCAAAATAGCCTGGTTTGTATTATGGGTAAGCAATCTAGGAATTATAATATTTTATACATCTTTTTTCAGTTAGGGAAAAAGGAAAAAAAAAAGAAATCCCTATTGTTTTTTATTTTGTTTTTTCTTGTCTTTAGAAACATATTAATGACCCCCACTCAAATTTCTGGTGCTGGGTAGATAAAATGAGTTATACTGAGTTATATTTTACATCAAATCATTAAAATATATATGCAGGAATTCCAGAGACTAACACTTTCATTAAGAAGTGCATCAGAAATTCTCTAAAGCTCCAAAAACTGGTAAAAAAAAAAATAACAGCAACACTGCAAACTGAGTATCTCAATGATGGAGAGTCAATGTAATTTCCCAAGATAAGTTTAAAGTGACAAGTTAGTGTCAGCACTAAAACAGCTTGGAGTAAATTTAGCAGAAACTTCTCTTGGAAGGATCCCAATAAACTTATACAGAAGTTGACTCCAAGAAAAGATCTGAAGTCAAGAGTGGTAGGGAACCTTGCTTTACTATAGACACTTCTGTACATTTTAACAGTGTGGTGTGCATTATCTGTTTAGAAATATTTGAACCTGGCAATGGTGCACACCTGTAGTCCCAGATACTCAGGAGGTTGAGGCAGGAGGACTGTTTGAGCCCACAAGTTCATGACCAGTCTGGGCAGAACCTTGTCTCTAAAAGTTTTTTTTTTTTTTTTTTTAAATTACAAAAACTAAGTCACAAAGTGTCTCCCTGGAACACTGCTGCAATGACAGTTGTGGTTACTGAAGAGGAAAAAAATTAACAAAAGAAAAATTTAATCAAAAACTAAATTTTAGGTTTCCCCTAAATTTAAATGCCAATTAGTAAGAAACTACTGCCTCCTCAACCATGTGTTGTTTTCAATCACCTTCAGAAATCTCTGCCTACAAATGGCCTTTGAAATTGCTGGAAGAGGAAGAGGGTAGCAAGACCAAGGGCTACTGAAACAACTCTCATTCAGATGCTATTCCCTGCTATATCTCTGGAGCCCTCTTGACTCTGGGTCTCCTACTTCTTATCCCACTGACAGACCTTTGATCCAAAAGAGGGTTTGTACTCATTTGGGATGCAAAACCTGAGGCAAGCCATCATCCAGGCTGATAATATAAAATAATTATCAAGGAATTTGGTCATGTCTAAATGGAAGGAAGGCAGAAGTTAAGGAAAGAACCACTTTTATGGAGGCAACAGACAATACACAGTTATGATTGCCAAAACAAGTTTGGTTAAAAGCAAACAGCCAGGTTGGCACACAGCTAACTCAGCTTTTTCATCTTAAAATGTTTAAACAATAGGACAGTTTACTCTGTTAACACAGAGAGCATGATTATTCTTATACAAGATTTTTTATTAAAAATGTTTATTCCTATAGATGGTAAGGGTCTGGTTCCCTCCAAAATAGCCTCATAGCAATATTCTGAAAGGCATGATCATCTTCCAGGTCATTCTCAAAGGATGGAGAAAAGACTCTTTATTCATAATCTTTTATTGTACAAATTACAATCTAAAACTAATAATGTTCAACCTATCACCAAAACTATCACCATTATTCATAGTTTTCTTTTCTTTAGTCAGTAATTTTTCTGTACAAATGAGCCCAATTAAAATTCCCTATGCATGTGGCTAATTCTTGTTTATCAGAGCCCCTAATGGTTGGCCAGATTTTGGAAGTTAGTGTGCAAAACTGATGTTTTACTTCTTTCTTTTCATTTTACAAAACATCATAGGATAATTGTTAAGTAAAATATAAAAATTAAAACTACTCGAGCACAATGGTGCACACCAGGGAATCCCAGCAACTTGGAAGGCTGAGGCAAGAAGATCACAAAGCCAGGCTCAGCCACTTCGCAAGGTGTTACACAATGTAGTGAGACCTCTCTCAAAATAAAAGAATATTAAAATAAAGGGCTGGAGATGCAGCTCAGTGGTAAAGCAACCCTGGGTTCAATTTCCAGTACCAATAATAAATAAATAAATAAATATATGTTAAAACTATTAGAAAATGCAAGCCATGGGGTCACAACCAACCAAAATAGAAAGAGAAAGCACAATGAAATCAAAGATAAGAGATCTTATAGAAAATAAACCCCACTTGACAAATAAAAGACTAATTTTTTTCTATCTTTCATCAAAGTATTGTGGACAATTAATATTTCATGTTCTATATGAAGAAAGAGAACGGAATTTGACCTATACAGCTTGAAACACACCTTACTCATTTATGATCCTCTAATAACAAACATATATTCAGATAACAAATACATTATTGTTCATGAAAGAACCCCAAATTAAAAGATGATTTTCAGTCCAAGTAAATATAGAAAAGCTGCCAAAACTGTCTGTTTGATTCCCAATGATCTCATTTGTTTTCATCAAACAATATTGAGTCTTTTCAAATTAGATTAATCTTTTGCCCAGTTATTAGGCTATTTGGATAAAAATTTATAACCATTATTAGCATAAGAATAATCTCAAAAGTACTTTGAAATAGTTATTTGAGAGGAATTAGTTATAATATACTTATTTTTTGTTTGAAAGAATATTCTGGCTTCACAAAAGTTAAGAGCAATTTGGTAAGAAGCACTATCCCACTAAAATCTGGCACAGGGATCAGTAAATACTTATTGAATTAATGAATAAATGGAACATATGAGCAATCTGATTAAATCAAATAAGAACACAAATATACACATATGCACACACAAACACACACACATACACAAACACACACACAAAAAAAATTTCTAAGAATACTTGTAGAAATCTGAGTTGTCCTAAAGTAGGTCTACTCTACTACCTTCTCTTTAATATCAACATCTATTTCAGAAAAAAATAAGCAGAAATTAGGATAGGATTGTCATTTTATTGTCTGACTCTTCCCTAAACAATCAGTAATCAAAACAATTTTTTTTTTACTTTAACATGTTCCCTAGGTGACATGGGATGCAATAATTACATAATGTCTATGCACAATTTCTTGCCTCCATGTGTACCATGACCTGCATCTGGGAACCCTCTCCAGACCAGGCCTCTATGGCTCTGATCCCTCTATGGCTCTGATTCGCTTTAACTTGATAATAGAAATATGGTGCCTCTTTGGAAACCTTGCAGAATCTCCCAGATCTGTGGCCCTTGAGCATCTTCTTTCCCTATTCCTCCTCACTCTGGCATGCCTTCCCTGGACAACTTCCCCACTTGCTGGTGTTTCTTTGTGCATCCTAGTAGAGCAAATTCCTTGAGGACATGAACACCTTCCACTTGATCTTTGGAAAACTAATACCTTGGTAACCGAATGATTCAAATTCCCTAGGCCTTCAGTTTCCTCATTTATAAAAATAAAGAAATTACCTCCTTGCTGTGAAGACTAGTGATGAGCATAAACCAGCTAACCTAGTATCTAGCAATGGGGGAAACATTGGCTTTGGTACTTCCATGAAGATAACAGGGGGAAAAGACTTTAAAATACTCCAGATATTCACCTCTCAACCAGCAGGGCTTCAACAGCATGAAATGTCAGGTCAAGTGCCCATGACTGTTGTGAGCCCCAGATCAGAGCTCTTGGGAGATACAAGCAGGTAACACTTTTCAGAACACCATAAGGAGATCCCAACTTATAAGATTATTGTTCCTGTGGCAACAGCATCAGCACTGAGAAGCTGTGTGCCTAACCTGCAGCCTGACCTCGAATAAAGAAAGATAATGACTCTTAAAAACCTATCAGGACCTCTGTGACCCTATATGACTGATGCACAATACAGATAAACTTCTGTAACTATTTAAAGGAATAAAGTGAGGCTCCACATAATCATAAATAAATCATGCACTTAATTAAAAAGTGGCCCAATTAGAAGAAGTATACATAGAAGTAAGCAGAAATACAACTATGAACTAATACAGAGACTTCAAATGGCCCAAATTTCTTAAGAAGACAGTGCAGAAAGAGAAAAATAATATGCCTTCTTCTCTTTGTACTTTCCCCATATGGATATAGCAAAACAAACAGAAAAAAATTGTAGTCTCTGAATTTTTTCCAAGGCTTTCAAATGCAGAGTGTGTTGTATGATGAAAAGAATGAGGATGATAATAATAGTATATCTCAAAAGAAAAATCATTCTTAGGAATAACAGATGGTAAAACATTGTCCCTCTCTTCATTTGCCTGTATTCCAAATTTGTTCAATTCTGTGAATGCAGTTCTGCAGTATTGAACCCAAATCTGTGAAGACAGCATCATTCAAGTCTCAATTTATTGACAACAGTTGGTGCATTCTACAACCCACTGGGAAACATAAGGGCGATGATGGCCCTCAGTGAGGCTCTTGATAGCATTTCTCACCCACAGAAAGAGGGGAGGAAAATATCCCTCATGATACAGAGAAAAGCAGAGAACTGGCATAAGAGTGTGAATGTGGTGGTCTAAATTGAGGCAATCAGCTGGATGGAATGAAACAAGGGAATCTGGCAAGCTTTACAGGCAGGTGTATCATCTTTTAGGGAGAAAGGACTCTCAACAGAATAGGACAGGAAAATTTACCTTTTGGGTAGCCTTTTAATAATGTCCATCAGAATTTAAAGCATGCACCCACACACCCACACCACATACCACACACACAAACACACACACACGTGGACACACACATGCACTTATCACATGCATGTATGCACACACACGCACAAGCGCACACACGCACATGCACACACACAACACACACCACTTTTGGTCACAAGTTTCACAGACACATGTAGGCACACAGCAGGCATGGCAAGGTGGCCTCCATGCTGCTTAGAAAAGTCTTAAATCCAGATATATATCGTCTGGGAGATGTTAAATGAATTATTGCACATCAATGCTATGGAACCCATAAAACAACTGGAAAAGCATGAACTGGCCTGGGAAAATTCCTAAGTCATATTATTGGAGATTTTAAAAAAGCAAACTGCAAAAGACTATGTAGTTTCATTCCATTTCCATACAAATAAAAGCACACACACAAAATTATATATATGACTGCAAGAGGCCTGGGAAAGATATAATACATTGACGACAGTGATTATTTCTAAGCAGTTGACAGTTATTATTTCTTGCATTTTTTTAGGCTCAAAAAGGACTCTCTTTCCCCTTTCCTGGCAAAATGTTTTGGTGTGGTAATGCATTAATGTAGTGGTTATCTAATGAAAGTTAAAATTAAACATAGCTGTGCTAGGAAAGAGAAGGAGAGAAAGAGAGAAGTCAGAAAAGAAAAAGACCCCAGAAGATGATGGGAAATGGTTAGCCAGTTCTTGGGATTCAAGTTCTCCTACTTCCACTTATTTACACAACTGAACAACTAAAAAAGACTTTGCCTAAGCTTCAGCAGCATATCAACATCTGAGTTCGATCTTCTCAGCTTTTAGGGTATGCTCGGCTTGATTCTTGTATCATCATTCTAATTACGTACAATTTTCAAAAAAGAAATAAACAAAGGGTCATGGAAACAAACAGTTTCCCAGCTACAAAAGCAAAGAGACTTATCACCCCAAAATGCTGACTAGGACAGATAATGACTATCAGCCTCCACAGAATGTGGCTCTTCTTCCTCATAAACAACCTCGCTCTTCTCCCCTTCCTTTATCTGGTAGCAGGATCCTCCAGCCTCAGTGTACCCAGGGTCTCAAAGGAGACTTGAGCAAGAGCCCAGGCCCAGAGCTCCTGATACAGCACGTCTACAAGATTGATGGTGGGACCACCTAGAGCTGTCCCTGTCTCTGTCACTTACTTGCTCTGTGATCTTAGGAAAGTGAATAAACCTCTCAATGACACTATTTGCTCATGTATAAAATGGAGCTCAGGTAGCGCCTCCCATATACTGGTGTCAGATTCAGTGCCTGGCTCCAAGTACACAGTCCCAGAGAACTGCCTCTGCTATTTCAACAAAGAAGATGACCATCTTGGTGACTATAATTACTACTGGGCAAGGCCCAGGTATTTGCATTGTAACAGCTACTTCCATGACACATTACATTTTGAGAATGTTTATATTCATGATTCCCGGTGGTGGGGAGGGGTGATGACAGACCACAAGAAACAGTCCTCAAGGGTCACTTGAAGCAATTAAAGTTTTCACTATAGCTCCTCTAAGAAGCCTGAAAGACCCAAACCCTGTACCCATCCATCTCTCTAGGTTAGATACACACTGTGCGCATCTCTGCAGGAGGCCTGACCACTTCACCTGGGGAGCAGCTTTCAAAACCACTCTGAATGCAGTTGCCTTTCAGAATACAGGAAATGTTGGTCCATTGTTAACTGATTTGAAAAATTAGACACTCAAGGCCAGGTGCAGTGGCACATATCTGTAGTCCCAGCAGCTCAAAAAGATGAGACAGGAGGATTGTGAGTTCAAAGCCAGCCTCGGCCAGGGGCAAGGTGCTAAGCAATTCAGTGAGACTCTGTCTCTAAATAAAACACAAAATAGGGCTGGGGTTGTGACTCAGTAGTCAAGTGCCCCTGAGTTTGATACCTGGTACCAAAAAAAAAAAAAAAAAAAAATTAGACTCTCAATTTTTTTGCTAAGAAAAATTTATTGCATATTATATTTATAAATTATTTAATTTATATATTATTCCTATATCTGATTAAATTTTTTGACCCTTTGGCAGCTTTGCCTAGAGATTGTTTGGTTCTAAAATAAAATATTATCAGCAAACTTCTGGGTTAGCATGATTCCCCATTGAATCACTCCATTAAAAACAGAAAAAAACCCTTAATGTTAGCACGTAGATGCCTGTTAGAAAATTTAGCAGAAACACAGCTGCTACTGGCTCAGAATTTCTGCAACATACTAATGATTTGTTGTGGTGGTGGTGTTTTTCCCTTTGTGAACAGAAGATAACAAAAGCTTAGGAGGGGTTTACCAGATTCATGGGTGACCAAAGCCCAAGTGGCCTCTGAGTTAATACCAAAATCTGCACTACACTCAGTGCCCTCTTGAGACTATCTTTGGGATCACTCTTCCTTTGCTGCACAATGCATTTTAGTTTCAGCTTATCATCACCTTTGTTCAAGACTAAAGCACAGGGTACAATCTAAATGCCCCCAAATTGGGTTAGAAATGATCAAATAATTGCTAATACTTTCCCACAACAGAATCTTATGTATGTACCTGTTAAGAACAATATGTCCAGATAAATGGAGATGATATACCCTAACATTAATCTGTAAAATAATAATAATAATAATAATAATAAGAAGAAGAAGAAGAAGAAGAAGAAGAAGAAGAAGAAGAAATACAACTAGTAAGATATCAATGACATAAATACTCTCATGTGGGAAAAATACAAAAATCAATATACCAAATATTAACAATTTTTTATATTAATTTACCAAAAGTTAAAATTGTTAGTTTCTGGATGGTGAGATGAAAAGTAATATCAGCTTTTCTATAGTTTGGACTCTTTTTCAAAGCTTTTCATATAAGCAGTAATAACTATTCTAATCAGAAAAACATAAATGAAACAAAATCCTAGTAGTCTTAATACCTAAGAGTGAATAAATGAATACAACATGCTTTCTTTCTTTTCTTTTTTTTTTTTTTTTTTTTTTTTTTGTTCCAGGGATTGATTCTAGGAGTGCTGAACCACTGAGTTACATCCCCAGCCCTTTTTTTATTTTTTTATTAATTTATTTTGAGACATGATCTTGCTAAGTTGCTTAGGGCTTCGCCAAGTGGCTGAGGCTGGCTTTGACCTTGCATTCCTCCTGCCTTAGCCCCCCAAGCTGCTGCAAGGTGTGTGCCACAGTGACCAGCTATGCTGTGCTTTCTAAAACCCATGAGATAAGCCTTGTTTTGTGAAGTAGAGAGAGAAAAGCAAGTACCTTTAGCATCCTCACCCAGGGCCCCTGAAAAGTCAAATGCCTTCAGGGTCTCTGTCAGGAAGGGCCACTTCAGAGTGAGTAGAGATTCCTGACCTCCCTACAGATGCCTTGAAATTACTATCCTAAAGAGAACTCAGGGAGCTGAATTCACTGGTCTATTCTTGGATCTAGATAAATTAGAAAAGGCTTATCTAGTTAGAAAGGTTTATCTTGATCATCCAAAAGGATGCTCAGAAAATGTGTCTGTCTTGGATTATTTTTTTTCCCTTGGAAGACTAGGGTAAATGAAGAAAAGGGTGAATAAAATGGATATAGCCAGATGAGAAGGAGAGGAGGGCTATTGCTTGACACACCAGAATAGCCCAAGTTCCCTTATGTACCAGGGATCATTGGGAAAAGAAACACAGTGATAATGTGTGCAAAGAGAAAAAACATTTTGCACTAATTTTCCTTTAACTCCCTATAACACTGTCACTATGCTCACTTGACAGGCAATAAATGGGGGAAGGGAGGATCCAGGTCTCCACTGCTCTCATGGTAATGGTGTTGAGTTAGTTAGCTTCCAGTGGCTCCATACACAGTACCACAAAAGTGGTACACACAGTTGGACAGTAGAATGGGGTTATCCAGGCTGTGAAAGATGGGGAGGGGAATAGGTAGAGGTTGGCCATTAGGTACAAAAGCACAGTTAGACAAAAGGAATACATTCTGATGTTCTATAGCACAGAAAAGTGACTATTGTTAAAATAACTTACTATATATTTCAAAGCAGCTGGAAGAAAGGATTTTAAGTGTTCCCAACACAAAGAAATGGTGCATGTTTGAAAGGATTGATATGCTAATTGGCCATATCTGATCATTATACTTTGAATGAATATATGGATATATCACATTGTGTTCCATAAATGTGTATGCTTATTTTACAATTGATTAAAAATAATAATAATAATAAAGACAACAGGAATTTATTCTCTCACAGTTCTGGAGACTGGGAGTCCAAAATCAAGGTTCTAGCACACAGTGCTCTACCTGCAGGATCTGAAGAAGGCCCTCCTGGCCTTTGCCCAGCTCTCCTGGCCCTAGGCACTCCTTGGTTTATAGCAGCATCACTCTAGTATCTGTGTCTCTGGTCCCATGGCCTTCTTCTCAGTGTATCTGTCTCTGTCTATTCCTTTTCTTATAAAGACATCGGTCACAGTGGATTTGGACCCACCCTGCTCCTGTATGACCTCACCTTAACTAATTATATCTGCAAGATCCTATTCCCAAACCAAGGTCACCTTTTCTAAGGTTCCAAGTGGTCATGAAATTTTGGGGAACACTTCCACCCAGCACTGTAGGGTTCTGACTTGGGAGCATGGCTCCTGAGCCCACGCCCCGAGTTCCTGCTTTTACATGGCCTCCTGGGTGCACCTCATGGTGGTGCACTATCTGCACATACACTGCACAATGTCAAGACCCCCATCCCATCCTCAATGAGCTGCTCATCTCCTTAACACGAGTGAGATACCAAAGAAAGAAAAGCATATCACTAAAGTGTCCTCTTCTGGATGCCAGAAAAGTTGAAGAGTGTGGAATGAGGGTGGATGGCCTTGGACATAGGCAGCCTCCAGACAGGGTAGGAGGAAGGGGCTGCACTGAGCTAAGACAAGGTGCCACCAGAACAGCCCTCAAGACAGAGCAGGAGTGCCGGAGCAGGACGGGAACCGAGGCTGGAGTTAGAAGATCTCAGAGCTGCTTCACAAACAAGCAAAGGGACTGAGATTTAATTTTGGAAGGAAAGAAAAAAAATGTAATAGGGGTAAAATTCAGGTTTAAGAACTCCTCTGGCCGAGGAGGGCAGGGTGAGCACAGAGCCTGGAAAAACCAAGTTGTCAAAACCTATTGACAAAACACGCTGGGGCGCTTGTGCACGGATATGCACCGGCATCATGACTACATCTTCTCCATTGACAAGTCAACAACTTGCCTTAGAAAATGAGCACGGTATGCAGATGCTCACTGTACCTTCATTCCTTCACCGGGGAGTCCCCTTCCAGGCAGTCCCTTAATCCATATGCAGGCATACCCCAGCTTCCCTCCAATACCCGACCGCACCTCAGCCAAGAGCCGAATAAAAAGGAAGGTGAGAGAAGGAGAAATAAAAATATGTAAGCCACAGCCAAAAGAGAAAGCAGCCAGGAGAGAACTCACCTTTGCATCGCTCACAGCAGGCGCCCCTCTGCTTGATGGCCAGCGCACAGTCTCTGGACAGCACTGGGCACTTCTCTCTCTTACACGTCACTTCTTTGTTCTAGGCAAAAAAAAAAAGAAACAAGAGATATTTGAAATCAACTTCAAACAGAGTTCCCAGCATCCTAACCCATGACGGAAGTTTTCCTCTATATCTTGCTTTCATCTTAGCAAGAAGTTCTGTGATAGCAAATAGAATTTTTCTCTCTCTGAAACAGAAATATCCATCCAGGACCATGGGACTTTTGGAAAGCACAGGGCTTTTAGAGATGAGAGGAGCTGAAAAGCCCTTTCTGTAAAAGCCAACTTTGCCCAGATAACCGAATGCTCAGGGAGAAGCTTTCTCCAGCTGCATTCTAAGGTTTCCTTTTAGTACACACTCCAGAAATGATAATATTTGTGTAAATCATATTTTGCCCATTGGGCTACCTGGGCCAGGACTGCATCGTGAGAACAAAAATATTTTCTCATGGCCGTCCAACAATCCTTAATAGTTGAGTGCATTAAAATGCAGCAATCTAAAGTTCCAACTCAAATAATGACAAAGTTGAGTATTGAATCAGCTCAGTAAGAGAAAAAATAATATTCCACATGCCAAGCAGAGACACAGTCGTCAGTGTTTTATAGCCGTGGGACAGCTGCGTTACATTAGCACTTATGCTAATGAAAGTGTGGTAAGCATTTGCATCTTTGGTTTTATTCCGAAAGGTTAGCTGTTAAAATGTCTCAGAGAAGATCCAAACATGATGTGTATGCCTGTCTGTAGGAGTGCGCCCACACAATCCAAAAGACTATGTCAAAGAACTGCACCGAGATTTGAGTCTTAATAAGAGTTTACTAGGTGTTGTGGCTTTCATTCTTACTTCAGTCCTATGAGGTAAATTTTGTCATCATCCGCATTTTACAAATAAGAAAACTGCTGTTCAGAGAGATTCTCAGACTTTTCCAACTTGACACAGCTTCACGACGGGAGAGGTGGAACTCAAGCTTAATGTCACAAATGTGTGCACACGGCTCCCTAACCTGGGTTAAGGCTGGTGCTACCAACTCCGTTGCCTGGTGTGAGAGTAGCTTGGAGAGGAGCAACTGGCCAGCTCTGCTCACCTTAAAATAAACCTAGATCCCTCCTGGAATATGGACTGAAGGAATCCCAACTCAACCCTGATGGTGAACTTGAGAAGACTCACAAACGTTCCCCCACACTTCAATATTAGAGACCAAGGAAGAGTTCACCTCACTATCTCTAGTCTAGAACCAAGAAGATGTGTGCATGTGTAAATGTGAATGAGTGTGTGTATGTTTGTGTGTGTGTGTGTGTGTGTGTGTGTGGTCTTGAAGGCTGGGAGCCTAAGCCAAGCCCATATATTGAAATCCGTCCCCAAGGCTATTGTTCTAAGATAAAATTTATCACCTACATTATATCAAATTCTCTGGCCTCTGATACATTCCCAGGGTCTAATTCTAAGATTAATCCAGATTGTCACCCTCTATCTTTTCATCAGATATTTTGTGAGCCCCAGAACCCCAATATCTTGAATTCAACCCTCACAGCTCCCCTGAGTGGGTCAGGGGGTATTAGGAGGACAGGGCCCACCTTCCAACAGCTCCATTCCTGCATTAGTTCTGTTGTTTCCTTGCCATATGATTTTGCAAGACCTCTTGAGTCCCACCACAACCCATGTAAACAGCCTGAGGCTATCCCTGGACCTGCCCAACCACCCAGAGACTGAGCTTCAATCCACTGCCCATACCTGAACCCCATTCCTGTAGGGCTGTTGTTGCTGATGGTCTGCATTTATCATTTACTGGTAGGATTGGAGGGTGTGGCTTCTAAGCAATTCTCTCTCTCTCTCTCCCTCTCTCTCTCTCTCTCTTCCCCCTTCCTCTCTCTTGTTTTTGGGGTAGCTGGTGTTTTCTGGTGTTTTTCTGGTGGTGAAGTGCCTTCCTGGGGTTAGCCTCATTTACTCCTTAAGATTCTGTGAGACAGTAGTCTTCATCCTTAACTGCAAATGAGAAACCCCCATGGAGTTCTTAACAAAGGCTGAAGCTGCGGCCTACCCCTTGAATCTCATCTGTCATCTAAGGACAAGCATTAGTGTATTTTCCAACTCCCAGGTAATCTGAGGCCAGCCTGGATTGTGAACTACTGCTCTAAAGAGAGTATGCTTATTCCTGAAGAGGCTAGGAATGAGTGAGGAGGTGAAGGAGCTGTCCACTCTTCCTCTGAACAACAGACTGGGCGTTCTGGCTCCAAGCTCCTTCCCTCACTTTGATTCTTTACAATGAGGGTGGTATCAAAGCTAACTGTAAGTTGCAGCCCATAGATTTATTTTTTAATAACATTTCTCAAATAACAAACATAGCATAGTGACGGTCAGATATTAAATTAAAGAGATCTATGTTAAAAAATTAAGAGTATCATCAAACTAATTCTCACCAAAATCATCAAGAATAGCTGTCAGACACACAGGCTGCTGGGCCTTATTAAGTGTGAGTTTGCTTTGACAAGTGCAGCTTCTGCAAGTCCTGTTTTGACACAGACTGCCCCACTCCAGGTTGACTGTGACAGGAGTTTTTTCCACAAGCAGACTTTGTCACCACAGCTTGATGCACTCAGCCAGCCTGGCTGCACCCTTAGAGAAGGGCCACCAGAAGTGCGGGTCCTCCCTCCTGAAAGGAAGATTCCTCAGGCACAGGGAGTTCAAAGCTCTCAGGCACAGTGGCAGTCAGAGTGGTGTGAAGATGCAATTTGGGATCTGGTAAATAAGAAGGCACACATTCTTCCATAGGAACTCCTTGCTAAATTATAAACCTGGGAGTCAGTCAAAATCTATAACAGGATCCCAAGATTCATAATAAATAGCTTGTAATTACAGTCCAGCACAAAAGTTATTCTAACCAGATGGTTTGTAGATTCACATCTGGATTTTTTTTTTTTTTTCTGTACAGAGAAAGAGAGGGGGACAGAGAGAACAAAACTAAACCTGTAGGCTTAGTGGAGTTTTTCCCCTTTCTGATTACACTTAGTTTCTTAAATACTGACAAGGTCATGTTGGTAGGGAACTGCCATAGCTGATCATTTATTTCCCTGGTGTCTGATTGACATGGGTATGAAGATATGCTTAGAATCTCCAGCCCTCATGGAAAAAAAAAATTAAAAGTCTGGAGAATCACTGGAGACTGATTCCTCTGCCTCCTTAATTGAGTGCAGCAGCTACAGGGTAAATTTAAACACAGGTTAATTAAGACCACTCCCTTACTTCCCTGATTTTGCCAAGAGAAAAAAACACACATCTTCGAGCCACTGGCCCTGGTGAGGAATGACACACACAAAGCCACACCTCCAGGAGTCTCTGATCTCCTCAGTCACCTTGTCCTGAGGACACCAAACAATCACTGTGGCTCCAGGTCACAGTTCACTCAGTTTACTTTTTCATTAAAGAAACATTTTCTGACACTGGCTCACATTCAAGGTACAATTTCTACAATGTGTTCAGGCTCGAGGCTAAGAATCTCGTATGTATTCCTTCACCAAAAATTCCACATCATCCCCATTTTACTGATGAGGAACCAAGTTAGGAAACACACAAAAGGCAGATCTGGACTACAAATAGGAAGAGATCTGTTATTTAAATGTACTTTCTGTACTTTCCAAGCTTTTGGGATACAGAGAACAAAACAATGTCCCTTCCCTGAGGACCCTGGAAAGACTGAGGTCTTCCCGGTGGCTCCATGCATGTGACCTGAGCTCTCCAAAAGAATAACTTCAAGAATCTCCATCTTCACCAGCCATGGGAAGTCAACAGATACCAATTGTCTTCTGGTAGCAAGAAAAGTGGTTCCAATCTGGACATTGACAGGGAAGTGTCTCTCATAACTCTGAAAGCAAGATTGGTATCCTCAAACAGTTTTCCCCAAATTCCAGCTAGGGTTGGAGTCTCTCTATTTCTAAGCAAACAGAAATTATGGGGAAAAAAAAAGTTGCATTCAAGGAAAAAGATGAAAACCTAAAAAAAAATCAAACTAACTACAGTAGGAGTGACAAATCTAATCTCATCTTCCATTCTCAGTCTCCTCTCTGTGTTAATCACTTTTTCTGGTCAGCCAGCCATGATTTGCCTGCTAACAAAGGTGTCTCTCTGTATTATCGTCTCCTTTCTGAAAGACAGACAACAGATACCCTAACATTGACCACATACACCAAAACCCAAAATGTATCCTCTGGAGACACCTCAAATGAAGTGCCAACAGGCAAAAGTAAAGGGGAGAGGGGGAAAGGAGTAAAAAAAATCTACATGGCTGGCAACAAAGGTCTGTAAGGATGGGAGCCAAACCACAGACTGAAGCCACAGCCAAGTTCAAGCAGGATTCTGGCGGCTGGCTTGCTGTATCTGAGACCTGCCACTAGATGGCAGCACAGAGTTCCCCGGCTTTAAAAATTGCAGCCCTGAGCCTGGCTCCCACCTCGGGAGCATTTTTCAGTGTCTGGTGGGGAGGGAAATGAACTCTCCCTGCTGAGGGTTGGGCAGAAGGGTGCAGAAGATAGCAAAGCACCAGTGTGAAATGTTTGTTTGCTTTCTTCCACCAGACAAAAACGTTTTTGAGATGATTTTATTATATTACCAGCCAATGACTTGAAGATTTTTTTTTAATTCTTCCAGAACTAATCCTATTATGCAATATGGAAAGTATTACCTGATCTGTCGTTTATGCTTTAAAATACCTTAATAATCTGGAGACAAAAACACAGCAGCTAATATGATGTGAGTGGTGAAGGAGAGACATCCACAGACAGATATTGTTTTAGACTATGAGACAGTATCACAGATCTCGTGAAAAAAAAAAAAAAACTTAATTTGAAAATACCCATTCCCTTGCCTGCTGATCCTTCATTTAATGAGCCATACTAGCAAGGTGGCAGTCCACACTAGTCTATTCCCCTGGAGATGGCATAATTTTCCTTCCATCCCTGTCCCCTATGAAAGCAAAGCCTGCCTCAAAGGCAAACAGCTGTCTTGGCAAATAGTCAAATTCAAAATGCCAGGTAGGTCCTTTCTCAGAAAACTGAGAAAGCTGTGAAGTTATGACATTCCTTTCTGCCCAAATGAACAATACTCAACACATCAATGAAGGACACAGAGAAGGTAGAATCATTAGATGTGGTAAATAAGCAGAGGTGGCTCTTTCCTAAATTAGAAATCCTTCACTCCACCCCTCTCTCCTTTACATACACATATTAACCCCTCCCCCATCATGTCAGTCATGTTTGGGGAAAGGACTTAAAGAATTTGCTGCTGCCAGGTATGATGGCGCAAGCTTGTAATCCCAGCAACTCAGCAGGCTGAGGCAGGAGGATTGCAAGTTCAAAGTCAGCCTCAGCAAAAGTGAGGCACTAAGCAACTCAGTGAGACCCTGTCTCTAAATAAAATACATAATAGGGCTAGGGATATGGCTCAGTGGTAAAGGGCCCCTGAGTTCAATCCCCAGTACTCCCACGCCAAAAATAAATAAATAAATAAAAGAATTTGCTGCCTTCAAAATTCTCCACCCAGAGGCAGGGAGGAAGGTGGAAAGTGCTAAGAAGTGATAGTGGCCAAATTATACTGCTATATTATTAGGTAACAACAAATCCCTGCATTATAAACAACTACAGTGCAGCATTTAAAAAAAAAAATATTCTCCACCCAAATGCAAATATTCACTAGAAGGGACCAACATTCATCCCCATTGTTATTAGTTACTACCAAGGGATAGATGCCTGAGCCCAGCAACTCTAAAAGGTGTAGGGACTCAGCAGTGGGGGTTGAACAGCCATGACACCAAAGACTTGGCACATGTGTGCTCAGTGCTATGGGAGAGAGAAGCAGACTGCAAGGTTCCTATCTCTAGAAACATACAAGCTCCCAAGGGAAACAAGACATTGGACACCAGCTGATTATGCAAACGCTGCAGCGTAACTTCTGGCACTAAAGGAGAAGCTAGTGAGCACAAATAGGAGTCTTTGACCCCTAATCAAAATCTTAATATTAGAGAACTTATCTGAAGCCCACACACAACAGTGTTTCATGTGGAGAGTCTCCAAATTGCTCATATAGGAATTTGTTTTTAGGAATATGAATGTCTTGTGTCAAATTTCCCAAGGAAGGGAGACCAGAAGAAATGGATCCAACATCAGCCTGTATATTCTCATTGGAATTTCTGGTCTCCCCATGCATGAAGTTAAACAGGTTAACTTCTCCTTGAAGTACCCCATTGTAACCCAATTCCGACCCTGAAAGAGCCAAAGGGAATGTTATGATACTTTTGAACATGGGTCCCAATTTCTCCTACGCAATATCATACCAGTTCTTATAAACAGAAGAATAATACTTTGTGTTTACCTAGCACCTTTCTTCTAAGGAGCTCTACAGACATTATTTCATTAATCCTTACAGAATTCTTTCGATTTGCAGACAGAGAGGAATGGTACACAATGAATGAACTTAAGTGTCTCAGGTCCCTCAAAAAGCTAGCGAGCAATGGAGCTGAGCACAGAACATGGTTTCCAAGCCTGGATTAAGAGACCAGCCAGAAAGCTTAGTTTTTAAGGCACAACATTAAAATTTACAGATATATAATATGAGAATTAGACCAGCTTTGACATGACTCTTGAAATTTTGGGAATAGATGAGCATATAGTTGATCTAGTCTGGAAATTTTTCAGAAGGATGGGCTACTTGGGTCAGACAGGTAAGGAAAGATGTCATGGAAGGAATGGGCCTGGACTTGGGCAAGCAGACCTGACTTCAAGCCTTGATGGTTCATAAATACAGAAATGTTGGCAAAAGCAGAAGAAAGAAGTGTTTTGGAAACATCCAAAGACCCAAATGGGCAGAGTCCATTTTTCATCAGCAGTTCTGATCACTAAAAATGGGAAAATAAATTGATTCCCTCTCTGAAATGCATGGTCAGGGAAATCCTTTGCAGGCAAGCATAAGCCTTCAAGGAGGTAATGCAGGCTCATACCTGCTCCAGCCTGTCTCCTTTGGACAAAATCTGCTCTGTCTCCTAGAAATAATAATGAAGTGAGGCTGGGGGAGGGGCCCTGAGATAGCTCACTGGTTGCCAATGGCAGTATTAAATTTGATTGATGATTTATTATTTTAATTAAACTTTTGCTTGCTTGTTCTTCATTGCTGATAGTACAATTGACTTCTCCATAACTCTTATCCCCAAAGAGCTTGAAGAAAAAAAAGTAAAAGCAGTTAGTTGGTCTACCACAAAGCCTAAGTGTAAAGTATTAGGCTCTGGGTCATGTCTCAGCTCAACAGGATTCGGGGGGAAAAAAAAACTAACGAAACCATTTCTAAGGTGAGAAAACGGAAGTTGAAAGGGAAAGGAACCAAAACTCCCCCACTGGAGACAGATGGTTTCCCAAAATTTCTTCTTTACAAACTGAGTAGAGCTCAGCACAAGAAATGGGAGAAATTGGCTATAGCCCTTGCACTACGTGCCTCCAATTTTTATCCTAAAGTTGCATTTCCAGCTCTTTCTGCACCACCAACCTCCTTGACTTTTGCAAATCCCTTCCATGGTCAAGGCCACAAACAAAGCTGATCAAAGGAGTCAAACAGTGAATGGCATATAGTTTTGCAGGCAAGATGCTGAACTCTTAATTTAGCATAGCACCCAACCTTTCTAGAAAATCTATTAGGTGCCAGACTGCACTGAACATGCTTTTGTGTATTTTGTCATTTAGCACTTGCCACAAGCCTGAAGAAGGCACCAATTTACCACCCTCTTATTTTATAGGTAAGAAAACTGAAGCACAGGGAGTTTAATGGCTCACCAGGTTTACACAGCCAGCCAAGGCAGACATTCAAACCCAGGGCTCTCTGATATCAAAGTCTGTGCCTTAATCACTATAATATATAACTTGTCTTAAAGGCTAAGAGGAGTCCTCTCTCCTTGCAGCTAAGAACTTGATTAAGCATTCCCCATTTTCAGACCATTATAAACCTCCGTGCTTTATGGTTTCATTTTGAACACACAAGTAAAAATAGGACCTTTAAGGAAAGACAGATTATGTCTCTGGCTCCACTCAAAACAAGTCTGAGCACCAGTTCATTTGCAAGACAGACCAGAACCTGGGCTCAAACCCGCTGCGTCCTCTCAACCCTTCTTCCATTTGCCATTTGCACAGGAGGCAATACCCTCCCTGGAGGCTCACAGCATCCCACGGCCATAATTTTAGAGACTTAATGTTAAAATATCTTGTAAGAACATCACGCAATTCATTGCACTACATCTGGGAGTGTTATTCTTTTTTTCTCCTGTCTAGGCTCAGCGAGCCTTTACCCCAGAGACCTGGGCCCTGGCAAACACGGCCTCCTTAGGCCCAGCTAACAGTGCAAACTCCGAACAAAGCTGCCCTTGAAGCCCGACCATTTAAAAGACTTTATGAAGCCCACTGGGGCCCCCCGATTATTTTGCAACAAGTCATATCCCATGAAGAAATTCACTTCTCTGCAACACAAAACAGAGGGAGATTAAAGAAAAAGGCAGGCGGGCGGAGGAAAGAAGTAAGGCCCCCTGCTGCTCTGTCTGGCCAGAATCGTGTCTTTTAGTACCCATATCCTCTACAAAGACGATGTGCTGATGATATATTGCCCTCATACATCACAAAATGACAGTGTTCTCCTGATACTGTACCTTGAAAATATGACACGTGCCAACAGAAGCAACGGGGGATTAATAAGAAGTTCTTTTTTATATATTTAAGTTACTTAACATTTCAATTTTTTTTTTTTAAAAAAAACCCAGTCTTTAGTTTGTTGGAGGGATTGTTTGGGGTCTTACTCTGCTTAAGGGTTTAGGTCTGGCTTTTTTTTTTTTGGCTGTTTCAGGGAACTCTCAGAACAAAGAAACACAGGCCATTAGAATGTCCCAGCTGCTCAAGTACAAACTCTGATTTAAAACAGGGCAGTGTCAAACAGCTCCTCATTCTGTTTAATCATATTTTGAAATAGAACCAAAACATTAGAGATGGCAGAACACAAAAGAAATAACCACCAAATAAAAATAGTAGCCCAAAGAAAGTAGCACGGCCTGTTTTTTATTATGTTGTACATCGTATAAGCAAAGGGTCTGTCGGCAGCACACATTCATGTAACTGAAATGAACTGGATAGGAAGCAGCCAGTGACAGCCCTGTGAGCCCCTTGCAGATGCAGCCCTGCCACTACACGTGGCTCCCAGAAGCAGACTAGAAAACCAAAAGGTACACTGTGTCCTGTTCTGCCAGCAGACAGGAGCCAGGTATGTGAATGGACAGGAATAAATGTTGACGTCCTTCTTTTATTTTGTCCAAATGGTCAGGTCTCCCCTTCTGTCCTCCCCATCCAAAAACTGGGATGTGGGATGAAGTGGGTGCTGCAGAGAAACTTCCGATTTGGGAAGATTTTGCAAACTTCTGATTTGGGAAGATTTTGCAAACCAGGGATCCAGGAGAAGGAAGCCCTACAAAGGAACGAAACCATGTACAAGTGGCCCCGTGACCTCTCCTAACACCTCTGATTATTTTACACTGCTGGGCGCCCTTCAGCACATGGGAAATAATGAATCAGCTTCTTCCCCTGTCCAAAAAGAAAACAAAAAAGAAAGGGGTGATGAAATACTATGAAGATCCTTATGCCTTTCTGTGAGTTCTTTTGACCCAGTGAAAAGATGATGGACCACATGGGGTGGGGGATGGGGGGTGTCCAATTCCAATTACCAGCAGGATCTGTGGCTCAGAGGGCACTGTCCAGCCTTATCAGTTTCTGGGGGGACAGGAGAGAGTCTAATAAATTAGAGTAACTCTACAACAAAGCAGACAACACAACAAGAAGGAAGGTGATACCTGGAGACATTATTTTAAGGGTCCCTTTCCTTACACACCACAATATAAGAAGCAGGGCTCTCTGGTATAAAAAGACTGAGAATTCAGCAGACCCTTTCAGTTATGCATATAAACGATTCTCTGCCAAAGAAGAGCATGAAAACTGAATGTCTTAATCCTGTTGGCCACTGGTGGTGTCAAAATCACTTCTTTGTGTGACTGACCAGCCCTAGAGGGCTGTCACTCTTGCTGTCAGCACCTATCTCCTTCCTACATCACCCACACCCACAGCGAACCCACCAAATCCTCCAGCACCCCTCATTCTTGTGGGTCAACAACAAACCACAAAGCAGATGAAATAAAAGATTTTTTTTTTCACTGATCATCCCTAGAAAGTCCATGTTCTGTTGGAAGTTACAAAAATTCCTGATTCTGGGGAGTAAACAGAAGTTGACATTGCAGGGAATAAGCAGGGAGGAGGAGTGGCTTCCAGCCCATCTGTCATTTTGACAAAGTAACTTTCTGGTCACCAGTGAGACACTTTTAAAGACAGCTGCACAATTGACCCCGACCACCAGCAATCACTGGGCCTTTCAAAGGCACCCCTGGGACAGAAGGCCCAATCAGGTTTAGGCTGGATTCTACCGTCCTGCCTGTGTATACGCTGTTGTGCCTCAGATGCTGAGAAGATCTCTGCTCCTGGGCTACACTGACCCTGATTCTCACTACAAAGGGTGTCCAGTTAGCCTGAGTAATGACAAGTAGGAAAACGAAGGGACAGGAGTGTTCTAGCTGGTTAGATGTTCACAGAACTGAAAACCCCAGCCTCAGACAGCATCCCCCATATGAAGGCAATTCTGAGCTTGGGTTGGTCTGACTCATTCGCCAGGGCCATTAGCAGCATGTTCTCTTCACCAGAGCTATCCCAGGGGCCACATGCAGATGTCAGACAGAAGTGGAAAAGCCAGAGATTTATTTCATAGGTCTAAAATGTAATTTTAATCTATTAGCTTCTATTTTTAAACTCACTAAGTGGTCAATGAGTGCCATATTTGCATATAATCCATTTTAGAAATTAAGGTGTTATAAAAAAATGAAAGTGGCCAGTTAAAACATTATTAACATAAACATGTTACTGGGGGGATACAGAGCATGTTTTATTTGTTAAAAGGCAAAAAACCAACCATGGTCATTACCCTTAACCATTACTTTTAACAAAGATGTCACCATAAAACAGCTTCTCAGAGCATTAATGTACCTAAGACAAAAAATGTCAACAGAAAAACAGCCCTTACAAAAGGCAATATTTTGGCTGTAAACATATTTTTCTGTAGGTTACCCCTTTGCACTGCAGAATTCAGATCTATCTGACGGAAAATCCACAAATCTGCTTAAGAAATATTTTGAAGCCCTGTTGTGGGCCAGACACTACGCCAGGTTTTTCTGGGAATAGAAAATATGAATCAGATACATCTTCTGCCTTTAGAAGAGCTTACAGTCCAAGATGGAGAAGGCCCAGAGCATAAACACTGCAGAAGTACCTCACATATTGCAACATGAGTGGCAAGAAGTGCTGGTCACCAGTTTACGGGAGGGAACAGTCAGTGGTAACCCAATTCCCTGCCACAAACTCTTTGGGATCATCTAGATCATCCTGGGTCTTTAGACACTACATCGTAGGTCACTGAATGAGCCTTTAAAAGTTCTGTTATACAATTATCTCACTGAGACAGAATTTGACCTACATATCTCAGCCTCTTGGGATCTCACAGCCCAGATGACTCTTCTTCCATGATGGTACTCCAGTGCACACCCGCCAAGGTATAACAGCATCACGGAATTGCAAGCAGCAGAACACTTTCTTTTACAGATATCATGGGGAAATGGGGTATGCTTATTTTGTTCCATTTTTTCCTTCCTCTGTGAAATTATAATATTTATCACACTTTACTATTTATCTTTCATCTGTAATATGTTTTAGGTAAAATAGAAAATGTGAACACAATTAATTTAATTAACATTCCAAAACCAATAATTATCATGCTACCAAGTCTAATGAAGGCAGCAATATCTTTTTTTTTTTTTAAGAAGTTTCCAGGAGATACAGATGTTCCTTGATTCACCATAGGCTAATGTGCCCTATGTGAAAAATGCATTTAACTCACTTAATTTATGAGACCGCCCAACCTCAGCAACACAGTGCAATATAGAGTGAGGGTTGTTTCCCTTGTGATCTCATGGCTCACTGCCTGTACCCAGCATCTCAAGAGTGCTGCATATCTCCAGCCCAGAAAAAGATTCAAATTCAAAACATGAAGTATGGCTTCTACTGAACTTATATTGCTCTCATACCATTGTGAAGCCAAAAAATTGTAAGTTGAACCACCCTAAGTCAGGGACCATCTGTCGCTTTATCTTACATTGCTTATTATGTAGTTTGTTATGATGACATCATTGTTCACTGGAGGCAACTCTTCATCTTTCATTGCATTTACATAACTTTCCCACCATCAAACATGATATACAAAGGAATAGGATCTATGTAAAAGGTCAGTCATCAAGACAGAAAGGCAGAGTTGACAGTAGAAAGTATATAATTTCCTTGGAGGGAAGAGAATGAGACCTTAAAATTATTGAATAAAAAAATAAATAAACACCAATGGCACAAACTCACTCATCCAACAAATATATACTGAATGGGCCCTGCCTTCACTGTCCCAGACACTGTGAGTATGTCATGAGCCTTAGAGAGACCATGTCCATACAGAGTTAACATTCTAACAGAGAAGACTGCTAGGAACAAACATGTGTATGATGTGACAGGTACTGGGAGGGCTCTGGAGAAGACGAAGCAGAATGAGAGAACATAATGATAAGGGGATAGTGCTGGTGGGTATCAATGGTCAGAAGATGACCCTCTCGTAAGGAAATAGACACCTGAATGAAGGAATAAGAATATGCAAATACATTGGATAAGTGGGTTCCAGGCACAAGAGCTAGTGCAAACATTCTGTGGAGAAGGTCCTGGATATCATGCAAAAGAAAGGAGGAGCCCAGGAGTGTTGGAGCAGAGTGAAAAGTGAGGAGGGTTTGAGACATAGTCAGAGGTGTCGTCTGGAGTCATATAGAATAAGGCCTTGTAGGCTGTGATCTTCTAACTTGATTCTGGGTGAGATGAGATATCACCAAAGGGTTTTTGTTTTTTTCCTCAAATAAGTGAAATAATCTGTAGATCTTTAAATCATTGATAATGTATTAACTAAAGGCAAGAGTGATAACTGCAATAGTTAGAAATCATTAGATATGTTCTCCAGGCTTTGTTGTCAAGATTGCTAAGAGATTGAACACAAGAGACAAGAGAGGAAGGAATCAAGGTCCACACAGTTGGAGGGCTGAGTGAATGAAGCAAGGCAGCTTCCTGGAAAGGATGTGGTTTGGGGGATAAGTGGACAATCAAATCTCCTTTGAGGCCTTTTTTAATTTGGGTTACTGCTAGACATCCACACAGAGATTCCAAGAGGACATATGGATATATCACTCAGGATTTAACAGTGAGAGGCCTGGGAATATAAATGTGGGAACTAACAACATATAGAGATCTCTACAGAATCACTCATGGAATAGAGAAATGGAGAAAACATTTTGGTTGAGTCTTTCAATATGGAAAGTTTGAGAAGATAAGGAAGATCTGGTGAAAAGAAAGGCCAAAGAAAAGTCAAGTAGCATAATTCTTATAAATCCATCATGCAAATGTGGAGGGAGTTGTACACATGTAAGTACTTACACACGTGTGTGGATTTACAACTGTATGTGACCACTGGTTGGGAGTATATGTTAACTCAGTGACCACCAGAGGTCACCTTCTCTCAGTACCTGCCACCATGCCAGGTATTAGAGACCAAGATACCACAGGGCATAGCAGCACCCACCGTGCAGGGCTCCAGGAGATACTGTCTTGACCCCTGTTGGTCACTCCTTATCCCCAGTATTAGTAGCCACCTTGCCTTCCAACCCACATCTCTAAGGGAACAGAATTAAGATTTGGAAACTTCCAATTGGCTAGAAGTGCTGAGAATGCCAAGGTAAAGGTCTTGGATTAATGTCCCCAAACAAGAAGGCTCAGACCCACCGGAGCTTAGTGAACAAAGGCCAGGTGCATATCTAAGATGGGTGAGGGGGTAAATAGAACATTAGAAATAGATCTGAAAAAAAAAAAAAACTGAAAGGGAGAAATCTCTTGACGTAAGTTCTCCTTCTCAGTTATACAAAGTCCTAAAGCCAGATCCCTGCCATGAACAGAGATCACAGTCAGTCTTTCTTTTCAATTTCTGATCCTAAAAAGCTTTCCATTTCTGATCCCAAAAAGTATGACAGTGATACTTTGTCTTTGCAGCATAAGTAGGATCCAAGGATCCAGGAAAGAGCTTGCACTAACCAGGAAGAACCAGCCAAGACACAGAGAAAACAAGACCCTATTAGCAACTAGGGACTCACTCTGGGCCTAAGGAGAAACTGAAGCTAATGATATGTTGCAATTTTAGGATTAGTATTGCTCTCTGTCCTCTCAACATAGAATTTCCTTCCCACATACTGAAGACTGTTCAAGTTTCTCCTGGACAGTCTCTTCACTAGGAGAAATTATATCAGCACATCATCATCATTAGTGAAAAATATTTACTGAACCCCCACCTGGGCACTTGACTCTGCTCTGAGCCAGCCCCACCACGATCCCCACAGCACTTCTCTTGACCCCTTAACCATGGTCACAAATGGCTATCCTCTGGCTCTCCACCAGATCATCCGACTCCACCAAAACCAGAAAGCTCCACACAGCACACTGCCCATACCCCTGTGCAGCTTATGTGTAGGAAGAATGACCATTCTGCCATAATACCTGATGGTATATTTCAGAATCAGGCTAAAACCAGGAATTAGAAACTGAGACTGAGAAAAACAAGGCACAAAATGTGGAGAGCAGTGACATCATGGAAATGCTAGGCTAATGACAGAGAAAGAGAATAACACAGCTCAAAAAATAACAAAGATGGAGAAGATAAAGGTGAACCCCTGGAATGGTGGAATGCCAATCTCATTTAAATTTTTTTTTTTTAATCAAGATTCTCACTAAAAATATGGCAAACTGTGTAGCAACCTGACCAAGAATTATATGAAGGTGACGTGAATCAGAACCTGGACAGCTTGACTTCACACTCTCCCTGAACAGGAAGAGGAAGGTATGGGCAGAAAGAGGGAAGCAAATGGAGACAGAGAAAATTTCCCAGAATGGATCCATTCTGAACAAGAAAGGTTCCTGCTGGGAAACAGCTTCCTGTAGCAGTTTGTGGGCTGGGTAAGGAGTCTCTAAAATCTGCTTCACCTGGCCCTGGACTCCTCTTGCTCGCCTCTGGTTCCTCCAGATGCTGCTGGATCCCACCAGGTCAGTCATAAAACCTTGGCTGTTTGGTCAAGTTGCTACATCTAGTTGGCTTGTGCTGAAGAAGCAACAAACAGACGTCACATCAGCTTCATCCTGCAGCTGCTGCCCATCACAGAGAGACCACAGGAAACAGAGTACATCCCTGTGGGAATCCAGCACATGAAGAGGCTGGCAGCAACCCAGTGGGTCAGGCTGTCCCACCCAAAGGCGCCAGTCAGGACTCTACCTAACTGGACCACAAGACTGTTCAAAACACAATCCCAAGGGAAGCTATTTGCTGGGTCTCTCTTGCTCAGCCCTCGGGGTGTGTTCTCAACCCTTGTGGTTAGAAAGCATTCTCTCAGAGATGTTTTAGTGGAGTCTACCCAGGATGGAACAGGAGTCCTGTGTTTGAATGTAATCCCAAGTCTCACTGGTTTGCTGTGTGATCTTTGCTTTGCTTTGTTTTTCTCAGCCTTACTAATCTGAACTATGAAATAGGTTTCTGGAGAAAGTCGGTCTGATCTCACTGGGTGACTTTGAGGAAAATGAACTTCTGACTGTCCCCAAGTTATAGGCACAATGTTTATTCACATTTATTGAAGCTTGCAAGGCACTATTCTTGATGCTTCCAGTGATCCTGAGAAGAAATAAATTCTATTCCTGCCCTAAAGAAACATAATTTCTAGTAAAGAAGCCAGTCATGAAAATAATTAGTAAAAATTCAGGGGAGGCAGGAATAAGGGTTATAATAAAAGTATTCAACATATAGGGTTCAAAGAACTAGGGGAGGTTTGATAGAGATGATCTGAAGAGGACAAGTACCACTTCAATGAAGATGATTAATGCTCATGATAATTCTGTGACAGCATCACACAAACAATATCATGTAATTGATAGTTGACTTCTCATAAATTTTGCACTAATTTCAACAGAATTTCAGCGGAACCTGACCAATATTTAAATATGATCATAAGTACTTAGGTTTCTATTTATATGTCCTTCCCTTTCCATTAAACCTCAGTTGGAAAGAGTCTGTTAAAGATCAGCCTCTAAGCTTCTCTGGTCTCTGGTGTAAGGCATGGGAACTGTGCATTTTAGCAAACTCCCTAGTGGTTCTTATGCACATTAAAATGTGACAGCCACCACCGCTGGGGTCTGGGGGAGAACAGAGGAAACTAAAGGCAAAACTCTTAACCACTAACTTGTTAACGATCTACGACCATGTGAGAGAAGACAGGTAGTCAAAATTAAAGTGTGTGAGGGAGGAAGGGGCAGGGCTGCCAGAGACCAGAACAAAATCATCTATGGGTCCAAAACACAACTAGTGGTTACACCTCATGCTCATTTTCCTTTTAGACTCTCCAGTGATAGAATGTAGTTTGTATACTAAAGTCATTATTCAAATATTATATTAAATGCATAATACATATACATAAATATATAAAATCTAGCACAGTCAAGGAATCTGTTTACTTTGACTAATCAAATATTCCAGCCTAGAGTTATTATCTCTGGTTTGTATAAGTTAATCAATTTTCAAAGACCTCTAAAGCAATAAAACATATCTAACTTCAAAACTTTCTCAAATATAGTTTAATCTTTTTGTTCAGGTACAAAGGATTTCTCCAATCTTGCAGTGCCTCAGGACATTATTAACATAAATGTTCAATAAATATGTGACAGGTTTAATGACCATCAATCAATCATTCTCCTGCTTCAGTCCTGCAATGCAGTTCCCATATGTCCTGCAGAGGCCCTACCGTGTGCTTCCCCACTAAGCCTGTCTCCCCCCATTGCCAGTCACCCTCAGAGGGGTCTGGAGGATGTACAAAGAGCTCATTAACTTGGAGTTGAAGCTTCACAGATTGAGAGGCACTTTACCATATCGCAGATTGAGAAGTGTTTTATTCTATCACCACATTTTATTTTTAGTTTACAAACTCAGTGGAAATTCATTCTGGATTTAAAGGTTTCCTTATTCAAGTACATTGCAATCATCTGTCCAGATAAATATCTGACTTGAAAAAGTCTAAAGGTGCTCAAAATATATATTAGATTGGACCACATGAAATTGCTGTTTCTATAGATCAGCAGGAGGCAAATATAAAAATGCCTTAATACCAAAATATAGGCTCTAGATTATTGAAACACAGCCAACTAGTATGCAAAGCAATTTATGAAAATTTCTCTTTGCCCTCACCCATGATATGGTTTACATGAAACAGAAAAAAATAATAATAATTCACTGCTTATAATAAATCCCAACTCCTCACCCATACACACATACTCCCAGAGAGGAAAAAGAAGCTACTGTCCCTAGTACATGCCTTTCCAACATATCTCAGCAGAGAGAAAGAGCTACTTTCTCCAACAGATTCATCCCAGCCACTGAGACTCACAAAAATGACAGGTTTCTGCCCACTTCCCTGCTAAGCAACTACTCCACAAATTCTGAGCTGAGACTCTTATGGTCAAGGATTTCCATGCTGCACCTATGTGCTAATGGGGCTCCCCGCTGACTGGGGTGGGTCCCACTGGGCACCAGAACCACTGTTTCACATGTGCTTGAAAACAGGAAATCACCACAACTCAAGTCTAACAGGCCCATTCCCCCCAGGGATAAACACAGGCCCATGGTGGAACCTATCTGTTTAGGCATAGTGGCTCCCAAGAGGGAAAATGTCTGGCTAATCTTCCATATCCTCTCATTCAGCACAACAGTGTCCCCTGAGATTAAAAAGCACTGCTATGTGAATGTCTTAATGCTACTGCTTTTACACCATAAATCCACAAAGCAAGAGAGACCCAGGAGGCCATGACCACCACCAGAATTCATGAACTTCTGAGAAATAAAGGAACCAAATGAAATAGTCAAATATGGCAGAAAAGGCTTTACCAGAGACAGAAGCTGTGAGCCCCCCACCACTGTCAGGAAGCAGGCCGTGCACTCTGAACCAAGAAGGAGCAAGTCTGATACCTTGGCACAAACAGTTCTCTTTAAATAGAAAACAAAATGGAAAAAGAATCCCCCAGTATTTTTCAATAAGATGCTCTATGAATAGGCATGAAAAAGAATTAAAATGTCATTATTTTATTAAGACAGCAGGGAAGGGTTAAAGGAGCCTTAATGTTATTACTACAGTCCACAATTAGACTCAAAGAAGAACCTCAAATGATACATATCAAGAAATAAAAAATGTTTAATGAGAAAGGGAAAATAGTTAAGAAAAAGATACTAAAAAAAATGTTTCTCACTGAGACCCAACGAAATGGAAGGGCAGCTTCAGGTCCTCTGGTTTTTGTACCACCTTTCCATGGGCCAGGCGGGTCTCTCCTGGAATGGTCTCCCTGAGGTCACCCACAGCTAAAAAGACCTAAAGCTCCTACAGAGGCCAAGCGACCACACTGAGCCTAAAAATAAGGTGCTCGGCCTACGCCTACAACACTGGCAGCCATGAACAGCCATCTGGCCAAAATCTATTTATTTTACCAAGAACACAAGACTTATTTTGGAAATGTGTGTTTTTATAAGTTAAAAATGTGATGATCACTATCTTCCCAATTTTTATTGTCACCGTCATTCTCTTTGAAGTGGTACTGAGGTACCAGTGCTCATGTTCTAGGTCCTCTCTCAGAGCCATTTTATGATAGGGCACTTGGGGGACATGCTGTGGTCAGTGAAGATACCACTCAGCCCACCCTGTCGTTTTCTCTTATGGAATCACCCATGTGAAGCCTTAGAATCGCCAGTCGGTTCACAGATCTGTGAATTCTCAACTGGCAGATCTGGGTTAGTACCACCCATTACCTAAGATTTAAAAAAAAAAAAAAAAAGGAAGAAAGAAAGCTCATTACACTACACAACATGTACATACAATAAGGCCTTTGTCCTTAAAAGAAAAACATAATTTTCAACAGAGTCAGCTCCCAGAAGCCAAGGGAGCTAACATCCAAAACCTAATATAAACACCACGGCTTGAGTCAAGATTTCAGTGTTAGCCTGACTGAACCGGGCCTGAAACGTCTGGGGAATGCCAGCTCCAGGGATCGGTAGACATTCTTCACTGAGACTTTTGGAAGTAGAGGTGAGCTGGTCTCAGAACCCCCCTTCTCCACACCTCCTGCCTTGTCATCAACATTTCTGCTTGTGACAGCAGGATATTCCTGTATGAGGGAATGTTCCTTTCATCGCGAATAAAAGCAGGCCTCGAGGTGTATATGACCCTATATTTTCAAATGCAATTGCATTCCTTTTGAAGGAGGAAAAAAAGTGTTTTGGTAATGATTATTTAGGATGTCTTTTATAGAGGAGGGTGACCTTCTGTGACAAACTCTCTGGGAGAGTCATGTTTTGGAACTTGGAGTTCCCTTCTGGGGGGAACTATCCCAAGTGTTAACAACACGAACTATAAACAGGAAACTTCCAGCCCTACTCCCACTCAAGTCCCAAGGTTGTGGACCTGTCACTGTAGCTACGTGGTAGGCAGACATGACCATGACGAGCTTCTTACACTCGAGGACCTCAGCCCTTAAGACATAAATTTGTCTAAGTAACTTCACAACAAGGCAGAGCATTCTCTTAAAGAGAAGCAAAAGGAGGCTCTTGGAAGAGTTGAAGGGCCACTGGTCACAAGCACACAAAGCTCTGTGAATGTGTAGGGCCACATATACAAGTCCAGCCAGTCTGGGTCATCTGGGCTGACCCCTTAGGATAAGGCCCCATGCCTCAAGTGACTGTGGCTGGTTGGAGAAGACACTGGACTGTGCCATACTCTTTTTTTAAATTTATTTATTTATTTATTCTAATTTGTTATGCATGACAGAATACCTTTCAATTCATAGTACACATATAGAGCACAATTTTTCATGTCTCTGGTTGTATACAAAGTATACTCACACCATTTGTGTCTTCATACCTGTACTTAGGGTAATGATGTCCATCTCATCCCACCATCTTTCTTACCCCCTTGCCCCCTCTCTTCCCCTCCCTCCCCTTTGCCCTATCTAAGTTCGTGCCATACTCTTTAAAATGAAAAGGACTCAGAAGCATCAAGTTCTGGACTTCACTAAGTCACTAGTTTCACATCTTTGCTTCCCTCCCGCCATACTTATAACTCAGTGGCAAGTGCCATAAAACAACAATGGAGCCCCCCTGGGAAAACATACTTTAAAGTATGTACTTAAAAGCTGGTTTGTGGCAGGTACAGTAAACTTTCTGCATCCATAGGTTCAACCAAGTATGGACTAAAAATACTTCAGAAAAAAAAAATGCATCCATACTGAACATGTGTAGGTTTTTTTTCTTGTTATTCTCTAAGCAATACATTATAACAAATGCTTACATAACATTTACATCAAATTAGGTATTATAAGTAATCTAGAGATGATTTAAAGTATATGGGAGGATTGTGTAAGTTATATGCAAATGCTACATCATTTTATATAAGGGACTTGAGCATCTGAGGGTTTTAATAACTGCAGGGGTCTTGGAACTAGTCCCCCACAAATATCAGGGGATGACTGGATTTGACCTTCTTCTATTTAAGTCCTTTCCCTTGATAATAATTCCTTTGACACTGTTTATAAAAGGCTTTCACAAATATCCATCACATTTAACCTACTCACATCACCTCAGTTAATGGCTACAACAGCCTGATGAGGTCTTCTAGAAGGCACACACACCATTAGTGATTTTCCCAGTCCTCACAACTAAGGTTCAGAGAGACCAAAGTGCCTGGTCAGAGATGCACAGCTACCAGATAAAACCTGAATCCATAACATCAGACACCAAAACCCCCACTCCACAGCCGTGGCTCACCAACAAAATGAGCATTAAAAATTTGATGAAAAGAGAAAATATTTTACGTGAAGACTTGATTCAAAGATATTAAATTATATCATAATATTTTTAAGGCACCATTAACAGTTTAATAGAGCAAACTTGAAAGTTTATAATAGTAAATTTTTATATTAGTCAGACTCTTTTATACTGTTGCTCTTATTCCTAGTAAAAAATGTCTCAATGTGGCCATTTTGCAGGGAATTATAGAAACATTCCAACAATGTTTGGCAGAAGTACATTACTTCTATCCATGAAATTAGTTTTGTTTTGGTACCTTTAAAATGTTGTATGATATCTATGCACTCTCTTTTGCTAAGATCTTTTAAAATACAAGTTTGGAAATTTGTGATTTTTGTAATTTTCAGTATCCTCTTTTGTGATCTTAGTTCTGGATGCATGCCAAATGGGGTGCCAACAAACCCTACTTATGATCAATTTGATTCCATGTGCAAATGTGCAGTAGGTGCTAGGGAGATGGGACCATTGTTCATTGTTTCAAATAGTCCAAGGACACAGTGACGAGTTCCTTCTTTAGTATTCTTCTAGAATTGCCCAATCTACCACTCTGTAGGATTTAATACTGTTGGTTGCTGTCTTCCTCAAACATTTTCTTTTTTTTTATTTGTTTTTCCTAGATATACATGAAAGTAGAGTGTATTTTGACATATTATACATACATGGGGTAAAACTTATTCTAATTAGGATTCCATTCTTGTGGCTGTACGTGATGTGGAGTTTCACTTGTTGTGTATTCATATACGAACATAGGAAAGTGATGTCCAATTCATTTTACTGTCTTTCCTATTCCCAATCTCTTCCCTTCCCTTTATTCCCCTTCATCTAATCCAATGAACATGAATCCAATGAAGATCATTTTTATGCAGTTAACAAACTGCTCTTCCAGTCCTGATTTCTCTACTAAGAATCAGATCCATGTTTTTAAGAGCCTATGGTCCCCCATCAAGTCTAAGCTTACCACCCACCATCCCACCTCCCTAATCTCTTTTCTTCCCATGCTGTCTCATTGGCTAGAATGCTCAAAATCCCCTTCAATTTATTCCATTCTTTCACATCTGCCATCTGTTTTCTTGCCAAGTGCTACCAGCTTGGGCTCCAAAATGCCTCTTGGAGTCTAGTGGTTCTCAAGTCTAGTGGTATACATTTTAAAGGTGAATTGCCCAGTTTTTTATTGATGTGTAAAATGTGTTCTACCATTGAGCATAGGTCATATCATATCCATCAGGATGAATAATTTGCCAAATGAAAGTTGCAGCAGCATATCACTGTTTGAGTATGAGGAGACAGCTGGCACCCAAATAGAATTTTGAGAGGGAGCTTCAGGAGGTAAACCATTTTCTATTCCAATAGCAGCACCCTGCTTTAGGAATGAAACATGATTAGCAAGGTGGCTGTGCTAGAGACACCCTACACATCTTTCCACTGCAATGACTACTGCCTTCTACTGGCTGTGTCTTATTGGGAGTTGTTTGGATCTGTTCATCCAAATATTTCAGAACTGGAAAGTAGTTAAGGGATTTGGAAAGATTGTGCAACATTAGTTTATCCCAACTCCTTTCCATCTCCACTGTCCACCCTGCTCCAAGATGCTGCTGTCTCCTGACCACACCACATCCCTGAAGTCTGTTGTCCAAACTCCACTCTCTCCATTTAGACATCCCCCTCAAAAGCTCCTAGAGGCATATAAATAACACTGCTTGTTGTGTCACGTGACTGCATGAAAATATTAAATGGCTCCTCCCTTAACATGAATGGAACGGATATCACTATTGCATTTCAGGGACTCACCAGGGCAGTTCCCAAGGATGCTCTACCTCCAGTTCCATGGAGCTCTGGGCATGCTGGACTCTGCCATTTCCACATAGCCCAAACACACTCTGGGTCTTTCCTGGACTTTGCCTTGCCCCCACCATTCTCTAGCCAGAAACTGTCTACAATCCCCTTCGGACGTGGATTCAAGTCTATCTTAGAGTTCTTCTGGTGCTCCCATAAGTGTTTTCATGCATGTCTCTGTCTCTCTCACCAAATTGTAGTCCTATTGGTCTTTATCTCCTCAAGGGGACCCAACCAGCACTATTCTTCAAATGTAGAGAAAGCTAAAAATAATAAAACAAAATAGAAGCAGGGATGAGGTGTGGAAAGACAGAAGAAAGAATAATATTATTGAATTTATGACCTGCTATATCCCTAGTGCCTTGAGCGGTGTTTTATAGAATTAGGACTGGGAATCGAGAGTCTTAAAATATACACCCACCTCATTTGCTGATCTTAACTAAGTTCAACAAGCACACTTGACCTCCCAGTGCCGTGAAAGGTGGTGTTATTTGTATTCTTTCATAGCACAAAGGATTCTGTACGCCACCAGCCAGGCGGAAGTGCCACAGAAGAGGGTGCGAAAAACTGATACCCTCTGTTTATCCAATACCTTATTATTAACTGGTTTTATTTTCCGACGTTTTGCTTTGCCTGACTTTTCCCATTATCTCCTCTTTCCTGCCCTATTTGTGGTATTCCAGAAAGGGCAGGATCTCTCTCCTTAGCATCACTCCCCGTGTTTCAAATGCAGGCTGCCATCAAGGCGCTGTTGACGCACATGATAAAGACCAACATCACGAAACCAAAGGAAAGTGGGTTGGAAATGGGATGGGGAAAGGAGCAAGGAGTAAGTAGGCAGCAAAAACACAGTCGGGTCTGGAATGGGGTCGAGAGACTTCCACAAGGCGGGCCAGGAAAATCCCCGTGGTGCCAGCCCACTAGGCAGTTTTTCCAGAATTACAGCACTCCGAGTCCCAACCCTATCTCTCTGCCAATAAAAGTACAAGTGAAGGTGACCCCACAGGCACAGAGATGTAAATACTCTGCAAAGAAGGAGGTCCCGCTTCCATGGAAAGATTTTTTTAATGTTTAATAGAGAGTAAGGGGAAAACTTGCACCAGGGCCCACAGAACACTGGACTAATAAGGAAACAGCCTAGATCAGCCAGGTCCAAGCCTGGAGGAACAGAAAAACTCGATAAATGTTACTGACGTAACTGTTCATAAACATGGTGGGCTTGGCATCATTGTCTCTAGGGCTTTTCTCTATCAGCTTCTCTTTGTATCTTTTTCTGATGAACCTTTGCAACCTAATCCACAAAAGTGATGAGAATTTTTATACCATCGTCAACAACAGCAAAAGTAAATCATTCCAGAGAGCGTTCTATCTGTCATGCTCTGGGCCAAACTTTACGTGCTGTATCTCATTTAATTCTCATGGCAACTTTATGAGCTAGAGGTTGATTTCCCTTTCACTGTCCAGATGAGGAAACGGAGGTTTAGGAAAGTGAAGTAACTGTTTCAGGTTCATCGTGAGTTAGACTTGAAACCAGGCTGGTTGGATGCCTATGCCTCTTTTCCAAAAATGATACAATACCAGTCAAAAGCTGCATCTTCCCATGAAGGCCTCTCCATGTTTCAGACTTGGCTTATGCTACAAGATCAAAAACCATTCTAACTCCCTGCAAAGAGATCTAGGTTAGCTCTGTGGAAGCTGAAACTATTCTCTGAAGCCTCTGAAGGTGTCTATAGACATTTTTAAGTAGTAAAGAACTACTAGAAGCACATTGGTTTAGTAGATAATAAAGTGGTTTCACATCCTAATTCTGTGTCTCAGTTACTGTGTGACCTCAGGAGATTTGCTCTGTTTCTCTGAGCCTGAGTAAAATGTGGACAAGTATAACTGCCTCAGAGCTGATATTTGTGAATGTGCCAGCACAACCCTGGTACATCCCTCAAAGCTGTTCTCTTAAAAGGCAATTAATTGGCCACATCACCTTTTAAACAGAATAAAAATAAATAAACAAATCTGATCGCTTCCTCAGTGAGCATCCAAACTCGGTGAACGATACCTAATAGTTTTGAGAAAAGTATGGCAATCCACATACATATGGATATACTAAGTGCTCTAGCTCTCTGAACATAACCTGGCACTTTATATCTTTTCCCTGCTCTTTCACACCACACACACACACACACACACACAAACAAACACCAATTGAATCCTGCTGCAACCTTATCTCCCTGATTCTCAAACACATGCCTAACACTTGCTCAAATAATATATATCTGTTCTCCAGCCAGTTATAACATGGACAGTGAAAAACACAAGAATTTGATGCAGATAAAGCACCCAAGAAAGGCTGAGATGCTGGGAGCTACTTGCTTAGCGATAGAGGATTCCTGTCATAGAGAAAGTGGAAGAGAGCAGACAAGGTCCGCTCTGTTTTCACTATTTGGTTGGCTCTGAGATAGGTGGGGCCCCACTTCTTATAACACTGAATTTCACATGGCTTTTTATGAGCAAAGGGTCCATTTCTACATTGCACCTCTGGATTTAAAAGAGGAAATTTCAACCTCAGAATAATGTTTTCTGCTGAACAAAATGTATGCCAAACTAAGCTCTGACTTCTGGTTTTCTGAGTCCCAGCCTCCAAAGTTTTCTCAGGTTTCCAATCCTGGACCCAACTCACTGGCTTCCACCATTTCCTCCTGTGGTACAGTTAGGAGGGAAAGGGCTGAGAAGTGTGAGTACCCCTTCTCATGTACAGTTGATAGATTTGGGGATGCCCAAAGACCCAGAGAATTGCTTCAGATTAATTTACCTAGGTGTGGCTGGCTTCTGAGTGGGCACCAATGTATTTTCCTGGGAATTATGGGAAAAACAACTCTGGCAAGAAGGGGGAAATCAAACTAAACAGTAAGATGTCTGGGCCTCCCTCCCTTGGCCCCATAAAAGATAATTTTGTAAGGCAGGAGAAGGCTGTGCTTTGTTTTCTCAGTAAACAACAAAGCACCTGCATCTTTAACCTAAACTGCTTACCTCTTTCCTGAGATCTTGGAACCTGGTCCAAGGCTAATGCCTCCAAATGTTACTCCTTGAGTAGACAGGACCTGAAGCATTATGGGCCACCTACTTTAAAAGATGGTTCTATCATCCAATAACAAACAGGTTATTCTTAAACTGTGACTGGTTCTGGCAAGATGCTCAAGTCTAGGCAGACGGTGATAAATGAGAATACAATTACGCAGTGGCTACTGCAGCCACTGTCATCCTTGAAATCTCCACAGAAATGAGCTCATTCCACCTTTGAAATATTCCGGAGCTTAAAATTTTAAATCAGGCCAAGCTGATCTTGTGGGGTTTTGCAAGCTTCAACACTGTAATTATATGCAGGACTTTGTGCCACTGATTTCCTCCCAACTGTAACATTTTACATCTTTTTTTAAGCATACGTTGAGGTTGGGGTTTGGTTTTGTTTTTTTTTTTTTTAGTACATGTTATGAAATAAGATATGAGCTTAAGCCCAGCCTTAGGTATCTTTCTGCCAAAAGGGTGGACCAACACAAACTAAATATGACTATTTTCTTTATCCAAAGTTCAGTTGAGACTATTACGTACCTTCTTAATATACATAAACCTAACTCAAGACCAACACTCCCGGCAGGTCAGCTGAAATCATAACGAGATTTTCCTTTCATATAATGTGATTAACAAATGTTAACTAACCAAACTCCCAAAAGACTCCAGGAGAAAAATAAAATAAAATAATTCATGGAATGCCAAAATGTAAAATAATTTAGATGGTCTTTTATCCCCACTCTTACCCTGCCTGCTTTCTCCTGCCTTTAAATTAACAAATAGCCTATTTATTCTGCTTCTAAGCTAGTGATCTAGAGACAGACAAACCTGAGACTGAGTGTCAGCACTGCCATTCTAGTGAATAAAATAGTAAATATCATATATAAGTTGCATATAAAATGCAACTTTCACTAGCTACCTAGTCTCCTACATTTCCAGTTTCCTCATTTGTAAAACAGAAGGAAAACCCCTCAAAGGATTTTTGTGAGGATCAAATTGAATAAAGCAGGCTTAGATAAGTGCCTGGAAAGTAAAAAGTGTTTCATAAAATGTTTGCTTGCTAATATTGTCAATCTGCTAAATATATCTACTTTTCAAACTAAGTATAAAAATGCCAAGCAGCCTCCTGGCCAAGTGGCCAGATTTGAAATCCATGGAATACAATGGGTCCAACAGAAAACCACAATAACATACATAAAGAGAAAAATGGTCAGCTATCTATCTGACTCAGTTTTACCAAGTCACTGCAAAGGTTTAGAAGCAATAATGACTGTGACAGCTTGGGCCCATAATCCTAAATCCCTGCAAAGGTCATGGTGACATATCACTGAGCCGCTAGCTAAGGAAAGAGCTCTATGGGCCTCCTGGATAATGGGTGAGTCCAACTGCCAAGGTCCTGAGAAAGGACTTCTGACAGCATCCAAGGCAGATAGATGCCTCTAAATGCTGCCTAAATGTTACAGATGTAAAGATCTACTACGCTTAGGTAGGCAATTGATAGTTTTCTTAAATAACTATCATTCCCACTCAAATTCAAACTGATGCATCTTTTTTCTTCACATTTTTATCTCTTCACACTTTACCTTCAAAACTACAGGATTTTAACACCTATTTCCCTATTACTAAAATCTCCACTTTCCAAGAAGGGCACTATTTCCCACTGGGGTAGAGTACTGAAAAGGAAGAACACCATGTGGGGAACTCTTCATAATGTTATTTGGGAGCCGTATGCAAAATTCAAACTGTGTATTTATTTAAACTTTATAAATAGTAATATTGCCAAAGAGAAAAACAATGTTTTCACATGTGGAATTCTCAGCATATTTAAATATTACCTGGTCAGGACAATTTTCACTGAAGAGAATAAGATAAAATAATTCATTCACATAATCCAGATGAAGGAAATGAAAAAAGATACACACAGAGAGAGCATTTTTAAATCTGCAACTGAATAAAAACTTAAAACTTCTTTTCAACAAGTTCTTTAGTAAAGATCATTAACATAGCACCTTATAACCACAAAATCTGAAGAACCCCCTTTCTTAGCTCTTAGCAGTATTTATCATCTGAGCAAATGTGATGTCTTTTTACTTGTTTCTGTTGGTTTCCTTAGTCTTCGAAGTCGAGCGGGCTATATCATTAGATATAGGCCTTCACCTTCTCATCTTCACCCATTTGTCATTTTACAGCATTAACTCATCTCTTATCAGGAAAAGATTTGGCTTTAAATCCAGATAGCTTGGATTTTGCCTAAATAGAGATGGATCCCCTCTCCAGTTCCACATTGCATGCTGATCTGGTAACAAATATCCATCTATCACTTTCGGGCTTTGCATTTGACTGCCTTAATGTACTTCCAACAGGGGTTTGTGATGTGTAGTTTTTGAGTAAGCTTTGCCAAAAGTGATTGGCATGGTAAAACACTCTTCAGCAAAAATGTTGATCTTTGTGATTCATCTAAGAATTATTATTTATATAACTTAATCTTCCCCAAGTGGTTACTTATTAGACTTATCATTAACTATTAAGTTAAAGTAACTTGAAAAAAATTATTTGTTTGAATCTACTATCATCAGCCAGTGATAACTAAGTAGCTGTCAGCTAAGCATCATTTTCTATTAAGAATGAAATTGGTCTTTCTGATTATGCTTCCAAATCAGAAACAAAGACTATATTTGAGAGGCTAGTGTATAAAGCAAAGAAGTCTAAGAAAGAAATCCAAGATTACATCTTGTCTTCATGTTTGTCCTTTGTGGGAGTCATCTCTCTTATATACCTTATCCTTGACCTTTATGCCTAAATGTTATCTCATCATTTTCCTGCTGAGCTTAGATGATAGAACCAATGCAGAAAGTTTGGTAGTTATCAATGATTTGGTAGCAGTAGCCATTAGGAAGAATAGACATTGCAAAATGTAATATTCATTGAAACAGTGTCATACAAAGTCCATCTTATACTTACTTCTGTAAAGATGATATCAATGAGAAGAATTCTAAGCCTGATAAAATGGAAATTGCCAGAACCCAAAAAACTCAGAAAATGAGCCGAATTCAATGCACAAACTATGTCACAGTTATATTTAATTTTGTGATAACTAAAAACAAATTTTAAGATATGATTATATTATTACATTTAATGGATTCACCTTGTCCACAGAGCAATTGAGTTCATTTTACCTGATCTCCACACTTACCAAGCACACACACATTATGCAAGGGTTGTCTGTGATAAATGGAATCTGTAGAACTTCACCCTCATTTTCACATTTTGCAACAGAACCTGAAAAGAAAGAAAAAAAAATTATGTAAACCTTTTTTTGGCATTTTACAAAATCTTAAATTTTCACATTAGTCCTTCTTGAAACATCTACCCAAATTCCAGAAATTCTTAATGAGTTTTGTTATCAAACTCACCAAAAAAAAACCTCCTAAAATGTATTTTAAATAGTTTTGTTTAAACAGATTTAAAAAAAACAACAACAACACTGTAATATGTTGATAGATCTTCTATTCTCAGATGTTAAACACAATTCCAAGTATTTCACTGAATCTTTAACTTCTGCTTTGTGAAAATATTTCAACTAGGCACACACCCCCACATGCAAAAAATTCAAATTGACCATTAGGGAAGATTTTTAATTCGAAATAAATTCAGGATTCTGTCTATAAGCAGGCCTTTTACATGGATCTGCCTCATGCTGTCGGGTTGAAATCACTTTTTGAAATGCAATCAATCCTCTTTTCTCTTAGAAATTGATTCAACATTTTGTTTTCTGCACCAGGTGTCAGTAAAGTATGTCCTTCAGACTAGCAGCTGAGATCTTCACCTGCTTGAAAACATATAATTATTATATCCTGCTATTATTACTCTTCTTAAAAATGATAGTTTTTTTTTTTAATTGAAGATTTGGAAAGCCAATGCTTTAAAAAGCACTGACTAGCACAGTAGAGATATTGAAATCCGATAAACTGCTAAAGGAGGGTGTGCGGAAAACCGCGCGATTTTTTTCTTAGTTGGATATGAGGAAACGATAAAAATAAGGGTTGAGGAAAATACAAAAATAAATTAAGAAATTTCTCAACTACAAATAGAATATTTATAATCACCACATAGAAGACACCAGTCCTCAGCCTTCAACCTCTCCACCTATTCAAAGCCTTCCCACACCTTCACCCAGGCTTCCTTCAACCCCAACGCCGGCGACAGGCAGGCACCGTGGTGGTGCGCTCTCCCTACCCTCCCATCTCCGGGGCAATCCAGCGCCTCCTCTCCCAAGTACCAAACCAGCGTCCGGAGGGTCAGTCCCTCCCGCGCCCTCCCCTACCTGTCAAGAAGGAGGAAGCCAGAGACATTGGGACCCCCGAGCAATTGAGGAGCAGCAAGACGCAGCAGGTAATCCCAGGCGAGCGCCGGCAGGGACGCTCAGCCAGAGCCCTGACGCCGGAGAACCAGAGCATCGTCACCTGGAGGGAATCCCGGGCGACTGCAGGTCCCGCGCCGCCGCCTCTGCTCCGCTGCCGCCGCTCGCAGTCAAAAAGGGCTTTCAGCCGGCGTGTCGGGAGACAGTCCGCGAAGGAGGGAGGCGGGCGCCCGGGAGCCGGGCGGGAGCGGGCGGGGGAGGGGGGAAGGGGGAGGGGGGCGAGGCGAGGGGTTGGGGGCCGCCCAGGGAGGA